>NC_087257.1:29406000-30022000 GCF_037042905.1 Lytechinus pictus
TATGGTAATGCCATCTCACTTTTCCCTGGCGTGACAGTTGCATGAGGTTAACCAGGCTATGTCAAAGAATTCCTTGATGGTACACCTAGTTTGCTTTCCCCTGAAAATATCTAATTTACAGGCATTTCCAATGCTTTTTACCAAGTCTGGGATCAGCAAATAATTATCCACTCCCCATGAAAACTGATGCCCATCTGACTTTAAACTCAAGGGCTCGTATTCTGAACTTGGGTTTAACTTACACCGTGGTCTATAAACTCTGTGCTAAAATTACAATAGTACAAAAGACTCTACATATTAAGTCAATCTTCTATATGCCAAATAAACACCAACTTGAAGTATTATTTATTAGACCACAATTAGTTATTTAGATCAGAAAATGCAAAAAATAACTTATTCTAATAAAGCAAATTTTGTTCCTATAAAGTTGAAAAACAGATTTCTGTGGTCCTAAGTGTTCAGATTTAGGAAGTTATTTGTTTCTCATTTAATTCATTTTTTTTTTAATGGGATTCTAGTAAATCTACTACATAAACATTAACACAGCTCTCTTTTGCCTTTGGTCCTGTTCATGATCTAAAGATAACCATTTGGTCCGTTTCACATCCTAAACATAATCTACAATTTTGGCAATCATACATGATGTCATTAATCCCTATTACATGAATGGAGGAAAAAATCCCTCCGAATTGACCAAAATCACTCCTTTTTTTCCTAAACCATGTACATGACAAAATCTGATTTTGTTCCCCCCCCCCCCTCCCCCATGGGCAATAAGTGCTTGTTTATGGCTTTAGTATGCAAATACTCAATTTTAATAAATCAGGTTTATGCGGACTTGATATAGGCGTAATTACATCACGGCTCCCTAGGGAAGAACAAGCTATGTGCAGTCGCCATATTCAATATTCATGTTTTCTATACATCCAACAAAAATAAACATTGTTTCTTACACTCTTAACTACACATGGGTCCATTTCATATGGACTCATTTATACATTGTAGCACCACAAAACTCACTATATCAACATTTCAATGGACATTGTATAGTTCAGGTGCTGTATTTTTCTTATATCAACAAAGTTGGTATCACATATTTATAGATAGAAATATATTACAAATGATACAAATTGACAAAATAAATGACTTTCCACTTACACTGTACAGTGTAACTAAGACTTTCAGGGGGGGGGGGCAAGTTGTATAAAGATTTCCATCAATTTATTCTCATCTTTACCAATGATTGGAACATACTTTAGTGCTAAATAGGAAGAATGGAATAGTCTTGAATTATAAATCAAACTTTCATATCATTCCAAAATGACTAACTTAATACTTGTTAATCATTTTATAAAAAGACCTGCAATAGAGCAATCACATTAAGGTTGATCATTAATAATCATGTATTTAATGATCACGATTTGTAACTATTTTGTGTTTTTTATTTTCTCAAACTCTTTCACCTCTTTACAATGTGATTTCTGCGTAGAAGTCCAAATATCACTTGGGTTCCTATTGCAGAAAGCATAAAAATTGATCACATGACTTATTTTCACAATTGATTGCACAAAGGGAATGTGCAATTAATCACATTAATAAAGCATAAGATTAATCCATAAGTTTTAAAGACAGCCTTGAATCCAATTTGACATCAGGCATTACTAACAAAAATTTCTTCAGACAGGAGTATCTTGACCAAATACCTCGTGAAATTCATCAAAGCTGTTTCAATCATCACTAAACATGACAGAACAGAGTAGCTCGACAGGATTGGACAAACTTTATACCCACAAAATATTGGGTTGTAAATACTTTAATTACATTCAATGGCGATAACTGGGCAATCGTGGATGGCTACATCACACATAACTCAATTATTATACTGCTGATAATGTATCGCATAGTGAGGAGTGAAAATGCACAAAAAGAAGCCCAAAATAAAGCATAGTTAAGATGTTAAGGTTGTAATAAGAACAATTTTTATTTAAAAAGAAAATAAATATATTTTTAAGGTGTTTTTTTTTTAAAGTGTTTCAAAACGAAATTATTTTTTGAGAGAATTCTTTTACATGTAGACCACAGACCTTGGTAAATGGTCGGATTCATGTTATTAAATGAGCATTAAACATCTTAGTTCTTTATAATCAAAAGAGAAGTATTTTCCAACATGGAGGGGACACTCCTGGCATATTGAAAAAACAAATTGGTAGGTCCAAAGCTTTTCAAAGCCAGGTGACAAGAAAATGCCACCTGCCAACCCTCACATCCCAAAGTACACGAAAAATTACTGAGCCTTGCCGCATCAAGTCTGAACAGGCTTTTAGATCCCATACACTTGTACATACAAAGCAGATTAACATTCAGACAACACCCTGACAAGATGCATAGCAATATAAAACAAGCTTTGATAAATTTCTCAACTATGATTTTTCTCTTCCATCATCCAAGTCCTGCACTCCAGCCTTACCTGCCCAACAAGGTGCATTCACACCAACTTACTCCTAGTATGTTTACATGGGTCTGAGGCGATCTGTCCACTACAACAAATAAACAATTGGCACGTTCGTGTGGACACCTTGCGTGTAACTGGACGGCTCCCCTGCGAAGACCCTGTGTTTTTTTTTTTCCTTGGTCACAAAACAGTCTTTCATGAAGTAGATTTGAGAAGTGATAAAACGTCTCAGATCGTGTCTCTTCGGTATGTGACGGTTGTTCATTCCATTACTTTTGAGATGAAGTCTAAAAACCGCTTTGCATACTGTTCAGGTTTGACGGAGGATATTTCAGCACCAGCCTGGCAAAGGAAAGAACGGGGTAGATACAATGATGCACAATTTGAATGAAATTGTTAATGAAAAAAAAAATTGATAGTGAATGCAATCAACATTTATCTTCAGGCAAGTTGTCATATCCTCCAAAATGATTGGATGAATAAAGCACAGGTTTTGGATTAAACAGATTTTGTCAGATACACAAACAACAAATCCTTTCATGAAACTCTATACTGAACATGTAACTTTTTAATAAGATTTTCAATAGTACGATATGTATCAAATGAACTTAGAAAATTGTTATACCAAAAAGCATATAATACACAATAAATAATGGTCAAATCTAAAAGCAATATCGCATTGTCTTTAGAAATGTGAGACAGTTGTGAATAAGAATACTTTTCCTGGTCAAATTTCTACTAAATTTCACTTTTCTTTACTTACATAATTTTGATACCAAGGTTGGATTCCTTTTCAAATATTAGGTGCATAGACATTACCCCTCCCCATTCAAAAAGATTTAACTCTATTTCGGTATTAAGCTTAGTGATTGCTCATGAGGATGATTTCTATGAGTGATTGCATTGGTTTTTGTGTATGATCAATCATACAATTAGGTACATAATCTGTGACAATGCTATCATCCGTATTAGAATAAAAGAGAATCTAATGTCTAGTTGTAATGACGTCATAGCAATTGTACAATTTGAAACTAATTTGGCCTTTACTCCGAACTAAAGGCTTGCAATCATCCAAAATATTAGTATTCTTTCAGTTAATTAAAAGCTCAAATAAAAAATATATTTTTGGAATTATTTGGCAAAATGTGATTTCTTCCAAAATCGGATTGTGGACCAGTCGTAAGGTGTGCGGTGGCCTTTATACTCACTCCATGTTTGACTGTCTTTGCAGCCTGTGCAGCCTTCTTCTTAGCACCCCAATGAGTCAGGATATCAATTAGCGCCATGAAATAAATCAGCTTCCTCGGACATACTGGAAAAGACAAACAAGTGTGTTGAAAATTTCAATGTTTAATAACAATTGTTTAATATCATTTATTCTTCCACAATCATTAGGGAATTTTTGCCTTAGGAGCAAGGTTAAAGCCATTTGTCAAAATGATTGTCATCAGTTGTAGGACAAGTGATGAAGTTCAGAAATACATAAGGAGATATTTTAAAGAAAAAATATTGTGGTATTTGTATATGGAGAAGACAAACTCAAAATAATATATTACAGAGCTTTTTAGAGACAAAGCCCGAACCAAACTGAGGAGGCTAGTTTTCATGTTCTCGACCCTGTTCTATTAAAAGTAACCATTATGGTAACTTTGCCATGCAACAATGGTAACTTGAATGGAATCCTTGATTTTGATTGGCTGTTGATTATTGTAATCATGGTAAGATAGTTAGCATTGGATGGCAAATTTACCATAATAGTAACTTTTATGCAATGGAGCCCTGGATTACAAATAAAACCATTTCAAAGCATGACGGTTCACTACTTCTAACAGTTTCTTCTGTTATTTGCCTTTAATCACATGACATCTTTGTCCAAAGGACCGTGATAAAATATCCTATTATAAGTATTTTTTTTTTAATAAATAGTTTATATTTCATTTATTTTGCTATTAACTTCAATACAATACATGTATATACATAGTAGCATAAGACAATAAAACCACCTACAAGCATTTCAGCTTTTTTTTTACAGCTTTGACTTACTCTCAAATCCCTTGACAGCATAGACATCTGTGCTTGGGTCGTACTCCTCAATCATGACATGCCTTGTCCTGGGCGAGATGACCGGGCTATCGGGAGGGGTCAGGCACTCTCCGCTGCCAGAGTCTTCTGCTTCTTCTTCAATGACTGCATCCCCATTCTCCTGGCTTGCTGTCTCTTCCTCGTCTCTTTCTTGTTTATACTTGTCCATGTCATGTATCCCAACCAAAAGACTGTAGTCCATGATTTTCAACTCGGACAAGAACTGCAATTTAATAGTTTACATAGACATTTATGTTTCAATTAATGATTCCACCACTCAGTGCATCTATCTCAATATAATCTATTCCGAGGCACACTATTATCATTATGCCGGTTTAAGCATGAGCTGTCGATTCCAGCATGAAGTACAATCAAGGAATCCTGCTGGGTACCCATTCATCTCACCTGGGTTGAGTGCAGCACCATATATGGGTACTAATATCGTGCTGAAGAAAAACACCCAATGGCTGGGATTCGAACCCACGACTCAAAGGATTAGAGTCAGAACCACTATACCACGATGCGCCCACATTAAAAAACAGAGACTCATGACCTACATGAAGGATCAATTATAATTTGTTGAGACCAGTTTTCACTGGAAATTAACTGTAACTTATGCTGTATCTCAAAGGAACAGCAACATACTGTATGTCTTATGATTCCAAGCCTTTGGCTCACTCTTGTGGATTCTTGAGCAAGTTTTGCTCCAATGAAGAAGCTAATAGTATACAAATATACAATGACACCCGAGGATCTGGCTAAAACTATTCGCATCGAAGGAACATCACATAGTACTATTCTCCCGAGGGCCGGCCCAAGGGAGAATAGTACTATGTGATGTTCCTGAGTGCGAATAGTTTTAGTCTGTTCCGAGAATGGAATATTTCATTTTCTTGATATACAGTGGTGCAAAAAATTAGTAAACCCCACCAGAAATTGACCATATTTCAAGTGTTCAAGTTCTGCCATTATTTAATTGTGAAGTCAGGTGATAAAATATTACATTCAATGAAGTTTGTTTCTCTGGGCTCACCAAACATTGTAGCATTGTTGTCTACATTTAACACTCAGAATGAAGGAGTGCATTATCTAATGGGGTTCACTTAATTCCTAGCACCACTGTATACTATCAGTATTGAGGTGTTATACTTACATCCGTGTCTGATTTGAGTTTGGTTAATATCTGATCCTTGGTCTGTTGTCCAACTATTATCCTGCTGTTACCACTCAGGAAGTCTATATCCTTGTAGGTGGGAAGATCTTTGGCCTAGCCAGGAAGACAAAACAGGATGTCAAACAAAACAATCCTCAACTTTACAGACAAGTTACATTTAAAAAATTTCAAAGCTTTCAATAACATTTACCAACTAATAAAATGGAAAATTAGAAGTGAGGAATAAATAGGTGGAGGTCAGACTATAGGTCTTTCTTTTGTGAGATATTCATTTTCGGATCAGTCAATTAAAAAAACTAAGATATAAATTGAATAATTAAACTGATCTAATACTTTTAAAAGAAATACCCTTGTATAAGGAAGATCTTTGGCCTAGGCAGGAAGACACAACAGGATGTTTAAAAAAAAACAATCCATCAACTATCAATACAGACAGAGCAGATACTGCTGTGAGATACAGCTGATAAATTCAAGTGAAGAGAAGTGTAGATAACTGATGACAACACAGATCGGACTGTATATCTTTCAAGTTTCTTTCAAGACACAATAGGATGTCATACAAATATTCCATCAATTAATACAGACAAGCCCAACACATTGCAGGCCAAAGTATCACAGCTATTTAAAAAATAAAAATTCCAAGCTGCCAATTAAAATAGACAACCTATTAACGAGAAATTGAATGAAGATTATATTGCTGTGAGATCTGGTAGATTCAAGTGAAGAGAAGCATAGATAACTAATCACCAAATAAGACAGACTGTCAGACTGTATGATTATGTTTTGTCAGGACTCATTTTTGGATCGTATACATTTCAAGAATCTTAGAATATTTGGGATATTTGAATAATTCAAATGGTTTTAAAATTTCAAGAAATTAAAACGAATCTATTCTAAATCTCCACATCTTGCGTTGCATACCTTTTCTTTGTCGCTGGCTTGCCTGTCGATGAGGGAGCCCTTCAGGTCGTATTTTCTATGGATAGGTAATGTGTGACCGAATATGCTCCGCATGATAACCATATACGTCTCTGCTCCATCAACCGTTAACCTATACATGCCCAAGTACTGTGGTAACAATGTTTCTCCATGCTTCTCAACTATGTACTGCAATGAATAAAAACAGAAAAGGTGTATTCAAATCAATCATGTTTCTCAAATTCAACCATTTACTACATGTATATAGAATGGGCAAGTGGAATATAATAACTCACAAAAGAAATGGTAGAGTAATGAAAATTGTGGAAAGTCTTGATTATGTACTTTATATGGTGACCTTAGGATTATCAATAAATTGCATTTTCTTTGTGGGGGATCTTAGTGTCTTTGCACAAAATTACTTTCTCGACCACAAAAGGTGCCCTTGTCTCTTCATAAAGATTATGTTCAATACGTCTTCCAAAACATTTATCTTGAGCTATGAAGACAATAATTAGAAGGTAATTTTGAAGGAAAAACTATGAACACAGGAAATATTTACACTGATGGAGCTTTTTCAAAATTGCTTCTTCCTCCATTCTTTGCTAAAGAAATTGTTTTTGTTTCTCAGGGATTAATTTTTCCTCAATAAATGGCTCTCAAACTAAAAAAATAAAAAAGAACGAGAAGAGAGCTTCAAACCTGGTGATAGGGTGGCAAAATATTATGCATGAGTTCAACCTCTTCTTTCGATATCGTCTTGACAACAAACATCCCATCGCTAGACCGGAGAAACTTTGCACCACTCTTACCTGCAGAGTCATCATAGACTGGTGCTGAACATACAAAGGAATTCTGTGAAAAAGAAATAAAGTATTAGGATTTATAATAAAAACTATAATAACTTCATAACATTGAATAATAGCATTTGGCAATACTGTCATAGACACAAAGAGATGATAAAATGGGGAAGGGGTTCATTTGAAATATGTGAACAAAATTCTTCTAATACCAGGGGCGATTTTCATAAAGTTTTTACGATAACAAATTTGTAAAAACAATTTAAAGCTACTGAAATTTATTCAATTTAATCAGCTGATTGTTATTAATTGTGCATTTGTTACTGTAAGAAGTACCTTTACGAAGGACCCTGGTTTATAATTAAACAGACTTTGAATTATGTGCACTAAGTTTATTCCACAAAATAGGAGCATTATTTTTTGCAAAAGCCTTTTCACCAAATAAACTTTTGACTCTACAAACTGTAAAAAAAACCAAATAATAAATGGTAGAAAGTCTTGGTATTTCTCATAATTAATGTTTTGTTTAGAGGAGGGTTCAAGCAGTTCTTGGAATCGCCTCTTTATCTCGTCAAAACCATGGTCTTGTTTCTACTGTCTACAAGCTTGCTCCTTGTTCAACAATGTTTTGATGACAATCAAAATTCCCTTACTTTTCTCTGAGTTGGGCATTTTTATTCAATTCCCTGACTTTTCCCCGACTGGAAAAATGTAAAATAAAAAAATTTCCATGATGGGCTGGGAACCATGGGTATTAAAAGATGGAAACCAAAACAAAATTCTTAGAATTAGTCACAGCAAATTTCTCTTGCAAATGTTTCAATAAGCAACAAACAAACAAAACAGAAACCAGACGGGTAAATTTCACTTTTCATAAACTTCCTGGTACACGTAAAGAAAGGAAAAATAAAAATGTATAATGCCTAGAACACCACTTCCTCTCTTTGCCATGAAGCTTTATATGATAATAATATTGTGTAAACACTTCTAAGAAATACAAAATGCCAACAATATGCTCTGCTTTATCGATTGCAGACACATAAAGGGCCATTTCCTTGAATGTAAATGTCAAAAAAAGAAAAGTTGTTTACTATTATAATGAAGTTTTATAATCTGCCATTGTTTTTACAAAAATTTTGAAAGAGGAAAATACATGCATTCACTGCTTTATGAAACAATGTATAACAATTAAAGTGTGATAAGTTTCTTATTCTCCCTGTAATGAACATTAACATCTGGGTCTAACTTCATGTTAAAAGTTATGATAACTTTGTAATACACATATTGTAAGCAAAGTAGATATGAAAATGACCATGTATGAAATTCACTGACATCACGCTTCATAAAATACTCTTCTGAACAAGTTCTTGTAATTCATGTGATTTTCTTTACCAGGCTGGTATGAATACGCACCCTTAAAAACCATACCTGATATTCATGATCTGTAATGCTGAAAAGATTTCTAAGATTCCTGAAGACTTGGGGACAGTACTCCTTGAACTTGAAATGACTTGGCAAATTTTCCCTGGAAGGAACCAAAATAAAATTCATAAATACCGGTACGTATCATGACATCTTTGAAAGTATTAAAGGGGATAGCTAATACCAGGTTCCTTGTTTTGTTTTTGTTTTTTCTAAGACAGAGTTGGGAGAGAAGGAGTGGGTAGACTGAAGGGGGGGGGGGGCAAACACAAAGAGGAAGACAGATGAAGACAGATGAAGGTCAAAGAGAGAGAGAGAGAGCAGAGACAGTAAGATTGGTGCAGGAATACAGTAGCAATGCGCAATACATGTATTGCTTTCTGGTATCTCTGGTATCATTAAAAAAAAAGATTAATTCTCCAAGTTCGAGCTTATAACTTTTACACACAAAACTTGATAACTAAACTTTACAGATCACAAAACAGAAGAAACAGGGGAACAGGGGAGGGGGGAAGCACAAGAATCTCTTTGCTGAAACATCAAGTGGTCTGAATTTTTAAGCCGGGGGGGGGGGGAGGGGGGGGGGGCTGAATGTAATTAGGGTTGAATGGAAATAGGATCTACAGGTGTCTCCAGAAAGTTATTGTGCAGCATCCCCCCCCCCCCCTCCTCCTCCTCCTTGGGAACAAAAATGCAGTACACTCACTTGTTAAAGAGATGATTGTCAATCTTGATTTTACCATTGGCTTTGAAGTCATCTGGCATCAACATGACAGGAATGCTAACATGGCTCAGTTCACTGATCTACAGCAGATAAATCACACAAATTTAAAGAGACACTTCAGAATATGGAAAAGAGAGAAGTTCTTGAGCAAAACACGATCAGTTTGGTTACAATCTAATGACAATGCTGGGGCCTAGAACACAATAATACATGTACTTCTGAAGTCCAAAACATCTTTGCTGTATTAAATATTTTGTAGTGTGGATATCTACGCACCTTTGTAATACAAACATTTCAAACTGTTATTCAAATCTGTATAGCATACAGTGTAAATAAAATACACATATTTGTATGATTTCATTTATTATCTGAAATATGTACATGAAGCTGGACATTCAATTCTTGAAAAATAAAAAATAAATACAAAAAACACACATACTCAGTGGTAACACAAATGGGAATAGTACTACCTGGTAGTGAAAATGGTGGATTCAAGAAATTGGAACTGTATCTGAAATGTATTTCAGCTTTACTCTGAACAATGAAGTTTAACATAGAACTTGATGGGAAAAAATATCTTTCAACACCTATAAACCTATTTTATTCTCTTGATATGGGTACCTTTATAGTATACAATCAATCCCAAAATGACAGGGGCCAATCAAGATCATTGATACAGTACATGCATTTATGTTTTATTTGAACATTGATCTGATCATAGGGGACTATAAAAAAAACTATTGAATAAGTTATGCTTGATTGTGCATACATGTACGTACATGTACAAGACAATGTTATGGAGTTTTGTATTAGAAACTGTTACGTAGCCCTGGGCCCTACCACATAATGCTATAATACAATATGGGGCTGATAGCTAGACGTTGATTTCTAAGATAAATGATCAATCATACAAATCAGCGCGACAATAAATTACTGAGATTCATGTTATTGACTCTAGAATTGTCTTTTAAAACTAGCACCCACTGAGCTTCATGTTATTGACTTCAGAATTGTCTTTTAAAACTACATGTAGCAACCACTGAGCTTTATGTAATAAAACCCAGAACTACATGTATCTTTTAAAATCACAAATCTTTGTTACATGTATGCTTTATAGTGCCCTGGTTAAATGTTGGATTGTCATCTCAACAATCTTTATATTCTATGAATAGATCTCAACTAAAAACCAGGAAATAACTCAACCCTGGCTGAAGGATGTAGGAGGCATCAAGGTCTTTTCCTGTTTATCTCAAGAACTGGTCTAAAACAAAATATCAGATTTTTTCATTCTTCATATCAAGTGCGAATCTTTCATTATTTACCAGTATTTCAACCTTCAGATTTGCTTCAGATTTAATTACAAATAATGGCTTTCTCCTGTTTATCTCTGGGAAATGTCTTTGAAAAAAAAATATCAAGTTGTTTTGATTTGGTCTTTGAAGGTTATATAATCTTTCAATACATGTACATTGTACACAATGAACTATTGTAAGTGTAGTTTATATTTTCCACTAATAAAATAGAATGTAACCATAAATTTAATGGTCATTAAAACTATGTACGAAACACTCTGATTTTCAGTTCCTTTCTACACTTTTCTACATGTTCATGTTGAAGTCTTGTAAGGATCTTATTGTCTAATTTATACAACGTGAATATATCATAAAGAAACCTTCTTCCTTTTATTTTCAACAGTCACGTATCATCTGGTCATTTAAAATTCATGCAGCCTCCCTCTGAAAAGGGTTTAAAAAAAAAAAATTTTGTTGGAAACCTACATTATATGAATCATAGAATGTAGGTTTCGTAAATATTATTTCTAAAGCCCTTTCTTTTCTCCTCTCATCCACTTGTGGTATTAAAGTGAATTTTTAATACAGTTCTCTTCACTCTTATTCCTCACCCATTACAAATCTTAAACTTGGGAAAGAGCGATTTCTTTTCTTTTGGAAACTGATCTCTATATGAATCTTGAGTCATCGTTTTCTCTTTCACTTTAATAGGTATCATATGGTCTATAAAGTTCTCTTTTTATTGTATACAGCTGCTCTTTGATATCATGAACAACCAATCTTTCCTTTGAGGATTCTCTAGGCCTACAATATTCAAAAGCTTTTAATAGTCTCCTCCTATCAATAGAAATTCTTCTCTTCTTTGATCATGTATGGAACCATTATTTTCTTTCTGATCTTTAAACAGCATCTAGAAAAGACTCTAGAGCTACAAAACTGTCTTCATATTCACAAGAACCTTCAGGATACAAAACATTCTTCTTAACTGCCCTACATCTAGGGCAATGGTCTTTCGAATACATGTAAAAACCCTATGAATATCGATTGAAATAAATCTCAACTTCACAGAATAAAAAAAGAGTTGAAAAGAATTGACTTCAGTACTTATTCAACATGTTAAATGAGTCTGAAAATTGAAGGGTAGGAAAATACATTTGTTATTTATGGCATAGGCCTACTGATGACGGTTTTATGATGATACGTACATAATACAATATTGGTAGTTGACACTGTCACAAATTACTTTATGCCTTTTTTATTTTCAATCTTTAAAGGGGTACTCCTGGCTGAAAATAATATGATTGGAAGAGATTGAGAAAAATCAGACAAACAAAAAACAATGAAAAATTGATCAAAATCGGACAAGGAATAACAAAGTTACATGCACATGGCATTTTAAAGATTTGCATTATTCTGGTAAAACAGTTCTAGGCTTGTCTTCATGAATTCAATGAGCAAACTGATGATGTCATATCTCCACTTATTCTTTTGTATTTCATTATATGAAATTAGGTTTATTCAATTTTTTCATTCAAGAACCAAAAATATTGGAATAACAACTGATTAAGCGCATTACTGTAGATATTCATTGCTGCAACTAAATTCATAACAAGGGAGACATACATGTACATGTAGCATTCACACACGTATGAAAATATGAAACCATTATGATATCATGTAATAACATATAAAGAAGAAGGTAAAGTGGGGATGTGACATCATCAGTCCATCTATTAATGAATATTCATGACGACATGTCTATAAACTTTTCACAATATATTGCTCAACTTAAAAATTCAATAACTCTGCTATTTGTTATCAGATTTTGATGAAATTTTCAGCATTTGCTCTGTGAATTTTTCTCTATATATTGAGATTAAATATTTTCATCCCGGAGCATCCCTTTATTAAAGTAATGCTGTACATGTAGCGAGACAACTTATATTTTCAAGTGCATAAAATAATTCAAATTGGTCTAGATGTACTTAATAATCATATCAATAAAAACTATTTAAAAAAGGCAAAAAGAAGCTGCTGAAAACTGCTTATCTAATAAAAGAGAGTCAATGGAGTAAATTAGAAAGTCAAAAGGGGCCTATTTAAAAAAGGGAAGAAAATGTACTTCTATAAAAGAAATAATGGGGGAACTGTACATGCATGCATTGGCTCAATTATTTCAAATTACAAATTTTCAATGCAACTGCTGTTTTATACAGGTTTCATACATTACAGGTGTACATGTACATAGTTGAGCATGTACATTAAATAGTAAAACAGTAAAAATTCTCTTTGCTTCCTGATTTTCAAACAAAATCTTTCTTTTCTTGCATCAAAATCAGACTAGACAATGGTATTAATAGTGTAAAACCCCATCCGTCCGTCCAGCACATTATGCTAAAAAATAATTTAAAAACTCCCAAAAAGATTATGTGACATCATTGATGGTACATACATGTATTTGCATATATATCACACATCATTGTTTGTAAAATAAGCAAAAGTTTTAGTGTCATAAATATTGTACGTCCAATATACATGTAATTCAGTGCTCAGGGAATAATTTTCCTGGTATCGCATCGCAATTTGCTCCACATTTTTGAAAAACTGCTATGCATATAGTCTTTTGTATAGCATATTTTAACATAGGACTGTACATTTCTTTTCTCTTTAGACCAAAAATGCTATTCAAATTTGTAAAGCAAAATTATTCCCTGGTGCTGCACTGTATTTTTGATTGATTTTTTTCCTTTTTGATTCAATCTAAAATCAGCTTTTGTTGGGGTTCATGAATTTGACTGAGAGATTGAACTGTGACAAGCCAAACAAGTAATACACAGAGCTGAGATACACCTTTGAACTCTGCTATTGCTATTAGGTTTGTTGTGTAATCAGTGAAACTAATGCGTTCCAATGCAATGACTCCGAGTATGACACATCATTCTGTAAAAACAAAGATAACATACATGTATGGGATGCAATTTGTTTGTATGCATGCCTCACTTGCAGAGCTTTTTTTTTTACATGTAATGTTTTAAAATTATTGAAAATACCAACACGAAGAGGATATAGCTCTATTAACAAATATTCATTATAAAAAAAGACCCTGGCCCACTACATGATGTAGGCTGCCTACAGCCTACAGGTGTATAATTTGTAATTAATTCAAACCAATGCAACTTTGAGATCAACTTTATAGACACCATTCTAATTATACTTTCTAAAACTACTGTACAGTAGTTTAGTAGAAACTGGTTCAGAAGAGAGCTTTGCTAGCGTTCCCATTCGATCACCCAAAAGTGGCTTTCAACATCACTTCACGTATTAATCGATCTCGTTGCTACAGGAACGCTAACGTGGGGTGACATGTTCCGCGCAAAATTTGGAACCAAACCATAGAAATTCTACACACAGTGTGTGGACTGTGAAGTACATGAAGCATGCTCAAAATATGCGAGGATCACTTTCTAAAGAACGGTTGTGTCCTCACTTACGCTAAAACCAGTTTAACGAGGCAAACCTATCTTGAAAACTACATCGCGAGGTGGTTTTCCAAACCGGTTAGAAGACCACTTCCAAGACCACTTTGAGCATTCTCATTACTCGTAAACTTGTTTCCACTAAAACTAGGAATTTAACTACATTGGTCCATATTCTGAAGTCAGGTTTAACTTAAACTCAGGTTTAAAGTTGTAGTTTAAGTATGGGAAGCCAAAAGTATCAAAAGTTTTATTAAGTTGTATGTTTCTTGTGTTTACTGTGCTCTTTCCTGATTCATCGATGGTGAAGACAATCATCTATTTATACTTCCTAGACAATCATGAATGATTTGAGAGCCAAGTGAGCTGAAGTATAATATCTCTACTGTTAGTGATTTATGTAACAATTGGCTATCCATACTTAAACCACAACTTTAAACCTGCGTTTAAGTTAAACCTGCTATCAGAATACGAGCCATGTAGTTTTAGGACAGTAATGAAAATGGGGTCTACATGTACATGTACATTACATGTAGGAATGGTGAAACAATACAGACTTTACTTTACTGTACACATTGTCTCAATTTTTCCCTTTAATAAATGATTTCCATGCATCTGACATTCAAGAGTTAAAAAGAAAATGTATACAGTGCGGCCCACAAAAAAGGAAACCTGTTTTCAGAAATGATTTGCACAGAAAATCATCTTAATCTGAATCCAATTCAGGGTAAGAGAAACATAAAGAATACATAAGAAATGCTAATGAGTCAATCGTTGAATAAAGAAGGATGTCGTATCACAAAACAATCTTCAATTTTTTTCTTCCAATTTTTTCTGCTCAACCTGATTTTGACATTAAAATTTCAAACTTGCCTTGCTCCTTAATGTGTAACGTGTTTGTCACATATTAGGTATCAAAATGAAGAGGAATAATTGAATTCTACATGTACATGTATGCTGATGGAAATGAAATATCATAATTAATTTACCTTTGAAGAAAAAAGATGTGGGAATCCCGGTTTCCATTTTTCTGGGACACACTCTACGCATGTATAATGTTTTGTTTTTTTACATTGTGCACATATTGTATGGTTTATAATTGCAGGGATAATGAGATCTCTCATCTAACAGTTTGGGAAAATCATATCTCCCATCCAAAACCAAGATGTTTATCTCAGATAAGAAGCCACTTTGCCATGTTAACAAGTACATGTACATGTAGCTATCCATTTGAGTATAACAAGTACATGTACATGTAGGCTACGCCAACTCCTCCGAGTGAAGCAGAGAGAGAGAGAGAGAGGGGGGGGGGGTAGTCTGCAGGCACAGACCCTGATTGAAACTTTGATCAACAAGTGTGTCTCCAAGCAAAGACTAGCAATATATATACAAAACTTGCTGTAAAGCGAGAGGGCCTTCAGTACACAAGGCTGCACATTCAGACCCTTAAACTAGAGTGAAGGGTTTGCACAGCAGACTGCTATTATAAAGTGGACACCATACAAAATGTTCCTCATTCAATACAATACTTGTACACTAGATATTGACAGATGAGTAGTCGAAGCTGTACATGAACATGTATTTACATCTACATGATTATGTATGTTGTACGTATGTAGCTGTCCAAACAAGAGCCAAGGATCACTGTACATTACAATGTAAATGTACCTGAATGTTACAATGAATGAGTAATTTTCATTTTCACTCTCTACGGAGTACAGTTGTATAATGTAAGCAGGAAGTTGACATTGTAAAAATAATAAAGCAGAATAAATTAATAATTCATAGCTTTCAATTTCATCAAACACTGAAACAATACACAAAAGTCTGAATTTTTAAAGACTATATTGTACATGTATTATATCTGCTATTCATTTATTGATGTTTCTTAATCTGGAAAAGTGATTAAGGCCTTGGCATCTTTCCCCTCCTCCTCTCATTATCACACATCACTGAGCAAAACTGATCAAGGTCGATCATCATATGTACAATTGTACACTGTACATTAGCACAGTCGCTACATGGACATCAATATGGGACTTCACGCTCATATTGTCATCACAATTGCACACTTTTTTAGGTCAAATATGAATTGCCCAAGATCTACACACTGATGTATCCATCACAGCCATTCCAATGTGACAGGGAAAGGACTTGATTTTTTTTTTTGGCGGGGGGGGGGGTGATTTCATCCCCTAAATGCTCAAAAGATCCCTGGAGAATTAAAAAACAGCACTCCCAAAATCCCCATTCACTGCAATATCAAAGTTATCTGATATTGCAGAATTAGGTATTTTGTTGTGAAAAGTAGCCCCCCCCCCCCATGATAGTTTATATGTACATAACTTCAACTTTCAAGGTTAATTTCTTGAAGAATTTATAATGCAGACCTGTTTTTCCTACATTAAATGAGCCTATACAGGTCCAGTTAATATTATTATCTAGAGTATAATTTAAAACATTTATGTAATTTACATGTACTGCAAGTACATGAGCATGCTTTTTAAAATAAGCATGCAATACCAATTTTAACTTTGCAATATACATGTACATGCAAGTTTTATTTTTCGATCCTTCATTAATTCCTGACACGGAATAGTCAATTGCCATTTGAAACTGCTCACTGGGTTGAGAAATTTTCTGTAATTTGCTTTCACACTGCCAAAAAAATGCCCATGACTTTGGTCAAATCCCTGTAATTGTTCTCGTAATTTTGGCAAGTACCTACAAGCGAGTTTTCCCCATATTGCTTGAAATCGCATTAGCAAAAATATCTGGTATTTTCTGATCAGGGTAAATTTCCTGATTGATCAGAGAATACCTGGTTGTTGAATGTGCCTAGTGATACATAAAATAACTTTAATAATAATATTGGTTATTATAAAGAAACATGACAAAAGTTCATTGACCCTAAATGACCTTTGACCTTGATCATGTGACCTGAAACTGGTGCAAGATGATTAAAGTGATAGGATAACTCTTTATGTGCAAGTTCATGAAATAGGTCCCCATACTTCCTAGTCTTAACCTTGGTTAAGATTTCAATGTTGACAATGGCTTCGGGTCGCCATCAGAAAATACAGTTATTAAATATTAATTAATTGGTGTAATTTTCCTGTATCATACATGTACATCTTCTGTTCCAAGGATAAACACATGATCAATTCCTCATTCAATGGGGAACTTAATATTGTAGCAAATAATTTGTGGTCTATAAAATAACACAAATAAACTTCTGAAAGCAGCAAACTTCATTCAGCAAAATGGAATCAAACTGAAACTTTATAGATGACACTACATGTAGTTGACTGGATTCAAACAAATCAAACAAACCCGTTTTATTCCCAGGGCTGCTTTGCCAAACATCAGGTAAAATTAATCTAAAAATATGTATCTAATCAACAAGCAATCAGACTATCATGTACACATTTATGTAAAAGGGAATGGAAGGATCTACATGAAGAACCCAACTAAAAAGAAACCAATAAGGAATACATATGTTGGTGAAACAAGTCATGAGAGCACTCAGAGTAGACGATAAGGAGTCAGGTGAGAATGGAATGAGTGAACACCTGAATCAGAAAGGGAAGATGAAAAAAGAGAACAAAAGGTATCTAGGGAGAAGAATAAATGGCAACTGAAATATGTAATCTGCAGGCACAGATCGAAGCTTCGGCCAATAAGTGGGTTTTTACAAAAGACTAGCACATTTAAAACTTGTAACTTTGATTTTTTTTCAGGAAAGGGCCATTGTAGGCTGTGTATAAAGACCACTTTTACTAGAGTAGACAAAGTGAAATACTGAATACAATTAAACTCAATTCAGACTGCAAGTGAAAGGGCAGCACTGAAAACAAATTCATGCAAATGAAGTAGAGTCCAGACTTTACATCTACAATGTATGACTGCTGGGGGAACAGAATACAACAAGTCTAGGAAGTTCAGAGAAAGTCAAAATACATGTTTAAAGCATCCTACATGAATAAAGGTTTTTCATTCATACTACAGTGTAAATACATGTAGAGGCATTACATGTAGATCAAATATATTTTTCGTCACAGCTATAGGCCTACTGTATGTGTAACACATCGCTGCTAATGTACATGTCAATAAGGTGGTAGCAAGCTAAAGATTCAACAATCTGGTAGGATTTACATCCAAACTAGTTTTGTTATACAGTAGGGTCTCATTTTTACCTTCTTCATGTAATTCCTTCTTCTATTGTTAACACCCCTCCCTTAGAAACATTCAAATCCAAAGCCAAGTCATTCTACATGCAATCTGCTTCTTATTTCATCTACATGTAGTTAGTGTGGATGTATCAGGAAGAGATTTTTCGCTGACCAAAATATTTAAAATCAGATTCCGATTAAAAGTGTTTTCAATGTTCATAGGCATTAATGTAGGTGAACATGTTTGATGGGATGTTAAAATCTAACCCCTTCCAGTATTTTGAAAAATCTAACGCTGATGACATTCCCCATTAGATATGGGAATTCCATTTTAATAATTAACTTATAGGCCTATGGCATATTTTCCATTTTCATTATGCTCAATGCACTTTAATAGAAAAGAGCAAAAAAAAAGTAAAGTGAAGTGAAGTACAAGAAAAGGCAAATGAGGAAAAATGTCTATGGTACCTGCTGGTGAACAAATGCAATTTTAGTTTGCCCTTTAAAAGACCAAGGCACAGCCAGTTTGAAAGTTTGTACTTAATTATAAAATGTAACACAATTTGTATTTATGTCCAGCTTTTTTATGATTGTGAATACATGCCGCCATGCCTGACGAATGTGTACACTTCATAGTCCAGTCAATCTAGCCAGAATAGGGGGGTAACCCACCACTAATTGCAACACGAGATATTCCACTGAAATGCTTTCTAGGAAGGTCCCCTAAACAACATACTAAAAGTCCCAAGAAATCCAAGCAATGGAAATTTATGAAATTTGCATATTATGCAAATTAGCCATGAAAAATTAGAAAAAGAAGGGAAATAATCCAAAGATTACAAATTAAATGTCCAAAACAATTTAATTTGAATGGAAATTCATGATAAATAACTGAATTCAATGTTTTTAATCAAAAGTGCAAAAATTTCTATCTCATTTGCATATTATGCAAATAAGCATCCTTATATGGAAAAAATGTCAAGATATTGTGATTTTTCTCATACAGACTGCTTGAAAACATTTCATTAATGTTGACATTAATATGCTACTATATCACTAAGCATGATAATTCATCCCAATGCCTGAAAATTAATTTGCAAATTATGCAAATTAGCCATTAATAAAAATAAGAAATGAGGAAATTAATCCAAAGATTACAAATTAAATGTCCACAGCAAGTAATTTTGAACAAAAGTTCATGATGAATAAATAAGTTCAATGTCTTTATTTAAAAAAACTAGCAAGTCTGCCTCATTTGCATATTATGCAAATAAGTATCCTTATATGGAAAATGTAAAGAAACTTTGATTTTTATCACATTGACTGCAGTGTAAACATATCAGTTTTTCAAATTAATATGCTGCTATCACTCATTCATCAAGCATTCAAATCTATCCTAATATGATTTATATTCAAGGAAAAATACTGAAAATTTGTTTTTCGCTTCTTAAGCCGCGTTGTTAGTCTGACAAGATGATGGGATCGGCAAGAACAAAGCACAGTATTTGAATTGGTGTGTAGTTTGTTAGAGTTGACAACCCTTTCTTATATGGATGGGAACGACTTATACTTTGTTGAAAATTCACCGTATAAACATGATAAAGGGAGGCCAGGAAAAGCAAACTTATGGCAGGTAAGATCTGATGAGTAGTCTCATTAAGAAGTGTAGCAGAGATTCCGTCTGGCCTAGTAGCTTCATGCAGGGTGTTTTCTTTCACAATTTCTTCAGTAGTCTGGCAACACCTGTTTGACTAAACAATATGTTATCTGGCCATATCTGGGTCAGGACTGGGTCCCAGGACTTGTAGAGCAGCGTCATCATCATCATAATCATGATCAGTGGTGAATACTAAGACTAACAATCTTTGCCTTCCTTTGATAATGCTATTCCAATGTAGTCATAGCTATATATATTAAGGGCTCCCAACATGCTAATTGTTACAGCCTGGATCATTGTCAATCCGGTCAACAAATGTATGTATCATAGGCTTGTCTACAAACCCTCTTATGGTCCTCTTTAATGCATTGTAGCAATTCTGAGCTTTACTTTACTGATGCTTTTGGAGCTCTAAAATGTGCAAGCCTTCCTAGCCTTTCTCTAAAACTCTTGACATCTTCTGACACAACTTATGTCCATTGTCCATTGAGGCAACTTGTGTCGGAAGAAGACAATGTCATGGTTAACGGTGTGATCTTGTTAAAGTCCTCTTGATTAGCATTCAGTCTCCTATGATCGACTTGTCGGATTTCAGTACAGAGAGTTCTATGATTGTCCAAAGTACATCTGCATGACACTATTAAGGTCAGCATTCCTCCAGAAGAACATCCTTAGTCGTACCATAATTACTAAAAGGTTTATTCCTCTGGATAACCTCACAGTATACCCATGAGTAACAACTTGTGGCAAATAAATCCTGGAAGTGGTGCACACTGTCTAATCAATGTTGGATGGTATTTGATGGTGATGTTAAGGGTGTTCCATTATGTTGTGTCCTCTTGTTGGAAAGGCAATAATCTGGCTTAGTCCTCCATCTGGTTTGTTCATTGTCTCACTGAGGAATTTCTGTTTGCCATAAATATCAGGACATTAATATTATTTTTTGCATACGACTTACTTAGAAACTATAGCTTTAATATTTGGAGATGGTTGCCATAGGAGGTTTATCAAAGAGGAAAGAACAGAAAATGGATGCTTCATCATAAAGCAGCAACTGGATTCAGCAAGAACGTCTGATCACGATTCCTGTATCTGAGAAAGATGCCTATAATGCACTTTAAGCCTTCATCATGAATTTATGAATGGCTTTCATGTCGCCCATATAGGCAAATGCCCATTGTTACTCTTATTAAGCATGCCCAGATATCTTGTGATCCAGGCAAGTACTCATATTCACCATCAAGACAAGTGATGATGATGATGATGGGTTCTTGTAAAGCGCCGGCATCCGCCTCAGCTGGGCGCTCATGGCGCTAGCTTAAAAATAGGAAATATCTCACAAATTTCAATGTCTTCAAACAGTGCTTAGAACCATCATTCAGTTCAAGTAATGTTCTAGTAATGCTACAATTGAGTTATTCTTGGGATAATGTTGGAGCAGGGAAGTGTTATCCCTGGTTGGAGTGGGGAACAGAAAGGTCTTCAGGTAAGACTCAAAAGTTGATTGGGTCTCTGCTCTCCTGATAAATTGGGGAAGGCTATTCCACAGCTTTGGTCCAGAGATGTAGAAGGCTCTGTCACCCAAGGTTGTGTGGCTGAGAGATTCCCTCAGCAATGCTTGATCTGCTGATCTGAGACTACGTGTTGGTCTATGCTGAGATAAGAGCTCTGATATGTAGGGTGGAGATTTATCGTTAAGCGCTTTAAATACAAGGACCCCAAGTTTATAAGCTAAGTGGTGTGCTACAAGGACCAAATATTCGAAGCTAATGGGCTTTTATTTGTACGGATGTGACATCTTGTGCTGATCACTTGGCAATCCAGGAGCTTGCTAGCGTGGACTATAATCGCAAGAAATGCAAGGTCTCTACAAAGTCAAGAAGAGAGCAAGACTTGGATGGAAATAATGAAGCATTCAAGCAGTGGGATCCATGTAGAATGGACTCATCATTGTACAATATGAGTGGGGTAACTGCTCGTGACAAAAGTCAATGTCAACCGAGCAAGAAGTGTAGGGAAGGTCATAATGGTTAATACACATAATCTACATGGAATTCCAGAGGAAAGTATCACTATGTAATTCCTTGAATATTTACAACATGTCGGACTGATTTGCATAATATGTAAATTACACTTAAGATATTAAGCTGATTATTAATGTTTTTGCCATTCTTAGTGATCACATCATATTGATCTAGACTGAAATTTTTTCATAACTGTTTTTGTGAGAAAAATCAAAATTTCTTGATTTTTTTCCATATGAATATGTTCATATTTTATATGGAAATGAGGTAGATTTATTTACGATTTCTTATTCCAAAAATAACTAAATTTGTAAAACTTATCATGGGCTTCAGTTCAATTCGTATTGTTTTCTGCACTTGATTTCCAATATTTGGATTATTTTCCTTATTTGTAATTTATTATGGCTAATTTGCATAAAATGCTAATTTTGTGATTTTCCTATATGCTTGTATATTTAAGGACTTTTAATATGGTGTTTAAGAAACCTTCCTGTAAGATATCGCCATATTCCAATTTCAATAGATAATCTACTTGCAATTTTTGAGGAATGTATCACCAGCATGACCGGTGTGATTTCTTGAATATTCATAACATGTTAGATACTTTTATTTGCATAATATGCAAATTACACTACAGACACTAAGCTGAATACAAATGTATTCAACGTTCTTAGTGATAGCAGCATGTAAATTTCATTATTAATGAAATTTTCAAGCAGTTAATGAGAAAAAAATCACAATACCTTGACATTTTTCCATATAAGGATGCTTATTTGCTTGTTATGCAAATGAGGTAGATTTTTTTGCACTTTTGACAAAAAACATTGAATACAGTTATTTATCATGAATTTTTGCTCAAATTGAATTATTTTGAACACTCAATTTGTAATCTTTGGGCTATTTTCCTTATTTTTCTAACTTTTTATGGCTAATTTGCATAATATGCAAATTTCATAAATTTTCACTGCTTGGATTTCTTGGGACTTTTAGTATGTTGTTTAGAGGACCTTCCTTGAAAGAATTGCAGTGGAATATCTCGTGTTGCAATTAGTGGTGGGTCAAACCCTATATTGACTGGACTATCAGCTGAATCCAGTTATTAGCACTGCTAATTAAACCAGTAAAAGTGGTCTTTGTACACATGCCTGACGAATGTGTACACTTCAGCTGAATCCAGTTATTATCACTGGTTTAATAACCAGTCCCAACTTTGCTTGTGTCCATATTTCGCTGACGGTCATTACATGTACCTCAAAAACTATTCAATATCTTTAAAATCTGACATCATCAAAATGAAAAGCGACCTAAAATTACCCTCTAGCGAAAGTTTCTTTCTAAGGATGAATTCAGTATTCATGAAATATTGATAGAAGATAGTCAAATACATGTAACTAAAATTTGCCACTGTCCGCGCCTGTTCCCAAAAAATCTGACCTTCTCAACAAGCATCACGATAACACTAGCAAGCAGATATCATAAAACATGTGAGTAAAAGGTGGTATTGACCGATTCTATAGCATTTTGCCATCCATCTATAAATATCTTCTTCTTCTGTGTAGTCTGCTACCTTCAATCCTGAAGATTCTTGCAGAATTTTTTTAAAAATTTTTTTATTCCAGATTGCAGAACTTGGTGAAGTGTGTGTCACAATTTAGGTAAAGTGCATGTGCCAAATATATACATGGTGCAAGTAAAAACAGGTAGATCTACGGATCTTTTGAGCTTGAGTTTTGAAACTCCTAAAAACTTTGTGAACAAATTTGTGCCTGTAAAGTTAGTGATGAATATTTTTTAAATGTCCGCAAAGTTTGGACACCCCATCATACACATGTACAGTAGTTCAACAATTTCAATCGGCAGGTGGTTCCCCTAAACCCAAGGGTTCATTACCATCCTGCCTGTGGGGAATCTACAGGTAGGACTATGGTATGCCAATGCTGTACACAGCACACAATTTAAAAAAATCATTGAAATATCACTTTTGTGACCAAAAATTTCTGCACAGTTTCAATTTATTTTTCATTAGTAACTTGGGGTAATTTTTGTATTCACCAGAGCGCTCGAAAACTTGAATTTCGGGCATATTTTTGATTTTGTGTACGCCCTCTATTGGTGGAAAGTAATATGGCAAGACATTTGTAGTTTTTCAATCTCTATTTTTAATTAAGAAAAAATAATTTAAAGAATCAAATTTACTTAAGAGCCAAGTTATATGATGAATAGCTGTAATGGAACCTGACAGTGTCAAGAAATCCCGGGGGGGGGGGGGGGCACTTCCATTCACGAGTGGATAGTGGATACCATGCGCGACCATGGAGTCTCGAAAAGCACCCTAAACACGTATTTTCCATATACTGAAAATGCACCCCTTAACAAGTATTGGCGTGCAAAACCCTACCCTTAACAAATATTTGAAACAAAACGATACTCTTGGCAAGTATTCCCTGAAATGAACCCCTAAACAAGTACAGCCATATTTTATTGTTATGTCACGGGTCCTTCGTCGGTTTTACCTTTACACATCATTTGGTTTAGTACGACCCCACCTTCCACACATCGCGCAAATCGGACTCTAAACACGTAGTGTTGGGGCAAAAAGGACATCCTTTATAAAACATTTTTAATTTTGTTTTATCATCCCCACAAATTTGACCCTAAGCACGTAACTTCCTAGCGAAATAGATACCCTTTTTTTCATTATTTTGTGTTTTTGACACCCTTATCACGTTACGTACGTAACGTGCCCGATCTTGAAAAAGACATCCTTTCTACGTGTGTTTTTGGTCGCGCATGGTATCCACTCGTCAATGGTCATTTTCAAACATAAGTGGACATGGGGTGAAAATTAAAACTTGCTAGAAATCAGTAGGCTTTAATGGTTTTTTAAACTAGACATCTCAAAGTATGTTTTTCCATTTCAGTTACATAAAATCATTCATTGTGTCTTGAAATACAGTGAATTTAGTGCAAGGGAAATTTAATGTTACAAAATGCTGATTTTTGCATTAAAATTCACATATTGCCTATCACAATATAAAATCTGTATTAGAAGCATATTTGTTGGCAAGATACAAGCTCTGTATTGTATCTAACTTTTAAATAACAAAAAAAAATTATCTGAAGTGTTTTTCTGAAAAAAGTAGATCTTTAAAGTTTTCAAAACTGGTTGTCGTGTCACTCACGTTTTAAAGACAAAAAGTTTTCTAGAGCTGTGTATTCTGAAAATTAATTTATCCCAGTACAGGAGCAAATACAGTTTTCCCATACCTTATTGTATATAAAGTTACTTGGTCCAATGTGTTAAGGCTAAGCTAAAATTAACTGTTAAAGTTGTGTTGTGTCACTCACAATGTCGTATCACTCACGAAATGTTGTGTCACTCACGGTCTCATATTGTGTATAAAAAAGGTCATCGAATAATTTTTAAAGCATTTTACGAGATAAATTCAGGGATAGGATTGTGCCTGACATTATTTAGGCATTACCTATGTAAGGCTAATATTTTTTTCTGTTTTCCCAACTTCACCCTTATCAATGGAAATATTGAATTTGACGTTGAGTTCATCTATTTTCTTTCCTCTCCATGGTTTCCTCAGTTTCAAAAATCTTGACAACTTTCCATTCGTGTGAAGACTCAGATCCTAATTCATATTTTAATGATGTGCTGAGATAAAAGAATATAATAACATAATCAATCAACACAAAATTATGAATATATCAAGAGAAACACCACTATACATAGTAATGAACATATTTACAGTGCATAAAGATTTGGTGATGGTCCAAGTTAGTCAGGTATGACTTGAACATTCTGTGTCTCCATTTACGGAAATGAGCAGAACGTTCACTGATCTTTTTAGGAATGTTATTTCTTTGTCTTACTAATTAAGAAAGATTTGAAGCTAGCAAGGTCAGGGATCTTATTTTGAAATTTGCAGAAATAGATAAAATATTCTAATGGTAGAAAAGTGTATGAAGAGATCTCCGTGAACAACAAACATTCTTTCAAAATCAGATAAAACTCTTTTCCTTCTGATTAATCAAAATCAACCTTTTTTGCCACAAAGCTTGTATTCGAGGACATGAAATAAACAATTTTTTTGCAAGAACATCTCAGGTGAAAATATACTGAGATTTAAAAGAGCATTTTGGATATTGCTTGAAGTAGCTACATGCCTGGTTCAAAATCATTCTTTGTTCGGCCATCATTCATACCACTTGTGATGAACTAGGGTCTGCACAGCAAACTACCGTGAGCAGGCCGATGTGGGTTCAGAGCAGATTTGCATTACACGCAACAAATTGATAGAGTAAATTATGTAGGTCCCAACAAGTCCCAACCAAGACCGAATTTGCATTTGAGCAACTATGGTGAGTTGTCATGTTTTCATGTAGATCAATTTTTCTTGGGGGGTACCCTGGTTAGAACTGAGCTGGACCTCGTGGGGAAAAAGCTATGCCATATGGAGGTATAGGGGGAGTATTTGATGGTTGGGGTTGCTGAATTGAATTTCAGTGTAACATCCAAGGGCTCATCAAAGGAAAGGCTGATTTGTAGTTGTAGGTAATACCAACAGACTGTGCTGTGGCTTTTTGCAAGAATCAGGTACTGACTATGCGTCTTTCACCTCGTGGCTTTCCATGTATTACCCGTGGTTTGGTTTATTATCAAATATGATAATTAGCAATGAAAATCAGCAAGATTCCTGCTGAAAATCATAGCTCTGAATTTTGGTACAGTGCCTTTGGAGGGGTCCACATACAAGCAGTGTTCAGGAGAAAACAAATGCTTGATGAGTTGGTCTTGATCCCTATAAAAGTTTCTCAAGGATTTGCTAATAGTCCATCTGAAGTGTGCAGCCAAGTAACTGTGGTTTGGTACAGTGTAAAAAAAAAAAGACATTTAAGCTGCCAAATCCTATTTGGACATTGATGCCTAAAATATTTAAGGAGGATAATATTGTAATCCAATATTTCAAGAAAAAGGAGTCATACATGACATCATTGGCTACAAGACCATGCCAGATGATGCGAGTCACTAAATTGCGAATACCTTTCTTACAAGGAAAAATTATTCCATCAGTTGTGGATGCTGAATTGTAAACCCGTAAACTTATACAGATAGGGAGAAAGAGTTAAAGTTTTGAATGAAATCAGGCCACAAAAAGAATGTTTGAGTTGATGTCAATGCCAAGACCACATAACACCTCCTTCAAGTGCCTCCTCCTCCAAAGAGGAGAGTGGTAGAAGCCGGAGTGTGACAATAATGTGGTATGGTATAGGGAATGTGAGTTGATGGGCAAATATGACCATAAACAAGAATAAATCATTCAGATGACACATTATCAACTTTGAAGAAGGCAGTTATGTAATTAAGCTTGTTTTTTGGTTGATGGGATTTCACTCTTGTACATCATGCCAAAAATACTTTCGTTGTTGAGATAAATGTTGTATTTTTGCACTTGTCGTGTCACTCACGTTTTGGATGTCGTGTCACTCACGGTGTATAGGAGAGCACCATTTTCCATAGAGAAGGTTTGATTGATTCTGACTATATGCGCTAGATAGGTACACTATTTATATACATGTATGGGTACTCGCAGTACTCCTGTACAGCTACTTGGGCACGAATCCAATCATAAGTGATAATGGTCAGAAACCCATGTCCACAATTTGTCGTGTCACTCACGCATCATTTTTCAATCATATCTACTAAACAAATTGTAGAATTCAAATCAAACTGGTAGTGGCCCATGCCAGTCCTACATTGTATATAATATAGTAGTCATGATTGATTCATTACCTTTAAGTTTAAAGATATGAGCCCTTAACCCTCTCCGATTGTCGTGTCACACACGTTTGAAAATGACCCAATGTAAGTGGCCCCACCCCCCCCCCCCCCCCCCGGGCAAAAAATCAAGCATTTGTCCCAAAGAAAAAGAGAAAATAAGCCAAACATTGCCAACCTTATTTCACCACACAGGGAGGAGTAACAGAGAACAAGGTTATATCAATTATCATAACCTTGTTCATAGAATCAGAATGAGCCGAGTGCCCTAAGCTAAGGCCTAAGGCTAAAGTCTAAACCATATGATTATGAGTTACCCTACATCACTCACACGTATTGCGAGGTTAGTATTAGTATACTACATGTAGAAACTAGTACTAGTAGTCATGGTAGTAGACCCCTTCTAACGTTAAATAAAACGTAGGAGAACTTCATCATGTCTTCATCATCATTCATAATTCATATTCATCAAATCAAAACAGTCTCACGCAACATCATCATGCACCTCCATTTTTTTGTTTTGTTTTGGTTTTGCAAATTAGTCTCTGCCCAGGTCAACACAAGACCGATCTTGATTCTAAATCTGACACCCTTATAGATCTACTGCCAAGTGGTTTGAGAAAAAAAAGGGTGAACACCATGTCCATGAATCTTGATTGACTGTCTTGATCTTGTTGAAAATTACGACAAACAAGTGAGACGCTCACCGAATGGTTAATCCCCCACATCAATACGCTGAGGAGTGGCTCACTCGCCCGAAAAAGCTTCACTTTCTGCGAGACGGCCTTTATGTGCTTTGTTTTCATGTTCTTTCCTGATGGTTGGCTCGACATTTTGAATGATCTCCTCGAGCTGACCCCCTGGAGAAAGATAATGAGTTCCCTTGATTCTCGTAAATCCCAGAATTATGATGTTAGGCTTTCATTTTCAGGTTCAACGCCCACAGAAAAATATATTATTGCAGAAATTCTCAGCGCTAGCGGAGATATTACGCGCACGTACATACGGCACACACGAGCTGCATGCATGCATTATGGACAACACGGATATACACAAAACGTACCTAAGTTTTCATTTTCTACAGGAGCTTGTGGATTTAATTGTATGGCTTCATATCTTCTGACGACGTAAATTTCACCGTTCACATGAGAGGATGTATAGACTACGTCTCTAAAACGTTTTTTTACAGAGTGAAATATAAGTACATGCAGAAGATCTACTTTCTAGCTTAAAAACAAACAAATTTGGGTGTTTCATCGGGCATTAATTGAAAGGAGGAACACAAGATCTTGCGTCGAGAACTGAACGGGGGACTGAACCTTGTGAGAACATTCTGTGTGTGAAGCGTGAACTATTTTTGGAAATATGAAAATGCTTTTATAAAGCACTTATTGTGATTTTCTTCAAGTTCAAGTTCAATTTTATTTCAATTCTGCAAAAGATTATGCATGTCATCAAAGAAGTTACAATGAATTAACAATAATCAAAACGTAGAACTGAGGGGATGTCGATCTATTAAAAAGCACAGCTTGTAAGACATGGATCACCTGTAAAACATATATACAGTGCTAAGATACATACGAAATACATACAGGCTTATATACATCAGCGAATAGCATACTAGTATATAGGGGAGAAGAAAATGTAGAGGGCAGAAGTTTAAAGAATTGAATTAAAAGAAGACGGCAGAGCTAGGAGGTATATCGAAAGATGAAAGTGGAGACAGGAGGAAGAGTCTAGAAAAGAGAGAGAGAGTGAGAAAGGGGAGAATGAAATAACTTATTGTACGGCAAGTACCAAAATTCACAAAAAAAAACACACACACGCACATGTATGTGCATTCATGCACATAAACTACTAAGAAAGGTAATAATAAACATGAGAAATTAAACTATACATTGAAAACTACATAAAATGTTGTAGGCAAGACCAGGGGCGTCGATCCATTTTTCAGATTGGGGGGGCAAAATCATTAACGTTCCAAAGGCGCTCGATCGTACAAAACACCCACCCACACACCCTCACACACACACACACACATATATATATATATATATATATATATATATATATATTATATACACACACACACACACATATATATATATTGAGTCATGAGACACAGACACGTATCTCACTACACAGTACAGATAGTACGAGTACCGAGACTATGAGTGAGCTCAAATTTCTTTATATTCTGAGCTGAAAACTTGATATTCTAAGCATTTTTGGTACCAATGATTAAGATTTGTATCTAAAAGAAGAATAGATGCGAGCGCGAAGCGCGACCTGAAAATTTTGATATTTCGATCTGAAAAAATGACAGTTTACTGACCTTTTTTTAATAAAGAACAAGCTATATATCCAAGAAAAGATTATTGCAAATTGAAGCAGTTCTTTTGAGGCTTAGAACTGAAAACGGGACATTTACATTTACCAATTTAATCATGAAAAGTATGGGTTTTTGCTACAGAAATGATGCGAGCGCGAAGCGCGAGCTGAATTTTTTTTATTCCAATCTGAAAAGCGAACATTTTGAGCACGATTTTAAATAAAGAACGAGTTGTGTATCTCAATCTCGCTTGCTGAATATTACAATCTTGTTTTTTTTTATGCATATCCGGAATTATTGGGGGGGCAAAATGATATGTTTGCCCCCCCCAATATTTTCATTGGTGGGGCGATCGCCCCCCTGCCCCCCCCCCCCCCCCAGGATCGACGCCTCTGGGCAAGACAGAGAGACATATACACAAAAACACGTACAGTTCAATTAACAAGTTGTATATAGAAAAGTACAATTTTCAGAACATATCCTGCTACAGTGGCGTACCTAGGATTTTCCACAGGGGGGGGCAAAACCGTCCGCCAAAAAAATTGACAAGAAAAAAAAAAAAAAAAAAAAAAAAAAAGGTCTTCAAGCTCGTCAGGGGGGCATTGAAGGTCTTAAAGCTCGTCAGGGGGGGGGGCAAAAAAGGTTTTTCAAGCCCGTCAGGGGGGGCAAAGATACGTTTTTGCATGGGTTGTGACTCGTCAGGGGGGGCAGAGTGCCCCCCTGCCCCCCCCCCCCCCCCGTAGGTACGCTAGTGTCCTGCTAGCAAGGAGGACTTGTACTTCACCTTAAAAGATTATAATTTACAATGCAATATCATTTTTTTTTTCCACAGCTGATTACAATTAAATAAGAATTATCAAAGAAATATTTTGATGTGAAGCGCGAGCTGAGATATTTGATACGCTATTCGAAAAAAAGGAAAACTTAAAGGTCAAGTCCACCCCAGAAAAATGTTGATTTAGATAAATAGAGAAAATCAAACAAGCATAATGCTGAAAATAATATCAAAATCGGATGTAAAATATTAAAGAAAGTTATGACACTTTTATAAAGTTTCGCTTATTTTTCACAAAACATGTGCACAACTCAGTGGCATGCAAATGAGACAGTCGATGATGTCCATCACTCACTAATTCTTTTGTTTGTTATTGTTTGAATTATACAATATTTCAATTTTTACCAATTTGACATCAAGGACCAACTTAACTGAACCAAAAGATATTGTAACAATGGTAATGCCACATGTTCAGGGAGGAATAAAACTTTGTTTCACAGGACAATGAGGAGAAAATTAGAATATTTCATATTTCAAGTAATAAAATAAAAAAGAAATAGTGAGTGAGTGATGTCATCAGTTCCCTCATTTGCATACCGACCAGGAAGTGCATATAACTGTTTTGTGAAATTAAGCGAAACAATGTTATAAACTTTCTTAATTTACATCCTATTTTGATGAAATTTTCAGTGTTATTCTTGTTGGAGTTTTCTCTTTTAATCTGGCAAATCAACTTTTTGTTGGGGTGGACTTGTCCTTTAAGGACTCTTTCGTATGAATTAGTCAATAGGATGGGCCAATGTACCTCTTTAAATAATAACATCAGCATGAAGAGCACAAGATGACATTTATACTGTACGCCTTATGCAACATACTGATCTAATTAATGAACATCTTTAGAACTGTTCGGTAGGATTTCAGGAGCAGGATAGGCCTTTCTCACTAAATTATGCAAGCACAAAGCGCGAGTTGATGTAAAATACTCAAACTTGAAAAAAAATTGAATACTGTAATAAACAGGATGCATATCTCACTAAAATTAATGAACACGCGAAGGGTAGCTGGAACATTTGTTGTTGTAGGCCTATATATAGCCTTTATTGAAAACTGGATGGGCCTACATAACGCCATATGTAATCATCATGAACATTATTTCATTAACCTGACATGCAGGCGATGCGAATGCAAAGTGGTATCGGATTAAAATTTTGTTATATTATTATTCATTTTGATGCAGTGACTTGCAAGTTGTGCCATTTGTTAATTCTTCCCTTTTCCATATACTATCTTCGTCTATAATTCTTCCTCATATTCATCAAATCCTTTTTGTCCTTCTTCTTCTTCCTCTTCTTCTGCTTCTTCTTCTTCTCCGATCTTCTTCTTCTTCCTCATCCTTATCTTTCTCTTCTTTTTCCCCCTCCTCTTCTTCTTTCGTTCTTCTGTCTTATCTTCTTTGCTTTGTTTTATTTTTTCGCCACAAATATAGGCAGCTAGGGCGTCATAGCGAGAATAATTGTGTTTGGGCCTTTGGGGAGGGTACGCAACCTCCTCATGAAAAAAAAGGATAATCCTCTGCGCCAGCGCCCATGCCCATATGCGGGTGGGGGGGGGGGGCGCTGTTCGATATTCCTCGACCCGCCTATGCTCTTGTTTTTACATGATATCCCATCATGAAAAAAATTCTGTAAGTATCTTGAAATTGAAATCTAAATATTTATCTTTTTCAATTGTGCCTTTTAACCCCACCCCTCCAAAAAAAGAGGGATGCATATAGTAGGGGAGAGTGGGATGGACTAAAAAACCTATTTGTTGAAATATTTCAGTTTCGCTAATTGCTTTCAATTATTGAGAGCTGTCTATGCCGATATAAATGTATTTTTTTATTTGGAGAGCGGATCAAGAATTGTGAAAAAATATAAGCCCACCCCCAATACAAAAAGGGTGTGTATATACGTGTCTGTGTGTGGGTCGGGGGCGGGAAATAAACACAACATTGCATTTTTGTTGCTCAAACTGTAAGGTTGGCATCAGAATTTTTTCGGGGGGGGGGGTGGGGGAGACGACCAGTCCTGTCAAGTTTGATACAGAAAAATCATCTTCGTTTAAACTAAATGTTTTTTTTTCTCAAACAGTGGTAAAAGGGATCTGAGAGATGTATAGGCCTACCTCTCCTTCTCTTGCTTGGCTTTCTTCTTTGTATATTACCCCCCCCCCCTCTTTTCCCCTTTTGCCCTTTTAAATTTTATAGAATTTAGGCCTATAATGCGGGCCTAAATGCTATTCTCCATACCACGTTGAAAGTTGAAGTGATCATCATGCCACGTTATCACCATGCCATATCGTCATCATCATCGTCATTATCATCGATCATCATCATTATCATCACCATCGATCAGTGACCACTACCACCGCCGCCACCACTACCACCACCACCACCACCACCACACCATAATTATCATGAACTGTCTATGTTCATTTTTTCGTTCATATCTTACGATTAATATGATCATGATCATCAAGAGGTTCAGTTCATATTACAAAATTAAAATCGGGAGTAAGACCCCCCCCCCCCCCCCACTCCAGGATCGGATGAACGGCATGTGTGTTCCAAAAATGTCCGGTAAAGAAATACTTTTTCGCGGGACAAGTCCGGCCCGCGAATTGTAAAAAGGCGGGTGTATTCGACCTGTCACCCGGAGATTTCTTTAAAAAGGGATTTTTTTTTTCTCTCTCTCTCGCTTTGGACTCATGAGAAATTTAAAAAGGGGGTTATAAAATATCTTGAATATCATAGAAATATTGATCGAATCCCGCGATCAAATTCCTGAAATACCTGCTAGTTTTGAAAGCTCATTCAGAATTATTTCATTTTGAAATGTAAAATCATAGATAACAACAGAACGTATATATTTACATGGGGGGGGGGGTGTTGTCTGTCCTGAGATAGGGGATACATTGAGCAGTGTTCCGGATTTAGGGGGGTCACCAAGGCAGGAAAAGCCTGCGAAAAACCTGCGAAAGGGGGGGGGGGTTCAGAAATTTTGGCAGACCTTCGATAGGGGGTGCTTAATTTCAAAGGGAGGGAACGAGCATATAGGCGTACCCTAAATAACACTGAGGGGGGGGGGGGCGGGATTAAGACAGATCACCAAATTCGTCCTCTCATGATGAAAAATAATAATGATAATAAAAAAATCTAATATTTTAAGACTTTTAAATCGCAATTATTGTTTGTACACTAGTTCATGGAACTAGTGCAAGCACCTGACTGTGTAAGAAGGACTAGACTAGAGTCAGGATCTGGGCCAGCTGGAGACCCCAAAACTATTAAAAAAATATATATATATATATATATATAAATAAATTAAAAAACTAAACTAAAATAATAATAACAAATATTTATCAATTCTAATCTTTCGACATAAATATTGTAACAACTCAGGGATAGCGGGACGAAGCTGAAAGTTCGGGGGGCACAGGGAAAAAAGGCACCTTTTCTATCAAAAAGGGCACTTAATTCTTAAACATGGCCGTATGCAGAAATTGTTCGCGGTGGGGCCGGGGCAGCACGTGTAAATTTTTGTGAAAAAAAAATTCAAAAGCAAGAGAGCAAAGCGACCGAGCTCATCATTGAGGCGCTTTTACATTTTTTGATGGATTTTTTGATTACTTTGTTTTGCTGAAATTTGTGAAAATCTGGTTCCGGTTCCGCGGTCCCTTCAAAGTTCTGATAGGGAGAATTTCTTTAGATATAGTCCCAAGCAATAAAGAAACTGATGATATTCCTTTTTATTAATTGGGCCTAAATATTATTCACCAATCTTTCGACATCAAGATTTGCAGCAAATTTCCTGTAAAGGGAGCATTTTGTGAAATGTTATTTGATCCAATAAAGTCTGCTTTATAATAAGAAGGATTTGATGAGGATGAATATTTTATTGATATCTGTGTGTGATGGGTGAAATGAACTGCATTTCTGGCTTGCACACATGCAGTGTATTAGTGCACTTTCAAATTTTTGGGAAAAAAACTCAAAACCAAGGGAGCGAAGCTACCGAGCTTATCATTGAGGCACTTTTACATGGATTTTATGGATTTGTGCATACTTTGTTTTGGTGAATTTTGTGAAAATCTGCAGTAAAAAGTTTTCAAATTTCTGGGGGTGGGGGAGCAACTGCCCTCCTGCCCCCGCTGCGTACGGCCATGATCTTTAAAAAAAAGAAAAAAAATTATCTACCTCACTCACATGACTTGTGAAACTTAGTACGTAGATCACATATTTTTTTCATTCAATATACGCTTGCAGAAGGAAGCAGAACGGCGCTAATTAAAGAACCGGGCGCTCATTGGGCTCGAAAAGAGTGAAGAGTGTTTTCAGGACAATTTAAGTGATATGAAGAACAGGCACCTATAAAGGCAAAGGGGCACTTGTTAACACAGAAAACAGGTCCTTATCGGGTAAAAGGGGCACATAACACGTTAGCGGGGGGGGGGGCACTTTCATTGGGTAAAAATTAAGGGGCACTGATACGACAAAGGGCACATATAAGAAGGCAATTAGGAGGGAATTGCTAAAATGAAACTTCTCAGTGAAAGGGGCACAGGATATGTTCGAGGGGCACTTTTCTTGGCTAAAAGGGGCACTGATTCGAGAAAGGGCACTTACAAGAAGGCAAAGGAGCACTTGCTCAGACATAAAACGTGTCCTTCTCAGGTGGAAAGGGCACAGAACACGTTCATGAGGGGCACTTTTAGGGTAAAAAGGGGCACTGGTACGAGAAAGGGTACTTATAAGAGGGCATAATGGGCACTTGCTAACGGCACGGATCCTTCGGGTGAAAGGGACATAGGACATCTTCGTGAGGGCATTTTTATTGGGTAAAAGGAGACCCTGATTCGAGAAAGGGCACTTACAAGAAAGCACTTGCTCAGACGGGTCCTTCTCATGCTGGTGAAAGGGGCACAGAACACGTTCGTGAAGGGGCATTTAAAAAGAGTGTACAATGCGTGTTATCATCAAAATATTTATTCTCTATGGCAGTAGTCCAGCTCGTGCTTGAATTAGAGTGCACCATCACACAATATGCAGTGCTTGTCCTGCTACTTATATCCATATTTATATTTATTCATGATTATATTTTTTGTACAATCTTATTCATATTTTTTGTTCAAGTGTATCTCGTTATGTTTATTTCAGCCTGCCCTCTTCCCTCTATCTGAGTTTCGACGTCCTTTTTTAGTTATGGAAAAGCAACTCTTAATGCTGCCAATTGCTTACCCTCAAATTACTTTACTTCCCACGCGCCATGATATCTTAGTGATAACATCCCCATCTATTGCGAATGGACTTCCTTTTACTTCTATCCATTTTGTCATGGATATCTTTCAATTGACAACTATTAAATCTGACAAATTTTTCTTACACATCCATGTGTAGTACCTCAACTAATGTACCGCATACGCATACTAATCAGTCCTTTAGTCAGTCGCTCGACAACAGCTCTCTTAACTTCGAAACACCTGAACTTCTTTTTGATTTTGATGCAGATGACACTCCTTTCGACTCCTTTTCATCAAACCATGTAACAGAGAACAATTTTTTTCTCAACTCTGGAATCTGTTTCCGGCAATGATATTCTCCTTTTACATTTTAACATCAGAAGTCTCCACAAAAACTTTGATCGTTTGGATTTTTTCACAAAGCAGCTTAAGTTCAATCGTTCTATCTTGGGAATTAGTGAAACATGGCTAAAAGATGCGCCATCCTCTTATTTTTCTATGAATGGTTTTAACTTTGTTTCTTCTAGTCGCATTGGAAAAAGAGGTGGTGGAGTGGGAATTTATGTCCCGGTTGATTTTAACTTTGAAGTCATCGGAGAGTTGACACAAATATCAGATGTATTAGAAACCATCTTCATCGAAATTAAATTTAAAAATAAGGGTAATATGATAGTCGGTGTAGTATATAGACCTCCACACTCTAATCCTAGAGAATTCATTGAATTTATACACCATATATTATCATCCTGTTCTCTTACTAACAAATCCTGTGCAATTATGGGAGATTTTAATCTAAATCTCCTTCAGTATCATGATAACTCAGACTGTCAAGACTTCCTTGACTTGCTGCTTGCTTATTCATTTGTCCCAACTATTACTAAACCTACTAGAATGACCGAATCCTCAGCCACCCTAATTGATAATATTTTTGTTAATAAAACGAATAATGTAAAATCTGGGATTATAGTCAGTGACATTTCGGACCACTTCCCTGTTTATAATTTAACATCATATCCTATCTCATCCTGTCAGTCTGCATCAACAAATAATATTAAGACTCGCAACTTTTCGGAGGATAACGTTAACAATTTTATTAGGGCACTTGCTGTTGCTGATTGGAACTCTGTATATGCTACAGACAATGCTGATACGTCTTTTGATAATTTTATGGATATCTTCATGCATAACCTCAATTCTTCTATTCCATTCCGTAGAAGCCGTGTTTCTAACTACAAAAAAACTCCTAAGCTTCCTTGGATTACCAAATCGCTACTTATATCTATAAACAAAAAAAAATAACTTCTTTTATAAATACAAAACTACTCCAAACAACACAACCAAATCCAAGTATACTAGATACCGTAATATTCTAACAACTTCATTGCGACTAGCTAAAAAGAACTATTACTCCTCACAATTCGATGCTCACAAAGGCGACTTAAAAAAGACGTGGCAAGTTATAAATGATGTCTTGAAAACAAAAGTAGTCTCAACTCCTATCTCGAGAATTCTAGTCAACGAAAACGAAGTACAGGATTCTCTTGCAATTGCTGAGGAATTCAACAACTACTTCGTCAATATCGGTCCAAATTTGGCGCGAAATGTTTCTGAACCTAATTGTAATTTCAAACAGTTTTTGAAAACGCCAAACCCTCAATCGCTGTTTCTAGATCCAATTTTAGAGCATGAAGTATTAGACATAGTGAACAATCTGACAGTAAACAAAAGTGCTGGTTTGATAGTATATCCAACTCTTTGCTAAAAAAAACAATTACAGAAATTTTATCCCCCCTAACATTTATTTTTAATTTATCATTATCTAATGGAACTGTGCCGAAAAAAATGAAAACTGCAAAAGTTATACCAATTTTTAAGAAGGGCAGTAAAGAAGATCTCGGTAATTATCGTCCAATATCACTTTTAACAGCACTCTCCAAGATTTTGGAAAAATTGATTTATTCACGCACAGCGAAGTTTCTTGCAAAGTATAAAATCTTATCTGATACCCAATTTGGTTTTCGACAAAAACACTCTACAACTCATGCCCTTCTTCTATTTTTGGATAAAGTTAGCCGTGCAATTGACAAATCATTTCATACCGTTGGAATTTTCCTGGACTTCTCCAAGGCCTTTGATACCATCAACCATGATATATTATTATACAAACTGAGCAATTATGGTATACGAGGAAAGGCCTTGGAGTGGTTCAGGAGTTACCTAACGGACCGCAACCAATTTGTAAGTATTAATGGTCAGGATTCCTACCCCAGACAAATATCCTGTGGCGTTCCACAGGGGTCGCTGCTGGGTCCTTTGCTCTTTATTCTTTATATAAACGACTTCCAATTTAGTTCCGAAATCATGTCATTCATCCTCTTTGCGGATGATTCCAACATATTCTACTCCCATCACAACCCCCAAACTCTCCTCGATACTGTCAATGAAGAGTTAAAAATGGTTCAAAGTTGGATAAATGCCAATAAATATTATCTCTAAATGTTAATAAAACTCATTACATGCTCTTCAGCAATTCGCTCTCAACCCTTCCTGGTAACTTATTTATACATGATACTCCTCTAGACCTAGTCGAGTCAACAAAATACCTTGGCATACATATAGATTCTAATTTATCGTGGAAGACTCATGTGAACTACTTATGTAAATTATTGTCTCGAAACTCAGGAGTTTTAAATAAACTTAAACATGAATTTCCCCACCATATTCTACTATCACTATACTTCACCCTCATATCATCCTACCTCAACTATGGTATTTTAGCCTGGGGCAACGGGGCAAAATTCCTGCTTGATAGGATTTTATTACTCCAGAAACGTGCAATTAGAAATATTAACAATGTTGGTTACCTATATCTCATACATATCCATTATTTTTAAAAAATAAACTCCTTCGTATATTTTATCTTTATACCTATAACTTAGGAATCTTTATGTATCAGTTAAATGCCAATGATATTCCTTCTGTTATTGCCTCTCTCTTTTTTAAAAATAGCAGTGTCCATGGATATCCTACTCGACAAAGTAATCTTTTTCATCTTCTTCGTGTAAGAACGTCGTTTGCTAAAAGGAATATCACTTTTACAGGTCCAAAATATTGGAATGCCCTCCATAGTGAACTATTACATTCACCCTCAATATATGTCTTCAGACGTAAGCTGAAACACCATCTTCTCAAGGACTACACTTAGTACGAACACAGTTGTGTAATGGCTTATATTGAATTATTTTTTTTTTCTCTCATTGCTCTTTATTATTGTTGCGTGTGGGTTGTCTTAATCTTTGGAAGCTGTCCCTTCCGCTCATTGCTTCCTGATGCCATAGATTTTTTTTTTCCACCCTTAGCAATAATTATTTCCATTCCCCTACAGGCTCCAATTCAATTTGTTGCTTCTTACACTTGTTTCTTCCTATTCATCATTTATGTATTTGTGTATCCCTCGTTTTCGTTTACTTTTTCGTTTTCCCTTTTATTTATTCCTCTATTTTTCTTGTCGTATTGATATTTTCACAGGACTCTCACTGCATATTCTTTGGAGCCTTTAAACAACAAGCTTTGCTTTTACCTTTGGCTCCCCATATCCACACCTCTCATTTTCTTTCTTGTCATTATATTACAACCGTTTACAAGAATACATTATAGTACTTTTTTTCCCTTATATATTAAGTATAATTTCATATTTAACGATATTTATTTATGCTTACCTATGATAATTTGTATTGTATAATATTGTCTGTATTGTATAATATTGTTTGTACTGAGTTGTTGATTTTGTTGAAAATGTGAGATGTTGTTGATATGAAATAAATAAACCTTGAAACCTTGAAACCTAAAGAAATGGCACTAAATTGAACACTTACTGCGGGTCCTCTTCCGTTGAAAGGGGCACAGTAGTACGTTCGTGAGGGGGCATTTCATTTTGCTTTTTTTTTCAGTGTTTCAAAAAGTGTAGGGGGCACTGCATGTGCCCGCCTCCCCTTATGATCAGGATCGCCGCCCCTGAGCCATTTTATAACATAACATAACATAACATAATATCAGTATAGCAGCTGCTCGTATATTATTATGAGACCAAACGACGCGCGGTTATTCCTGTCTACTCGTATTATGACGACAAAAATCAAAAACTTAAAATTCTAATAACTTTGTAAATATTCAATTTTCTAGCTCAAACCTTCATCACTTTATCTTTTTTTAATCCTGGAAAAAAAAATTTAGACAACAAACTTTTCATCTGGATTAATTCCCCATTTAATTAAAGCGTTTATCATGCAAGCCAAAATGTATCTACATATTTTGTGGTGGTTAAGTCCCAGATCCCACCAGCCCCGCCAATACATGTATAACATTCAAAAGACCCCCCTCCTCCCATGGACCTATCCACGGAGGATAATTCTATTGTTACTGGGGGTGCTGAGCATTGTCACAGCACCCCCAGTAACAATAGATAATCCTCCGTGGATAGGTCCATGCCTCCTCCTGATCCTCGGCCTAGCTAGTCCGTTTTCGGGAAATCGCCCCCGGAATCGCCCCTCGATGTCCACCCTCGATCGCATCTGATCACATGATATGTTATACGACTGTCAGGTGACCGCTGGCGATCACATCAGTTGCTGCATGCATGCATGCATCATATCGTACATGTACACTACAGCTGAGAGCGAGCTGCTGATCGAATCCTGAGAGGGAACTGTTCCTGTAACTAATTGGAAGAAAATTGGTTATGTGAGTAAGAGTATTTTCTTTGTTATCAAAAGAGTCAATCATCATGACATGAATGAATTGAATCAGTAAATCAATATTAGCCAAGCCAGAGCAAGGCAAGAATTGAAGAAAACATGATCAACTTTCAACATATTCAAACTTTTTTTGAAGACTCAGACAGTCTCACTCTCACTCTCAGTCATAGACCAAAAGCTTCGGTCTCTGTTATGTTGGTTGTTCCGCTGAACTACGTTGGCTCTACGAGGAGAAATTAAAAAAATGTTGAAAAACTCCTCGAAACAGACGGCTGCCAGCTGTCTATCTCAGTCAGTGTGATGATATGTATATTTTTTCCATCCATAAGGTTACATAAGGTTCAGTTCTGGACGCAGGATCTTTTGTTCCTCTAAGGCTCTACGTCCAGCTCCTGGTGATAAATAGTTACAGTGAATATGAATATTGTTATATATTCTCCATTTAAGAAAAAAAAATTGCTTTTTTCTTTATTTGTTTTATTTCTCCCTTCGTCTCTTCATTCCTTTACTCTTTTTCCCAGGGTGACCAGACGTCCCGTATTTCCCAGGATCATCCCGTATTTTGCTCCGTTGTCCCGGCGTCCCGACAAACCCTTCCCGGGATGCCTATTTGTCCCGTATTTCAGAATATTGAACAAAATGTAGTTAGACTCTAATTTAAAGTGACAAATTTTCATCAAATAACCAACAGATGACGAAGCAGAGACGACATAAAATCGATAACTTAACTTTTGCAAATTCTGCGGTGATTTTCCTGCTAACCAAATACATGTACGATGCAAACAAACTGGCCTCCTGCCTGTGAGTGGCAGGCTACTAGTACTACTTCTTTCTTCATCCTATCCTTCCTGCTTGCCCTTTTTTGTTCCATCTATCTTTATTTCCTATCTTTCTTTCCTGATCCTTTCTCTCTGTGGTCATTCTTTCTTTTATGGCCCCCTACCTGCTTTCATTTTTTATTTCCTTTATTCTGTCTTTCTTTAAACTTTTCTTTGCTTCTTTCTCCCTAGTTTCCTTTCCTTTTTCTTTTCGTTCTTTCTCTCCTTCCATTATTTTCTTTTTTTTCTCATTCTCTTCTCTCTTCATTCTTTCCTCCCTCTTTCTTCCTTTTCCAAATTCTTTCTTTCTTTCCCTTCCTCCCCCTTCCTGATTTTCTTCTTTGTTTCTTTCAAAGAATAAATTTAAGGAAACATTTTTATTTCCTTCATTCTTTCTTTCCTCCTCCTTTTTTCTTACTTTTTTTCTTTCTCTCCTTTATTTTGTCTTTCACACATTTGTTCATCTTCCCTTCCTTTATTTTTCTTTCTTTCTATATTTAATTCAAAGAATGACGGAAACCTTTTTTATCCTTTCTTTTGTCCTTCTTTTATTATTACTTTCTTTAATTTCTTTAAAAAAATTTTTTTCTTTCATTTTCCCCTTCATTTTTTCTTTCTTCTCAATTCATCTCTTTTCTTTCGTCTTTTCTTTCTCCGCTTCATTCTTCTGTTCACCCTCCCTTCCAATTCTTTATATATTTTTCACAAGTCTAACACTGTGTAGCCGTGTAGCCTTCCGGTAGCCTTCTTTGTTGATTTTTTTGGTCGATTTTCCCGTATTTCATTTTGTGAAATCTGGTCACCCTGCTCTTTCCCCCTTTGAAACTTGTCTTTTACAAAAAAGTTGTTGCCTGCACTTTGATGTTCACAAAATATAAATGTATTGAGGAAATATACAAGTTTTGCACCCCATTTTGTAAGACATTATAATTTGAAACATGGAAGTGTTTAGTGTTTAAAACAAATCATATATGCTTTCCCATACTTCATTCTAAGAAATGTCACCATGTAGCTTCTTGTTACTTTCATCATAAAACTTTCATAATGACCCTGAAATAGAAATATATATATAATTATGACCTGGGTATATATCTTGAATAAATTAGTTTGAATATTCATGTTCCTTTATAGTGTTATCAAATCGAAATGCTGTCTTCCAAGATATATATGTGTGGTAGGTCAGTCAAATTCTTACTAAATCAATCCGTCTATAGATTGAAGATATGGCACAGAGGTACTTCCCTTGACATTTTTAACCCTTTGAAGACTGAATATTTTTATATAACACATGTTTTCCATAGACTCCAGCCCTGCAGATATGTGGGTTAACTCTCCAATGGGATGAATTAATTGCGACAATGACAGTTTTATGGTAATAGAGTTACTGTCTCCTTTCCTTTCAAATTGATATCTTGATGCAAACCTCTAAATATTTCCCTACAGAATAATGGATTCTTTTCTAAAGACAATCTTTCTTGGGAGTGCGATGTTCTTGGCAGTTGCAACACTACCCTTAGCTTCTAGTAGGGGAGCATTTAGAGCCATGTTCCATCCTGATCCACCAGCTTATGCTCAGAGGTCGAAGGTCGATCCCGGCGAGCCTTTGTTTTTAACACCATACATCGAGTCTGGAAGAATAGCTGAAGGTATGTTGTTATGATCAGCAAAAAAAAATGTTCTAGTCCTGCAGTGTGCTGCACAAGAAACAACCAAACTTCTGCAAATTCTTTTTTTTCTTAATTTAAGATATTTTTTAGTCTTAATGAAGCACCAAATAACAGTGGTAGATGCAGAAGGATTTTCAGATTTAGGGAAGAAAATGTCAATTTCAGGATATCATTTTTGTCAGTAGATTTTTGATATCCAAAATTGTACTAAATATGTAAATGAAGTGATCAGACGTCTATTTTAATTAGAAAAAGATATAAATATATTACCAAGAGAGGGCACTAGATTTAATTTCAAACCCTATCAAGCAAAGAAATGCCATGCTAATGAGTCAAAAATGCACTCGGTAACTACTACACTTATGTAATTAATGTTAGATGATGCTCAATTTACTGATCCTTTCCCAAAGCTTTAGACTGGCATTAACTTTATGCTCTGCTGTTGTGAGATACCTTTTTTATTGAGTTTATCTTCATTTTTTAATTCAGGTCAGAAACTGAGTCGTGTTGGACCTTTAGTTGGTACTACAATTGAAAGTTATTCAGGTAAAGGAGATTCTATTAACTTCCAGAGATTTAATTTAAAAAAAAAGGTTACTCGTACATGAAGATATTGGATCATCTTTTTACATTTTTCTCTATCTTTCTATCTCTTCCCTCTCTGTATTGTGATTAAATGTCCTTTATACCCCTTTCATAAACCCAATAAAACACAATTATGCGGCTAATAGCAGCATAATTTGGTCGTAAAATCAGAGGAGGACAAAAGTTATCCGCATTATTCTGATGCTGCTATTATCCGCATAATAGCGGCATCGGGAACGTATGAACGTATTTCCAAATAATGCGGATAATTGCCATGGTGCGGTCACAAGGTCACCCTTTTCCAACACAACCGCATTGGAGGGGGCGTGTCCAGTTGTCATGACGATTATCCGCCTTTTTCAGGACGGGCGCTCGTAAAAATAATTTATGGAGTTTGTGAACGCAATTTTTATTGAATTATCCGCATTACTCTTAGGCGGCTAATTGGAGGATATGTTTTATTGGGTTTATGAAAGGGGTATAAGATAGATATAGTAGTTTTAGTACCAGGGACTCGATTTTAAGGCGCGCGAGAGCGATCGCGCGCTACATGCGCGCCTTAATCCATTTTTGGTAGCGCGATTAATAGCGCGCCTCGCGATAGCTGACCTGCGCGAAAATGCCTAAAGTCGCCCTCGAAATCACCCAAAATCATGCTTTCGGGGGCGACATAAAATCTGAATGTCGCCCCCGAAATTATTGCCGAGTGATAACAACTCAACGGCCCACTAGTGCCATATGCTCGAGCTCCGCTTACCATTAAAAAACCATCCAAAATCCACACTCAAAATCTTCAAATTCCGAAGTTGCGTTATTTTTTCTGTACCACGTATTTCCATACACATGGTACCAGGTATGGAAAAAAAAAATCAACGCAACGGTCGGGAAAGAGTTGCATGTATAGGGGTCCATTATGACTACCACCGTGTGTCATTTCGAATGCACATGTTTCCCCTACAGATATCACAATTCTGTGATAAAATAATTCGAATTACACAGGAAATAAATCCCAGAGTCTAGTAACCTAGCATTGGTGACAGTATTTGGTGAGTTGTCATTCGGCTTTGCTTTTCAAAACGGCTTATTAACTTCCAAAATAAGTTATCTAATTTATCAATTATAACTAAAAAATCATTTGTTTTCTTTTTCTAGGGGATGAGGTATTGTATCAGACAATAAATCATCAAACAAAACTCCATCTTTTTTACAAGGACGGCGGCAGGCTCACGCATTGGCGCTTTTACTAGCTAGCCAGTTGGAGCTCTGTCTCTCTGCCAGAGCTCTGGGGGACAGTTCGCTCAGTAAAGGCCTCAATGATGGTGATTTTCTGTTTCAGACAGAGTTTACATTTCAGGAATATTATTCAAAACTGCCAAAAAAGTTTGATGATTTCTTCATTGTCATGTATATTTAAGTTCTTAATGAATACATTCTCACCAAATTTAGACTCCCCCATACTATAGAGAAATTAAATTTTCATGAAGATCTGCGTTTTCAAAGAACTTCAGGAAAAGTTAGGGTAAGTGGGCCTTTATTACATGTACATGGCTGACTAGGGTATTGTACTGGAATAAATGGAGTAGAAATTAGATATTGAATTCATTTATATCCAAGTCCATCTCACAGTCACACACACACGCACACACCCACCCATCCACACACACCCACATCCAAGATTCTAAACATGATAAATAACTTTAAAAATCATACAATATTAAACAAAAAGTAATGATTCCTTAATAAGTGAACAGGTATTCCTCAAAATACAAAAAAGTAGCATTTAAAAAGAGCCCCCGAAATTTGACAAAAAAATTAAAATAGAGCCCCCGAAAAAAAAAAAAATTGTCAGTGACTTAACTTTTAGCCAAAGTCAAAACCTAACTAAAACAGGTTTTACAACACACAATCTAATTACAATACATTGTAAAACAATTATAAATACTTCCTTTGGTTGTTGATTGTAATTTTATAGTACATACATTTCCTCCATCCATTTTGTTAATTGGGCAAAAAGCTCCCCTTGTATGTAGCTCCCCTTGTATGTTGAAGAAGAGCTTTTTGAAGTGCTCCTCTACCGCTCTCCTTAAAAGTTCTAGGAGAGCTTTTTATTGCTCCCCTTATAATTATAAAACCGAGTCCCTGTAGTACGTGCTTTTATAAAGCCTAAACTAATGACCTTTGACATCTCAAAATGGCAACAGTTATATTTTTCCTTGTATTCATATACTATAGTTTGAACAAAATATTCAAATTTTCCAAATGCTAATGATAGATGATGGCCAAATTGATCGATAATGGAAAGTTGGACATTTAGATAATATGGCAATGAATAATGTTTTGCAAATAGAATTATTGCAAGTCGTCGATGATTTTTTATTTTTATCATTCAGGATTTCTGACTGTCAACAGCACCTACAACAGTTCAATGTTCTTCTGGTTTTTCCCTGCTCAGGTCTGTATATACTTAAAATCATTTTGACTTGTCAAGCTTCAACTGCTTTTAATTTCTTGTCTTGGGAGAGGGGCATTCTTGTCTCGTCTATGGACAGGCGCGGATCCAGGGGGGGGGGGCACAGGGGGCAACTTCCATTGACGAGTGCATACCATGTGTGACCATCGGGTTTCAAAGTCCCCTCAACAAGTATTTTCCATGTTCTGAAAATGCACCCCTTAACAAGTATTGGCGTGTAAAACCCTACCCTTAACAAGTATTGGAAACAAAACTATACCCTTGACAAGTATTCCCTGAATTGACCCCCTAAACAAGTACAACTATATCTTAATTGTTATGTCACGGATGTCGGCTTTACCTTTACTTTCATAGGGTTTAGGGGGGAAATCCTGGATCCGCCCCTGTCTATGGATTCTTTAATGCACAAATATGATTCAGCAACTCAGGACAAATTGACAAATATGAGCATAGAAGACAATCAGACAAGATACTGGATATTGTCCAGTTGGACTTGAAAGAGGACAAGAAGACATTCTTAATTGCTTTTGAGTCTGTGGAATCAAATGGATTGAACTGTTTTATTAACAATAGATTGCCAAGTGTTTCATGAAAGAAATAGTTATTTTTAACGACAAATTTGCTCTGAACCAATCAGGTGCAAGGATTTCTGCAGTTTATAAATAGTCAGTGACTTTATGTTTTAATGAAATGCTCTCTAGTATTTAATTTAGTAGATATATTGAATAGAAATGTACATTGTCCTTTGGTCAAAATACAAGAAGAAAGCAAATGTGTTATGTTGAAAGGATATTTATGTACAAAAATCATTTTCAAAGCATTCGAAGACCAAAAGAAAATATGAATTCATCATTATTGTTTTCTGTCTTCTCTTACAGAACAATGATTCCTCAGCTCCCGTGTTGCTATGGTTACAAGGAGGCCCAGGAGGTTCCTCCCTTTTTGGACTCTTTGCCGAGAATGGTCCTCTTATTGTAACCAAAGACCTGAAATGTAGGTTTTTTGTGAATTTCTTTGACATGTCATTTGTTTAAATGCAGAATGATAACAAATAATATTTTATTTAGCTCTCAGGAAGCATGTTGTTTTCATAGTCTTATTTCAAAGATTCTTAATTGAGAAAAAATCTTGAAATATAGGTGAACTGGGTGCCATTTCATAAAGCTGTTAGTGTTAGTAATTTATGAATGATTATACACATGACGGATAAACCCTTTCTTGTGCTACTTGATAGATCCCTGTATAGCTGACTTAGGGCCCAAGAACATCTTCCACACATACATAAATATTAATAATGATAATAATATAGGATTTATATAGCGCGCATATCCACCTTTCAGGTGCTCAGGGCGCTCTAATATTACCCCTCCTAAGCTAGTCTACCGATGAGGAATTATTTCCTGCCGGTGCCAATTCCCCTCACCTGGGTTGAGTGCAGCACAATGTGGGTAAATTTCTTGCTGAAGGAAAATACGCCATGACTGAATCAAACCCACGTCCCTCAGATTAAAAGACGATAGTCTTAACCACTAGACCAAGTCGCTCTTACTTGCGTAACGTTATGAACAGCTTTTATGAAACACCACCCTGGCCTGATATAAACACTAACTTTTATTAATGTTTTTTGTATAATATAAGGATCACCTAATTGGTTCATGTATCAGGAATTTGTGTTTGTTTTGGATCTTTCAGACGTGTATCAGTCAGAAATGGTTATTAATGTCTAGTGACCGACCTTTAATTTTACCATCCAAAAGACGTGATCCCGGGCAGGGCTTGAACCATGAAACATTGAATCAGTTTGTAACTTCCACATTCAGTCGGATAACAGGTGCATGCCATACACCCTGTATTAGTTTGTATTTTTATTAGTTTTATGCGTAGACCTTGAAAATGCTCTGCTACCACTTACAGAGACCAAGATACTAATTGATGCAGAAGTTTAAGCCCTGTTCACTTTTATTGGATGATGACATTTAAGGTCGGTGACAGATGTACATAATCACACCTGATTGATACACATCTGTTAAACTTAATTACATGCACACCAAAGATTGGCAATATTGATGAAATTTTAGATAAACAACATAATTCACTGGAGGTGATGCAAAGAAGGGTAATTGGGAGGGGGAAACTTCTATTCAACTGAGAAGTTGTACTGGACTATTAAAGAGAAATAAATTTCATGATTCCTGATGATTTATTAAGATCTTTTTCATTTTCTTCAAAATCTTAGTGCAGCCAAGGCAATGGGCATGGACTCGAAAGTACTCGATGCTCTACATAGATAATCCAGTAAGTTCCATATTACATTTCATGGTGTAGATGGAATTGTTTATTCAAGAAATCTCGTAAAATATACGTTCTAAACCAATCATCCACTCACTAATTTTTCCTATTTTTGTTTTTACTTGGATTAGTTCAATGAATGTGTCTAAGATCCATCCCTGGTTTCTTGGAATATTATTTCAAATATATTGAAACAAGTTTATTTTCTGATGACACTTGGCTCTAATAAAAGAAATGATGACTTTGCCCTAAAAAAGGGCAGCTTTAGATTTGCTACCCAACATCTGTGATGCGCTTATTTGGCAGATTCGCCATGTATGTCATATGCACCTAAAAATGCATTTTGACAAATAGGCATGTCATTGAAGTTATATTGCCCAATGGTGAATAGGCATAGTAATCTTGATATTGAACAATGTTTCTGTGTTAGTTATAGTCAACCATAAAGTTCTATGCAACATACTCTAAATAAATACATGTATATATCTACTGCTCAGTCATGTGCACAAAATTGTAGGCACTTCTGTAAAATCCTAGATCCTTGTGTGAAGACAAAAGGAAATGTAAACAATATTTATTTCCATGTACACTACTTGATTTTAATATAATGTTGCTTATGTTACAAAATACAAAATAAATAATATTTACATTTGATTTCTATTTCATTATTGACAATGTAATTTCTTCCTTCTTTATTATCAGGTAGGTACCGGCTTTAGCTTCACTGATAGTGATAGTGGATACGCAAACAACCAAGACGATGTAGCAGTCAATCTGTATAGGTATAAATAAAAGAAATCTCATCTAATTCAGAGCTTAGGCTAGCTCAAATAACTTAAAGTGTACTGATCACTATTTGTAAAAATCTGTTTAAAGCTCTTCCATGTCATTACAGAGCTTGTTTTGTTCTTTACAGGCAATTCCTATAAAAAAAAAAAGAATATGGATAATTAATTTCACACTCTAGGCATAAAGCAACTCTTTGAATCTAGTAGTCTACTCAAGAAGGGCTCCTATGGAACTCTCCTTGGCTCAGTACAAAATCTGAATGTCATCCTTTTTGTTCCGTCAAACTAGAGGATGCTGGATAAACAAAGTCAAATTCACGATTTCAGTTTCATCCCAATTAGCAGAGAATGAAATAGATTTTCAGGTGGTTGTTATACTTTAAAATGTTTCTTTCCTTTCGGATCGGCAGTGCTTTGACCCAGTTTTTCCAGCTCTTCCCTCAGTATCAGAAGAATGAGTTCTATGCAACAGGAGAGGTCAGATATTTCTATTTTCTTTTCAACCCATCTATAACATTGAATTATTTGTAGTCTTTTTTGATCAGCTTTTATTCTTCAAAATGGCAACATTTATAGGCCTCCTTTTTTTCTTTCATTACAATGTTTCACCTTTCAGGTTCCATATATTAGCAATAGGTAGACTGGTAGAGAAAATCTTTATAAGTTATAACTGTGAATCTGCTTATGAAAACAACAATTTTTAGAGAGCTTTCAATTGTATGGCCTATTGAAGGATTTTATTTCATTAAAAAATCTAATATTGAATGAAAGATATTGATAAATTTTGGAAAATGCCTTGGTATGTGTATATGTTTTTACAAATCTGGTGCGTCTTCCATGATTTATATATTAGTGTTCTGCATCAAACTTTATTAGGGCAAACCACAAAAATAGCATACAGTCGGCCAGACTAAGGATCCAGATTTTTTTTTTTACTATGAAAATGAGCAGTAGCGTTTCAAACTTAAATATTGTGCCAATCAGACAGGGCAGTGGGAACAATTTTATTTTACAGGGGGTGCTGGTTTAAATTTGGCATTAAGCAAAAAAAAAAAGGGGGGGGGGGTTCAGTACAAAATGAAGGTCATTTTGGTCGTGAGAAATTTGACAAGCAAAAAAAAGTTATAGTACAAAATGAAGGTCATTTTGGTTGTATTTCTCCATTTTGGTACATAATTCCATTGGGTGCTGTCTATGGAAAATAACACACGCAGAACCCCCCAGCACCCTTGCTTTCCAGGACCATGCAATTATTCTGAGTTGTTGATGCTCTTCTGATATTGGTTCTTTAGTTAAAACAAATTTTCAAATTTTTCTTTATTCTCTCTTTAGTCATATGCAGGGAAGTATGTACCAGCCATTTGTTATAAAATCCACACTGAGAACCCTAAAGCAAAGGTTTACATTAATCTTCAAGGAATGGCCATTGGAGATGGTCTTGTTGACCCCTACTCGGTATGTTACTTATATAAGCTTTATTAAATAATTTTTTCAATGCTTATTTATGTAGGCATCATGCCATTATGTTCAGTTGAATGGATAGAGAACTGGGATAGACTTTTAAAGTTTTATCAACATTTGTCATGAAAAAAAAGAAGAAAATCCATATTTCATTGTTCGAAATAGAAATCCGAGAATGGAAATATTCTGAAAATTAATTTTGCCCGGGGGGGGGGGCACTTTCATTGACGGGTGGATACTATTTGTGACCATGGGGTCTCGAAAAGCACCCTAAACAAGTATTTTCCATATTCAGAAAATACACCCCTTAACAAGTGTTGGCGTGTGAAACCCTACCCTTAACGAGTATTGGAAACACATCAATACCCTTGACAAGTATTTCCTGAATTGACCCCCTAAACAAGTAAATCGATATCTTAATTGTTATGTCATGGACATCGGCTTTACCTTTACTTTCATAGGGTATAGTACCACCCCACACCTCACTCAAATCGGACCCTAAACATGTAGTGTTGGGGCGAAAAGTACTTCCTTTATAAAGTATTTTAGTCTTATTTTTATACCCTCGCAGATTGGACCGTAAACACATAGTTTTCTAGCGAAATTTATACCCTTGTTTCATTATTTTAGTGTTTTTGACACCCTTATTACGTTACGTATGTAACGTGCCCTATCTTGAAAAAGAGATCCTTTTTACTTGTTTTTTGGTCATGCATGGTATCCACTCATTAATGGAAGTGCCGGGACTTTGTCCAATTGACCGTGCAATGGGCCCGGAAGCTACTGTTCAGCGCCAGATCGACGAGTCTCTATCCCTTAAATGTTGAACGCCAAACAGGGTAGCAGCAACTTCCATCTTTTTACATCTCTTGGTCTGACGCGTCCAGGGTTTGAACTCTCCACTTCCCGGTTGTGAGACGGACGCTCTACCAACTGAGCCAACACACCAGTTGTTTGTTGTCATTGAAAGTTGTCAGATCTGACAACTTTCATTGATTTTGATTGGCTGAGAAGCACAGTACCTATGGCGGGTGAAATACACTTTGTCCGACAACCTTTAACTATTGCTTCCCAGTACCCTGATGTTACCATAGTAACAGTCAGACAAAAGTGAATTTGAGAAGCAAAAGTCAGCCAAAAGCAGGGAGATTATTTGATTTGAAAAATCATGAAAAATTATCCATTCAAGATATATTTCATAGTTATGAGTTTATGATTGCATATTAATATTAAGAAGAAAGGGAGGGGTAGAGAGAGGGAGAAGGATAGCCATTTCTAACTGCACAATCATAGCTTGATCACTGTATTTTTTTGTCAATGAAGAGCAAAATTAAAGTATTTTTCCCCTCAAATTTTTAGTACTTTTATTACCTATTTCTTTGACATTTTACAAGTGATTTCTCTCTAAATATTCCAGATGTTTCCAGGCTATGGTGACCTAATGTACCAGACCGGTCAGATTGATCTGAAGCAGAAGGACGTTGTTGACCTGTATACCTACAAAGGATCAGAGTTTATCAACCAGGGAAAATGGTTGGAATGTTTTCAGGTGAGGGAATCTAATAATAGGAATGTCATCTGTTTGGGAAAGAATGCCTAATTTTAGTTTTGGCAGCAAAAAGGAGTTGGAAAGAAAACCTTGTTGATTCTTTTATTATCGCAATGTTGGCAGATGTGTACCATCAAGTGCAAAAAAATGAAAACATGAAAAGAAGCATTGGAGCAGCGTGTTGATCAGGGAGCCGGAATTTGACATTCAATTCTGTATTTAGATGCATTAGCCCCTAATTGCAGTACAATACAATACAGTGTAGCAATGATAACATTTGATAACAGTTACAAAGTTACATTTAAATAAATTAAAGCACAAATTATCTTATCTGTCCAAACACTGCTAACGATTTCCAATGAATTTTATTGAATGTTTGAAATTGATGCCCTTTAAAGGTTGTTTGACCTTTGTTCAAATGGCTATATTTTGCCTTTTCTCACTCTTTGTTTTTATATCTCTCTCCCTCTCTCTTCTAGCAATTTGACATACTGCTGAATGGAGATCTTTTTCCGTACCCTACGTTCTATTACAATGCAACAGGTTCAAATAACTACTACAACTTCATGATGACAACAGTAAGCTTGATATTGTGTCCTCTCAGTTACATTGTATCAATAAATGATAAGTTGTAAGTTTAAAGCTAGACCAGCCATAGTAGACTTTTATCATAGCAGGGGCATATCTAGATAAAAAACTGCCCAGGACTATATCATCCTTTTGACTTGAATTGTTTTCCCCGACTAACATTGAACTTTGCCACTCTTTTTAAAGAGATGTACTACAGATATTTAAAAGTCATAATGTTGTTACACATCATTTACTCACCATGGGCTATTCCACATAATGATCACCTTTTTTTTTACATCATATCCCCATTTTTCTTCACTCTTACTACAGAACTTCACAAACTCTGCTCAATCCTTGATAATTTGAGAGCATTGAAAAATGAACTACATACTTAAAAGAGTGAAATCATTTCATGAAATTTTGATCTATATGGGTCAGATGTATATGTTTTTATAGAATATCCCTCATGTGCAAAATAATTCAAAGACTAGATCTCTCTTGCTTTTTGGAAAAGTAAAGGTGTCCATTGATGTTTGTTATCTTTATATGATATTATACAACTAATGCCCATTATCAAGGGCATTAGTAAGGATTATATGCTATAGGTATAACTTTGGAACGCTCCTCATCTCAATACCAGTACCAGTCATTAGCAAATTTGTACATTTGCTAAAACAAATCAATGACCGGTAGCTTGATAGATTTCAGCCAATCATCTGATTAGCATCCATATCACCATTTTATAAAGCAAAATCATGAATGTTTTGTTTGTACTCCCCTCCTGTACCCCCTATCATTTAGCTTCCAGCAGACACTAACTACTACAATGACTATCTAGCTCTTCCTGAGGTCAGACGAGCCATCCATGTTGGGAACCTGACCTATAACGATGGTAATAAGGTTGAGGAACACCTTACAGAGGATATCTGTAAGAGTGTTAAAGACTGGACTTCAGTCTTGGCCAATAATTACAGGGTGAGATGTGATGTTTAGTTGGTATGCCAAGTTGGGATGGGAGAACCACAGTCCTAAATTGTTTCCCATAAAAATAATTTCACGCCTAATACACATTTTTGCACTTAAGAGCCTGGGGGAGTATTTCGGCAACATTTTTGTCTGAGATGTTGTCAGATCTGACAGCATTCCTTGATTTAGATTGGTTAAGAAGCACAGCTCTTATTGTAACTGTTGGATGAAAAAGGACTTGTCAAATGAAACTTCTGACAAGTCCTTTCACGAAACGCTCCCTAGAACATTCTAACTATGACCGTTCCCCAACCCCCTCCCAAACCACCTGCTACATTTGGTAAAAAATACATTTACATTTGTGTGAGAGACTTTTAATTTTTACAGGATACCCCAATTCTCAGGTGTATATTTTTCAGCATATCCAAATATTTCTTTGACGAATCAATTTCTCAATCAGCAATAAAATTTGTCGTAAAATTTGTTGTCCATTTCTGATTTTGTCACAACAGTGTTTGTTCTACAGTGGTCAGCTTGATATCATCGTCGGAGCAACGCTGACAGAGAACTTTCTTCAAAACTTAACCTGGACCGGAGAATATGGCTACCGTAACTCAGAAAAGATTATCTGGAAGGTTAATCCTGATGACACAGAGGTAGCAGGCTATGTCAGGCAGTATAAAGACTTTTATCAGGTTAGTTGCACTCTTATCTCACAGGAACACAGATTTGTTTGAAAGCCTTTTGGTTTGTTTATTTCTTAGAAATGGCAACTGCACCGAGTACTATTCTTTTATTGTTGCATTTTTCTTACATAGTTAATGTAATTGTAATTGAAATGCGGTGGTGTTGTGGTGTAGTGGTTATGTCGCTTGACTCTCAAACCAAGGGCTGAGGGTTCAAATCTCACCCTGCGCTAATGTCATTTGGCAAGGCACTTATCCACATTGACCCTCGCCACCGTGTTAAAATGGGTACCCTGTAGGATGTGAACATTAATGTGATCAGATTGGCATGAATGCACCAGTGAAAATGGTTGCCTGGCCAGGATGCTCCCCAGGGAGTGGAGATGGTGCACTTTATATGTGGAACAGTGGCAGGTCCAATGACCGGGGTAATAATAATCATCAAGTCCTTAGAAACACAAAGTACAAAGCTCTATATAAATGTAGCTATTATTCTTTATCATTATTATTAAAAATTATTTTAAAGTTAAGGTTTCAGTTTGTGAATTTTACAGCACTTACTCATAATTACCAATGACTTACTCAGATCATAGTCTAGCCTCCACATTAACCAGTGCTCAAGTATATTGGGTACCCATTTACACCTGGATGGGAATGACCAAATGCAAACATGGCTTTCCAAAGGACTAGTAGGATTTGAACCCTGGACCTTATGGTTCAAAGTCCAGACACTCATCCTGTGATCCTCTATCCACTATGATTAATTAGTTTATCTGGAACATTCTTTATATTTATTCTTACAATTTTTTATTTATTTCAGGTGATTGTTCGAGGTGGTGGACATCTTCTACCCCATGATCAACCAGAAAGGAGTTTTGATATGATTGACAGATTCATTAATAAACGACAATATGACAAGTAAACTATGATTTTAGATTAAGGATTTCAGGTATATAGGGCTTTCATCTTCAGCAAGTACATATATGATAATATCTAATGTTTTCTTGTTTTGTTGGGTCGCAAGGAACAGTTTCCCCCTCAGGAATTTTGAAAACTTACATACTTTTACTGAAAATTTGTTATAAATTCAATTAAAGTGTGCACAAAATCATTCATTTTCACTCTAGGAAATGTAAAAGCTCCCCATGACAAGCTTGGTTTCTTTGCTCTTCTACTTTTGAGTTTCTTCGAAAATTTGTAAGTATCTTGCCCCCCCCCCACCCTTGCAGCAAAAATAAAATTTTGTTTGGCCTTGAGCAAGAGCTATGTAATATGTAAGTACAGGTTATTTTGCATTGTTGAACTTCTAGAATCAGCAAAAATTAACTGCCACATGTTATAATTTCACATTATACAGTACTATTTCAAGCAGATACGAACCAATAGCGCCATCTCGAGTCCTCAACTACTCATACCTGGCCAGTTTCCTGACCCATAACGCTAGTGTAGTCTAGTAATATAGACCCTCTTGAATGATGACATGTTAATTAACTACTCAATACATTTATACCACAATAATTATGTAACCAAGTAGCAAAACAATTCCTTTCCCTGTCAAAACATTTTAGTTTCTCTATACAAATACAATTATAGGTCAATTTATTCTCTTTAGTATTAGTAGATATCTGAAAATGTATATTTTAAGACTATGTATTTATAACACACAGTCAATGAGAGACCACACACAGTTCACCTCCCCTATAAAGCATTTTTTCCCTCATTAAATGACACCCACATGGAAAGTACAATGTTTTATTTCAGTCCGATAATGTATGGCACAAAATCATGCTTCGAATCTTTTTTTCCTTGTAAAAAATGTTTGGGGACATTATTGATGGAAAGGTCCATATCATTTTTTTTCTAAACAGCTAAAAGAAATATCTGATATCATGTTTGCTAATGGAATTCATGAATAAGAACGATTGTTTATATAACTGTTTATAATCTGAAAATAATCAATTGGCAATAAAACATTGAATGTATGTTGATGGTTAATATGCCATTTATGTCTTGTTTGCTCTTTGAATGTGTAAGTAAAAGTTATTTCTATTTCTGTGATTTTGACAATCAAATGAAGATAAATCATGTATTGAACAAAAAATAGAAAAATATTTGTTATGACAAATCTTATATATTATATGTATTTTATATGAGGAGACTTGTTCAGATATGATGCAACAAAGCTGAGTAGGGCGATTCCAAACGTGTCGTATGGGACATTTTGACAACAATTTCTAGTCTCTTAGCTGAGTGCCTGAGCAATAATTTTTTTTCTTGTCACTGATAAAGTTATAGTGAGTAGTCATATGAAAACTGATAACCAATTTTTTTTTATTATAGGTGAATTAAAGGTGAAAATGGTGTGTGCCTTACAGGACTCAGAAATGTCCTGTACAACAAGCAACATTTTCACCTCTAATTCACCCAAGGATAACATATTTTTGTTGGTTGTCATTTTTTTACATGACTACCCAGTAGTACTTTATCATTACCATAAAACAAACTGAAGTTCCTTGTTTGTTTAGACAGCAGGTTGAAAAGTGTTGTGAAAATGGCTTATTTTTCTAACATGGAATCGCCCAGTAACAGAGTTAAGCAGCATTTTTGTGTCCAAAGACAATAGAAAAAGAGGGGTTTAAAAAAAGTTGCAAACGCAAGAGACTTTTTTGTTGCAAGGTGCCTCCCCCTCTTTAACATGTAGCCCAATTTATTTTTTCCTAAGTAAAGGCAAATAGAACACAAATGAGCAGTGAAGTAATCTGTTATTAATTGTGTGGACAAGCTATGACGCCATTCAACATGACTCAGAATATGGAATCATGAAATTATATTAAAGGAGTCATATCAATATGACAATATTTTTTTTTTACCTGGAGCATGTAACGTTCATTTATGAGCCTATAACATGTCTGAACAACTGTATCAAATGTTGCTGAGATTGCCATATCACACTTGAAAAGAGACTTTATTTGCCATGGTTACCATAGAAATATAGCCTTTAAATGCCATTTAATATTCAAAGTGTGCAAAACTAGAAGCAGAGACTACTATGAAATCATGAACTGAAAATATTTTTCTAAATATGTACATGTATTTTCTCTCTTTGTTTCAAGTATATGGATTTGTCAATGATAATGACTGTGTGTTTGCATTTGTCATAATTGAATCGAAATTCAAATTTGTATTAAATGCATTCTTTTCAAAAGAGCCATTATCAATGTGTTAGATATCCTTGATGAAACGATGTGGAATGAAATAGAAGGATGATTCATACTCTCGCCTTTCAAACAGAGGGTCATGGGTTCGAATCCTAGCCATGGCGTGTTTTCCTTCAGCAAGAAATTTATCCACACTGTGCTGCACTCGACCCAGGTGAGATAAATGGGTACCGGCAGAAAGTAATTCCTCAAAAAGCTGTGCGCACCAGAAATGGTAGACTAGCTTAGCCGGGGTAATATAGGAGCGCCGTGAGCACCTAGCAAGGTGGATACGTGCGCTATACAAATCCTATATTATTATTTATTTATATACGACTTTTCAGGGTAAATTTTGTATGTAATTTGACTTTCTCTCACGTTTCTGCGTGTGTGAATCCCATGTATTTTTAACCTCTCACTTCCTCTCCTCCTCTCTTTCTCTCCCTCTCTTTCTGTTTCTTTCTATATCTCCCCCTCTCCCACTCTCTCCCTATGCTCAATCTATCATGTCTCTTCTTTTTAGTGTGTCTTTTATCTCTCTCTCCCTTCCCATTTTATCAATATTTCTCATCTGTCTTATCTTAAGCAAAGTTTTAGTGAAATGATATACCAACAGAAATGAACAATTAACCATGTTTATTCAAATAATAGAATGTCATATTTTGTTGCGTACTACACTAAAACAAAGTCACTGGCGTGCACTGGGTCATTTTAATAATTTCTCTCCCAAACTGAAGAGTTGCAAGATTCAATGCATAGGCTTGTTTAAGGGTGTATGTAGTCAGACATGTTGTGGTCAGATTCCCATTGGTGGTTGTATGGTATTCTTGTGCACATCGTTCGTTGGAAAGAGACTGGTCATAGGATTCACTCTGAAGAAAAAAAGTGATTATTTTTAAAGAATGAAACAAGTAATTGTAAATATGACCAAAATTATTCAAAAATTCAAAGGTCAGAGTTTGCTGGCTTGAAGAAATGGATCACCACAATTACAAACATGATGAACCATATTGGTGGAAAATACACTGTTCTTCATTATTCCTCCTGCAAATGCACTTTTGGACAAAAGAATATCCTTAAGGTATTATGTACAAATGTGTAGAACGATTGCGACGTATTGACATGTTTTACTTCTTCAACTTAATGGCAATAAAGGGAGGTTCTGCTTGTCCTCTCTAATTATGCCTGTATTATGAGAACAAATATATAAGAATCAGTTTAAAATAAAGAAATGTTTAAGAAAACGGGATTCATCAGGTCAATTGAGTAAAAACAATTTTGAAAGGAACCAACTTACATCATACCACCTCACTAGATAGAATAATTGACATTGCTAAGTTTTAAAAGAAGTTCCATTGATTTAGCTATTCTGGATTTCAAATTTGTATTCATAACTTTATTATTTGTCCATTTTTGTCAAACTTTTAATAAAATACTGTGAGGATTTTCACCTCAAATGCATGTAAAGTAGAAAAGTTTGGGGTTTCATTCTCCTGTAAGCCAAATCATTTTAGAATTTCAAATCATTATTACCTGAATAATTTGGACCAAGTTCCCATCTGCATTGATGTAAAGAACGACTGGATATGCAACTTTTCTGGTGGAACATAGTGCAACATCCTCTTCGCTAGAGCTCCAGCTATCATCCTCGCTCCCATCAACATGGCCAGCTTCATCATTGTCCAGTTCACCATCGGGTTCATCCTCAAATTCATCTCTACGTTTTCTCCCTTTATAATCCTCATCAGAAGTTGTCTCTCTTCCATCAACTCCAGCTTGGTTTCTACTCACATTAGATGACTCTAAGAGTGTCCCAACTGTAGAACTATCTGCTATTGCTTCTTCATTTTTCAATCCAATCGAGGTCATTTTTGCAGGAGTCCCTGTCTCCTCCATTGGTTTGGTAGATGATTGTTCAGCTAGGGGGGAATCTCTTGGCTGTATAACTTGACTGGGTTTAAGTTGGGTAGATGATTGTGCTGTAGAATTAGCTCGCTGAATAAGCATAAGCTTCAGCCTTGTCAAGCGATCTACTGGCAAATTCTGTTTGTAAGATGGAATCATTAGCATTGCAGATTTTATTACAACAGAGGCACAGAGTTTCTTGAAAGTTTATCATAGTCTCTCTGTTTTCGTAATCCCTTATGTCTACATCTACTTATTCTCTCATGCTTACATCTACTACTTCTACATCTACTACTTCTACATCTACTACTTCTACATCTACTACTTCTACATCTACTATTTTTTACATCTACTACTTCTACATCTACTACTTCTACATCTGTTACTTCTACGTCTACTAATTCTCCATCTACTACTTCTACATCTACTACTTCTACATCTACTACTTCTACATCTACTACTTCTATATCTACTACTTCTACATCTACTACTTCTACATCTACTACTTCTTCATCTACTACTTCTACATCTACTACTTCTGCATATACTATTTCTACATCTACTACTTCTACATCTATTACTTCTACATCTACTACTTCTACATCTACTTCTACATCTATTACTTTTATGTCTACTACTTCTACATCTACTACTTCTATATCTACTACTTCTTCATCTACTACTTCTACATCTACTACTTCTACATCTACTACTTCTACATATACTACTTCTACATCTACTACTTCTACATCTATTACTTCTATGTCACTACTTAGACTACATCTACTACCTCTACATTAACAACTTCTCCATCTACTAGTTTTGCTTCTAATTCCACTTCTACTCCTTCTATGGCATCTTTATCAACTACCTCTACATCAAGTACTTTTACTTCTACTACTTCTACAACTTTTGCTGTTAAAACTACTTCTATCTTTATATTTGCATCTATTACTGTATGTCTGTAGTAAGTTTTTGTTTAATTTCTTACAGCTACTTCTACTTCTGTACTTTACATTTACCTCCATTTCCATGTCTACCCCTTCTTACATTTTTATTTGTACTTTTATGTTTGTATGAATTCCTTCCCTTTTCCACTTATTCTTCAATATTATCGGGTTTTAATCATCAACTTATTGCTGTCGTTACAAGATGGAAATAAGTCAATGTGATTACGATTCCTCTGTAAAAATTTCGACAATGAAATTATGAAAATAAAATACATACTGTTACCTCATTCACATCCTCAGTGGTGTCTATAGGAAGATGGTTTGTGGTACTTGTCTCTGTCTGTCCACTGGTTGGGAGTGGTTTGGGTGTGGAATGATTCACTGTATTATCATGATGTCTTACCATGCCATCGGACAGAGTTCTCCTTTGCAGAGTTTTGTGTGAGCTTCCTTCAAGAGATATATCTAAACATGGTATAGGAAACCTGGTCAAATGATGATGTACATACGTACTTATCAAAGAAAACCATTTGAAATGGTGACCATGATAATGATGAAAACTACTATCCCCACCGTGGAATACAGAAGCTCTCCTGAAGGTGTCAAAACTTGTCTCTGTTAAGCCATTTAAGGCTTGAATTATTATAGTCTTTCTGTTCACTTCACAATTCACTATGTAGTTGTAATAGTAGTAGTAGTAGTAGTAGTAGTAATATTACTGGCACTACTACTATTGTTTTTGTTACAAGTATTATTACAATACTTCTGCTACCACTACTGATAAACCTACAACCACTAAAACACCACCAACAACTAGTATCACTATTCATAGTAGTAATACTACTACCTCTTCTTCTCTTATATACTATTTCATAAAATGAAATGAAGAAAATATTTAAGCCTACCATCTTTGATCTGAAATGTATCTACTCTTCTCCTACGATCAGAAGGAATGTTCACAAAGTAGAAACAATATATCTTGTGTATATCTTCCAGTTGTTTCTTTGTTAGTTGTACAATATATTTCTGATTTTCTTCCCGTTGCAAAAGTTCTGGATACTGGGTGAACCTATATAAACATGACAAAATGTGTTGGATTTAAGGTTAGGCATTTCAGGAAACTGTATTCCCTTTTAATAATCATATATGAAAACATTGTCAAATAATCAATTTTGATTTACTATCTGTAAAGAATATGAGTGAAAAGTCTATTTTTTAAGTAGTGAATGAGAAAAATAATTTAATGTAAATATTGGGGGAATGCATCTATTTTGACTCAATGTCAGTGAGAATAAACAATCCAAAGGTAACAACAATATACAATTAAGATCATGAAAGTTCATCTGTGTTGGTTGAAAATAACATATTATGGTTGAAACTTTTGCTCTCAAAACAAAGAAAAAAAATCAGAAGAATTACCTCAAAATTTTTCAAAGGCAGCAGTAAGCAGCCGAAAATTTTGAGGTAATTCTTTAGATTTGTTTCTTTGTTGAGAGAAAAAGTTTAAATTGATGTTAAAACACAATCAACTCTAGATTATTCCAAGATGAGTGATAGTACAAATCTTCACCCCCATTTTAATCCAAAATTTACACCCGAAATCATTCTTTTTCAAAGGAATATTAAATACACATTACCCCTGAATTTACTCTCATATCACCCCCCCCCTTGGAGATTGAATGTCAAAATTATAACCTGTGTATGAGAGCATCGTGTCTCTTCAGTGACGTCATTTGTTCATCTGAGAGGCTAGGCTCCTCCCCATCGAGACATGTGATGCATGGATCACAGTCTGCGCACATGTAAACACAGCCTAAAACTGTGGCAACTAGCACAGCAACACACCCAATAGACATCGCAAGCAACGTGGGAGGGGATGTCTCATACTCAACTCTCTGTTGTAGATGAATAGATAGTGATCATTAAAATGGTGATGCAAAATGGATGACAAAAATACTAGGGGATAAAATCTACTTTCAGACAGCTAATTGTGTGTAGATTCCCATACTAAATGACTGATGTTATAGGGGGGGGTCCTAATACAACATTCATAAACAGCACACGGTCCAGGAATTACCATGGACCGTTATTTTCACTAAAATGAATCATGTGGTATATTTTGTAACACCGAATGGTCTTCGTTAATAAACACAAATAAAGTATATGTCAATCATAGTATCAAGTGTGGTTAATTGGCCTATATCTATTCATTATCAAATACGTCAACATTCTGAATTTATGATACAATATGCTAATGAGAATCTTTTCTCATTAGGCCTCAATCATGAATAACATAGCTTTATAACCTCTGATATATAGGCACAATTACCGAGTGGAAAAATCTTGTAAGCACTTTCAACAGCATTTCTGATGAATATGTGGTCAGAATTTTTTTTTAAAAACTACATTGTAGGCTTATGAATTTTTCTTTTAACTTATAAAATAAAATATAACCTCATGTGCTGTGCTTTCACAGATCCCTCCTCATGCTACAGAAGGAAGGTTGAAAAGGGATAATTGCCCTTTATATGGACCAAGGAGAGACAGCGGTTTTAATATGGGTGAAAAGCACTGTCACTCCTGGGGTCCGTTAAAGAAAGAGTTGCGTTTAAACGCAAGTCCCAAATGCGCGCTGCTGATTGGTAGAAAATCAAATTGCGCATGATTTTAAGAGTTGCAATTGATTGCAACTCTTTCTGCAACGGGCCCCTGGGCCCTTTTCCACATTTTCTTTTATTAGAATGTAAGAATTAATATACCTTGACTTTAAAATGAGTATGATTTTCTGGAGATTGACCCGGGTCATGGTGACCTCCCGACCCTCGGTCATCACCGGAAGAGGTAGCGTTCATCATGATATTCATCTTGATTCAAGTGGCTATCAGTCATCCAGTGAGATTAATCAAAGTCAATGATGTTAAATTGCCAGTGTATAATGAAAACCCACTCCTAGTACCAATGAGGTCCAATTGGAAACCTGCTGTAAAGAGTAATGTTAACATAAGAGTTGATGTATTGCATTTGAAAGCATTAACCAATCTTCAAGAGACATTTTCCTCGACTTCGCCTCAGCCTGACGGTTTAATTCACACAGAAGTTACACTGAAAGCTGTCTAACCATGGTAGGGTTCATGGTCAAACCCAAAGACATTCCATTGGATATTTTCCATCCAGTCAACTAAATATAACACAGATTGACACTTCCTTACAAAGTCCAATATCCTTAGCATATTCTTGATATCACCAGACAAGAATGAAATATAAACACCATTTGTCTATACGGAGATATATTTGTCACTTGCAAAATCTCCTTTACACTAATGGTGATTTGCACTGAGGATAGTCTCTAGACTTCAAATATGATGTTACGTGTATGAAAAGAGCAATGGTACAATTGATTCCATTGTTTGGTTCCTACAGTGCAGAATTATTTTGACACCTTTGAATCAATGCTGCACACATGTTGATCAGAATCATTCCTCCCATGAGGCCAACACAGGATTAGACAATTGTAACCAAACTTTTTAATAGAGATTAATAGACCAGTTGGTAGTTACTTCATAGACAATTTTGGTCAAATGACCTTTCATTTCTATCATTGTGATAGGCAGATTTCAAAGCAGATATTATGTAAGCATGCCTTACATAGCAGGATGAAGAAATTGAATAGACCAGGTGACTAACATAGCACACCAACGAACGCTATTTTGTTGCATTTCTACTTTGAATGCATATTATAGCATGCTGTACAATGTACTAGCAAACTGTGAAATACCAGTCGTTCGTGGACACATTGTTTTTTTTTGTGGATGTAAATGAAAAACACAATTAAAAAGAATATATGAATAATCAAGACATCAAAGTTGGTGCTTATCTCATTAAATTTTAAACCACCATGTCACTTTAGTACAAATGACCTTCCTATCTGATCATGCGCATAGTGGAATTCCGAATTGGCTTATAGATGTGGTTAATGGTGAAAATATTTTAATTCCTCAACGAAAAGGGTCTTCAAATTGCTGAACTTTTATTTAGGGGCGATATAAAAATTTTAAGAGAGCTTTATGAATGAGGTATTTAACAAAACATTTAGTAAGGCAACTCTAACCTCATAACAAATTGATCTATGTATGTCTGAATTGAACACTTAATCAGCCACTCACTCATTCTACTCACACTCACTCACTCACTCACTCACTCACTCACTCAATCAATCAATCAATCTACAAATCAAATGCTTAATAAGTCACTCATTCACTCACCTACCCACCCACCAAATACAGCCTAATATTTTGTGAATGGCAAGAGGAAGTTGGAAAGGATGCTTTGAATAATAATAACACAGTTCTTGTATAGCACATATCACATTACCGGTAAGTCATAACGCCCCTATGCACTTCCAAAGGACTTGGATATTATTACCCTGGCTTTAGCCCCGCAGCCTTTTACAGCGCGGTGGCATTTCAAGGAATAAATTCCTACCTGATACCCAATCATTTCTGGGTTGAGTGCAAGCACAATGTGGATGAATTTCTTGCTGAGGGAAATTACGCCATGGCTGGGATTCAAACCCACAACCCTATGTTTCAAAGTCAGAAGACTAATCCACCGGGCCACAACGACCCACATACACACATGCTTGAAGCACATGGTTCACAAACAACGACATACTAAATTCCCTTTCCACATTTCGGTTGTTAAATTTAACATTATTATTTTACAACTATACACATGTTTTAATGACAGGAAAATATACAACTCCAAACAGGAGCTACATGTACACTGATTACATGAATACAAATATAATGACATTGGTGCCTTAAGATGAGGTGAGAGAAAAATAAATCTTGGCTATGATTTTTTTTTATATTTTGGTCACTTCAAGTGAATCATAATAACGACACATCTCTAAAGTGCTGCAAAATTTCTATTTTTCTTGGATAGAAAACTTGTGCACTCTCAATAACCCAAGAAATCTGAAAGAATAAACCTGGTGGGTGTTTCAGAAAGCTTTCGTAAGTTAAGAACGACTGGTGATCCTTTCTTTGGTAGATGATTGACACCATTAAATGTTCAATGGTGACTATTTAGCGTAAGAAAGGTTCACCAGTCGCTCTTAACTTATAACAGCTTTATGAAATGGCTACCTGGGCCCTGTTACATAAAGCTTAGTGATTGATCCCAGGACTGATTCCTTCGATTGATTGATTGAATTGATTATAGTTCAGCCAAAATTTACTTCTCAAGTAATACAACCATACCTGGGTCCCGTTTCATAAAAATTGTTATACTAACAAATTTGCAATAACAGATAAAAGATACTGAAATTCTTAAATTGGATCGGCTGGTAACATATTTGTTATAGAAATTGCGCATTTGTTATTAGTAATCAGTATCTACAAGTTTGCAGAATGAAGACAAAACAATTAAATCATAATATATGTACAACGGTTAATAAATAAAAAATGTAGAGTTTGCAGTATGAAAAATCAAATCACCACCAAATTCTTTTGTCTTGACAATGATCAATTAACATGGATTCTTGAATACAAAAGACCTAAACCATTAGATATTTTGTACAATAACAGCACACACTTACATGTATCATACAAATAGAAGCACCGTGTCATGTATAGCTTTTTCTTGGGGTATATCTAATAATCCACTCTAAAATAGCCCCCAGAGTGGTGTTTCATTAATTTTTTAAGAAGTTATACACGGCTTACAGGTGAGGTGTTTATGAAGTGCCAAATAATATGCCTGGAGTTTTCTTGGTATTTTTTTTTACAAAGTGTGACTACATTTTCTCTGTTTTCTCTGTTCGCTTTTTCAAACATTGAGTTGCATTTAATGAATATGTTAAGATTGCTGTAACAAAAGTGACACCCACCTGTTTTCATTTTAAATGAAACATCAAATATTCCTATTTCCATAAATATTATAATAAGCTTTTGACTGACTCCTCAAATAAGTTACACCTATGGTGATCATAAATGTTCAATGTTGAGTAAAATTAATTTTACATTATTGGAGGCTAAAGTAAAATACATATATATGATATATAACAAAATACTAAAGAAACAATGAACATGTGATATCATCAGCTTCCTAATTTGCATAACACTATTATGTGTATATTACTATTTTGTGAAACAAAGCTTATCATTCAAGTGCCATAACTCTTGTTTGATTTTTCTCTTTTTATTCAGATCAAGTTTGGGTTGGGGTAGACTGGGCATTTTCAATTTGCCAAAAAATGATATATTGTAAACTAAAATAATTTTAGTTTCATCCCTTCATTCATGGTCAATAAATCAAAGAAAAATCAAAGCATTTCAATATCATTATTTCCTGCTTTCCAAACATTTCAACCAAAAAAAAAAAATTCCTCAAATTAACTGAAGACGATCTGAATTTGATTTAATTTGGGAAATCTCCTTACTAGTGGGAAAACTACCAGAAACGATAGTTGACAAGTCTTCTGATTCCTAATACCATTTCCATGATGATTTAAAGATATGCAGTGGATCCATGGATAAGTCTAGTTGCACTGTAACGTTCTGGGTCTGTAAAACTGATTTTACAATTGATCACTCTGGTCAATACAATCAATCATCAAACCTGTTCTACGATCGATTGCTAGGCTTTGTGCCACAGGGTGCACTAACCTGACAAAGGTTTGGAAGGGCAATTAATGCAATGCCACACCGCTCCAAGCTGATTTCAGATATGAACAATTATTCCAAGTGGTTTACTGGATCGAAAAGCTGTTGAGTTAATCTAACTCAGTAAGACCAAACTGATAACAGCTCAAAAGACTCAGATCGAAGTAATGTTTGATGATCTGAGAACAAAACCAACTGACTCCGCATTCGGTGGTTGTAGTATATACACGTCTTGAAAAAAGACTGTACACATATGATAAAAATGTCTATATTTACATAATTTACGGTCTACAGTTCTATCACTTCTATGCGTAGCATCAATTGATAGACGGGTTCACATTGTTTTCCCAATTGGCCTCGAATGTCGGCCATTTTGTCCGCAGGCAAGATTTAAGGGGTGTAGCTTCCGTGAGGACCTCCAGCTCACCGGGGTTGGGGGCGGAGCCTCTACCCTTTAGAAACATCACCTGTGGATAAAATGGAATAAGAGATGAAAACTGGTATTCAAACTTATAAAGGAAATAACACATCAGTAATATATAAATAATGAATATATATCAACCAGATTTGCAAAGTATTTTCTTAACAGATAAAATAAATATAAAAAATGTCATTACTTTTGACAAGCACATCACTTTCAGCAACTAATGCTCCCATTAAACGTGCTTATTTTCTTCTTAATGCAGGGAAATTTTTTAACAAGACAGTTGACTTAATGGCATAAGTGAAATACCAATCAAAATCTTGGTCCAGTGACTGAATTACATGAGCGCATGAGTTGATGGGATTGAGAGTGCTCATAAATACATGTATTCATTAAAGGAGAATGAAACCCTTGAAACCAGCTGAATCCATATCAAAGAAAAAAATCAAAGAAACATATTGTTGAAAGTTTGAGGAAGATTCAATGAATAATAAGAAAGTTATGAGCATTTGAATATTGAGATCACTAGTGCCATGTAGATCCTCCCATCGGCAATGCGACCAAGATCTGTGATATCACACACGTACAACTCCCTCATTACTTTAGTACTTATTTCACGTATATTCTCACTGTTATAGAGTCTATCACAAGGTGAGGTGTTCTCTTTATGAGAGGACAAGTACAGAGGTTTCACAACATTATATCATTGATGAATCGTTTGTCATATGATTAGAATGAGCAAAAAGATATGTTTTGGGGTATATTTTCAGTGTCCAAATGGGAGAGTTGTACGTGTGTGACATCACAGATCTTGGTCGCATTGCCGATGGGAGGATCTCCATAGCATTAGTGATCTCGACATTCAAATGCTCGTAACTCTTTTATTGCTAGTCCTATTTTACTCAAAGTTTTGTTGATCTTATTCTTTGATTTTTCTGCTTTCACAAAAGCTAACTTGCTCCAAGAGTTTCATTCTCCTTTAAACACTATGATAAATTTAATCCCAGCCTAATAGTGATTTAGTATATAGTTAAAAGCATGGTGACTAGTTAATAATAAGCTGATATTAAGATAAATCACAGATCGTTCTATGAAGAATAATTGATCAGCTAGTGGACACCCCCTCTAATCAAACCCCCCCCCCAAAAAAAAAATTATTAGTAATGATAATTTTTTTTTCACATTTTCTAATCTAAAAAACCTGCACTAGCCATACCTCCAACTAGTTAAGCAATATATCTGAGCTGGGGAAAATGCTTAGCATGATCCAATCAGTCTGTAACACTATTTGGAAAGTTGAGCAAAGCAATAACAAAGACAAAATATAGATCAAACTTACTTTAGAATGTGGATTTGATCTCCTTATACCATTGTAATGATACACTGTAAAGTACTCTGGTAATAACCTGTCAGGCTGTGGAGAGAGAGAGAGAGAGAGATGAAAATACAATTAAATTTTGTTCCCCCATATATAGTTTAATATTTTACAAATGATGGTAAAACATGTCATAGGATATAATACAGCTATCTCAACTATTATCTGTAGACCATTTCTACAACAATTAATCTTGAACATCATGAGAATAATTACATTCACTGTTTAACAAACTGATTGTAATTGAAGTAATTGAATAATATGAAAAATGAGGAACCTATTAAAAAGCATAGCTTGTAATCATACATGTAGATTCCTAGAAAAAAAAAACGATTAAAAAACTCGAAACGCAATGAAAAAGATGAAGAAATATAAATACATCAAATATAGGTCTACATGAAAGTCACTCAAGTAAAACATAGAACATATATCAAACAAGTGGAATGCCTCTGGCCGTCTCACCTGCATCACACGATTCAATATAGCAGCAGTGCTGATTTTGAAAACTACTATAACTCGCACAAGATGTTCAGTGATACTTGGTTACTCTTATTTCCACGTTTTATGAACTAGACCAATACACTTATAGAGATATGATGGCAATTCAACAAATACCCCTAACGTGGCCAAAGTTCATTGACCCTAAATGACCTTTGACCTTGGTCATGTGATGTGAAACTCAAGCAGGATGTTCATTGATACTTGATTAATCTTATGTATAAGTTTCATGAACTAGGTCCATATATTTTCTAAGTTATGATGACATTTCAAAAACTTAACCTTAGGTTAAGATTTTGATGTTGATTCCCCCAACATGGTCTAAGTTCATTGACCCTAAATGACCTTTGACCTTGGTCATGTGACATGAAACTCAGGCAGGATGTTCAGTAATACTTGATTAACCTTATGGCCAAGTTTCATGAACTAGGTCCATATACTTTCTAAGTTATGCTGTCATTTCAAAAACTTAACCTCAGGTTAAGATTTGGTGTTGACGCCGCCGCCGCCGTCGCCGTCGCCGCCGCCGTCGCCGTCGGAAAAGCGGCGCCTATAGTCTCACTCTGCTATGCAGGTGAGACAAAAACAGAAAACATAGCTGTTTTATGATCTTCCTTCATTTACACACAAATTACTGCTGAGCTTTGCCAAAATTTTGAACAATTTGTGACTACAAAAGTTTGTTTTAGCTAATACCTCATCAGGAAAGAACTCAGCCATGAATGTATTCTGAAGGACAATACCGCACTTCTCAGGGTCTAGACGTTGGGTCATGAACTCAACACTGTAAGGAGATACAAAAAGAAACAGGAAACGATTAAAACAACTGTACTGGAAGTGGAAGAGATACTAGCATGTTACGGGTAAAGATGCAATGATTAGGATATCATGAAGCAAACTGTTATAAGCTTCTGAAATCCTTGCATGTGATTGGCCAAGACTGTGTTTACCTTTGAAATCACTGACATATTGGTTCACAGAACCCTCCAAAATTCCATAGTACGGCTTTATATATTGATCATAGCAGCCAGTAGGCGGAATTCAATTCATTTTACAAAGTAAAACAAAAGGAACCAGCAATTACTTCAGTGATTTGATAAGGTTAAAAAAGAGAAGAAATAATGCTTACTATTTAGGCACAGCTACAAGTTCTAGGGCCTCAAGGACACTCTGAAACATGGCACATTAGATGAAACCACTTCCTTTACTTGATATTTGTTTGATAAGCTAAGGTTTAAAAAGTAGTAATATTGCTTACTATTCAGGCACAGCTACAAGTTCTAGGGCCTCAAGGACACTCTGTAGCATGGCACATTGGATAAAACCACTTCCTTCAGTATCGTACTCGCTGAAGACTCTTCTTGCTTTCTCCCACTTGGTTTCAGTAGCGACCAGCGCTAACTCCTTCAATAAAAGAAAGAAAATGGTAAATACAAGTAATACTACAATGTACACAGGTTTCAATTGAGACCAGCGCAAACTCCTTCAATAAATGAAAGAAAATGGTAAGTGAAAAAAATTTATCATAACTACTTCTACTTCTTGGTAACTCCTGCATGACGAGAAATCAAATGATATTACAATTTACTTGTGCAAGAAGTGAAAATAAATGATGATATCAAATTATAGTTGATTTCATATTTATGTGAATAGATCCATACTCAATATATTCCACTTACCTGAGAGAAGAAAACTGTAAGATGGGTCTCACTAGCAAGCAACCAAATAGGGTAAACTGGACTCTTTAAAAGTGTTCCAACCTATATTAATACAAGACATAATAGATATACATATAAAGTTGGTATAAGAATTTACATACTTGCCATTTGTCTAGGTATACCACACAATGTTCCTGCAGTCAGAAATAATTCTTAACAATTTTTTTTTCTGTTTTTATTTTAACAAATTGAAATAAATCACAAAATTTACAAATGATTATAAGGTGATTGCAAATCACATAAACACAAGTTAGTTACACAAAAAAGACAAAATAACAACCATAATAATAAAAAAAACCTACCCACTTATCCTCCCCCACCCCAAAAAAGGAATGTGGCAAAGTGTTGACTTAATATCAGTGTTATCTAAACAAAGACAGGTGATTTGGTAAATAAAGTAGACAAAACAAAATATACAAGCTATGATTATGAAATGGTTTCCCAACAACTATTGATAGGATTAAAAAACACAACTGGTTATCCTGAATTCTTAACAATTTAGTGTGATGACTTTATATTTGGTAACAAACTAACAAGCTCCTGGAACCCTTTTATTATTATTACTAAACTTTAATAATGTAGTGAATGGGGGTTTTCCGAGGCTTTAAAATTCTTTTTTTCGAGGGCTCTTTTAAGCATTTCTGGGCCGGAATTGCCCTCAGCCCCCATGCATCCCCCCTCCCTGCAAAGTATGTATGTTATTTTAAAACGAGACAGATTCTCAACTGTACACATATGCATATTGTGCCTGACATTGCCAAATCAGAAATGTATTTTGTGTCTAACTTATAAAAGCTGTCAAGATTTCAGGATAGGAGAGCTCCTAAAAATCATCATGAAATATAATAACAATGATCTCACATACCAAGTTCTACACTACTGGAGAAGAATATGTTTGATATTACAGTAGCCCCTACTTTAAAATAAAGAAAAATGAATGAGTGACATAAGCTCTTTCAATTGCATACATGTTTATCACCAGCGATGTGCAAATGAGTGAGGCTTCAAAAGGTCAAGATTAAAAAAAAACTTTACATCTCATTTCCATATTTTCAGTGCATTTCTTTAAATGTTATATTTATTTACACTAGACGGTATACTGGACCTTTAATACTTACTTCACAATATTTAAGATTCTCCAGAATCGTCATAAACCCAATCAATGACTGCTTTGAGATACCTTTCATTTCTGAAACAAAATGATAACATGGGTATTTATTCAATACATATCAAACAGCCATGTAATTTATATTATAACAAAAGAGGTGTCATGTAATTTTATAAAATACATAATATTATAATACTTCCATTGACGAGTGGATACCATGCGCGACCACGGGGTCTCGAAAAGCACCCTAAACACGTATTTTCCATGTTCTGAAAATGCACCCCTTAACAAGTATTGGCGTCTGAAACCCTACCCTTAACAAGTATTGGAAACAAAACTATACTCTTGGCAAGTATTCCCCGAAATACAAAGTATACAGCGATATTTTATTGTTGTGTCACGCGTCCGTCGGTCGTCGGTTTTACCTAATTTACGACACCATTTGGTTTAGTATGGCCCCACCTTCCTCACCTCGCGCAAATCGGGACTCTAAACACGTAGTGTTGGGGCAAAAAGGACATCCTTTATAAAAACATTTTAATTTTGTTTTATCATCCCCGCAAATTTGACCCTAAACACGTAGCTTTCCTAGCGAAATAGATACCCTTTTTTCATTATTTTTGTGTTTTTGACACTCTTATCATGTTACGTACCTAACGTGCCCTATCTTGAAAAAGACATCCTTCTTACGTTGTTTTTTTGGTCGCGCATGGTATCCACTCGTCAATGTAAGTGGCCCCCCCGGGACACCAGGTGTCACACCACCAACATCTTTATGTTTCTCTGAGATGAAAAAAACCCTGGGAATTTGGCTTGGAGATACGATAGAGAGTCTGGGTAGTGATACTCAGATAAGCAATAACGAACATTATTATCTATATAGAGTGTTTTAGCGATGCATTAAAAACGTATATTGGTCTGCATCAATTGCCCAGAGCGCATCCCAAAAAGGGATGAAATCCGACTAATGTCTCATAGGCTCCTGTACGAAACTTGCTGTGTAATATGAGACCGTATTCAACAGATTAGTGCGCATGCGCTAATGCGTGAAATATACAACGCGTATAACTATGAATCCAATGTGATGCGCAGCAGAGAGCACAATGATTCTCAATGACGTCATAATGAAATACATGTATGTCGCATCTCAACAATCAAATTTGATATTACGAAGTGATGATGCCATTTGGTAAGTGACATGACTTGCTCAATCAAAATTTCTCACCACCCTTTTTTTTTGGGGGGGGGGAGGGGGTGGGATAGATAATAATAATTTTTGGATGACTTTATTTCATGGAATATTTTCCCAAACTCTTGGAATATTTCTGGTATTCCATTCTGAGACATCCAATATAATTTAAAGATCATTTCATGAGAGTTGACAGCACCGACAAATAACCATTATCTGACAATTTACATAGTAACAGTCAGTGCTTCTCAGTCAATCAACAGTCTAAAATTTCGTCAGTAGTGATTGTTATCAGCAGACAAATGGTGAAAAAATACCCTCTGTACTGAATATTGTATGTTACAGAGGAATCCAACCCAAATAAAATCTTGTTTTTAAAGGAAAAAGACAAATCAGATAAGCTGATAGATGAAAGTTTGAACAATATCAGACAAAGAATAAGAAAGTTATGAATTTTTAAAAGTTGTAAATATTGGTAATCACGGATACTTCAAATTGGCCGCATATCTGATGTCATAGTGATGTAAGGCAAGGACTACTCTTTCATGTACTCCAATACATAACAAGGCTAAAATGTCATTTTTCCCTTCAGTTTTATTTCAAATTATATTTTTCTTTCACAAGGACATAAAACAATATACTACCTGGGTTATATTTAGATTAGGCCTACGGCCCCAGGGGAATGGGTTATTAGAAGAAAACCACAAATCCCTGATAATTAAGTACATGGCCTATGGAAAAGTTGTCCAATGCCCCTTGTCATAATTTACTTACCCAGTTGCCAACTTGAAATCTACATAATCTTAGTGTTCTCAATTTTAAAGCAGCTATAACTTTCTTATCCCTTGTCCGATTTCTTTCAAACTTTCACCATTCTGCTCAATTCATTTTCTCCTTCCCAACACAACATTTTATGGCCAAGGTTGGATTCCACTTTAAGTGGAACTTTGTATCCCAGTGGATTAGTCTTCTGACTTTGAAACAGAGGGTCATGGGTTCAAATCCCAGCCATGTTGTAATTTCCTCCAGCAAGAAATTGATCCACATTGTGCTGCACTCAACCCAGGTGAGGTGAATGGGAACCCGGTAGGAATTGATTCCTTGAAATGCAATGTGTGTACCAGCTGCTCAGTGCAAGCCAAGGTAATAATGCTACATCATTTGTAGAGTGCTTGAAGACTTGTGACAAAGTTTTAAGCACTATATAAAGGCCACCAAACACATTAAAACTGGTCCACGATCACATTTTAGTACAAATTGCATTTTGCTCATTTTATGAAAATGTGAATGAAAAATATATTTTTAAGATTCAACTAACTATAAGTAATATAATATACCAAATTTGGATGACTAAAAGCCTTTATTTTTTTAGTAAGGGCCAAATTAGATTTCAAATCGAAGCCAATCGTACGATTGCTATGACGTCATTACGACTACATATTAAATCCACTTTTATTCTCATAAGGATATGATAGCATAGTCACAGATTTGATCATAGGTATTCGTAAGATGATTTAGAACATGTTTTATTCCAAAATCGGGTCGTAGACAGATCCAGACCTGCCAACCTCTGGGAATGAAAAACTGTATTCTGTGATAAAAAAAACTGTATTTTTCAAAAAAAAAGTGTATTTCATAATAAAATGCTTGGCGCACTCGCTCATCACGGCGCTCAAGCTGCATGCAAGCTAAAATGCGCACTGCTCTTGCAGATGAAAAAAAAAAAACATTAAAACATGTGTATATCTTCACCCTGGTTTGAACAAAATGATTGAAAAAAAAAAACAAGTTACCTGAAATTACATTGATCTAATAACCATATTTGTGCACGTTTTATGAAATAGAGACATATAGAGATTATTTTTCTCAATAAATTACGATTTAGTTTTTTTTTTTTTTAACAAAAAAATTATTTTTCAAAGAAAAAACGTACTGCAGTATTTTGGTTGCAAAAACGTACTCAATACGGCTAAAACGTACTGGTTGGCAGGTCTGCAGATCGTAAGGTGTACGGTGGCCTTAAGAAAGAATAATACTCATTAATACTTACGTAGACCAGCTACATCTTTCTCATGATCAAAGACGTTTGAAACAGCCCGACCAGTCACCATCAGGTTTATCAAACACTGACTGGAAAATGAATGAAAAGAAATATATTGTATAGACTTGATACTTTGTAGTAGTATGGCTTTATTTAGGATCATAGCAGCTAGTAGGCAGAATTCAATTCATCTTACAAGGTAAAACAAAAAGAGCATAACTGCATAACCTATTTAACAAAAGGAGATATGATATTCAGAATTGATTCATAGTAATATGGTTGAACATGTAATGGCTTTCCATAGATTTATAGTTGTGCTTAATTGAATAACTGACTATTTTGATGTTACATTCCAAAATCAATTTATCAATCCAAAAGTCAATGTACGTTTAATAAAAGAATGTGACAAAAATTGTTAATCAATAATGTCAATCAATAATGTCAAATGATCGATTGATGACACCATGCTCTAATAACGCTGATTTAAAAGTAACCTGGTGGGCGTTACATAAAAGCTGTTCGTACAGTAAGTTATGAGAAAATTTACGAACGACTGGTGATCCTTTCTTAGGTGCTAAATCAACACCAATAAAAAATTAGCAAGGTCTAAGCAAGCACACAAAATGGTTGAATACTATTCCATAAAACGTGGGTCAGGAATACAAAAAAAAACGATTACTTCATAGAATTGCCCAATATTAAAGGACAAGTCCACCCCAACAGAAATTTGATTTGAATAAAAACAGAAAATTCCAACAATCATAACACTAAAAATTTCATCAAAATCGGATGTAAAATAAGAGAGTTGTGACATTTTAAAGTTTCGCTTAATTTCACAAAACAGTTATAAGCACATCCCGGTCGGTATGCAAATGAGGGAACTGATGACATCATTCACTCACAATTTCTTTTGTATTTTATTAAGGTATATGAAATATGAAAAATTCTAATTTTCTCCTCATTGTCCTGTGAAAAAAAGTTTTATTTCTCCCTGAACATGTTGAATTACTATTATTGAACACTTTATGGTTCAGTCAAGTTAGTCCATATTGTCAAATCTTAAAAAATTGAAATAATGTATAATTCGAACAATAAAAAACAAAAGAAATAGTGAGGGACATCATTGATTCTCTCGTTTGCATGTGACTAAATTGTGCATATAACTATTTTGTGAAAAGTAGGCAAAACTTTAAATGTCATAACTTTCTCATTTTACATCCAATTTTGATGCTTGTTGGATTTTTCTCTTTTTATTCAAATCAAATTTTTGTTGGGGTGGACTTGTCCTTTAGAAATATATTGTATCCATGAAACATACTTTCCATGCCCATAAATGCCATCAATGAGAGGCTCATTTGCATCTTCTACTTCATCCTGTATTACAGCAAGGCCCTGCAATGAGATTACAATAATCAGATAAGCAATGTTAATGAAGATGATGGGCAAACTGCTGCTTCGAAGGAATCCCAGTTGTAGCTATCTTTCCAAAGCACAGCTGAAGAAATATAGCGAGTACATTGAATGCAAAGTATATACATTGAAGTATACTGAATGTATACATCTGTGGGGGTAATGAGCCCCCCAAAATTTAGGGGGCTTGACATGGCATAGTGGAAAAAATTCCTTAAAAGTTTTTTAATACAAGAATAAAAGAACAGAGCTGCCAACATTCATATTCACTTTTCAGGAAGAATTTACTAAGGAAGAAGGGAGATGTTTGAGTTTCTCAACTATACACAGGCCAATGATAGAAATTAATGTATAAATCTGGGAAATGTTGAATGCCTGCAGTTTTTCACTTGGAAATAAGTCAATTTTTAGAGAGTATCACTCACAACCAGGGTGACTTGGTAGCCCTCAAAGGATCTTATTTTGTTGTAAATTTTGACAAATATTCAGAAAATAGTATAATATCTGAAACTTTTTGGAAGTCCATGGACCCCCCTCCCCATCTGTACATCTGGAGTATAAATTGTACGCATTTAGGATAAAAAAGGTTTTTAATGACTGGCAAGGAATACCGTAATAAAAGTTCTCAAACATAAAGTAAAGTAAAAACAGGTTCAGTCCCACTAACTCTCACCTTTGTTAGTAACACCGAGTAAAGAAAGAGAAGAACACCCCCATCCCCAACAAACATATGGTATGTTGTCATCAAAGCACCCCGGAGCTCATCTTCAGATTTATAGGTTTGTATTCTGAAAAGAAAAAGATATATAAGCATAAATGGGTGCATTACAAATGAATTGACTACAGCTTTGCAGTGTGAGTGCAATGAAATCAAACAAGTGGAGCGCCTCTGGCAGTCTTGCCTGCATTACGCCATTCAATATAGCAGCAAGGATGACTTTGAAAAACAACTATTGAATAGTTATAAAAAAACACAATTCATATCATAGTAAAATACTACATTCATTGACCCTAAATGACCTTTGACCTTGGTCATGTGACCTGAAACTTGGACAGGATGTTCGCTGATAATTGATTGCTCTTATATTTGTTTCATGAGCTAGATCCATAAACTTTTGGATGACAGTAAATTGTTACAGATATTATAACAAATCTTAATGAAATGGGACCGAGGTCTTGAACTGGTGCTGTTCAAAGTGAATTTGGTATAATGCACTCGTAGAAGAGCCGTGGTGTAGTGGTTCTGACTCTCGCCTTGCAAACAGAGGGTCGTGTCTTTGAATCCCACCGCGGTCTAGCGTCCTTTGGCAAGGTGTTAATCCACAATTTGCCACTCTTGACCCAGGTGCTAAATGGGTACCTGGTAGGATGTGAAAGTCATTGTAGCTTGTCAAGTACAGTGTGTGCCTTACCAGTGACTGACTGGAATGCATGCACATCCTCCACTCCATGGGGAGTATTCCGAATACTCCCCAGGGAGTGGAGGATGTGCATGCATTGTGTGCGGGGATGACCAGGTTAATAATATATCTGATGTATTGAGCGCTATATAAAAGCGGATTATTATGCAACAAATGGAACGCCTCTGGCTGTCTCGCCTGCATTATGCGATTCAACATAGCAGCAGTGATGACTTTGAAAACAGTTATTGAATAATTATTCACAAAAGAAAACACTCATATGATAATAAAATACTATGTCCATTGACCCAACATGACCTTTGACTATGATTATGTAACCTAAGACGTGTGCAAAATAATCATTCATCTATGTTTCATGAATTACATGTGTAGATTCATAAACTTTTAAAGTTATGATGACAATGCCACAAATACCCCAACATGATCAAAGTTTGTTGACCCTAAGTGACCTTTGACCTTGGTCATGTGACCTAAAACTCAGGCAGGATCTTCAGTGATACACTATCACCCTTATGTCCAAGTTTCATGAACTAGGTCCATATACTTTCTAAGTTATGAGGACATTTCAAAAACTTAACCTTGGTTAAGATTTCAATGTTGACGACGATGCCGTCGGAAAAGCGGCGCCTATAGTCTCGCTCTGCTATGTTATGACGACATTTCAAAAACTTAACCTAGGTTAAGACTTCGATATTGATTCCCCCAAATTGGTCTAAGTTCAATTACCCTAAATGACCTTTGACCTTGGTCATGTAACCTGAAACTCAGGCAGGATGTTCAGTAATACTTGATTACCCTTATATCCAAGTTTCATGAACTAGGTCCATATACTTTCTAAGTTATGAGGACATTTCAAAAACTTAACCTTGGTTAAGATTTCAATGTTGACGACGATGCCGTCGGAAAAGCGGCGCCTATAGTCTCGCTCTGCTATGCAGGCGAGACAAAAACAATCACAAGAGCTAACCTGAGATTTCTATGGAAGGTGACATGAGTGGGTTCCCCATCTGACGATCCAGCTACATTCTCTATGGTCAATTCCTGTTTATCTTCTTGTAAGACCAATATATAGTTTCCATTGGACACTGAACAGATGATGTCCTGCATTGCACAGAGTAGCAGGTGCTTCCGTTGGTCCCCTGAAATATACAACAAGGAAAACTAGCAAAATTCAAGTAGCTGGGACGATGATGATAATGATTACAATAACATTGATGGTCATAAATACAATTGACAATCAATATAATACACGACTGCCAACCTTTATTGTGAAAAAATCATATATCTTATTTCTTTTGATTTAATTTTCAAGCCTTAAATCCAATTTTTCTTTAAAATTTTGAAAAAAATACCAAATAAAAAAAAATCATAATTTTGAGATGTTTCAAAAAAAATTCGAAGGAAAAAAAATAATACTATTTAGAGTCACTTTGCCCTTTGGATAAAATCCTACTAATTGGCAGCTTTGTAATAATAATGATAATGACTAAAATGAAAATTATACTAGTTACTTATATTATACCTATAATAATGAAGATACTGATGAAAATGCAGACCTCACAATCTGTCTGCCTGAAAAATAGGGCCGAGGAAAGAATAAAAAAAAAATTCTATTAGAAAAGAGCTCACAATGGTCAAAGTTCTAATTTTTGTTTCCTTCAAATTCTGTTTCAGTAGGAGGTTAAATGATGTTGATAATGCAGAATTGCAGATCATGAGAAGATGATGATGATAATTCATGTGATGAAAATGGCAATGAAGAACAGAATGGTGATGACTTAAAAAAAAACAAAAAAATATTCATCTTTCAAAAGTAGTATAAATTATTTTTTTCTAAGTTAAGGAAACTTGCAGTGCTGCATAAATAACCCCCTCCAAAAGCACCAAAAAAAAAAAAAGGAAAAAAAAGAAGAGATTATTTGGCATCTTTGTCAATTCCTTTAGCTAGCGATGCAGTAAAAAATCCTACCATTTGTTTGTCTCCAGCTTTCTGAGCCATCTTCACACTGGCTCTCTTGGCTGAAAAGCAAGTTCTTAATGATGAATGCTTGAACAGGTGCAATGATTGCACATGGACCTCCTTCATACTGCAGCAGCGCCATAGGCTCATCATCACTGAATACAAAACCTACAAAGTACAATAGAAACAAAATCACATGTTTTTATTTCAAACTATTCAGGCCATGTTGATGAATCAAGCAACACACAATACACACATCTTGAAAAGGTTAGAATACACCTGAGACTGAGTGACCTGACCAAGAGAACCTAAGGCTAAAGCTACATACCACTCATCGCGCATATGTAGTTTTTAATGGCAAATGTGCACTCTGTGTGTGGAACTGTGACCGCAGAGCGACAAACGATTCCTATTCAATTTTTTCAACAAAGTCAAAGGCTGCAGTAAATCTGTAATTATTGCAGAGGAAACCCACAAATGTTTGGAATTTTTGAGTTATATTCGCTTTAATTTTATATTACCCTATAATAATATGAACATATGGCATTATCCTGCCATTCCTGGTTTAAGCAGTAGAGGCGCACGGCAAATATTGGAGACTGTCTCCAATGTGGGAGATTATCTCCAATATCAGAGACTTTTGTAAAGAATTTGGGTATCCAATTTCAGAAACCAATTTCCTTTGTTTACATTTGCTGCAAAAGGATTACCTTGGCGGCAAATAAAAATGTGATAAGGAGATTCCTCATGAAAAATTACCCCTTTTCACCGTCTACTTTAAAAATTCACCATCTACTTTTGTTTTGATAAGGATTAAGGATTTTTGAGGTCAATCACACACAAAACAAATGGGCTTCTGACCTCAGTGAGACAACATTTTGGGTGGAAAAAATCATGCTTTTGTTGGTGTTGTTTCTTTTGTCCTTTTGCAAAGCAAGTCTCCAATGTGGGAGATTGTCTCCCCTATTGGAGAGAGTCTCCCATATTGGCCGTGCGCCTCTACTGTTAAGTCACCGCTCCATTCACTGCCGTTTATTTCATCTCCCATTGACTTTGTACACAACGAGCGCACACACACGAGAAGAGATTGAGGCACAGGAAATACTTTTTTTTGCATGATAAATCGAGTGCGTAGCTTTAACAGTTAGTTTAGGACCCCTTCGTCTCGACATCGGGTGGCGAAATCAAGAGGTGTTCGGAAAACACGACGGGATTTTCGTATGAGTGAGTTTTGTGATGTTTTCTTCTTGGTTAATGATCTTTGAATGTTTGCCACAAAAAAGTGAAAGATAATTTGTTCAAATATGGAGATTGGCATAGTTTTTATCGTTTTAAACAAAGTGCGTATCTTTACTAAAGCCGCCTTTACTCACTCCTAGTACCAATGAGGTCCAAACATTAACATGTATGGACCTCATAGGCGACATTACCCAAATTATGGGTTGGACAATGCTGTTCTGATTTCCAACCCAAGACTTTGGTAAATGTACACCTTAATACAAGTTAGAGTTATCCGATATACCTTTCATTCGGACGGCAAACCTTTATTTAGTTGTAAAAATAGTTGAAATTAAAATCGATTATTGTTCAACTTACATTTCAGGCCCTTTTTGTTGATTTTCGGTGAGCGTTCCACACAGCTGCGACGAGTGATCAACTCCGAAGTGATACGCGTACTGGTCAGCTGATCGGTCAGGTGATCGGTTGGTTATCTTTTTGTCAGACGTTCATAATTTATGTTAAGCGTATCAATCTTCAGTATCTTGATTTCAAAGCATCAGTATTGCAGAGAAAAGTCATTATTGATTGGAATCAGTGGCGGGGGGGGGGGGGGAGGGGGGGGTTGGGGTGAGCATTTCTGCCCATTCCCCCTTTTGAGATTTATAGTAAACATTTTGGAATTAAATATGTTATTAATACTAGTTATGTGCCCCCCCCCCCCTCATGAGAATCACGTACAGCATTATTTGTAATGGGGATATTTCGTTCATATTCTTTTCTCTTTTTTGCCTTTTTTTTTAATTGCCAAATTCAAAATTTTACTGGGAACAAATTAACAATATGACTTTCTATACATCACTTTTAGGGACAAACTTTTTTTTATGGGGGTGGGGGTTGGGGGCTTGCCAAATATAATCAATGGTGGAAAAAATGACCTTCTTTTTAGTGACAACTTTATAAAAAAATTGTCAAATTTTACGCGAGACAAAATGACCTTCGATCATTGCTATAGTTAAAACCTTTTTTTTTTTTTTTTTTTTTTGGGGGGGGGTTGCCAAATATCACGTGGACAAAATGACTTTCCCTTTTCTTATTTTTGTGGGGGGGGGGGGGGGGCTTGCCGAATATTACGCGGACAAAATGACTTTCATTTTGAGTGACCATTTTTTTATAACTTGTCAAACTTTACGCGAGACAATATAATGACCGGTTTTTTTTTTTTTAGTAAGAACCTTTTTTGGGAGTTGTCAAATTTTACTTGAGAAAATTCACCCGCCCCCCCCTACTTAATTTGGAAAATCTTGGATGCGCCTCTATATAGTTTGAATCATAATGAAGATTAAGATCATGCGTATATATAGCTTACATCCACGGCAGAGGCGTAAACCGCCGGGGGCATGCAGGCTGGCCCTTGATCCCCGGTCCAGTGGATTTCACAAAAAAAAAAACGGGATAAGAGAAAAGGAATGAAGGAAGGAAAAGAAAGAAAGAAAGAAAGACAGAAAGAGAAAGGGAAGAGAAATAAAAGGCCATAAAAAAGCAAAAGGAAAGAAAAATGCATGCGAGAATAATTCTGAATGTTATGTCAAAATCTATTGCAAAATTGATATTTGTAATAAAAGTGACAAAGGTTTTGCTCGCTCGCCTCTTCATCTGGTAGGCGCGTAGCTAGGGGCGGTGCCCCCCGAAAAGGTCCCTCCCCCAAAAAAAAAAATAAGGAGGGAATAGAGAAAATAAAAAGCGAAATGAGAAAAGGGGGATGTATATAACTTAGTTTATAATTGTTTTTCCTTTTTTTGGGGGGAAGGGGTCAAAACATTAACGTTATGTTTTTCTATATTCCTATAAATAGGTCTAATTGCTAAATATCCAGAGTTATCGAGACCCACCTGCTGATATTGCACTGGGGGTACACGATGGAAGGGTTAGGCCTAGGGGCCCCCGAAAGTTCAACAACCAAGATAAAAAAGAAATGAAGGGAATTAATGAAAAGAAAAGGAAAAGTGTAAGTTAAGATATCTATCTCAAATTTAGATTTGCACGAAAAGTTTTTTTCTCGCTTGCTTCACTCGCTTGGAACATATAAAGCAACTTTATTCCCACGCGCCATGTATGCCTACATTGGCCCTCTTTCTTTCTTTTATTTTATTATTTTTTTACTCATCATGCTACCGTACTGCCACACACGGGTTTGCCCTAATGATCGTGGACAATCATAAAAAATATAATTTTCATACCATGTGACTGGGAAATTTTTGGCTCCACAACCCCCCCCCCCCTCTCGATCCCTGTATCGATTTTGACTTGATAGGGGCCTAGCTATACCTGATGGAATTAGCTTCATTCAATATAAAATCATAACGGATAGACCGCCTTGAATACAGGCCAAACAGCCTAACGACATTGCCGTGTCACGTGACAACCAGTATTAAACGAGAATGTGCACAACCCTATGGCGACAAAATTTGCCGCAAAAGTTGAGCAAGTTCTGGACAAAAAGGCTTCAATACCCCAAGAAAAGACCAGGCGAGTACTAAAAAATTATACATTTTTTCAATTTAGTAATATCTAGAGTCTAATTTAAGAACAGATTTTGTCATGGAGCTCCATGGTAAGATCTAGTAATTTAAGTCCAACATTTAATTCGCGTGCACTCACTTTTTTAACACAGGAATTAATAGCCTTGGTGCTTAGAGTGCCTTTACTAGGTCCCCAGGCCAAGCAGCAAATGAGCAATCATATTCATAAAAAAATTACCTTGCGACCATCGCGAGAAAACATCTTCTTTCAATTCACTTCCCCAAGTCATATTCCTAACTTCTTCGATTGGATTAAGGACAGACGAACTCCCTGGTTCTTCTTCATTCTGTTGACTTGTCGATGCCATCACAAAAGCGTAAAAACTTCTTAAAATAACTGTTCCTAGTCAGCTTCCATTTTCGTACGATTGCATGTGTGGGACTACGCAAATGAATATCTGACAATAACCCTGCGCGTTTATATTGAGCAAAAATTAGCGTTTAGTCGTTTCACCAAACGCTCACTTTGTACACAACGACGCGGTTACAATTTTCTCATATATAACAAGTGTAAACACGCGTACGAAATCCGAGTTGAAAAGAAAATTGCCAAAAGATGGCGCTAAACTACAAGACAATATTCATTACTCTGACAACTTTCAGAAACTGATCAACTCGCGACAGCCGCATATAAGTCCTCGATTTCTGCGGCCTTTATGATATATCAAGATTTCTTTAATATTGGACTTTCGGTATACATAACAGTTATAAAAAAAGTAAGAAAAGATAACAAGCAAAACGGTATCATCAACTTCCCTGCATTATATAAGCTCATTATGTCTATATAGGCCCCTATACAAAATGCTAAATTTGAAATTCAATAACTTAATTATATTATTATTTATCCAATTTTTTATGAAATTTCAGGGTAATGTTACTTAAATTTTATCATTTTGGCATAATTATTTGAATTTACTTCGGCCTGTTTTTTTAAACCTATTTTAAGCTGGGGGTGTAGTGGTCTAGTAGTTACGAATCTCGTCTTTCAACATGGGGGGAGGTAAACCCAGCCATGGCGTGATTTCCTTCAGCAAGAAATTTAGGCTCATTGTGTTGCACTGAACCCAGGTGAGGCGAATGGACACCCGGCAAGATTAATTCCTTTAATGCACCAAGCGCCTTTTGCAGCTGGAGCTACAACTGGGGTAACATTATTGTGCGCCATTGAAAAGGCAACTAGATAATGCAGAGTCTATTATCATTTTTCGTGTTTGTTAAACCCAAGTTCTCCGATGTTTTATCACTCTTACTCAACTACGACGAGTGTGAATTTCAATGGCTTTCATTAAGCTTCATTTTATTTCGAGCTTCTCCGTTTACATTATAAGCCTAAAGTAAAATACGTTTGATATTTGCCAACTTTTCATTTTAAAACTTAGTATTTTTCGGGAGGGCGGGGGTGAATAACTTGAATTAATTTTCTTACTCTATATTTGGCATTTAGGTCTACACTTACTAAGGATACGATTTTTTTCTATACACTTTGGTAAAAAAAAAAAAAACAGCAATTGATTGATTCCCCCGGCTATAATCCATTATTTTCCCCCTCTATCTCTCTTTTCGATCGCATCGCATACCCTCTCTCTCTTTCTGTCTTCTTCCCTGAATTTTTGCAAACACTTTTCTCATCACACACTATTCCAGATCACAATACATGAATAAAAAAACATGCCTTTTTTTTTCCTTTTTAAAACGATATTTTATTATTTTTTATTATTCTTCTTCGTAACAAGTATGAATATACAACAATCTTATACTAAACACTAATAATTTCAATTACAATAGTATTTCTGAAAATGGAAACGTACAAGAAAAAGCAGTGTCATTATATAGGGAAAGTATCTACTCTGAAGATCGGTGATTTACTATTTTATTTGCTTTAAACGAATCACAAAGTCATGATGCAATGCATGCACTTACCATGCTTACATCACTCTTCCGACTCACGGACTTTATACATGTATTTATAGATTTATTTTGTTCTTCAACACCGCCTCCCCTATACAATAGGGCATTTTTATTGAATAGAAACTCAATTCAAATTTTGCTTTCATATCAATATGAACGAAGTTTCTGTAAACTAAGTTTTTATTTTACTGTTATTTCTTGATGAAAACAAAGTCAGTTTACATAAATTTGCGTTCATATAATATGAACGCAAAAGTATAAAACATATTCATTTCATAGAACGCCCTATTGACTGTGCAGGAGGGGAGGGGGGGGCACTTGTTTAAAACTTAAACAACTGATAGTACAGTTTTAAACAACATGCTTGAAAGTTTAAACAGGGTTTTCACAGGGAGGGGGGGGGGGTAGTTAATATTCGCTAATATCTATTTCATTTGTACATTTTACGGAAATCATTAGAGTCAGTGACCAAATTAATCTTTTTGATGTCTGGGAGGACTGGACATTCGATGAACTGAAACACCTTCTTCAAATATCACGTTTTATCCTACTGGCTAAATAGGGATTTTTTTTTTTCATGTTGAAGTTAGATTCAAGTTTAAAGTTTATCTGTTTAATTGTTTGAAGAAGGGTGATAAGACAGGGGATTAAAACGTCCACCATTGGCGTTCAGGGGGGGGGGGGGTGCTTCCAGGGCCGTAGCTAGAGGGGGGGGGTATGGTGTGTGACACCCCCAACATTCATGGCAGTCGGCAAATTCATGTACAAGAAAGAAAGAAAGAAAGAAAGAAAGAAAGAAAGAAAGAAAGAAAGAAAGAAAGAAAGAAAGAAAGAAAGAAAGAAAGAAAGATAGATAGAAAGAAAAGAAAGAAAGAGCATTAAAGCATAGAGGAACTACCTTACAGAATGTAGACTTATACGGGGGCGGATCCAGCTTTTGCCAATAGGGGGTGGGGGTCCCGAAAGATGTTTCACCCATATTTTGCCCGATCGGCCGCGCTTAAAGTTGATTTTTGTTTGTTTCTTTAAAGTCCTAACAGTCATTCCTTAGCTTTATTCTTATAAAACAACATAAATTTATAATCTCATAAGCCCTATTTAAATAGGGCGAGCGCGAAGCGCGGGCAATTTTTTTTATACATTTTATGATTTTGTCCTGAAAATTGAACATTCTGGGCAATGTTTTTGATCCTGAACAAGATGCGTTATAACTAAATAATTACTGCAGAAAGTTTTATTATACTTTTTGGCCTTATCGAAAAGGTACCCATGCATGAAGACGATACATATTTCAACAATCAAATAAATAATACGAGCAGGAGCCGAAAAAAAAATGGACATGCTTTCAGCACATTTTGTTATCATGAACAGGAAAGGTATGAAATTTAGACCAAAAACGGGATACCCTATTCATGTTTTGTAAATAATGAAAAGGATGGGTAATTGGGTATCTTCTAACCTTATTAATATAATATTTTTGATATTCTGATATGAAACTCGATAATTTAAGCACGTCTTAAATCAATAACAAGCTGCATGCGTATCTCAATAAACACGTGCGCGTGTTTTTTTATTTATTTAGTCCTAGAATCTGGGCAGTATAAATATATACTCTATCATAAAAATCAATAATGCGAGCACGAAGCGTGAGCTAAAAATATTTGATTTCCTATCTGAAAAAAGGGTCAATTAAAGCACTATTTCAAGCACAGGAGGAAAATTGTGAAGTGGATAAGGATCGCACTCAATAAATGATGCGATTACCGAAGCGCGAGCTGATCTTTTTATTATTATTATTTTGACCTAGGACCGGGACCCTCTAAGGACATTTTGTCATCATATGAAAATTATAACTTTCTTCCTATTCCTAGGCGCGAGATGAAAGTTGTCGATATTCCATTTTGAATAAGGGACAATTTAGTTATTGGCATTCATGAAAATCTTATTTATTAATCTAATAAGCCTAATGAGAGTGCGAAATCTGTTGATATTAAGACATAAGATTTACATTTTAAACACCTTTGCAATCATTTTTTTCTTTCATCCCCTCCTCCTCTTTGTTTTTTCCTTTTCTTTCCCCCTCTTCCTCTCTCACTCTTTTTAAAAATCTTTCTTTGCCCGTCTTCCTCTTTTTTTCCATTCTCTTCCTTTCCCATCTTCTTTTCTTTTTTCTTCTCTTTCCCCTTTTTTCCTCTTGCTTTCCCCCTCTTCCTCCCTCTTTTTTGAGCGGGGGAGGGGGACAAGGCCCCCTCTGCCCCCATGGATCCGCGCCTGAGGGTGGGGTATGGTTGAGAGAGAAGACGAGGAGGAAGAAATAAGAAGAAAAAGAAGATGATGATGAAGAAGAACTTCAAAAATATAAACACCATGATGAGTGCATGACTGTATGTGCATATAAATTGCCAGTGAAAACGGTCAACAATAATCCGTAAACAATCACAATAGTTTTACAGATTCAAGTCCATCACGGGATTGTCCGGGCAGAAAAACACACACTAGTGGTGTTTATACTTTAATAGACATGTGAAGGAAAGAAGCCCTGTGAAATTGATCTTCACTTCGTGATGAATATTCAATATAAAGCTTTTGATATACATAATTTTCATTTGGATTATCTATAAAAATATGCATGTTATAGACAATTCATTTTTCTAAAATATTCCAATAAAATATGATATAATGATACCTATTATTTGTATTTATATAAAAAAATAACTATACATTGTTAGATGATCGGGAATGGAATGTTTACAAATGTGTAATAAAGTTCATTTTACGTCAGCATTACAAAATAACCCCCAAACAGGTGAAAAGGTACAATATCTTTTTTTTTTCGAATGCACATATCAAACATTTATTTTACTTATAAGCGCTTTGGGACTCTTCACATTTTAAAGACCAATGCATCTGTATTTTAAAGGTCAAGTCCACCCCAGGAAAATGCTGACTTGAATAAATAGAGAAAAATCAAGCTAGCATAGTGCTGAAAATTTCATCAAACTCGGATGTTAAGTAAGAAAGTTATGACATTTTAAAGTTTTGCTTATTTTTCACAAAACAGTGATATGCACAACTAGGTGACTCAGTCGATGATGTCCATCACTCACTATTTCTTTTGTTTTTTATTGTTTGGATTATACAATATTTCATTTTTTAATAGATTTGACAATAAGGACCAACCTGACTGAACCATATAGTATTAAACAATGCTAATTCCACATGTTCAGGGAGGAATTAATCATTGTATCACTTGTTGACAATGAGGAGAAAATTGGAATATTTCATATTTCACATAATAAAATACAAAAGAAATAGTGAGTGGGTGATGTCATCGGTCCCCTCATTTGCATATTAGCCAGGATGTGCATATAACTATTTTGTGAAATCAAGCGAAACTTTAAAATGTGTCATAACTTTTTTATTATACATCCGATTTTGATGAAGTTTTCAGTGTTATGCTTGTTGGATTTTTCTCTTTTTATTCAAATTCAACTTTTTGTTGGGGTGGACTTGTCCTTTAATGATCAGTTTCACATTGGATCAAAACCCGTTTGTTCAATTAAGCCTACCATTAATGAAGCCCCTTTCAATTACAGGCATCAATTTGCAGCATCTAGAGAAAGGTTGTCGCGAGTGGTACTGGACCCAAACTAATGAAACTTGTGTCGTGAAGATGGTGGTTTTACACAGCATTGGCGTAACCACCGTTTCCTTTCATCCACTCTTAAGATCAAACTCTATCAAAGCATGAGAAAAGAAAATCAACAAGCCTGTTGAGATCTGGGAGCCCGCATTGCAAAAAGAGTTGTAATTAAATCAATTGCAAGTCAATAATACGCGCATTTAACTGGTTAAAGATCAAGTTGCGATTGATCGCTGTGGTTTATACAACGGACCCACGATCGAGTATATAGTTTGACTAGGGTTATATTTGTATTCAAGTAGGGCATTGCTTTTGGCTTCTACCACTTGTTTTATTTCTCGTCAGATTTCAATATACCAGTCAAAATTTTCCCGTTATATATGTTTCTTAAACTAATTTACTGAGAACACTTTGTCCTTTCTTGCATCCGAATTTCCTCAGTGCGTCATTCAGGGTTTCTAAAAACTCCATATCCTTGGTCGCAGAGACGTCGATCCTGGGATGGGGGGGGGGGGCAGGGGGGCGATCGCCCCACCAATGCAATATTGGGGGGCAAACATATCGTTTTGCCCCCCCCCCAATAATTCCTCATGTGCAAAAATAAAATAAGATTGTAATGTAACACAGAAATCAGCAAGCGAGATTGAAATACACAACTCGTTCTTTATTTAAAATCGTGCTCAAAATGTCTGCTTTTCAGATTGGAATATGAAAATTTTCAGCTCGCGCTTCGCGCTCGCATAATTTCTGTAGCTAAAACCCATACTTTTCATGATTAAATAGGTGAACAGAATGTCCCGTTTTCAGTTCTAAACCTCAAAAGAACTCCCGCTTCGATTTGCAATAATCTTTTGTTGGGTATATATCTTGTTCTTTATATATATATAATATATATATATATATACATACATATATATGACTCCTGAGAAAGAGACACATATCTGACCAACAAATTATATATATGTATATATATATATATACTTTGTTATATGGAATATATTTAACTTAATGATAATATATTGATGTGCAAGACAAACTTGGATGTTGTATCTCCTTATATTTTTCAGACGCTTCTGACGAAGTCTTATTAAAGACGAATGGTGTCCTGCGTCATCTTTTGAGTTGGCCGTATCACAATATGTTTCATACTCACACCTCAAGAGCGTTTGGTACAAGTAAACTTGTCATCACATTGTATGACATTGTATATATATATATATATATACAGTGCGTCCCAAAAAAAAACTATACACTTTTGAAATGGCTGCCAAATGAAAAAAATAGCACTTTGGGGAAAAACACTTACATGTATGGAAGTCAATTAAGTCAACTCTCAAATCTCTCGACCTTTCTTCTTCGAGTGGTGTAGCGTTCTACAGGCATCGTAGGTAAACCCTAATCTTGCTGCGTAGTATAGGATGTGGCATGTATTGCTAAGGTCTAACATAATATAGTCCTTAAAACAATACACCAAACCATTCTATTTCACATTCTTTGCCAATACAACAAACAAATTGCCTCTTGACTCCTTACTCTTCGTCCCTTCAAAAAGTCAGGTTAATGTTCACAGCTTGTCATGGATCTTTCTCGTTTGTCAAGGATGATGTCAATGGCGTAATACAAGATGAGTGTCACGAAAGACAAAATGGCGGATCCCCTAAATAGATTCCTGGCTCCAAATTTGTCGTAGATGACTCCGCCAAGAATGATTCCGACTCCCTTTCCTGTGGATAAAACATACATTTTTATTGTAACAATGGACAAAGGAATAAAATAGTATTCTCTGTTCTCATCGCCGATCTTTCTGGTATATTAAGCACATTTGGTCCTCGACGGGTCTAGCTTTGCTAACTGAAAATTGTAGTTACATATCGGCGTCAAGAGAGAGTTAGGTTTTGCTCAGCGACGCAAGACGATTCCAAAAACACAGTAAATGTATTGCAAATTCTTCTCAAATGACAATGAACAGTTTGAACAAGATGATTCTGTCAGTGCTTTGACTCCGGGGGGGGGGGGGGGGGAGGGCACTTCCATTGGCGAGTGGATACCATGCGTGAACATGGGGTTTCGAAAAGCACCCTAAACAAGTAATTTCCATATTCTGAAAATGCACCCGCGGCCTTAACAAGTATTGGCTTGGGAAAATCCTTAACAAATATTGGAAACAAATCAGCACTCTTGACAAGTATTCCCTGAAATTGACCCCCTAAGCAAGTACAACGATATTTTAATTGTTATGTCACGGGCGTCGGCTGAACCTTAATCGGGTATAGTAACGCCCCACGTCCCCTAAACACGTATACGTGTTAGGGCAAAACGTGCTCATTGCAAGGCTGTCAAACCAATCGGTTTAATCTACAGAACAAGGTATTTTCACCGAATGGGTCCAATTCAGCAATGATAAACAGGGTCAATCTACCTTGATATAACGGTGCCTATACTCTAGGCGGAGGCTGCAGTTATTGTCTTTGCTGTTATGCAGAACGCGAGACAATAACTGCAGCCTCCGGCTAGATTATAGGCTACACATAACCTGGCAAACCAGGCCAAGGATGAAAGATGACCAGGAAACATCTTGACTGACCTGATCGAGCTGATCAGTTCGGCAGTGGGGACCTGACAATACTTACCTAAACCGAACAAGGTGCTGAACGTGAGTGACTGCATGGTGGCCGCCAGTTCGGGAGGGGAGCTTTGATGGATGAAAAAGACTGCAGCCGGCCACATTAACCCATAGGTGATCCCATGAAGAAGTTCAATTGGTAGGACGGTCCAAGGATTCTGCAGGAGCGAGTAGCCGATAGACCTTAATGTGAAGCCGATGAGAGCAATTCGAAGGACAGTTCGGTGACCAATCCTTTCTCTGATCTTTGATGCATACGTCAAAAAGACAACCTCTGATGCGCAAGAAACTGTCAAGCACAAACCCATAACAATTGCCTCTCCACCTATTTCTGCTAGAAACAAAAATAAATATGTCTCGATAAACGCAAACATGACTCCCATTGAGAGCATGACGGTTAAGAAAACGATCACCTTTGGTTTCAAAAGGACATCTTTCGCGTCCCTGGCCAAAGATTTCGTAGTTCGTTGCTTAACGCGGATTGGGATAAGAGAAACAGTTGCTGCACAGAGAGCAAATAGGGTTACAAAGAGAACAAATGCAGGGAGATACAAGTTGAATGCGTTTGGATGGGTAGCAGTATATGCGGAGACAGCGATACCCGAGAACGGTGCAAGAGCGCCATATGCTATACTTGCAAACATTCGTTGGCGCCCGTACTGAAAATTTTGTCCTGTTTCTTTATATTCGTCGATGAGTGTAATCGTGAATGTATCAATAAGAGTTTCAGCTGATCCTTGAAACATTTTACCAATGACGCATATCAGAAACATAATCACAAAAATGTCATAATTTCCCTTCTGGGAGATTATTTCATAGTTGCCTTGATCTAGCAATTGAGTCGTCCCGTTTATTATCACCATTAGTGCCTTGCCGAATGAATCGTTGCAGTTTACTAATATATATTTATTGCACTCTATTACATGTATATGATATTGGTATTCACATGCCTTTGCTAAGTCATCATGAAACATACATATATCGTCTGGAGCAGCACCATCAATGTTCTCATCTCCCCAATTCTCGCGATTAGAATCTGTATCTGTTGCAGGGCCAGTGAATGAACATTCAAGGATATCCTCCAGAAACGCTGCAGCAGTTGATGTATTTAGAATCTTGATATTTGAGGACTTGCAAGCATTTTCAGCCACAAACTCCTTGAATTCCGAGTACGTTGCGTTCTGGAATTTACAAGTAGGAATCCCTGTTGTCATATCAAGATGCTGGCGATAGAAGACACCAAATAACTGTCCTGTGTTAGATGTCGAGTTGGTCGCGTTTAGTTCGGTATGATGTGAATTTATGCCAGTACTGATTTGGGGTGAAAGAAAGGGCATGAAAACAGAATTCCCGTAAGCTATAGCTGTTCCATAGAGGCACATGAGAAGCATCGCTTTGTGCTTACTGAACTTATCCGATATTGTCCCGCATAGCAAGGACGCCACAACGCCAAAGAAAGGTCCTAGAGTGGTGACTTTACCAATCTCTATCACAGAAAGGCCTAGATATGACATATAGACAGGAAGGAAGGGCATCAAGCTCACCTGACCTGGAAAGGAATAAGAGATGCCGCATATAAGAAGGCATTGCGTACGTCGCTGCCGGGCGGGGTTGGAGAGAGGGGGGGGGGGGGGGAGTTGCCCCTCGGAAAGACCTTCTATGACTAAAAATGTGAATGAATAAATCAATCTGCAGAACAAAGGCAAAGATTTCCATTTCCAATGTTTTATTTTATTACATGAGTAATTAATTGATAAATCAGCCATGAATAGCAACTTATATGGCCTTGAATTCATTTACTCAGTAAAAAAACAACGCCATTCTAAGTTACCATGTCAAATGACGACAAGGAAGTCACTGAAGGTTTTATGTATCATCATTCGTCGGTGTAAATTATATTTTAACCCTATCATCGAGGAGATTTAAACCTGAGGAAACGGAGTTTTCTATCTTTTTCCTTCACTATCAATTATCAAATATGATAACTTATATATATATATATATATATATAGGTATATACAATATATGTGCGGGTGTGTAGGTGTATGTGCGTGTAAAAGGGCCATAATTCTTTCGTGTTTGGGTGCAGGCTAACATATATATATATATATATATATATATATATATATATAAGAGTTGCCAAAGAGTTATATTTAAAAGAGTTGCCAAAGCTGTTGTCCATGTATGATTTCTCACATTTATATATATATTGTTACGATACTGCAACAAATAACAATGAAAAAAAATTAGATTTAAACTTTATTCCAAAGTTATGATCCAGATAAAATCCCAGTTGGCTGGCGAAAATTCCTTAAATTAAAGTTCACAAAGATGGCGATGATGAATCTGATGTTGAAGCACGATGAATAACAAGAGTCACTGTAAGTACAAGTTGAAATATCCGTGAAGACGATGTTGATGATGATTAACAGTAAATTTTAGCAATCCATGGGTTGAAAAGCGTTCATTAAAACAGGTTGATGATCTCGATGAGAACTGAGAATTCCTCTCTCAAAGTAACTGCAAACAGTTCAATGATGGCGTGCAAATAATTCCACAGAAGATAAACGTTGTACACCAGTTGGATATTAAACTATGATCTGACATAAAGTCTGGCGTGAAACTCTTAGTTCTGATCTGATGTGATGTTACTGAAGAGACTACCAGCTTATGTACAAATTATTCACTACTCTGAAAGTTTCTAGTATTCACTATTCTGGAAGCTTCTGGTATTGTCTTTAAAAAAAATTCTCCTTCTTTCAGGAGCAGTTAAATCTAGAATGCTCTTGAACGACCTCGGTTAAATTAACAATGGAGGCAAAATAGCTAATCCTATTGTCCATTTTCCACTGCGGACAGGCTCTATTGTTTGCAAATTCCAGAAATAACAAAGATTATTCAAAGATTACTCATGTCTAGCAAACATTCTGGAACATTCTTAATCATTCTATGCTATTAATATCCTTAAAGAGAAAATAACTAAATAAAATGAATGTAATTGCTTTTACAATTCTTCTTATATATAACAATATATATATATATAAATGTGCGAAACTATACATGTACAACATTTTTTAGCAACTCTTTTATTTAAATATTTTGTGAAAGAAATGGATGAAGAGAACAATGGTAGGTGTAGCTTAAATCAAGGTTCCCCAGAGCTGTCTACTCTTTGGAAAAATTGATGATGCCGAAAAAATGTCTCTGCCGGGAATCGAACCCGGGCCCCCAGCTGTGAACTTTAAACGCCGGTACCTGAACCACTATAGACCACGGAGACGGGTAAGTGGCTAGGGCGATCCCGATCCGGTTGACCGTCAGATATACAGTGCGTTTCAGAAAAAAGGTAATCCAAATCTAGAGGGTTGGTAATCGAATCATATCTAATTTAGTGAAATTATTCTGCACAGATGTAAAAGAGAAAGTCATCAGCTTTCCATTGATACCCTATTTGTACCATTTGTGCCACGCAAGACCGAATTAAGTGATGTTGAAGACAACAGGTGCAGATACCACTTTTTCCAAGTTTTCGAAAACTTGATGAAAGGTCAGATGACGATGTGAATACTTTATCGATGCCTGAGCTGGCAAAAAATCTTGATTGGACCTTTTTCTTCCAACGGAGTGTAAGTGGGCGAATGTTCTTGCAGATGATTAACGAGGAGATCGTACCACAGTCGTTGGACCAACAATTTGAGAGGCAGGAGTGTACCTGCATCTTTCGTGGAGTCAGGACTAGCACTCATGTCCTTCAATCCAACATCGTTCGAGATAGACTCAAAGAACCCATTGGACATCAAAGTGTTGCCCTCAACCATGACGTAGAATTGCCACCAAGATCCCCTGACCTCGCGCCCTGTGATTAATTCCTTTGGGGACACTTGAAATAAGGTATTTGTAATTTTTCCTTAAGATCTTGATGATTTGCAGGGTTTAATTCGACAAGAGGTGGATGCTTTTTGTGCAATGATCCGGCAATGGTCAGACGAGCTCTCCAAGATATCCTTCATTCCTCCACGCTACCGGTTTCGTGTGCAAAGGTAAAGAGGACATGTTTCAGAGGAATGTCTTCTTGACTCTTCTTTCCAAAAGTAACTTTTTTTTATATTTCTATCAATCACACATTTCACCCGCTTTACGAAAACTTGGAAAAAGTGGTACTTGCATCTGTTGTCTTCAACATCAATTAATTCGGTCATGCGTGGCTCAAATGGTCCAAATAGGGTATAAAAGGAAAGCTGACGAGTTTCTCTTTCATATCCATGCAAAATAATTTTACAAAATTGAATAAGATCCGAATATCAGCCCTCTAGATTTGGATTCCATTTTTTTCTGAAACGCACTGTATATAACTATATATATATATATATATATATATATACATATATATATACATATATATATATATATATATATATATATATATATATATATATATATATATATATATATATATATATATATATATATATACATATATATATACATATATATATAGAGAGAGAGAGCTTGCCAAAGTCAAGTTTAAATTGACCAAAGAGAAACAAACGATAAGATCTTACCACCACCAAAGAGGAAATGAGTAACTTTTACAGCTAAGAAGATTCTGGTTCCATTTTTCTTCGGCTGATCTATAATACGAATAAAAGAAAAAAAAATGAAAAGTCGTGTCAATAATAATAATAATGATAACGATAATAATTTATTTTGCAAAAAATTGAATGAATTTATCAGAGCGACCAAAAGGGAATACTGAGACAAATAGAGAGAGAACAGTCAAAGTATTTTCTGTCAAAACAAAATACACTATCTGCAGGGGTAATCTACAATCTCCGTGTAAGATGCGCTGTCTCATTTAGCGCGGCCAATTATGATTGTTTTTATTGTCATTTAGGAAATACTTGTTGTTGACATTTAAAAACAACAAAGCCACTTGTTATATATAAGATGAATTGTAAGAGAAATAACATGTATATTCAGTCATTTAACTCTTCAAGATATGTAAGATGTATTATTTTGTCTCGTTTATTAAGTATAAATAATAAAAAGTAAAAATAATCTAATCAAAATTGTCTTTGTTACTTGTTCGGTATTCAATATAGTAATACACTAGAATATACATACATGGCAAAGAAAAGATACAGGCCTATTGAAAATAATGAATAGTGTGAGAGTAATGTCATACACTTGCATTGGCTGACTGAAGTCAAAATTGATAATATGATTATCATCACAATTATTGCAATCAGCATCTCTGTCAGTATTAGCTATATTGCCGCAATCAGATCCCAATCGTGTACTATTTACATTTGTGTCAATTATAATGTGCGTTAAGGCTACCGCACAAAGTACCACTGGTCTACGATTCGATTTTGGAATGAATCGAATTTGCTAATTTTCTGAAACTTTGAATGAAAAGTATCTCTTTAGTTGAGGTTCAAATTAGCTGTAAGAATACTGATATAACAATGTTTGATGATTGCAAGCCTTTATTTTGGAGTACAGGCCAAATTGGTTTCAAATCCTATACATGTATAGCCAATCATACGATTGCTACATATCATTACGACTAGATAATCAATTCGCCTTTATTCTAATAAAGACGATCGCACCGTGACATATTTTAACCTAAATATTCGTACGATGATTAAAAACTTTGTGTAGATGTTCCATGTCTCAATATTAGATATTTTTTTTATCAAGTTCTAGTCCACAATGGGGTCGCAGACCAAATGTAAAGTGTGCAGTGGTTTATCATCTAGACTCAAAATGAAAAAAACAACAACAACAAATGTCTGGATAAAATGTTTAATATCATCCTTGTGAGATATAGCAGAATATCATACCGTCATCTTACCTTCAGAATGATCTACGCCACCATTTTTGCCTTGGTCGTGTTCGTTGTCGTTATCATTGCAGACATCTTCATGAGTCTCGGCTCGACAGCGCCTTCCATTTAATGGTTGATGTAACGGTTCAAGTTCGATAACCACCGCGCTATTGCTTCCGTGGTCATCGTTTTTGTTGACCTGATCGTGGTCGATGAAGAAGTGATCCTCATCATCACCATCAGACGCCTGGGAGGATAGGCTTACTATTTCCGAGTCACCAAGGGTGTCATCCACCCCCTTCTCGTCAAACTTTTTCGGATTAGTCATTTCAGCAGTATCTTCATCAGGCACTATCATATTTACACAATTTTCCAATTGAGAAAGAAAAATCCTACTCGGACTTTTAAGTTGTATTGCCCAACCTATCAAAACGCACCGTCACTGTGTGTGGTTGCTTTATTATTTCTGTATTCTGGACCCTTCTCTCTCTTCCTTATCCTTCAGGAAACACAATACACCATTCTCTCATCAGATACCATCCATGTCACATCCTCACTCATTTAAGAATAAAATATATACTATTTACAAATCTCTCAAATCGACTGTATCAAAAGCAAATCTCTGATCAAGCCGACACGTAAGAGTTCAAGATCACTTTGAGGTCACTCGACAATGGACACGAATTTGATATAGTACTGTAAACAGTAATAAAATCCTTTCGATGGCCATTGTCATAAATGCCAATCGCTTACCAGAAAACTTAGTCCAATATAACTGACCTTTAAACAAATTAAATAATGTTGACCACCCGCCCAAGATCAGGTGATCATTTATATTTTAGGGTCTAAGGGGGGGGGGAATATCGGAAACTCAATGAAAAATAGCAAGTCTTTTAGCATTTTGTTCTAAGAAATACTTTTGAATAAGAATTTACAAAACTTATCTTTCCCCAAACAATACTCAAATTCAAGGGTTGTTTTTGCTAGCTTTCATCCAAAAACGACTGTGATAAGGGATGTTACTCGGAACGCCTGATGATTTAAATAAATTAAAGATTAATGAAAAAAGAACGTTGAAATAAACGAGGTAAGGAGAGAAGAGAGAAAGAGAGAGGGGAGGGAAATGACAGAGAGATAAGAAGATGAGAGGGGGTATAATCAATCATATTTCATTCGTTTCTCATTTTAACCATTTCTTTCGAGACACAAAGCATATAGAGTTACAAAACAAGTTACATATAAATTTGCAGTAAACATCAGCTATAAGTATTTAATCTTAAATGTAATAAAGATGAAATTTCTCTATCGGGTTTAAGCTCTTTGAACATTTGAATTTGATGAACGTAGAATCTAAATCGCCATTTTACATTTAAAAAGTATCTCATTTTTGAACTCGTACACATTTGAATATATATCAAAAGTTCTTCCTTGCATCTTATACATTATATAGGATTCGTATATTGCATACTGTGCAAATATCATAAGCAAATAAACCAACGTTAACTTGCGATCGTTAATTTTGTATCCAATGAACGTCGTTTCGTTAATAAAAATTGTCATTTTAAACATAAATTGCAAAAAATTCTTTATCTTTATCCAAAAATTGGCGACAGGATTACATTTTAACATAATATGAACAAAAGTTTCTTCTGCTTCACAGAACATACAAGATGTGTCATTGGCTAATTTCCAACGACGTAAATTGGATTTAAAGGGTAATAAATTGTGAAGCATTTTCAAGTTATATTGTCGGATCTTTTCATACTTTAAATACTTTGAAGTTTGAAATTAAAAACACTTTGCCATTCAAAGTTTAGTGGTTATCCTAATTTAGAATGCCAGTATTGTATAATTTGTGGATCAGATTTTTTTTGGGTTACAAATAAAACATGAAAATCTTTGATTTCATGTTCTTTGATTTACAATATCTCCTCCACTAATTAAAAAAAAGATCTTCTGGAAGCTTAAAAGATAAGGTGTCACATTTGTCTGTCCATTCAGCTGGGATAACTCTTTTTAGCTTTGAATATTCATTTCATTCCATTTATTTCCATATTCAATTTAATAAAAAACAATTATCATCAAATCACAAACAAGAATATATACATTCAAACTCGACTAAGAGTGATATACATGCTACTAGTTTCTAAAATTTCTTCAGTAGGTTTCCAGGCATGATTACGTAATAATTGGTGAACAGAAAAGATATTGTGGTCGGACCATCTGTTGAAATATAAAAGGTTTCTTTCAAATTACATAGACTGTTATACCATGAAATTTCGTCTTTTATACTATCAATGTTGTGATATTCAGTAAATCGTTTGTCATACCAAGAGCATAATAGATCTGTATAAAAAGATGGGACTTGCTTTTTCGTACATACAATTAACATGTCTTTTTTTCGAACAATTGAAACGGAGACACCAGGGCATCGGTCCTATCTTTGCTGTCCAAAATTTAAACAAGTATGTCTATGATTGATCATTGTATTTTAAATATTTTGAAATCCATGAAAGTTTTAATGAAGATAATTTTGAATTTAAGTCTTTCATATCTAATCCTCCTTTATGAAATGAATTGATACAAAACATTTCGGGTTTTTTTTTCTTCGAGCCCAAATTAAACGTATACATCATGTTCTCTAATTCACCTACCAGGTTATTTGGCACGTATATTACAGTTGCAGGGTAAACAATTTGTGATATTATCAAAGATTTAACTATTTTGCCATATATAGTTAAGTTTCTCATTTTCCAGATGTTCATTATAGATTAAATTTTAACTAATTTTGTGTCCCAATTCATTCTTTCTTTCTTACGTTTATCTGCACCTACAAAAATACCAAGGTATTTCACTGGATCAGATTTCAATAAACCAGTCAATTTTTTCGTTATATATATATATGTTTCTTAAACTAATCTACTGAGAACAGCTTGTCCCTTCTTGCATCCGGATTTCTTCAGTTCGTCATTCCGGGTTTCTACAAACTCCATTATCCTTGGTCGGATCAGACGTGCGGACAGCAATTCGTCGACGACCTTTCTTCTTCGAGAGATGTAGCCTTCTACAGGCATGATAGGTAAACCCTGATCTTGCGGCGTAGTATAGGATGTGGCATGTATTGCTAAGACCTAACATAATATAGTCCTTAAAACAATACACCAAACCATTCTATTTCACATTCCTTGCCAATACAACAAACAAATTGCCTCTTGACTCCTAACTCTTTGCCTCTTTAAAAAGTCAGGTTAATGTTCACAGCTTATCATGGAATCTTTCTCGTTTGTCAAGGATGATGTCGATGACATAATACAAGACGAGGGTCACGAAAGACAAAATGGCAGATCCCCTAAACAGATTCCTGGCTCCAAAGTTGTCGTAGATGACTCCGCCAAGAATGATTCCGACTCCCTTTCCTGTGGATAAAACATACATTTTTGTTGTAACATGGACAAAGGAATAAAATAGTATTCTCTGTTCTCATCGCCGATCTTTCGGGTATATTAAGCATATTTGGTCCTCGACGGGTGTAGCGCTGCTAAAATATAGTAGTTACATATCGGCGTCAAGAGAGAGTTAGGTTTTGCTCAGCGACGCATGATTTCAAGAACACGCAGTAAATGTATTGCAATTTCCCCTCAAATGACAATGAACAGTTCGGAGGCCTTCGCCGAAAATTTGAGAACAAGAACAACAGTTTCGTCCTAAATTTCGGAGCTGACGAACAAAAATGCGAATATGTCGTTTGTCCAGAGTCCAAGCAAGATAATTCTGTTGCTCTGACTCACCAATTTTCGACTTCTTAGTTGCTCTTTGTTATGAAGAACATTTGACAATACATTTTTCTAGGTTCTTGGAAGCCCTCTGCGTCTCGGTACGAAAACTTTCTATCTTAATCGAAATCACTCAGTCGGAATGAATCGGGATAATGAATAATTAACGTACTGGCTGCCTGCCTGCGCATAAGTTTTGGACATGTTCAACTTGATCAGGACGTTCGTCTACGGCAGACGGATTTACAGGTTGGGGTCCCGGCGAGTAACTGGGTGGTGGGGGAAGTGAGCTTCTCCCTCATTTTCAATAAACATGTGCAAAAATGTAAAAATGACCATATGATTGTATTTTTTGGCATGTCATTCCCCACTTTTGATTGACGCGTCCTCCCAATTCCAAAACCGTCGAGCTACCCTTGATTCACTTCCCAGATTAAACGACAAACCAGCCCGAGGAATAAAGAAATATAGCTTTAAATCGTATTAGAGAAGTGAGAACCTATCTATCAAGAGTCTCACCAGAGCGATGTCGACCATCTTCGAACGATCTTGAACAATGCCATTGGCGCTGAATACCAAGATAACCGTTTCTGAACTAAGACCAGGGGCCCGTTTCAAAGGACTTGCAACTGTTGTAACTTTGCCATTATGGCAACTACCATGGTAACCTTGATTCTGATTGGCTGATGAGCCCTGTTACCATGGTAGTTGCCATAATGGCAAAGTTACAACAGTGGCAAGTCCTTTATTAAACGGGCCCCAGTATGATTGGTTGATAATAAGATTGTTGAATGACTGAATACCATGTTTAACCCAACAGCTCATTGCAAGGCTGTCAAACAAATCGGTTTAATCTACAGAACAAGGTATTTTCACCTAATGGGTCCAATTTTAGCAAGATGAACAGGGTAAATCTACCTTGATATAACGGTGATCAACAACGATCTAATTTCCTACTTAAATAATATATCTGACATGCTCGTAATATTTGGGGCAGGGTGAACAGGCAGCCAGACAAAGTGCCAACAAGATAGTACGACGCCGATTGTGATAGCTCGGCCCCGATCTTCTTGCAGAGTTAAACCAACAAGGCCAAAAATGACCCACATAACCTAGCCTATAATCTAGGCGGAGGCTGCAGTTATGGTCTTTGCTGTTATGCAGAACGCAAGCGAGACAATAACTGCAGCCTCCAGCTAGATTATAGGCTACACATAACCTGGCAAACCAGGCCAAGGATAAAGGATGACCAGGAAACATCTTGACTGACCTGATCGAGCTGATCAGTTCGGCAGTGGGGACCTGACAATACTTACCTAAACCGAAGAAGGTGCTGAACGTGAGTGACTGCATGGTGGCCGCCAGTTCGGGAGGGGAGGTTTGGTGGATGAAGAAGACTGCAGTCGGCCACATTGACCCATGGGTGATCCCATGAAGAAGTTCAATTGGTAGGACGGTCCAAGGATTCTGCAGGAGCGAGTAGCCGATAGACCTTAATGTGAAGCCGATGAGAGCAATTCCAAGGACAGTTCGGTGACCAATTTTTTCTCTGATCTTTGATGCATACGTCATTAAGACCACCTCTGATGCGCAAGAAACTGTCAAGCACAAACCCATAACAGTTGCCTTTCCATCTATTTCTGCTAGAAACAAAAATAAATATGTCTCGAAGAACGCAAACATGATTCCCATTGAGAGCATGACGGTAAAGAAAACGATCACCTTTGGTTTCAAAAGGACATCTTTCGCGTCCCTGGCCAAAGATTTCGTGGTTCGTTGCTTAACGCGGATTGGGATAAGATAAACAGATGCTGCACAGAGTGCAAATAGGGTTACAAAGAGAACAAATGCAGGAAGATACAAGTTGAATGCGTTTGGATGGGCAGCAGTATATGCGGAGACAGCGATACCTGAGAGAGGTGCAAGAGCGCCATATGCTATACTTGCAAACATTCGTTGGCGCCCGTACTGAAAATTTTGTCCTGTTTCTTTATATTCGTCGATGAGTGTAATCGTGAATGTATCAATAAGAGTTTCAGCTGAGCCTTGAAACATTTTACCAATGACGCATATCAGAAACATAATCACAAAAATGTCATAATTTCCCTTCTGGGAGATTATTTCATAGTTGCCTTGATCTAGCAATTGAGTCGTCCCGTTTATTATCACCAGTAGTGCCTTGCCGAATGAATTGTTGCAGTTTACTAATATATATTTATTGCACTCTATTACATGTATATGATATTGGTATTCACATGCCTTTGCTAAGTCATCATGAAACATACATATATCGTCTGGAGCAGCACCATCAATGTTCTCATCTCCCCTATTCTCGCGATCAGAATCTGTATCTGTTGCAAGGCCAGTGAATGAACATTCAAGGATATCCTCCAGAAACGCTGCAGCAGTTGATGTATTTAGAATCTTGATATTTGAGGACTTGCAAGCATTTTCAGCCACAAACTCCTTGAATTCCGAGTATGTTGTGTTCTGGAATTTACAAGTAGGAATCCCTGTTGTCATATTAAGATACTGGCGATAGAAGACACCAAATAACTGTCCTGTGTTAGTTGTCGAGTTGGTCGCGTTTAGTTCGGTATGATGTGAATTTATGCCACTACTGATTTGGGGTGAAAGAAAGGGCATGAAAACAGAATTCCCGTAAGCTATAGCTGTTCCATAGAGGCACATGAGAAGCATTGCTTTGTGCTTACTGAACTTATCCGATATTGTCCCGCATAGCAAGGACGCCACAACGCCAAAGAAAGGTCCAAGAGTGGTGACTGTACCAATCTGTATCACAGAAAGGCCTAGATATGACATATAGACCGGAAGGAAGGGCATCAAGCTCACCTGACCTGGAAAGGAATAAGAGATGCCGTATATAAGAACGCATTGCATATGCTGCTGGGCGGGGTTGGAGAGAGAGGGGGGGGGGGGTTGTCTTTCTGAAAGACCTTCTATGACTAAAAATATGAATGAATAAATTAATCTGCAAAATAAAGGCAAAGATTGCCATTTCCAATGTTTTTTTTATTACATGAGTAATAAACTGATAAATCAGCCATGAATAGCAACTTATATGGCCTTGAATTCATTTACTCAGTCAACAAAATGACGACAAGGAAGTCACTGAAGGTTTTATGTATCATCATTCGTCGGTGTAAATTATATGTCAACCCTATCATCGAGGGGATTTAAACCTGGGAAAAGGAGTTTTCTATCTTTTTCCTTCATTATAAATAATCAAATAATGATAAATTATATATATATATATATGTATATATATATATATGTATATACAATATATGTGCGGGTGCGGGTGTGTATGTGTGTGTAAAAGGGCCATAATTCTTACGTGTTTGGGTGCAGGCTAACATATATATATATACATATATATATATATATATATATATAGATATATATATATATATATATAGAGAGAGAGAGAGAGAGAGAGAGAGAGAGAGAGAGAGAGAGAGAGCTTGCCAAAGTCAAGTTTAAATTGACCAAAGAGAAACAAACGATGAGATCTTACCACCACCAAAGAGGAAATAAGTAGCTTTTACAGCTAAGAAGATTCTGGTTCCATTTTTCTTCGGCTGATCTATAATACGAATAAAAGAAAAAAAGTTGAAAAAAATAGTCGTGTCAAAAATGATAATAATGATAACCATAATAATAAATAACTTTATAAAAAAAAATTTAATTGTAAAAAATTGAATGAATTTATTGTCATTTACGAAATACTTGTTGTTGACATTTAAAAACAACAAAGTCACTTGTTATATATAAGAAGAATTGTAAGAGAAATAACATGTATATTCAGTCATTTAACTCTTCAAGATATGTAAGATGTATTATTTTGTCTCGTTTATTAAGTGTAAATAATTAAAAAGTAAAAATAATCTAATCAAAAATTTTCTTTGTTACTTGTTCGGTATTCAATATCGTAACACACTAGAATATGCATATGTGGCAAAGGAAAGATACAGGCCTATTGAAAATAATGAATAGTGTGAGAGTAATGTCATACACTTGCATTGGCTGACTGAAGTCAAAATTGATAATATTATGATTATCATCACAATAATTGCAATCAGCATCTCTGTCAGTATTAGCTATTGCCGCAATCAGATCCCAATCGTGTACTATTTACATTTGTGTCAATTATAATGTGCGTTAAGGCAAACCACACAAAGTACCACTGGTCTACGATTCGATTTTGATATGAATCGAATTTGTTAATTTTCTGAAACTTTGAATGAAAAGTGTCTCTTTAGTTGAGGTTCAAATTAGCTGTAAGAATACTGATATAACAATTTTTATGATTGCAAGCCTTTATTTTGGAGTACAGGCCAAATTGGTTTCAAATCCTATACATGTATAGCCAATCATACGATTGCTACATATCATTACGACTAGATAATCAATTCGCTTTTATTCTAATAAAGACAATAGCATCGTGACAGATTTGAACATAAATATTCGTACGATGATTAAGAACTTTGTGTAGTAAGAAGTTCCATGTCTCAATATTAGATAATTTTTTTTTATTAAGTTCTAGTCCACAATCGGGTCGCAGACCAATTGTAAGTGGTGCAGTGGTTTATCATCTAGACTCAAAATGAAAAAAAAACAACAACAAATGTCTGGATAAAATGTTAATATCATCCTTGTGAGATATAGCAGAAAATCATACCGTCATCCTACCTTTAGAATGATCTACGCTACCATTTTTGACTCGGTTGTGTTCGTTGTCGGTATCATTGTCGACATCTTCATGAGTCTCGGCTCGACAGCGCCTTCCATTTAATGGTTGATGTAACGGTTCAAGTTCGATAACCACCGCGCTATTGCTTCCGTGGTCATCGTTTTTGTTGACCTGATCGTGGTCGATGAAGAAGTGATCCTCATCATCACCATCAGACGCCCGGGAGGATAGGCTTACTATTTCCGAGTCACCAAGGGTGTCATCAACCCCCTTCTCGTCAATCTTTTTCTGATTAGTCATTTCAGCAGTATCTTCATCAGGCACTATCATATCTACACAATTTTCCATTTGAGAAAGAAAAATCCTACTCTGACCTTTAAGTTCTATTGCCCAACCAATCAAAACGCACCGTCACTGTGTGTGGTTGCTTTATTCTTTCTGTATTCTGGACTCTTCTCTCTGTTCCTTATCCTTCAAGAAACACAATACACCAGTCTCTCATCAGATACCATCCATGTCACATCCTCACTCATTTAAGAATAACATATATACTATTTACAAATCTCTCACAACGACTGTATCAATAGCAAATCTCTTATCAAGCTCAGGGGCGGATCCAGCTTTCGCCAATAGGGGGGGGGGCGATTTTTTTTTTTTTACCGATAGTTGATTTTTATTTGTTTCTTTGAAGGGGTAGTCCTAACAGTCACTTGTTTGCATTATTCTCACAAAACATATATTAACAATAATCTCATATATAAGCCCTAATTGAATAGTACGAGCGCGAAGCGCGAGCTAATTAAGGAACTTTCATGTATTTTGTCCTGAAAATTGAACATTCTGAGCAATGATTGTGACCGTGAACAAGATGTGTATGTGACTTAATAATCACTGCGAGCGCGAATCGCGAGCAGAATTTGTTGATATACGATTGGCCTGATGGGAAAACAAACCTATAAGGACTGTTTGCAGTTACCCATGAAAACGATACATATTTCAACAATAAAATAATGCGAGCGCGAGCTGAATTTTTGATATTTTGACCTAAGAATTTGACATTCTAAGCACTTTTGTAATCATAAACAGGATAGGTATAAAATAAACATTTCATGCGAGCGCGAAGCGCGAGCGAAAAAATGAGATTTAGACCTAAAAATGGGACACACTATTCATGTTCCGTAAATCGCGAAAAGGATTACTAATTGGGTATCTTCCTACATTAATAATGCGAGCACGAAGCGCGAGAAGAATTTTTTTTTGATATTCTGATATGAAACTGAATGATAAATGATGCGAGCGCGAAGAGCGAGCTGATTTTTTAAAATTATTTTTTAGACCAAGCACCCGGGGAAATTGCAAGAACATTTGTCATCATATGAAAATGGATATTTTCCTATTCCTCTTTCTAAGCGCGAGATGAAGCTTGTCGATATCGATACTCCAATCTGAAAAAAGGGACAATTTCATTATTAGGAATTCATGAAACTGTTAACTTATTTATTAACCTAATATTAATGAGAGCTCGAAATCTGTTGAATTTAAGGCCGGAAAACCGGACATTTCAAGCATTTTAAAAATATTGTTTACGGCCTACTTGTACGCATATGGTAATCCTCCTCTGCAGAGTTAATCGGCCGTTGATGGAGTGCAGGAAACCCATGTGCAGGAGAATGTCTTGATGCGCAAGCAGTTGCGGTAGCGTGGTTTGCTTACAATTTTATTGTGAACCAACAGAATGCGGTGCCACTGCGAGTAGGCCTGTGGGGAACGGGCCGGTCGTTACGAGGCCGTAAATTAAACATGGGTATATTACCTTATTCGTACTTTCTGTTTTTCAGCGTTTCTCTCAAGTTAAAAGGACATTTTTTTTTTGGTTGCCAAAAAATAGGGGGGGGGGGCGGGGCCGGCTCGGCCCCCCCTTGGATCTGCGCCTGATTAGCTGACATGTAAGAGTTCAAGATCACTTCGAGGTCACACGATAATGGACACGAATTTGATATAGTACTGTAAACAGTAATAAAATCCTTTCGATTGCCATTGTCATGATTGCCAATCGCTTACCAGAAAACTAAGTCCAATAAAACTGACCTTTAGACAAATTAAATAATGTTCACCACCCGCCCCAGATCAGATGATCATCTATATTTTAGGGTCTTAGGGGGAAAAATATCGGAGAGTCATTGAAAAATTGCGATTCTTTTAGCATTTGTTCTGAGAAATACGTTTGAATAAGAATTTACAAAACTTATCTTTCCCCAAACAATACTCAAATTTAGGGGGTGTTTTTGCTAGCTTTCATCCCAAAACGACTGTAATAAGGGATGTAATCTAGCTGGCTTTCTTTTCAGAAGCCCATAATAGGAGGCGAATACATGCTAGTCGATCTGCTGTGCAAACCCTTCACTCGAATTAAGTGGTCTAAATACGCAGCGTCCAATGACTTATGTAAAGAACTCCCTCTCGCTCACTAGTCTTGCGTGAATCAGGGTAGTGCTTGCAGACTTAAAGGGATGGTCCAGGCTGGAAATATGTATATCTCAATAAATAGAGTAAAATTTACAGAGCAGAATGCTGAAAAAATCATCAAAATCGGATAGCAAATAACGAAATTATTGAATTTTAAAGATTTGCATTATTCCGGTGAAACAGGTCTAGGCATGTCTTTATGAATATTCATTAGGTGGGCTGATGTCATATCCCTACTTGTTCTTTTGTATTTTTTATATGAAATTAAGTTTATTCAAAATTCTTCTGCCAAGAACTAAAACAATGGGATTGACAGCTGAATAAGTGCATTCGTTATTTATTGGCGCAACTTATTTCATCATAATGGAGACACATCATTTACAAATGTATGAAAAAATGATATATTTATGATTTCATGTAATAACATAAGAAAAAGGAAATGTTCTCTAAAAATGTTTGATTGATTGATTGATTTTTATTTGTCAGGTAACTATGAACAAGTACAAGAAAATATGAACAGAAGTGTATACCTTGACAGGATTGCCCACGAAAGCCGAGATGGCTTATTTCCAATGGGGTCCTTACATCAGTAATTGAAGACAATGTACATCTATGAAAAAACACCTATAGAAATCTACAAACTACATCAATTAAGTCTAGACCACTAAATTAACACGATGAATTAGTGTAAAACTTAATACATAAAAAGACAAAAACAAATAAGTTTGTCATGAAAAACATTTACGCAGTCAACAAAATATGATTAAAATAATTGTAAAACAGGTTAGTAAACGATCATTACTTCTAAGTTACATATGAGAATTATACTAATAATCAGTTTTTCAGTTTTTTAGTTTAAAAATGTACTATTAGAAACATAATAATTTTGACGTTTTTGTGATATAATTTTAACATTTTCAAGAGGAACACAACAACATTTTATCTTTTTAATGTTATATCTTCGATGTGAAGCATTTTAAACGCATTGTTAGAATATTATGACAGTAGTAATAAACGTTCTGGGCTCCGTAACACAAAGGTTAGCGATTGATCGCTAAATGAAATGGCCTATCAAGATCATCGTTGCATGCGCATTTTACTCAGTAGACTGACTAGCAACCAATCAGAATTGTTCTTTCAAATTAGCGATTAATCGCTAACCTTTGTGTTACGGAGCCCTGGAAATGATTGATTGATTGATTTGATTGATTTTATTCATATATATATATATATATATATATATATTGGCGAAGAAGCTCAAAAAGCATTGAAGCTAGAGACGTAGCCTGGATTTCTTCAACTTTTATTCGTACAAGCTTTCGGCCATTTAGTTCGGCCTTCTTCAGGTATCTGAAGATGTAAAAGACACAATGGCTTTACATGTACCATGCATATATTTTGATCAATTTACTAAATATAGGTATATCTTAAAAGAAAATGTTTTACATCGGTAATGTTTAATTAGGATATATATATATATACATCATTTTCAACATTACATAACATTTATATTAGTATAATCATTCAGGATGAATGGAAATCAATTGACAATGAACTTAAAACGCTTTCAGGGCTTATCCACCATGATTTGGCTAGTAATGTATTAATCCCTAAAGAAGCTGGAAAGCAATATGTGGACATACTTACTGATTTGTTAGTAGACAGGCCAAATAGCGAGTTTGTGAATGACGATGTATATACAGCAACAGTACGTAGAACATCTTCCCAAAACACTTCAGGAAGCGACTAAAATAACAAATAAACTGAGGAAAAAGGCATACAGTAGAAATGGAACAGATGTAGACAGGAAAGCATTCAGACAGGCTGTCAAAGCACACAGCCAATTGAAGAAAATACAAAGAAAAAAGGAAAACATGTCGAATACTCTGAAGCAAGAAAAAATGTATAGGACAGACTTTTGGAAATTTGCTAAAAAGTGTTCAGAAGGATGTCTCGAAAAGTCACCATGTAAACCAACATTCGGAGTTGAAATGGCTACTGAATACTACAACAGAACCTACACATCATGTAATCCTGTTGATTTAAGTAAACTGAATTGGTTTCCATACATAAGAGTAGATGAATCTTCATTCAACTTTGACCCAATAAGGCCAAAGCATGAGAAGCATTCTCCAGTATAAGAAACCAAATTCAGCACCAGGTGAAGATGGTATCATGTATGGGGTGTTGAAGAAGCTACCAAGCTCTCATTTGTTCTTGGCTACTCTTTTTTCCAAACTTCTACGATCGGCAGACCCTCCAGATGAATGGTCAAGTAGTATTGTTACCTTGATCCATAAAGGTAATAGCACGGAAGATCCAAGGTGCTTTCGAATGATTGCACTGACGTCTTGCATAGGGAAGATCTTCCACCAGATACTAGCTGACAGAGTGGAACAGTTCGCAGTTGACAATGGACTTATTGATCCTGAGATGCAGAAAGCATTCCTTAAAGGCATCAATGGTTGTATAGAAAACAATCAAGTGGTCCACGAACTTTTGAATGACGCAAGGAGTCGGAACAGCACACGCGACCTTTTTTGATCTTCAAGACGCGTTTGGATCCGTGGAACATAACCTCCTTCATCATGTTCTTGAGGTTTACAAGTTTCCTGCAGAACTGAGGACATACGTTAAAAACCTATATGGTAGGCTCCAGGGCCAGGTACGGTCTCCGACTTGGAAAACGGCTAAATTTTCGTTCCGCAAGGGTGTCTCCCAGTGAGATCCATTGTCCCCAATAATCTTCCTACTTGTCTTTAACCCTGTGTTGAATCCTCTGAAATCATTGGAAAGTCGCTTTGGATATGATCTTAACGGAACACAATTCATTAGCGTACCATTCGCGGATGATTTCAACTTGATAACTACCAACCAGCGTTCGCATCTACGACTTATAGATGAAATTACTTCTCTGACCAAAAGTATGCATCTCACGCTTAAACCATCGAAATGTTGGAGCATTTCGGTTAGTGTTGGGAAACCAACGAAAGTGGACTTTTCAATCAATGGCCAATGTCTCCAAACGTTCGAGGAAATTCCACAAAAATACTTAGGTTCAACAATAAATTTTCGCATGATGCCTTCAGAATCTTTCCTGTACATCAAGGAAAGGTTCAAAGTTATCTTGGGAAACATTGATTCTAGTCTCGTGAGGAATGAATATAAGGTCTCTGTTCTTACAAAATATTCACTTCCGTCTTTGCGATACCTTTTGACAGTACATGACCTGACAAACACCCAACTGGCGGAATTGGACAGCATGGTCACAATGCAACTTAAGAAGTGGCTGAAAATACCATCGCATGGCGCTACATCAGCGATACTGTACAGCACGGATGGTTTGCAGTTTCGTACTCCATCACAGTTGTATAAAGAATCGCACGTCCTTGCTCATGCTTCTTCACGTTGGCAAGCAGATCCGAAGGTTCAGGCAGCCCTGGACTCTAAAGTTTCTCGTGAATCAACGTGGGTGCGCAAGATGTCCGTGGCTAACGCTGCCGTTTGCGAGGATATCGTTGATCGTTCAAGTGCATGGTGATAATTGGAAGAAAACTAAGAACAATATCAAAGTAACCCTCTCAGATGAAGTCACTGGTTTTTGGCGTGACCAGGTTTCCCCTTTGGTGTTTCAGGGTGATTTCCTTAAACTGGTTGAATTAGAGAAGAGCGATCTCACCTGGAGATCGCTTATTTTTGACCTTCCCAAAGGTGTACTTAGTTTCATAACAAGAGCAGCAATTAACACATTGCCTTTTTGGGACAACCTAAAAAGATGGGGGAAAAGAATGAACACTAATTGTAAGTTATGTGGGAACCATGAAACACTTTGTCATATCCTGAATGCATGCTCCAAAGCATTAGACAGGGAACGTTTTAATTATAGGCATGATAGTGTGTTAGGGTACATGGTATCCATTATGAAGCCTGTGCAACTCTATGCTGATATTCAAGGATATATGATTTATGGAGGCACAATTCCCGCCAATATTGTAGCAACTATCGAAAGGCCGGACATACTTGTCGTAAACAATGTAAGAAAACATGTAACTTTAGGCGAGCTCACTGTCCCTATTGAACCCGATATAGATGCAGCACGGAAAAGGAAAAATGAAAAGTACGCATTTCTTGTATCCGATATTGAAGATAGGGGTTTTAGATGTTCACTAATTTGCTTCGAGGTTGGGTCGAGAGGTCTGGTAACAAAAGAAAACAAAACTCAAATCTCTAAACTTCTAAGGTCAACTGGTCACTCTGTCAAAATAAAGAACCACATTAGATTGATTTCCAAAATTGCAATACTTACCTCATATGCAATTTACAATGCTAGATCCGAGCCAACCTGGACTAAGACAAACTTACTCCTGCCATAAGATGTTCTATTATAAAACCAATTCTTGCCTATTGCAGGAACGTTATTGATATAAACTACATACTTACCCTTTAAACTTATGTAAATTAATCATACCTCATCTTAATAATGTTAATATGTTACCGTTAGGACTTGAATGTAGAACATCCCCCTCGAATTATGCTACCATTAAGCCTTATTCAGCAGCGAATGTTCCTGCACTTACCTTAATATTAATAGCAGATTAACACGTGAGAGAATGTGTATACTTTTAAGCTTTGCCGTGTTCTTATTCTTACCATCTATCTCTTTCTCTAGTTCTCATTCTTACCATCTCTCTCTTTCTGACGTCCCCTTTATCTTGCTCTTGCTCTCTCAATCGATCTCTCTACCTCTCTCCCCCTCTCTCTCTTTCTATCTCTTTCGGTCATTCATTCTTTACCCTTATCCTTTGTATCTGCCGGATGTCGATTTTAACTGTATAATGCAATATGTATAGATTAAGTTTAGATTTGTGATCATTACTTGTAAAAATGTACTCAAATTTATCTGGCTCACATTTATAATTACTTAATTGAATATCAAAATTGTTCAAATATGCAATGAATTTACAGTTTTCCAACGAGTTTCTTCCTGAATTGCGCACTTCACTCATGTTCTGTTATTTGTACAATGTTTATAATTATGTTTCGTTCATGTATAAGTTACAATGTTATGTTCACACCTATGCCATGTTACCCTGTATCTCGTTCGACAAGAACTGATATCCTGGGTTTATTATGTTTATTACCTTTTTTATATGATTTATCAATAAAGAGGTGATTTATAATATATATATATATATATATATATATATATATATATATATATATATATATATATATATATATATATATGAGTGGAGCATCAAAGGTTCTATGAGCTTGAGAACGATGTTCCAAGAAAAATATATAGATACATAAATTATACATTGGCTAAAAGAATACATTCAATGATGCGAACATCAAATAAGAGGTCAGAGAAGAGCAATAGAGATAGAGTGAGGGTGAGAAACAGAGTGGGAGAGAGAGAGAATTGAATAGAAAGAAACATGAAGAAAGTACTAACAATATATAAAATGCAAGACATCATGTTTTGAGAACGAATACTCGTTGATAAGGTATTTTTGTTTGAATAATAATAATCATGATACTATAATAACGTTATATTTACCCAGGGTAGCCACTTTAGTTCCGAAAACTGTTCTGCCAGCGGGCCCTGCTATTATTATTACCCGGCTAAGCTAGGCTACCTATTCAGGTGCACACAGCTTTTAGAGGAATTACTTCCTGCCGGGTGATTCCCATTTACCTCACTTGGGTCGAGTGCAGCACACTGTGGATGAATTCCTTGCTGAAGGAAATTTCGCCATGGCTGGGATTTGAACCCACGACCCTCTGTTTCAAAGTCCGGAGACTAATCCACTGGGCTATGATGCTCCCCAGCCCCCCCCCGCTTCCGCGGCCCCTGATGTTCAATCTCTAGGGTGTAATTTTAACACCTCAGTGTGTGGTCCTCTATTAACACCAACTGGTGTTAGTTTTAACACCACATTTTTACAGTGTACTCGGAATGCCTGATGGGTGGGTGTCACGTTGAACATGCATTCATTATGATTTAAATGAATAAAAGATTAATAAAAAAATGTAAGTTGAAATAAATGAGGTAGGGTGAGAAGAGAGAGAAAGAGAGGGGGGGGGGGGGATAACAGAGAGATATAAGATGAAAGGGGGTATAATCAATCCTACTTTATTCTTGACTTATACTGGGTGTATAAGCGCGCATAATATAAGCATGATAAAAAATATATACATATATTGTATATGGGGATATATAGCATGTAATAGCATGTATAGTAAGTGATATTTATCTGTAATTAATCAATTTTCTTGTTTTTAGATATATTTCGAAAACGATATATATGGATGCATACTACTGTGGTACATTTGAATAAAAGGTAAATAGAAAATATCATAAACACAGATATGAAAGCTATAACGTCGATAAGATAGTACTGGAAAATATTCAAAGAGTCTACAGGTAACTCAAAATTATCAGTACCATGTTTGATAGCGTGGTCAATCCAAAATGCTGCCCGTTCAGCAGGCTTCATTGGCCGATTCCGAAAATTAGCCGACATCCTTTTGGCTGTTTGCATGTATGTCTTATTAGAAGTCACTTCGTAAAGAGCTTCGTAAATCAAATCTGATGTTACTTCTTCTTTATTTAACTTCAGCCCCAAGCCGAACTGTGTGATTCTATTTGAGACACCAAACTGGTCTGCGAAGATTGGCATGACGACTGCAGGAACGCCATGATAGATAGCTTCATAGTAGCTGTTGTGACCACCGTGAAAGAAAATAGCTTTTGTCTGAGGGTGTCCAAGGACATCATTCTGAGGCAACCATGGGACAATCTTAATACTTGACGGGATCGGAAACGGTGGAGATGTCTTCAAGAGCCAGATGACTCTTTGAGGTAACCTAGCGAAGGCTTCCATAAATATCTTCACCAGTGCCATGTTTGATTCGTCCAGTACCAAAAAGGTCCCAAATGAACAGATGATGATACCATCTCCTTCTGAACCTTGAATAAAGGACTCAATGTCTGATGGGAGTTGCTCAGGATCCTTCGCTGTAAGACCACCGACTGGGATGACATTAGGTGGTAATGCACAAGGATATTCTCCTACAAAATCGCTGTTCACAAACCACATCTTTGTCCTCTTTATAAGTTCATATGGGTCTAGAAGATTATATTGATTTGATAATTCTTTGTAAGGTTTAAACGAGAATTGTATTGCCAAGTTGCGATGCATTACGAAAGAAAATGTATTAACTAGGCGTTCTTTGAAAGACATTATGTGGGAGTAAGAGGTCAACATAGACGGTACAAAAGCTGGATTGAAGCCTGAACCTTCACTTGCTGTGTGGAAGCAAGGACTGGGATAGGGAACGACTGCAAAGTATGGAATATTGAGAACCTCTCCGATTATTGCTCCACATGCCCAGGTAATATCATATAAGAGTGACGAGAAGTTTGCAGATCGAAGTCGAGACATGAGCATTTTATCTTCCAGAATGGTGGCACAGTCATTTTGTCGTGTTGCGAGTATCATGAAACTAACTTCCATTTCATTTCCCCTACCAGGTAATGAAAGAGATCGGCTGAAGTTGTTGAACTGCTCATGGATTTCGTCTGCCGGGATGGAATGCTTGAATATTTCATAATGGAACATCTCACCAAAACGACTCTGTCTGACATGGTCTTCGAAGGCGTTACTGACAAGATAGGTTAGATTATGGCCCCGGGTAAGGAGTTGTTCTCCAATGGCAGCTGAGAGGTAGAAATGACTTCCTTTGCCAATGAGGGGGCTTACCAGTATATTGGATGCCTCACAAGAGATGGCAAGTGTCATCCAGAGACTGATCGCTACAATCTTTGCCCGTTCAAACACTGATGATACTCCGACCTTTAGCATAGTCATCTTTGAGACCTTCTCATTCCTAATTGGTACCTGACCTCTGAAAAGAAAGGAAAGTACGTAACAAAGTAAATGAGGATTGGGTGGAGATAAAAAAAAAATAAGAAGAGGAAGAAGAAGAAGAAGGAGAAGGTGGAGGTGGAGAAAGAAGAGAATTAAGGAGGAGGAGGAACTTTGGAATTCCTTTAGTAAAGAATGAAAAAATGTATCAACTGTGAATTGAACCTTGACTTTGGCTGTGAATTCTAATGCTTTCATAGGGCAAAAAAAAAAGAAGAAATTTGTCGAAATTTATAGTCAATGAGATTGTTTTCCATTGACTGCATATATAATTTGAGATTTACTTTCAAATAAAGTATTTTACTTGATCTTCGATTATATTTGGTCAATAGCAAGTTCTTATTTTTTACACTGAAAATGGAAAATTTATTTCAAATTCATTTTAAAAACACAAGACAAACAGCATGAACAGCGAGTTAAAGACCCAGACCGGAGTTAAAATTGAAATTGACAAATGCGAGCCATGTAAGCTACATATTCAGTACACTAATTTGAGTTTTATGCATATTCACCGCTTGAAATCTGCGTATTTTGCTTAAGAAAAACTCAATTAACGAGTTTGACATTAGATTTTATCTTGTTTATCTCGTTTCTCAACGGCCTGAAGTACGTGACGCCACATTACGTGTCAGGTGGGTTGTGATTCATATACTTTTACGTAGAAAGAGGGATTATTATTTTTTTTCGATTTCCAGATTATGAATTCGATTTTATTCATAATTTTCAGAGGAAATATTCGGTGTTCAAATTAATGGATAGAAACCTACAACTCTTCACTTATGTTAAGTGATTTCTTTGTTTGGCTCATAGTACCATGGACCTAGTAGGACAGATGGGCGTTCATTGGGTACGTGCAGTTAGTGAATTCCTCAACATGTAACAAGTAGCAAGTATACTTGAATACATTACCCAGTTACATAAGTAGTACTCACCTGAAATGTAAATTACATCTAACCAAGTTTTCCACCCATTATTACAATTTAATCAATCCAATATTTGTCTTTTCATGATATTTCCCAAATTGCAAATTTCAGTGAACTCATAAAATGCCTTTCATGTTATTTAAATACTCTGTTATGAATTATTATGTAAGATATATTATGTTTATTGTCATGTTCCAAATGTAGATTTCATTGTTCATGTTAAATTTATACAATTGTTGTCTATAATTTTGCACGGCATGTGAACAAGAAGAATTTACAATTATGGACAATAAATAAATACTTATACTTATAACTGTCATTGTCATTTGAAAATTCTATTTATATTTATCTATTGTGATCATATCATGGTCGCCGTCAATGAGGCCATTAGTTAGCAGATTAGACATTGATAAACAATGCACAAACTGTATGTGCGCAGACGATAATAAAGATCACCAGTCAGGAAAATCAATGTGCCGTTCTGGGCCCCGTCTTACAAAGAGTTATCCAATCAAATTCAACTGTATGGAAATCCATCCCTATCATAATTTTTTTTCTGCAGGAAATTAGCAGAATCTCCCTAGTAAACTAGGAGAATCACACTAAATCTTAAAGAGAACGATGAACGATACGTACCTGTTTCACTAAACAACATGAACAACAATGCGACGCGAAGCGCGAGCTGAAATTGTATATAGTGACCCGAAACTGGGACATTTTAAGGACTATCTTATAGAAAAAAATATACATATCTCACCATAGTCATCCAAGGCGAGCACCAAGCGCGTACTGATTTTTTTTTAGAATTACATCTAAACACACGTAGCACTTTGAACATGAGAAGTATCTCATTATTATAATCAATTAATGCGAGAGCATATGGCCCCCATTCCAGAGAGGGGAGACCTTTGAAGGACTTTTCAAAGACCAACATTCTGGGGGGGGGGGGCACGCAGTATATAATGCATAGTGGGCAGTGGCGTACCGTGGGTCACGGCATTGGGGGGGGGCACCAGCAAAAATTTTGAGCCACTTAGTGAGCGCGCTTCGCGCGCTAAGTTGACAGGTATACTGGCCTAATAGAGACATTTTAAGGACAGTGTCATTAAACGGATATGTATCTCACTGATCAAATAATGCGAGCGCGAAGCGCGAGCTGAACATTTTTGATATTCGGACCTAAAAAGGGACATTATAATCAAATTTTTGTAATCATGATACGTACCTCTCTCACTAAACAATGCGAGCGCGAAGCGCGAGCTGAAATTTTTGTTTATACTGACTTCAAACAGGGAGATTTTTAAGGACTATAATTTAGGAATCCATTAAGAGTATACATATCTCACCATAGTCATCTAATGCAAGTGCCAAGCTCTTGCTGATTTTGTTAGAATTACATCTAAACGCATTAAGCACTTGGAGAAATTGTAATAATCATTATACGCATCTCACTAATCAAATATTGCGAGCGCGAAGCGCGAGCTTAAAATTTAGGAAATTCAATCCTGAAGAGGGGCATTCTAAGGCTTGTTTGTAGGAATTCACTAAGACCATACGTATTTCACTAACCAAATGATGCGAGCGCGAAGCGCGAGCTGAAATTTTTTGATATTCAGATCAGAAAAAGGGACATTTTAAGGACTGATTCTAGGAATTCATGGAGAGCAGACATATCTCACCAATCCACTAATGCGAACATTAGCACGGACAGGAAATGTTTTATATTAAGACCTTAAAATGGGGCAGTCATTAAAAAGAAGCATACTCTTGTACATAAAACAATAATATCTCGAAGTGCGAGGAAATAAATTTGGTGTATATTGACTTGAAAACGGGAGGTTTCAGTACAACAGGATTATATATCTCGTTAAACAGTCAATGCGAGCACCAGGAACAATGAAGACATAGGTCCTGAGTGAATTATGTTTCATAAAGTTATGAAAAAAATATTTATTATGTAATATAATGTAATATAACAACATAATTATAATTTAATATAACATCATAATGAACAATAATTTCTTCTTACCCCAGTACGTTTCTCTTCCTTTCTCCCTCTTTTTCTCCTTTCCCCGTTTTTTTTTTTTTTTTTTGGTCAGCCGATTGGGGGGGGGGGGGGGCACGTGCCCCCCATGCCCCCCCCGTAGTTACGCCACTGATAGTGGGTATGTGCCGAGGAGGGGACCCCCATTTTTACACTCAAATTTCCGTTCCAAGGCATAGCATTTTTGTCTTATTGAGAAAAAGAACAAAGAAAGCCGCTACAAAGCATAGCATTTTCTTCTTTTAGTTCCGAAGCCCGTTCCGAGAACCCTCCTTTTTACAATAAGCCCGCTCCAAGGCCCCCGTTTTTTGTCTCGCCCGCGGCACATACCTACTACTTTTTTGGTCGAGTACCCCCCCCCCCGGGCCAACAATTGGCAAGGTCTTACAGCAGTCTCCAAGATCACTGAAATCTGTCATCTCTGTGAAATTGCTAAGAAAGACCCCTCAAAGAACTCTGGATATTTCTTGTCTTACTGTCTGAGACTTGTCCTATAGAGATCTTTCAATGGTCTTTCAGAGATCTTTTATGCAACAAGTGATCTTTCAGAATTCTTTCCATGGACTTTGCCTGGTCTTTCAATGATCTTTCGGTGATCTTTCAATTTTTTTTTTTTTTTGAAACGTTTTTATTTAGTATAACCATCTCATACACATATTACAAAACGAGTTTAATAACCATAAAAAATAACAATGTACAGTATGGATAGGTTACATTTTGATAAAAAAAATACATACAAAACAAAAACAACAAAGGGAAAAGAAAAGAAACATAGAGAAGCAATACAGGTCTGTTCGTCTACATTACCCAAAATCTAATAAACTCCATTTTTTTTAAAATCTATACATAGTAGAGTCCCTATAAGCAATACACTTTTCTGTTTGGTACACTTGTTTTAATTTACTGGTAAACAAGTCAAAACAAGGAAGGATATTAATATATCTACACAGATATAAAGTTTTCTTTGCTACAATAAGGCAATGATTCAATAACACATCTTGCTTGTTTTTAATTCCGAATAAAATCTCTTCATCCTTTACTTGGATAATTTGTTTTTTAAATTTAGTATGCCACCATCTTAGAAATTCATTCCAAAAATCTCGAGTATGCGAACATTCTACCAACAGGTGTTCAATTGTTTCCTGTTCTTGTTTACAAAAAGAACACATCTCATTATCTACAACTTTCATTTTCTTTAACTTTGCATTTACTAGTAAGCATCTTGTATTTATTTTATATTGAAATATTCTTGTTCTTGTATCTGGAATAACTTTAAAAGGCAACTCGTAAATAAAACTAAAATCATCTTCACTTATATCATACCTTGATCTCCAATATATTTCAGAAGTAGGGGTTTGGTATTTATCTTCTTTTATGATCTTGGTTGACAATTTTGATATAAATATTTTTTTATTACCAAAAACTATACAAATATCTAACTTTTTTAACAGATGTCGCCTCTCGAAACAACGAGCTTTAACTGTCTGTGGAATAGCAGAAACAATTGAACGCCAAAGAAGATAGTTTTTAAAGCCAATTTGTTGCCACTTTATAAAAGGGATTAATTGACCATTTTCATCAAATAAATCTTGTATAAACCAAACACCAATATTGAACAATTCCTTCACAAAACAACTGACACCTGCTATTTTTATTTGTCTATTATTCCAAATAATACTTTCATGAGAAAATGCATCATGGTTACTCAGATCTCTTAACTCAAAATAGGCATATAAGACCTCTTTATAAAAAGAGGGTACAAATCTTAGTTTTAAACAATCTTTTTTATCAAAATTACAATAGAGTAAAAAGTGACCACCATATTTTCTTATAAAATGATTAAAATATATCTTCCATGAAGAAAGTCCTTCATCAAAAAATCTTACTATCCATTTTATTTTGAGTGCCTTAAACATTGAACGAATATCGATCATATTCAGTCCCCCTTTAGAATAAGGGGCAATCAGTGTTGACTTTTTTATATAGTTCTTTTTTCCATTCCATAAAAAGGCATGTATAATTTTCTCAAGTTCTTCCACCACATGTTCAGGGACAGACAAAACTGAGGCACAAAATATGAACTTTGACAATGCAAAAGTTTTTAAGATTTGTATCTTTCCTATCAGAGTAAGATTACGTTTTCGCCAAATATTTAGCAATACCTTTACATCCTTGATACATCTATCAAAATTAAGCTTTAAAGCTAAATCAGTATCATAAGAAAAAAATATTCCAAGACCCTTAATTGGGTTTTCTGGCCACTCAATATCAAAATATTTATCTTGAGATTCTCTAAACGAGCCCAACCACATGGCTTTACACTTATCTCTGTTTGTTTTCAAACCAGAAAAAGAGGAAAATTTATCTATAACTGAAAAAGCTTTCTCTGCAGACTTTTTGTCCGCTAAAATCAATGTCGTGTCATCGGCATATTGGGCAAGTTTAATCATATTTTCATTTATAAGAATACCTTTAATATCATCCCTTTGCCTTATCTCACATGCGAAAGATTCAATACAAAGTATGAACAAATACGGGGACAAGGGGTCTCCCTGTCTAACCCCTCTATTTAAATCAAAATATCCCGATGAATGTCCATTACTACATATGCAGCTACTGATATTTGTATAAAAGGACTGAATGTACTTTATAAATTTCTGACTAAATCCAAATTTGCCAAGGGTAGAGAAAATAAAATTCCATTCTAAAGAGTCAAAGGCTTTTTGATAATCTAAAAATAAAAGCAAACCTGGGATATCATTTTCTTTTGTGTAGAACATAGTATCTATGATAGTTCGAATCGATTCACCTATGTATCGATCTTTCATAAAACCTGTCTGGCATGGATGTATCAATCTAGGTAAAACTTTGCATAGTCTAGTAGCAAAGACTTTGGATAAAATTTTAATATCTGCATTAAGTAGTGAGATCGGTCTCCAGTTTTCTAGATAGCGTTCATCTTTTCCCTCCTTTTTAATCAATGTAATAATTGCTTGTTTTTGCGACGTTGTAAATTCCCCCCTATCCAAACTTAGGCTTACCGCCTCTATATAGATATCTTCTAAAATATTCCAAAAAACTCTATAAAATTCGGCTGGAAGGCCGTCATTCCCAGGGCTTTTGTTTATCGACATACTATATAATGCTTCTTTAATTTCTTTCTTATTTAACGGTTTGTCTATAATAATTCCCTCACTTTCATTTAAAGAAGGCATTTGTAAATTTTGCAAAAAATTCTCCGCCTCCTGGTTTGCGTCGTTTTTTGTTCTTGATTTATACAATGTTTCATAAAACTCCTTTTGTATCTTTAAAATATCTTTTTGATTTGTAATCAATTCCTGTGTATCATCCTTTATAAGAGAATAGCATAATTTTCTTGTTTGGTTTCTTTTTTCCAATCCTAAAAAATAATCGTTGCTTTTTTCTCCCTTTTCATACCATCTACATCTAGCCCTTACCATAACACCTTCCATTTTTTTATTTTCAATTTTAACAATTTCTTCTTTTAATTTGTCTATCTCTTGAATTTTGCTTGTATTGTTCACAGTTGTTAGATCCTTTTCGAGGATTTCTAATCTCTTCCGCAGATCATTTTCAACATTATAAGATTCTTTATTTTTATTTTTTGAGTATTTAATTGTAAATGATTTAATTTGATACTTTATCCAGTCCCATTTTATTTGTGGATCCATATGCATAAAGTCTATTTTCCATTCTTTAATACTTTCTGATAGTGCTTTAACATAATTGTCATCCTGCAATAGGGATGTATTTAGCTTCCAGTATCCCTTTCCTCTGGATATTTCACTCAACTTTATTGACATACATACTGCAGAATGATCTGTTCGTAGGGCAGAAGTTATATCAACTTTCTTAATTTTCTGCCTAAGATCACAATCTACTAAAAAATAATCTAGCCTACACTGGACAAAAGGCCTTTTTTGTCTCCAAGTAAAGCAGGATTTATTTACATTCATACTTCGCCAGATATCTATCAAATTGAAATTAATCATAATATCTTTGATCCGTTCAACAACATTTTTTTTACTAGATTTTGTTCCACCCATTTTATCTATGTTGGGGTTTAAGACGCAATTAAAATATCCTCCAATTACTATGTGTTCGTCACCATTCCATTCCTTTCTAATAACATTCAACAAATCTTTATAGAACTGTATTTGCAAATTTTCTATATTTGGTGCATATATAGTAACTATAAGGAAATGTACCTTTCCACAATCTGCATGGATACATAAAATTCTTCCACAATAGTCTTTGTATATTTGTCTAATGTTTATATCTAATCCATTTCTAAAAAGGAAGGCGACTCCTTTGCTATGCGTCGTTCCATAACAAAATAGTATATTGCCACCCCATTCACTTGCCCAGTAGCTTTCATCCTTTTGGCAACTATGGGTCTCCTGCAACATTACAATATCTACGTTTTGGTTTCGCACCCAATGAAAAATACTCCTCCTTTTAATTGCGTTTTGCATACCTCTCACATTTAATGATAACATATTAAGGACATTATCATTCGTCTCAAAAAGAGATCTGCTTTTTGACATATTTTATAACCTGAAAGTTCAAACACGACAAGTAAAAATTACAAGAGAAAAGATAGAAAGAAAAAAAAAACCCATAGAGTTCGGGCAATGTCTGTTTATATCAGCCTGTCCCTTGTCTTGAATAGAACTTGCATGCATTCTTAAGGCCCAGTCAAAAAAAAAATGATCTGTCACGAGTCTTACTGTAATCTCCGCAAAAATCTTGAGAGACTGCCGAAAGATCATGGAAAGACCATAAAAAGACAATTTTACTGTAAGACCGCTGAAAGACTGTTTTGAACCGTTTGAAAAAGTTTTGGGACTAACGAGGACCACGAAGACCATTGAAAGATCCATTAAGAATCGTGAAAGACCTTGGAGATCTTTGAAAGTTCGTTGAAAGACCCTTCAAAGATCGAGCAAGTTTCATGGTCTTACAGCAGTCTTTCAGAGGTCTTGCTCTCTGTGGAATGTTTTTTTTTTAATTGTTTGTAGGAATTCATTAAAGGTCAAGTCCACCCCAGGAAAATGCTGACTTGAATAAATAGAGAAAAATCAAACTAGCATAGTGCTGAAAATTTTATCAAAATCGGATGTAAAATGAGAGTTATGACATTTTTAAGTTTCGCTTAATTTTTACAAAACAGTGATATGCACAACTAGGTGAGTCAGTCGATGATGTCCATCACTCACTTTTTTTATAAATTGTTTGAATTATACAATATTTCAATTTTTATACATTTGACAATAAGGACCAACGTGACTGAACCCTTTAGTATTAAACAATGCTAATTCCACATGTTCAGGGAGGAATTAATCGTTTTATCGCTTGACAACGAGGAGAGAATTAGAATATTTCATATTTCATATAATAAAATACAAAAGAAATAGTGAGTGGATGACGTCATAGTCTCCTCATTTGCATACCAGCCAGGAAGTGCATATAACTGTTTTGTGAAATTAAGCAAAACTTTAAAATGTCATAACTTTTTTATTTTACATCCGATTTTTATGAAATTGTCAGTGTTATGCTTGTTGGATTTTCTCTTTTTATTCAAATCAACTTTTTGTTGGGGTGGACTTGTCCTATAAGACCATACATACACATATCTCACTAACCAAACGATGCCAGCGCGAAGCGAGAGCTGAAATTTTCTTAAATTCAGAACAGAAAAAAAGAACATTTTAAGGACCGTATTTTCGGAACTCGCGAAGTGCAGACATATCTTACCAATCCATTCATGCGAACGAAAGTATATACGGACTGGAAATGTTTTATTTTATATTCAGACCTTAAAAGAGGCCAATAACTTGAAGTCATGAAAAAAGCATGTGTCACTATATAAAATAACAAAAGCTCGAATTGCGAATAAATATGTTTGGTGTATATTGAATTGAGAACGGGATGATTCAGTAAAATTATGTACGTCATTAAACAGACAATGCGGGCATCAGGAGCGATAAACACAGGCCCTACGCAAATTATGTTTCATAAAGTTATGAACAAATATTTCTTATGTAAATAATTATGATATAATATTTAATATGATATAGTATAATATGATTTATATGATATGATATAATTTCCTCTCCCCCTTTAAATTTCTCTTTATTTCTCCCACTTTCTCTCTTCCCCCCGTTTTTTGCCAGCCAATGGGGGTGGGGGGGGGGGGGCACGTATCCCCCCCGTAGTTACGCCACTGATCTGAATGCAGATAGAATTGGAAAGCTGCTCCAAATAAGCGAGAATTAAAATAGGGCAAAAAACAACATGAGTCCAAATCCCGGGCCCAAATCTGTAGATGGTATCAATTCAAGCTTGCAGAAAAGATATTTATGATATAATGTATATGATAGAAGTGAAGAAAATAATCTTAAGACCAGAAAATCACAGATTTTTTATGTGTATAACCTTACCGGCGGTCTTGAGCCTGCATGATGAAAAGCACAAGAAGGCGAATTTTCGAAGCTCAATAATTAGAGCAAAATATTCAGCTGTACGTAAGAGGTGAAAATGCATAAAGCTTGCATTGCTGCAATAAAAGTTAAACCGTTTAACCTTTCGATTGATATAGGGCTATGATTTGTCTAATTCACTTTTGGTCCGGTCTGGGTGACTAGGCCTATAATGTTGCAGCAAGTAATTTAGTCCCACAACTAATCACAATATAGGAAGAATAAATAGTTAAGTATTTTACAACGCTTACCTTTTTATATCTGCTGAGGCATCACATGTAAGTCATATCGTTTCACTCAATAGAACTGCACTGGGGAAGAGATTTTGACGATATTCGTGTTATGGCGAACGTACTGCGGATATGACCTGTTCTGTTGTTCTCGGGACTATTGTCCCTTTTATTTGACTATAAGCTAGAGCGGGTCTTTTCATCAATATCAAATCACAATGGTGCATGTCGTATGACTATCCGCAGACTGCATGGTAAGTTCTATTGATTGATTGATTATATTTATACCTTGGTCACATTTGCTCTACGGCGGCCGTACGGCGAGTCGAAAACAGCCGTTATATTCATTTTTATTCAAACCACTAGCTGGTACAAAAAATGTAAAAACGGCTGTTTTCGACTCGCCGTACGGCCACCGTAGAGCAAATGTGACTGAGGTCTCAGACAAGTATAAAAAAAGCATGTCTCGGGGAGACAACAAATGTTAAATAACCCGTACAGGTGTTGCTCCCCGGAAAACCATACAAAAATGAATATAACATAGATATTTAAAAATACATAAGTAAAACATCAAAAAAGTAAAGCTCACAGAGTCTACAATATTTTATTATAAGAAGGCATATTTTGATTAGATCAGATCTGAGTTTCGGTCCTTCTCTGATGAATTCTTCATCAACAGTCCTGACGCCAAGTCTGTCAATTTGAACTGGGAATCATTGGAATTTAAATTGACATACCTAAAGGAGAATCCCTAGCAAGATGAGCAGTACCAGATTTAACCTGCCTTACATCACTAGGGAAATTAAGAGCAAGATCAGACAGAAGCGTCGTGTATATAATCGTGATCTCAAAAGTCAATCTCAGGAAGATTGGAGCCTCTTCAGGAAGTTGAGATCCATGCAGGTCCAGAAGTCCCTTCGCTCTGCGAGATGGGAGTACCTTAATGACGTCATTGGTCCGATCGAGTCTAAGAGAAAAAACACAAAGGCAAGACTCTACAGGTATTCAGCAACTTCTTTCTGAAGGATGTCTGAAATCTTGCAGCCAAGAAAAGGCCAACATTCTTAGTCGTCCGTTTGAATGGGGTGTGAACCGGTTTTTACTACCGAACCGGATAATGTACGTCCTTCTTCTTATTAAACTTCCTTCCTTCTCGATATCCATCAATTGAAGATATTTCAGTCCATGTCAATCCGGGATGTCAATGGTGTTGAGAAGCTTCTGAGGGGACTAGACACATCCAAAGCCACTGGTCCGGACAACACCCCAACAATCCTTTTGAAAGAGACGGCCTCAGAAGTAAGTCCTATTCTCACCTTCATCTTTAACCAATCATTGAAATCTGGAGTTCTTTCAAAGGATTGGACGAAAGTGCATAAACATGTAGTTCCGGTCTTCAAGAAGGGCGACAAGACGAATTACCGTCATATCTCTTTAACCATGCAGTATAATCTCCAAGACACTGGAGCACATAGTTGTGTCGTCAGCGACGAAGCACCTTGACTCTCACTCCATTTTGTCCCCCTGCCAACATGGATTTAGAAGAAAACACTCTTGTGAGACGCTATACTGTTGCTAACATCACATGACCTTGCTGAATCGTACAGGGGTAAAAAGCAAGTTGATATGATTATGCTGGACTTTAGCAAAGCCTTTGACAAGGTCCCACATAACCGTCTCATCCTGAAGTTGAGACATTATGGGATCCAAGAACGAATGTCTTTCATAATAGGCTATTTACTTTTACTGCTTGGTTGCGGTGGACTGACATGACTTGCGAAAGCCTGTCTAAATTGACAGTTAAAAGCCTCAGCTTTTTTTAAGATCATCAGTAAAAAAAATATTATCCAATCAACATTGTGCGAAAAATTTCACATTCCTGTAATTTTACTTTCAATAACTCATGCCAGACGCTATCAAATGCTTTAGCGAAATCGAGAAATGTGATACGAGTAATTGAGCCTCCTTCCAAAGAACTTGTCCAGTCGTCAATAACTTCTATTAATTGGGTTTCACATGATCTTTTTCCACGAAAACCATGTTGATTATCACATAAAATTTTGTCACAATTAAAACGTTCAAATATTTTGTTTTGTTTACAATTCCCTTTTAAATTTTACATTTGAATCGGTCTATAATTATTATTGTGTCTTCTTTATCACCCTTTTTATATACTGGATATACGTTAGCTCTTAACCAGTCTTGTGGTAAAGCCCCTGTCGACAGAGATAAGGTTAACAGTTTACAAAGTGATGGGGCTATTATTTTGTTCTGCACCTTAACGCGGAGAGATCTCATCATGTCCATGTGTTTTTGAGGTATCTATGCATTTGAGTAATTTCAAAACTTCTGATTCTGTACAATGAATGTCTTTCATAATAGGATATTTACTTTTACTGCTTGGTTGCGGTGGACTGACATGACTTGCGAAAGCCTATGTCTAAATTGACAGTTAAAAGCCTCAGCTATTTTCAAGATCATCAGTAATTACAGTGCCATTTACCCTTAAACATTCAACAGAAATTCTCTCAGACTTTCTAGATTTGACAAATTTCCAAAATAATTTTGAGTTACCTTTTAGACTCTGTCACTCTTACACATATCATTTTTTTAAGTACACATAATTCGATCTAATTTTCTTTTTACTATTTCGTAATCTGACTATACTTTGGCCAATCCGAGTCCTTAATAGACTTTTTAGCTCTGAAAAATAATTTATTATTTTTAAATCGTTTTCAGAACATCTTTTTCGATACCGTGTGGAAAATTATCATCCCAGATTTTGAAAACATTGTGTTTCCATGATAACCAGTCAGGTTCTATGTCATTTTCATTATTAACATATACGAGAGTTGTACCATTTAAATCATTACGGAACTTTTCATAGTTACCTTTTGAATAAAAATATGTTTTGCCTCTTTTATTTTCTTGTAATATTGGATATGTAGAAACTGTAAAATAAAGTGCCTCATGGTCACCCGGAAATAATTAGACATTTTGCACTTTCGAAGGTTAGGTTGAAAAAATCAAATCCAAAGTATTGCTTGTGAATTTGGCAATCCTAGTAGGAAAATACACATGTTGATATAAAAATATATTATCAATTATAGAAGTAAAACAATCCATTAGATCGGATTTATCGGGGGAGACAAAATATCCATCTTACCAGGAAAGGTTTGGGAAGTTAAAATACCCTGTTAAAATAATATTACGTATAAGCCATTGCTTGTTACAAGAGACAAAGATTTATCCAATTCATATATGATATCTAACTTGCTGCTCGGAGGTTTGTAAAAAACTCCAATTAATAACCACTTTTTACATGTTTTATCTTTACTCAATCACCACCTTATTTCACATTCTGTTTCAAAGTCTGATCTATGAATTATAGAAAACTTGTTATTATAATTCAATTCAATTCAATTCATTTATTTGACATCCTTTAAAAACATACAAACATATGTACAAGTATATGATACAACAACAAAGGAGTAAGAGAATTTAAATCACAGTATAAGCAATAAAAATGGTAGAAATATAAAAGAAATGAAAAGAAAATGTAGCGGATGTAGGAAGTCAGAAAGGCCATTGACCTGTCAAAGACGATTTCCTTGATTACTACATTATATGGTACGATTAAAAACACAAATAGAATAGTGGCAAAAAAATATCAGACACGAAGATATCGACATCAACCCCCCCCCCCCCCTTTAGATAGGCAGTTTGAATTTTATCTTAACTATTAGTAGACAGTTGGTTTTGTTTCAATCTACGTTTCAATGATGAGAATGTAACAGACAATTTTAAAGTATCAGGTAAATTATTCCACAAGTTTGGTCCTTTATAACGAATTGTAGATTTAGAAAGTGTAGAACGAAAGAACGGTATATATGATTTGTTTGAATTTCTCGTTACATAATTATTTATACCATGTATACTGCTATTAAATAAAAAATAAGTATTAAAACGAAATGGAAAAGTAGAATTTAAATTGAAATATTTGTACATAAATAAAATAATTTGCGATTCATAAAGTTCATTTAGCTTTAAAATTTTGAGCTTAAAAATAAAATCTGTGTATGAGCTCTAAAAAAGAAATTTGTTATTACCCTTATTACACGTTTTTTAATCACATATATCCTTTGGAATAAATATGATGCACAGCCACCCCAGATAATCAGACAATAATTCAAATGTGGCAAGATCAAGGTATTATGATTATATTTAGAAGGATGCGTAATCATGGTAATAGGCGATAAGAACACCACTGCCATGTCTGTTCCTATATTTTCTTAACACTTTAGAATTATCGGGGAATATTTTGGAATACAAAATATCATCGCATAGAAATGTCTCAGTAAAAAAAGAAAAGATGTCAGGCTTTTCAGAGTGAATTGGGGTACCAATTTTATCAATTTTGTTCACAACACTTCTGGCATTATAATATACAGGATAAATCGTTTCATCATCATTTGATCCATTGCAAAGACCAGAGGCTCATATTCTTCTTGGCCATCATCCTAGAAGTAGGGGCAGAATCACTGGCGGCATTCATCGGGGAGGGGGGGGGGGGGGACGTAATGAGCAGGGCCCGCTGGTAGAACAGTTTTCGAAACTGAAGTGGCTCCCCTGGGTAAATATACCAACCTATATTATTATTATTATTTTAATGAGACAAAGCGCCACCCCCCCCCCCTAATGAATAAAAAGCGCGAGCGGATCGACGCCAATAGACCAGTTCGTAGTTATTACTTCATGGACAATTTTGGTTAAATGACCTTTCATTCCTGTCATTTTGGTAGGCAGATTTCAAAGCAGGATATTACGTATAAGCATGCCTCACATAGCAGGATGAAGAAATTGAATCCCAATTGAATAGACCAGGTGACTAGATTATCACACCAAGGAACAGGGGCGTCGATCCATTTTTCAGATTGGGGGGGGGGGGGCAAAATCATGAATCAACGTTCCAAAGGCGCTCGATCACACAAAACAAACAAACTCACCTACACACACACACACATAGGCCTATATACATACATATATATATATATATATATGACTTATGATATAGAGACACATATCTCACCAACAAATCAATGTGAGTGCGAAGCACGAGCTGAATTGTTTTAGTATACTGACCTGAAAATAGGAAAAGGGTATACCTGTTTAGGACTGTTTGTAGTAACTCATGAGGAGGATACATATCTCACTACACAGATAATGCGAGTGCCGAGAGCGAGCTGAAATTTATTTATATTCTGACCTGAAAGCTTGATATTCTAAGCATTTTTGGTTTCAATGATTAAGATGGGTATCTAAAAGAACATTGGATGCAAGCGCGAAGCGCGAGCTGAAAATTTTGACATTTTGATCTGAAAAAAAATTGACAGCTAGTTTAATGGACGTTTTTAATAAAGAACAAGATATATATCCAACAAAAGATTATTGCAAATCGAAGCGGGAGTTCTTTTGAAGTTTAGAACTGAAAACGGGACATTCTATTCACCTATTTAATTATAAAAATTATGGGGTTTTGCTACAGAAATGATGCGAGCGCGAAGCGCGAGCTGAAAATTTGTATGTTCCAATCTGAAAAGCGGGCATTTTGAGCGCGATTTTAAATAAAGAAAGAGTTTTGTATCTCAATCTCGCTTGCTGATTTCTGTGTAACATTACAATCTTGTTTTATTTTTGCACATCCGGAATTATTGGGGGGGGGGGGCAAAACGATATGTTTGCCCCCACCCAATATTTTCATTGGTGGGGCAATCGCCCCTCTGCCCCCCCCCCCAGGATCGACGCCTATGCCAGGGAACACTCTATGAACATGATAAAGGTATTTGTTGCATTTCTACTTTGAATGCATAATCAGAGCTTGCTGTACAATGTACTTGGTAAACTGTGAAATACCAGTCGTTCGAGGACGCATTGTTGTTTTTTGTGGATGTAAATGAAACACAATAAGAATATATGATTAATCGAGACATCAAAGTTGGTGCTTATCTCATTAAATTTTAAACCATCATGTCACTTTAGTACAAATGACCTTCCTCTGATCATATGCGCAGAGCCCGGGGGGCCACTTCCATTGACGAGTGAATACCATGCGCGACCATGGGGTCTTGAAAAGCACCCTAAACACGTATTTTCCATATTCTGAAAATGCACCCCTTAACAAGACTTGCGTGTGAAACCCTACCCTTAACAAGTATTGGAAACAAATACTATTGGCAAGTATTCCCAGAACTGAGCCCCTAAACAAGTACAGCAATGTATTTTCCATATTCTGAAAATGCACCCCTTAACCGAGTATTGGAAACAAAACGATACTCTTAGCAAGTATTCCCTGAAATGAACCCCTAAACAAGTACAAATATATTTTATTATTATGTCACGGGTCCATCGGTCGTCGATCGGTTTACCTTTAGCCACCATTATTTTGGTTTAGTACGGCCCCAGTCCACACCTCGCGCAAATCGGACTCTAAACACGTAGTGTTGGGGCAAAAAGGACATCCTTTATAAAACATTTTGATTTTGTTTTATCATCCCCGCATATTTGACCCTAAACACGTATTTTTCCGAGCTAAATAGATACCCTTTTTTCAATATTTTTGTGTTTTTGACACCCATATCACGTTACGTACGTAACGTGCCCTATCTTGAAAAAGACATCCTTTTTACGTGTTTTTTTGGTCGCGCATGGTATCCACTCGTCAATGTAAGTGGCCCCCCCGGGGCGCAGAGTCAGAGTGGAACTACCCTTCGAACTGGCCTTTGCGCACCGCGACATCTTGGTACACTCACTGAGCCCATAACCCGGAAACGTATTAAGACCAAGAATGTAGGTCAGAAAATGGGTGATACAACTGGCCCGCTTCGGTCGGGGTTATCCCCCGGCCAACGCACGCGGGGCCCCCATGCCCCCTCGAAAACGCACCAAAGAAAGGGAATTTTCCTCATTTGCGCCCTTTTTCGACCGACTAGCCTTTCAGCATTTACATTTTTCTCATACTTCGACTACTATCACATCAACATGATCAAGTAACTGTGTTAACGAATGAGTAGCTTTTGTTAATCGACGTATATACACAGTGGCGTAACTACGGGGGGGCATGGGGGGGCACGTGCCCCCCCAATCGGCTGACCAAAAAAAAAAAAAAAAAAAAAACGGGGGAAAGGAGAAAAAAGAGGGAGAAAGGAAGAAGAACGTAGTGGGAAAGAAGAAATTATTATTCGTTATAATGGTATATTATATTATAATCATATTATGTTATATTACATAGAAAATATTTTTTATCCTAACTTTATGAAACATTAATTGCTCAGGGCCTATGTTGTCATTGTTCCTGGTGCTCGCATTGTCTGTTTAAAGAGATACATGTATATAAACCTGTTGTACGAAAAACTCCCGTTTCAAGTCAATATACACCAAATATATTATTGTTTTATGCAGTCACGGTGACATATGCTTCTTTTTCATGACTACTTAAAGTGATTGCCCCATGTTAAGGTTTTAATATAAAATATTTCCTGTCCGTGATTACGTTCGCATCAGTGGATTGGTGATATATGTGTGCTCTCCGTGAATTCCTAAAATCAGTCCTTAAAATGTCCCTTTTTCTGATCTGAATATCAAAAATTTTCAGCTCGCGCTTCGCGCTCGCATCATTTGGTTAGTTAAATACGTATGGTCTTAGTGAATTCCTACAAACAAGCTATAGAATGCCCCTCTTTAGGTCTGAATTTCCTAAATTTTCAGCTCGCGCTTCGCGCTCGCAATATCTGATTAGTGAGATGCGTATGTTATTCATGATTACAATGAGTACAAGTGCTTCATAAGTGTTTAAATGTAATTCTATCAAAATCAGCAAGCGCTTGACATTGGCATTAGATGACTATGGTGAGATATGTATACTATTGAGGGATTATTCCTATGATATAGTCATTAAGATCTCCCTGTTTGGGGTCAATGTATAAAAAAAATTCGGCTCGCGCTTCGCGCTCGCATTGTTTAGCGAGACAGGTACGTATCATGATTACAAAGTCGATTATAATGTCCCTTTTTAGGTCTGAATATCAAAAATTTTAAGCTCGCGCTTCGCGCTCGCATTATTTGACCAGTGAGAGACATATCCGTTTAATGGGACTGTCCTTAAAATGTCTCTATTAGGTCAGTATACCTAGCAACTGGGCGCGCTTCGCGCGCTCACTAAGTGACTCAAAATTTTTGCTGGTGCCCCCCCAATGCCGTGACCCACGGTACGCCACTGTATATACATGTAGAATTGTTTGAGTGTAATAGACATCGGCCTATCGTAGATAGAGAAGGTCATTTAATTAATAACTATTTTCTCACAAAAAGCAGGTAGATGATACTCAACCTTGATATGTTGTAGTTGTTTAAACAATAACATAATTATGACTGACTGAATTTTGTTGTTAAATATTATGAGACCTCAATATTCATAACGCATGTTTGAAGGCGATGATCAATAAATGACAGAATGGAAATGTAAAAGTTTCATTCTGGGGGGCATTTCATGAAAGGACTTGTCGGACGTTTTATCCGACAAGTCCCATTTTATCCGACAGTTACCATAGGAACAGTGCCTCTCAGCCAATCAAAATCATGGAAAGATGTCATGAGATCTGACAACTTGTCGGATGAAAACATTGATGAAACGCTCCCCAGGCCTCCATCGCTGATGTTTGGATTGTGATTGAGGAAAACAAATATTATCGAAAACAAATTTTCGTTCAAACAGAAATAGGCTTAAATTTAATTGTTGAAACACTGATATGTTTATTTTTTTACTATCGACGTATATTATAGTTATGTTTCTTTTTTCTTACTGAGGTTTATTAACATTTTCCTTGTTTTCTAATTGATTGTTAATCTTATTTGATAATCTACAGAAGTACCCTTTTAAAGTGATTTTCAGATACTCCCACCAATTTCTTTTTGTCCCAGTGTGATATTGTTTCAAATATTATGAATTAAAAAAATATTTTGTTCATAATTAAAATTACACAAATCAATAAAAAAAATCATGACTTCAAATTTGGGTGATTCCCCAACAAATTGACAAGCGCCATCCCTGCATTTCATTTTCATTTCATTTATTCTGTCCGTTTAAACGGATGATATTAGTATGTACACTTGTCAATTCTTGCTGTACAAAAATACATTCACAAAGTAATATAATAACAGTAAAATCAAGCGAACATTATATAACATGGCCATAATTATACAGGATGATATAATACATGTAATATATGAATTATAATCACTGGCTTTGCTATAAAGGCATGCATGCACTTATGGCTCGTTTGAACGATTTAAATTTCTATTCACATGGATGGTAGGTTATTCTAACAAAAAATAACGATATACAATAAGATAGATCTATTTGAACTTGGTGAAGTAAAGAAAACAATCATAATGTAAGATTTCTAGGCCAAAAAGTAGCTGTATTTTGGTGGACGCCCTGGTGTATTTTCAAATATATACGATAACACTGGCTTATGTGTTCGGGAAACCGTTGTTAATAACAGTGTTAAGTGAGTTTTTGCAAAGGGATGCAAAACGCTTTCAACAACATAGAAAATATATTGTAAAATACACTTCATGACAAAGAGCAACCAAGAAGTTATTTGTCGATTAAAAACAAATTTAATCAGCAGTGTCGTCCTGTATTCTGGAAAAACGACGTAAAATTAGCAATTTTTCGTCAGCTCCGAACCTTAGGACGAAAATGCTGTTCCATCAGTTCAACAATTTTCAATAAAGACCTCCCAGCTGTTCATTGTGATTTGACGTGCATTTGTTACAATCTTGCTCTGTTCTTGAATCTGTTGTATCTACTAGCGGTGCGAAAACTAGTATATTCAATGTCTCCCATTATAATAGAACCAGCCACCAGGCGCGTACGGAAACTGCCCTGCAGCTATTCTTGTAGATCAATGATCCGAAACTTTGAAATGATTTGGTCCAATGACAGTGACCTAATACATGTATCATAACGCAGAGCTATGTTCTAATAGTTGCACCAGGTGAACTAATCTGTATTTGGATATTTTTCGTTAATAAAAAACCCGGCTGAGATACAACACAACTTATGCCTGCGGTTCAGAGTCTTCCGTTGAGTAGATCACTGGATCTGGGTAGGTATCTTTTATCGTTGAGGCTATGTTATAGATGTTATTATTGTCATGATTGTATAGGCTTACCCTTTCCTGTGGAATTATATTTCTAATGCACAAGGAATCCATACGGTGAGTTAAAGGAGAATGGAACCTTTAGAACAAGATAGCTTGTGTGAAAACAGAAAAATCAAAGAAAGAAATCAACGAAAGTTTGAGAAAAATAGGACAAATAATGAGAAAGTTATGAACATTTGAATATAAATGCGATCACTAATGCTATGGAGATCCTCACATTGGCAATGCGGCAAAGATGTGTGATGTCACTTGTGAACAACTCTCCCCATAACTTTAGTATATATTTCACTTAAATTGTCTCTTTTATCACATCTATCAGTAGATCATTGTGTTCTTTTTATAGGAGGGCATGTAATACAGATCTTTAAAGAATACATCATGGATAAAGATTTTGTATCACCATAAGAAAAATAAAAAGAGACATTTTGGGGGTATTCCATAGTCCATCAAAGGGAAATTTATTCCCATGTGACACCACACATCCTTGTCGCATTGTCAATGGGAGGATCTCCATAGCATTAGTGATTGCAATTAATATTCAAATGCTCATAACTTTCTCATTGTTTGTCCGATTTTTCTCAAACTTTCGTTGATCTGTTTCGTTGATTTTTCTGTTTCGACACAAGCCTACTTATTCCAAAGGTTTCATTCCCCTTTAACGATACAACCCTGTGATAATAAAACCAATCATGATTGGAGACTACCATGTATAGGAGACAATTCTTGAGCATCGGCCTACAGTGCATGCTCCGTGCATGGATACGGAAAATAATATCCTTTTTTCTTCTTCTTGTTTTGTTCAACGGGGGAATGATCCTTGATTATTCTTTTCCTAGGGGTGCAGTGAGACAAACGTACTATATTCATGTTACATGTTTTTCGAAGGGATATGTTCATAACGAAATAGGCATTCACAGGCATTTGATTAGGTCGGCCCCGATAAAAATTCCATGTCGCCGCCCCTGATTATTATTTTTTATATAGAATATCCCATAGCTCCCTTCGTTATCACGCGATAATCTCTATTTTGGACAACAGCCATCCTGTAAACATGTTTTCCTATTATCAAAGCTTATAGGCTATATATATTTTTTTTTTTTTCAATATGTTTTTATTAAGGATTTCATTCAAATGAATTACATAAACTGCAGATGTATATACGTATATATATTTTTTTTTTTCAATATGTTTTTATTAAGGATTTCATTCAAATGAATTACATAAACTGCAGATGAATACAAATCTTCATTTCATATCAACAAGGATATGCAAAAAAGTACATATATATTTACCAAGAACTGAAGCAAATAAGGACGGAATGAAACTCCTTAAAATTATACTTTTATATCTGAAAAAAAAAAATAACTCAACTGAGTCCCCAACCCTCTATGTATTTCAATAATAATTAATGTTAAATGGCTATATAAATGATTTGCAGGAAAACAGAAATCAACCTAAATGTATTATCATTGCATCCCATTTTAAATCAAGCTTCAACATAACTTTACATAATTATACACACATACACACGCACCTTAACACCCATACACACATGCACATACCACGCATACGTAAACAAACATAATATATACAAATCTGCATAATGAACGTTTAACATTTTGGCGCAATAGGATACAGAAAGAAAAAAAAACCCTGCAAATCATATTGATACAAGAGAAGGGGAAATTGAAAAGAACTAGTAAAAAGAAAAAAAAAACATCAACATACACACCAGGATTCACACTCGCACCACACTAGACACATCCCACCTGTTCACATTCAAATCCCTTTTCACCTTCAGTTCATCCCATTTCTGCAAATGTAAACTTAACTTGCCTGACTTCGTTGCCAGGCGTCTTTCTTCTTCTATACAACCCGTTATATATTTGTGTATTTTAATATATATATTTAAAATATATATATATATATATATATATATATATATATAAATATATATATATATATATATATATATATATATATATTTAAAATATATTTTAATGTATATATACGTACACACACACATACACCCACACCCACCAACACACGCACACATACACACACACACACACACACACATATATATATATATATATATATTATGGGGGACTTAAGGCTATATGCCCCCCCCCAAAAAAAAAATAATAATAATAATAACAACCAAAGAGAGAGAGAGCGAGAGAAAGGGAAAGTAAAGGGGGGAATAGTGAAATGTTTTATTTTCTGAATATTATTCTATCCAGAAAAATTGTTTTTTTCGATCAATTTAAATGGTCCAAATTTTTGCTCGCTTGCATCCTTTTTTTTATAAATAGTTTTGCTACATCCGCCAAACCCGGCCCCCTTCAAAACATTTGACTCACTACGCCACTGATAGAATGAGTCAAGGGAAAGAGGATACACTCATACATGTAATATATTTTTGGATTTATCTAATATTTTTCATTATATTATCATAACATTTTATTTCTCATATTCCAGCTATCCGGTACTGGTACTAGGAACATCTTCACAATAGAACCTCCTGAAAATGTTGCGGAACAGGAAAGAAATGCCGGGGTTGACCAGTGTTAGCATCATTAACATGATATTCATTGGCATTTCACTGACACGTTCCATCTCGTGTGAGGCATCCAATATACTGGTAAACCCCCTCATTGGCAAAGGTAGTCATTTCTACCTCTCAGCTGCCATTGGAGAACAACTCCTTACCCGGGGTCATAACCTAACCTATCTCGTCAGTAATGCATTCGAAGACCATGTCAGGCAGAGTTGTTTTGGTGAGATGTTCCACTATGAAGTATTTAAGCATACAATCCCCGTTGAGGACATTCACCAGCTCTTTTATAATCTGAGCAGATCAATTTCTTCAAGAGGTCCAGGCAATGAGTACATGGTGAGTCGGATATTGTTTCAGACACAACAAAATGACTGCAATGCCATAATTGAAGACGAAATCCTCATGACCCGTCTTCGATCTGCCGACTTCTCGTCACTATTGTTCGACTCAACCTGGGTTTGCGGCGCAATAATCGCAGAGGTTCTCAATCTTCCATACTTTGCAGTCGTTCCCTATCCCAGTCCTTGCTTCCACACAGCAAGTGAAGGTTCAGGCTTCAATCCAGCCATAGTACCGTCAATAATGACAGGTTTCTCCAGTGTCATGTCTTTCAAAGAGCGCTTATTCAACTCATTGTCTTTCTTAATTTACCATAACTTGGGTATACAAGTAACATTAAAGCCTTACAGAACCCTATGTGCCAAATATGGTTTACCCGACCCATATGAACTTATAAAGAGGACAAAGATGTGGTTTGTGAACAGCGATTTTGTAGGAGAATATCCTTGTGCATTACCACCTAATGTCATCCCAGTCGGTGGTCTTACAGCGAAGGATCCTGAACAACTCCCATCAGACATAGAGTCCTTTATCCAAGGGTCAGAAGAAGACGGTATCATCATCTGTTCATTTGGCTCAATCCTGATCCTTGACGAATCAAACATGGCACTTATGAAGATGTTTGTGGATGCCTTCGCTAGGTTACCTCAAAGAATCATCTGGCTCTTGAAGACATCTCCATCCTTTCCAATCCCGTCAAGTATTAAGATTGTCCCATGGTTGTCTCAGAATGATATCCTTGGACACCCTCAGACAAAAGCTATTTTCTTTCACGGTGGTCACAACAGCTACTATGAAGCTCTCTATCATGGTGTTCCTGCAGTCGTCATGCCTATCCTCGCAGACCAACATGATGTGTCAAGTAGAATCGTAAACTTTGGATTGGGACTCAAGTTGAATAAAGACATTATAACATCAGATTTTATCTACGAGGCACTACATGAAGTGACTTCTAACAGCGCCTACTATCAAACGGCCAAAATGATGTCGGCAAATTTTCGGAATCGGCCAATGAAGCCTGCTGAACGGGCAGCATTTTGGATTGACCATGCTATCAAACATGGTACTGACAATCTTAAGTTAACTGGAGACTCTTTGAACATTTTCCAATACTACCTCCTCGACGTTATAGTTTTTATATTTATCTTAATATTTTTGTCTTTTTACTTTGCAATCAAATGCATTAAGATGACTTTTAGTAAATTATATTGTTTTGTACATATTCCGACAAAGAAGAAAACTGAATGAAGAACTATCACGTTAATTAATGTTTACAGATATTCAACACTTCTAGAATATTATTACAAGCCTCCTTTGTATATTTTGGTTCATCATCATCATCTGCTGTAATCTTCAAAGGGCTCTGCAGCCTATCTCGAAGATGAATGGATATGTCACAATAATGAAATGTAAAATAGCCTTAAAAACGGACATACTGAAGCTTTTCGACATGCACTCATTGGAGTAAAATCGCATGAATGACTAAAACACGATAGAGCAAAACAATACATAACAGAACCGAAACCAGATAATGGACGCTAAAATGGCGAGCCGTGATTGCATGCTGTCAAGTTAGGTACAAGTTACGCTTGGTATATTGAAATGTGTAAAATGCGCAATATATTAGAGTGTAATCAGTTTGTCATGGATAAACGTTAATTCTTTTTTAAATGCCAACCTTAGAGGCATATTAATTATGATGAATATCTATTCATAAAGTAATAATATCTGTACGGATAGAGCATCACTATAGCGTTCTGGCAAATACATGACTCTTTGGTTGAAAATTTTTCATGTTCACATGAAAACCAAAAGAAATATTCGACGTCACGGACGTACGAGATAGAAATTCTTGTTGAAGCACAAATTTCCAGTTCTTCTTTATTTTAATAAATACAATTTTTTTTCCGACACTCGGCCTGCTGATAAATAGTGCAAATAATTATCCATGTCAGCACTTTCTAGGAAACATAATAATAATGAAGTTTGAATATGAGAAACCACGATTGAGTTTCTATTATGGACTGACAGAATGAGCATGTTAGGGTGACAACAGCTTGTAAAAGGTGATGGGGCAATAAAAAGAGCGACATAACAATATACATGTATTATATTTTAATATTTTTATCGGTCCCCACCCCCTTCTCTCTCTCCCCCTCTCTCTCCCCTTCCCCCTCTCTGATCCCTCGTACCCTCTTTTAAATCGACTTTTAGAATATGGTTGGCTTCTTAAATATTTTGATCACATGCTTTAAGCACAATGGTTTACTGTGAGAAGGGAAATATAAGAATAACATTTGGGGAGGAGAGGCGGCAGAGCACTTCGTAAATGAAGTCACTAAAAACCTTCAAAGGGGTACTACGGCCTGAAAATACTTATATTGAGATAATTAGAACGAAATTTACAAAGCAAAATGCTGAAAATTTCATCAAAATCGGATAAAAACTAAATTATTGAAGTTTAAAGTTAAGCATTATTTTGTGGAAATAGTTATATGAACGTCATCATGAATATTCATTAGGTGGGCTGTTATAAATGAAATTTTTTTTCTTTCACTTTTTTCAACGTGTGAATAATGTGTCTCCTCTATAATGAAATAAGTTGCAGCAATGAATATCTAATGCACTAAATCAGTTATAAATCCAATTCTTTCAGTTCTTGGTAGAAAACATTTGAATAAATTAATTTCATATAATAAACTACAAAAGAACAAGTGGGGATATGACATCATCAATTTGCTCATTGAATATTCATTAAGACATGCCTAGAACTGTTTCACCGGAATAATGCAAATCTTTAAAATGCTATAACTATGCTATTCGTTGTCCGATTGGGATCAAATTTTCAGTTTTTTGTTCGTATGATTTTTCTTTATCTGTTTAAATCATATCATTTTCAGCCAGGAGCATCCCTTTGAAAAAAAGAAAATATTGATATATATCATTCTGTACATTTTCCCAATAATTGAGGGTTCTGAATGACCTCATCAAGAGAGGATAATGAGGGGAGGATGAGGATGCGAGGGGGGAGGACTGGAGGCGATGAGGGGGAGGAGGAGGAAGTGTAGGAGGGGATCGAGAAGGGGATGAGGAAGAAGAACAAGCTTAGGGGGTGAGAGGGATATTATTTTTAATAAAAGCGTGGGGGTGCCACATGAGGCAATATAAACAATAACAATAATGAAAATGAAGAGCTCACTTGCAAAAGGGGTTATAGGTCCATTTTTCATCAAATTTGATTTTCATATCTGAATGTATAGATTTTTAGTAGCTCTATAAGATGATACCAAAGAAAAGTTGAAATTCCTATTAAAAATGGAACTAAAATGGCAAAGAAAAATCCCTTTTTTTCAAAAGAGGTTAGGTCCATTTCAGTTTAGTTGCAAAAGGGGTTAGCTCCACACAGATTTTTTTTGGGAAAAGAATATCTTAAAAAATATAAAGACAGGTAGATTTCTCTCACATACCCAATTTTATGTTCTCATGGTAGGGTATCATGAAAATTCAGTTTCGCATAAGAATATTGCAATATGGGAGAATTAAAAAAATGATATTCTTCAGAGTGGACCTAACCCCTTTTGTAACCAAACTCTTCTGAAGAACTTATTTGTCAAAAGGTGTTAGGTCCATTTTTCATAAATTTTATTTTTTTCTGTCTCTAAACCTCTAAATTCTTAGTCACTCTGATGATACTAAATACAATTTAAATGAAAACGTGAATGAAAGTGGCAAAGAAAAATCACCTTTTTAATCAAAAGAGATTGGAGTCATTTCAGTTTACTTGCAAAAGGGGTTAGGTTCACAATGATAATTTTTTTTTTAATGTATAGAAAAAGAATGAAGACAGGTAGATTTCTTTTATACCCAACTTTATGTTCACATGATGGGGTAGTACATCATGACAATAATAGTTTCTCATAAGAATATTGCAATAAGTGAGAATAAAAAACATTTTTTTCTCGGAATGGTCCAAAGTGGTCCTAATCCCTTTTGCAAATAAACTCTTCAAATATTAATAATAGTAATTATAATAATGATAATAATGATGATAATCATCATCATCATCATCATCATCATAGTGCGTACTTATATATAGTCATGTATAGCGCACAGGTCCACCTTCCGGTGCTCCTGGCGCTTCAAGGCATAAATATACATGCCTACACATGAACAATGATTGAAATAGAAATCTGATTCCCCTGAACACGATACGCTATTAAAATGAGAGAGGAACAAATAAGTTTTCAATTGGGACGTGTATGTTTCTGTTGATGAAAGTAGAAGTATGGATTCCCTCAAATGTGGTTGTGAAATCCCCTACCCATCCTGATGATGAATTTCACTTACTTATATGCGAGGTATAATTAAGTATTATTTGGATCCTAGTATGATGAAGTTGTGTCGTATTTGATAAGTTTTCCGTTATCTTTTAAGTGTTTCTATGTCGTACAATGTTTTGCAAATTTTGTTGTGTTATATTGTACATTATGTTATAACATATTGCTTTTAATTTTTGTAATTCGGCTTTATGCCGAGATTGGAAATTTTGAATGAATGAGTAAAACGGGTATTTCATATCAGTTCAGTTCAATTTTATTTTCTCAGCATAAAAAATGATATATAGGTATACAATATGTACAGGAATGACAAATAATATCAGAGAAAATTGGAAACTACCGAAAAGTTTATAAAAACTCGTGAGTAGTAGTTCCCAGTACATTGAATGACAATAACATTGGATGAAAAAAAAATGCACACACAGCATCAACAAACACCAGCAAACACACAAGGAGGGTGGGGCGGTAAATGTATGACATTTCGGCAAGGAGAAAGGAAACAAATTATTTTGCATATTCATTTATATACATTATTTTAACTTGAGATATATTTTGAGATTTGTTTCACCCCTCCCTTAAATACAATGAAAATTTTATTTCGTATTTCATTTTACAGCTGGAGTATAATATGGGATCCACCCCACCTGACAGCATTACTTACTATTAAAAATATATATTAGGCCCAAGACCCCATTTTTGTCAGTTTTCGATTTTTTTTTTGAGAAACTGAAGGAAAATGGGAAGATGTCCCTAACTTTTGGCGACACTGCTGGGGAAGAAAAGAAGGAAAGAGAGAAGACGAAGAGGGGATACAAAGAGGTGGATAAAAGCTTATTTATCCTCCTCTTTGATGATCGAATCTAGTCATGTTTTATTGACGATCTCTCTGATGTTGTCAGAGTAGTAAATAAATCAATAACTCTGGATATAGCGCCCTCAGTTTTCGAACAACAAAAGTAAACAACTCTCGCATACGCAGTGTCTGGCAGTGGAGGGTTCTCGACGTCTTTTTTTTCTAATGTGAGTAATATTTTACGTTTAAAAGACGAATGATAAAAAACAAAATAGTTTAATTTAAGTTAGGGAACTGCCAGAGGATGAACGTAATTAATTTCCTAGTCATTTTCATGAATTGTTTTTGTTTGTCTGCGTTTGAAAATTCGAGTCGAGTTCGTCCGTATCTCGGTTTCTCGCAACTGCTTCGGCCGGTTAACTTGCCGGTGTCGGGTCGCGCTAGGAGTATTGTGGGTGTGCTATCAATATGAGACGGAGTAGCCAGGGGACCGTTTCTCAATACATGGACCAGTTGTCATATCTTTATCCACCAACCACGGAGTTAGTTCCAATCTTACTAAACCTGTTTCTCGAAAGGCTTCCTAACTAGAAATAGAATACCTTGAGGCTTGATATCAATACTATCGGTAAAACTGTAAAAGAGCAGACGAGACGTAGCCTTAGAGTTAGACTTAGTCACAAAATATCATTATTTTCAAAAAGAAAAATTATGACAAAATTGCAAATATTGTGATGAATTGGGAAATAAATCTTTTCAAAATAATAGCACAGGTGAATTATGCATCATACATACTTAGACCATGAAGACTGGAGCATTAAATTGCATTGAAAATTGAATTATGAATAATTCATTTCATGACTAAGAATCTTAGATAAGAAATCCCTTGTGGACGTTGAGATAGGTACCCCCGGGATATCCAATTTTAATAGTTTACGAAAGTAAACCATAACGGTTTTCTTTGTAAATTGATGAAAATTTTACGGTCTTTTACGATTCCAATTTCCAAATGTCATCAAAATCAAAATTGATACCGAAACATACGATATTTGACAAATTATATCCATAAATTAGAGATAGAATTTATCCAACTGTTAATAGGGGTCTGAAAACAACAAATACGAGTTCAGTTATGGATGGCCTGACGTGGTAGAATCTTTATCGATTAAATCATTTTACTATTTCAAAATGAATGGTTTTGTGGCGTTTTGCCAGCAGTTTTTATAGTTTCTTTGTATTACAATTATCATTGAATGCATTATCCCACTTGCTCTGTGATGTAATTTCAACCTCTATGATTGATTACGTAAGATTATAATTTTAAAATTTCTAGGCACTTTTGCATGTCATAGTCTACCCACGTGATGCCACTATGTCATTAAGAAAGAAGTTATGACAGGTTCGGAGGTGTCATAAATATTTAGTGAGGTTGTTGTACCCGATCTTGGTAAAGAGGGCTTCGTGAAACGGTTAGTGGACAAGTAGCTCACTATCTCCGATTTAGTCAAGAAGTTAGACTTATGACGGTGTTGAGAAACGGGCCCCAGGGGCCTGTTTCTCAACACCTGGACAAGTTAGTCATATCTTTATCCATCAACCACGGAGTTAGTTCCAATCTTACTAAACCCGTTTCACGAAAGGCTTCCTAACTAGAATACCTTGATATCGATACTATCGGTGAAAAGAGCAGACGAGACGTAACCTTACTTAGTCACAAAATATCATATACGGTACCGGTATTTCAATTTTCAAAAATAAAAATTATGACAAAATTTAATTGCAAATATTTTGATGAATTGAGAATATATCTTTTCAAAATAATAGCAGAGGTAAATTATACATCATACATACTTAAACCATTAAGATTAGAACATTCAATTACTGAGAAAATGAAATTATGAATAATTCATTTCATGACTAAAAAATCACATGCGGACGCACTCATTCAATGAACAAGGTTATGATATAACCTTGTTCTCAGTTATATCTCCATGTGTGGCAAAATAAGGATGGCAATGTTTGGCTTATTTTCTCTTTTTCTTTGGGACAAATGCTTGATTTTTTTACACTGACAGTTTCCATTACACCTATTCTTCATACAACTTGGCCCTTAAGTAAATTTGATTCTTTAAATTATTTTTTTCTTAATTAAAAATAGAGATAAAAAAATGAAAATTTTCTTGCCATATTATTTTCCACCAATAGAGGGCGTACACAAAAATATGCCCAAAATTCAAGTTTTTGAGCGCTCTAGTGAATACAAAAATTATTCCCAAGTTACTTATGAAAAATAAATTGCAACTGTATGGAAATTAGTAATTTTGGTCACAAATATGATATTTTAATGATTTTTTTAAGTGTGTGCTCTGTACAGCATTGGCATACCATAGTCCTTCCTGTAGATTCCCCACAGGCAGGGTGGTTGCAGTGAACAAGTGTGCGGACGTTGAGATGGGTACCGGGTATCAAATTTTGATAGTTTATGGAAGTATGGTAGTAAACCATAATGGTTTTCTTTGTATAATGATGATGATTATGCGGTTCTTTATGATTCCAAACATCATAAAAATATAGTTTAACATAAGTTGTTGAAATATTTACATACCGAAACATACGATTTGACAAATTATATGCATAAATTATCGATGTAATTTATCCAAATGTTAATAGGGGTCTGAAAACAACAAATACGAGTCCAGTTATGGATGGCCTGACGTGGTGGAATCTTTATTGATTCAATTATTTTACTTTTTCAAAATGGATGGAATAGTGGCATTTTAACAACAGTTTTTAGTTTATTTTTATTTCAATAATCATCGAATGATCTATCCCACTTGTTTTGCGATGTAATTTCAACTGCTAAGATTGATTATGAAATATGATAATTTTCAAACTTCGAGGCACTTTTGCATGGCATAGTCTACCCACGTGATGCCACTACGTCATTAAGAAAGAAGTTATGACAGGTTCGGAGGTGTCATAAATATTTAGTGAGGTTGTTGAACCTGATCTTGGCAAAGAAGGCTTCGTGAAACGGTTTGCGGACAAGTAGCTCACTATCTCCGATTCAGTCAAGATGTTAGACTTATGATGGTGTTGAGAAACAGGCCCCTGGTTAATCTCCACGGTGCCAGGGACACCAAGCCTTTGCAGTACACCGTCATTTTCCCCACGATTAAACTGAAGCTCCTCAAAATCACAAATTTTCTTTTAGGGTTTTAGCCCAAACTTGTCTTAAATAAATGGGCCACAATATCCTTTTAACCCTTTTGGCCAAAATTTTTATAGTTTAAACACAAAATTACACGTTAAATTTATAAAAACTTTGTAAGAAGATGAGCATTTACTCACAGATGTTATTGTCTGTCTTGATAAATATCAGGAATCTCACCTCGATGCTAAATCCTGCTTCACCTGGTCGTTTAGCGTGCGGGATAAATAGCATCGAGGTGAGATTCATGATATTTATCGGCAAATTCACACATTTTTTATCTAGCACCGCTCATGATTTTGCCACCCTCAAGACGCGTCTGGTATACTGTAGGCTACAATAACAAAGTCAAAGAAGACAAGATGGTGATAATTACATGTGAGTAAATGCTCATCTTCTTACAAAGTTTTTATAAATTCAACATGTAATTTTTTTTTCATGATTGCATCCATATTGTTTTTGACATACTGATTCTACCTTGTGGCATTGAATTTGTTTTGCTATACTTTCTATCTTTTATCATAAATAGGTAGCTGATTATTCTCTTTGAGTATTGGCAGTTGGCACCATCATGGCGTTGAAAGGACTTGGTAATCTTCCAGTGGTACGGCGATGGAATGTTACCTACTTCATGGAAAGTGACAAGAAGTGGCTCAGAGGAGACTTGGTTCTCTCCAACTTAAATCTATCCTTCCAAGAGTTACCTTCTGGAAGAATCCTCCTAACCATAGACCTAGACTCCATTACAGATGTGAAGTTGGAGAGGGCATGGATGGGGTACAAGTCTTTGGTGGTGTTGGCTGGATCAAGGAAGTTCTGGTTCTCATCATTCGCCAACTCACAGTGTGTCCGGAAGGTCCTTTTGCACTTCATCAAAGAAACACTGTTTATTCATCAGAAGACTGGTGGGACTGTACCAACAGGAAATGGAGGAGGGGGTGGTACCAGCAAACTTGGACGGGAGTTGCTGTCCATTGCTCATGACTCTGAGAGAACACTATCTGAAGCAGCATCGCAGCTTGTCAACCAAGGGGAGCAGATTGATGATGGCTTTAAGACAATGGATCTTATCCACAAGGATCTAGGCATTGCAAGGCAGAACATATCTTATCTTGAATCTTGGCTCGGTCACTGGCATGTTTGCCTAGATGACATCCAGCCACAGGCATCTAAGACTCCTAACCAGATGCTACCAATAAACGAGATTCCAGAATATCCAGTTATTTACAAATTAAGAAAAAAGGAAGAGGAATCGGGGTTGCTCAGGGTGTCTCCTGATGGGGTTGCTGTGTGCAACGAACAAAGAACAGTTTTGCAATTCACCTACAGAGAGATAAGCGTTATCAGTGTTTGCACCCCATGGTCGTTCATTATCACAAGGAGGAGGATGGGGGAGCCAGACATCACATGCCAAATCACAAGTGCAAAGGTCATCTCAATATTGAAGGTCATGGGGTCAAAGGTCAAAGAGAAGATAGACTATGATGAACCAGAAAGTGTTGATTTCATTTCTCACCAGGCTGTAGGAGATAGAGTGAACAAAAAGAAAGGACTTCTCTGTAGTCAAGGTGAGGTATTTCTTGTATATTAGACTCAAAATTAATATTGTTTTCACTATAATGAATTTGTATACTTTAAGAGAAAAATCTTTAGCCTTGTAGTTTTCAAAGAATTGAAATTCAGAATAAAGTTTCAAATGTAAGAGCTTCTGTCAGCGAGCTCTTATTTATGAAAAGTTTAAAGTTTAAGATATGGTGCATGGTGGGAGGTGAATTTGGCCACTCTCCTTTAAAAGGAACAAAACTGGATGAAAACTTCAGATTACTGACTCAGTGACTCATTTATGTTTATAAGTCTGTCATTTCATCTGTAAATTGTCGTATGATGATAAATTTGGAACGATGTTTCCAAACTGAAAGTTGACCATTCATTGAAATATTTGAACAGTACTATTGTGGGCACTGTATGATCATACTTGTTATCACCGAAAAGTTAGAAGTACCAAGTTCTTTCAAAGAAAATTTTTATCTCGGGTGGCTGAGAAGAAATTTGTAAAATATGAGTGCCAATTACAAGTTTCTTTGAAATGGAACTCTGTGCTTGGGAAGGCTTTACACATGAAGATTATGTTCCATTTCTTGTATCTAGATTCAAGAGGATCCTCCGATGGTTTCCAAGATGGGGGTGTAATTGAGGGGCAGTCACAATTGACTTGTTCTTCAGACTTGGTCACAGAGAGTGAAGCTGCTGAACTGAACAATGTACTGAAAGATGTCAAGACACTGGCACTGGGCATCAACACCGAGCTAGACGTCCAGAACGAGAAGATTTCACAGCTAACAGACGATGTCAATGATGTCACAGAGGACGTAAGCAAGAACAACAAGAGAATGCAGAAGCTTCTTTAGGTTCATCGTAATGGGGGATTTAAAGAGCAGGTCAACCCTGATCGGAAATTGATCGATATTGAATTTTACAAATAAGACACAAATAACTTGGCTATATTAGCTAGTAATCTAAGTGGCCAGAAAAATCTAATTGGCAAGAGGTACATTTACATATATCTTAAAGGGGAATCCAACCCAAATAAAAACTTGTTTTTATAAGAAAAAGAAAAATCAGACAAGGTGATATGTGAAAGTTTGAACAATATTGGACAAACAACAAGAAAGTTATGAATTTTTCAAAGTTGTAAATATTGGTAATAACTATATTCATGGAGACTTCAAATTGGCCGCATATGGGATGCCATAGTGATGTAAGGCAAGGACTACTCTTCCATGTACTCCACTACATATTATGGCTAAAATGTCATTTTTCCTCAAAGTTTTATTTCAAATTGTATTTTTCTTTCATGAGGACATTAAACAATATACTACCTGGGTTATATTTAGATTACTGCCCCAGGTGAATGGGTACTTAGGAGAAAACCACAAATCCCTGATAATAAAGTACATGGCCTATGGGAAAGTTGTCCTTGCCCCTTGTCATAATTTACTTACCCAGTTGCCAATTTGAAATCTACATACCATTAGTGATCCCAATTTTAAAGCAGCTATAACTTTCTTATTTCCCGTCCGACTTCTTTCAAACTTTCACCATTCTGTTTTATTTATTTTTCTCCTTCCCAACACAACATTTTATAGCCAAGGCTGGATTCCCCTTTAAATGTTTATAGAGCAGAGGTATAAAGACTTTAGTGGTCTATGGGTCGGTATGAAAGTTCTGCAAGCATAGGAGATACATGAGGGCAATGGGCTATTTCGCCCTCATGACAGCCAAAATCGCCCCTAAAATTACCCCAAAATGCATGCTTTGGGGCCACCATTCTTTCCTGAGATGCCCAACATCTGTCACAAACAATATTCAAGAATAATGATATTTGCTTTTTCTGCATAATTGCTTGTTACCCTAAAAAAGTAGCTCTTCTAAACAAATAGCCAGAAACTCAACAATCGCCCCAATGTGGTGAAAACAAGTTAGTCCCTAAAAGAATAATGATTTCCTCAGGGTAGGTGAGTTCTTCATTGTAATGACATACAGTATATGGCACATTTTCAAATCCATCTCGCATTGGATGATAATCGTTCAATTTTGAATTGATATAAATACTGTCTATTTGTAGGAGAACTGACTCAAAATTACAGAATTTTGGCAAGAAAAAAAGTTTAAAAACCCAAGAAACTTTACTTTATATTCAGTTGGTCTTGTAGATTTAATGGTGGTTGGGGCCAAGTGACCACTGTGCCCCCATCATGGTGGTTGGGGCAAAGTGACCACTGTGCCCCCATCATGGTGGTTGGGGCAAAGTGACCACTGTGCCCCCATCATGGTGGTTGGGGCAAAGTGACCACTGTGCCCCCATCATGGTGGTTGGGGCCAAGTGACCACTGTGCCCCCATCATGGTGGTTGGGGCAAAGTGACCACTGTGCCCCCATCATGGTGGTTGGGGCAAAGTGACCACTGTGCCCCATCATCAAAATTGTATGCAAGGAAACTGATCTATCTAGAAATAGTAGTGACATTTGTTGCCTTTGCTGATTATCTTATTTTGTGAAGTGTGAAATATATTGTATTTTGTATCTATAGCAGTGACACATAACCTGATAATTATGGAATTCAAAGATGAAAAGCTCCGGTAATACTTTACACAAAGACGTGACTGCTATCAAGTCTCTCTTATGTCATTCCAAAGTCCAGAAATGTGCTGGCTTCAATTCTTTTCAATCCATTGGCCTGCATCCTTATTACAAACGCCATGCAATTTTATGTTATAAACCTCACTTGATGTAATTGATAATTCTCTGGAAAGGGCACTATATACATCCAGTCGCTTTTTACCTGTAAAAGGTTTATCTGCATTTAAGATTTTATGTTATGCTCAAATGTCAATAAATGAAATAATAAATGCAAGGAGGTGATGTGACACAATCCACGAGGGTTGTACCAATTTCATGTACATTTTAGCAGTAATGTTTTTTGGGGACCTTTCACGATAGTAATACTGATAGTAGTTCTGTAAATAAAATACTGTAATATAATGCGATGATAAGCATTTAAACATGATATTCATCTATTTATAGAGGAAAACACAAAGCAGAGATGTATAGTGATCAGTTTATTGTGTCCCTGAAAGAATGCGAAAGAACCCCAATAGAGAACTTGTGGCAGAACCTTTTGCTTTGCATCAACAATTAAGGTAGCCTAATCATAACATCCTCCCTTTACATACCCATTAGGGTTAAATTGAAGAGAATGAAAAAAAAATTAGAGAGAGGGAGAGGCAGAAAGAATAGGTGATGATAGGGAAAGAGGATAAAAGAAGTAGAATGAAAGAAATTTGAAAAATGGAGAGTGAGAGAGAGAGAGGGGGAGAGAAAGAGAGAGAGGGGGAGAGAGTGAGACCAAGAGAAAGAAAAGAGATGGGAGGGACGTGGATGAAATGGAACAGTATGTGAAAGATGAAGTATTCTATCTCCTGCTTTTTTTCTGAAAATATCATTTTAGTATTCATTTTCAACATCTTGCTTCCCACTAAGTGTCACCTTTCAGTGTATGATCCCTGTCAGTATCAATTCACTCAATTCTTTGTCAAATCATATCAAAATCCTTATATTATTGTACTTGTTTGTCTATTCTCTTCTAATTGTTATCCCATTGACGTTCTTTCTCATTCTTCGATCTGGATTATTTTCTCTTGAATGTCAAACTACCTTTCAGTCTGTCAATCTATTGCAATCCATATGCTTTCCCCTTCATATATCTGCCCATTTACGATTCTCTTTGCCACCATCACAATGTCATTTTGTTCTCTTTATTTCATATTCCTCTGTCAATTTGCGTTTTTTTTTTCATTCTCTTGCCATCTATTTTCTTCTTTACTTCTTGTCTGCATATTTATCTTTCCACCATCTTATCTTTTCACTTTTCTCTATCTTTCCCATTCCTCCTTTCAATTTTTTTTTAATCTGTTGCTCCATATTCTATGTCATCCATCATCTATCCATTATCTTTCTCATCCTTCCATCTGTAGATTTACCTTTCTTTATACCTTTTTCTATCCATACTCTTCCATCTAGCTATTATATTTTTTCAACCATCCTTACAACTGTAAATGTATCCTGTCCTCCTGCTCACCTCACTCTGATTTTAAACATGATTCAAATGCTCAGAATTCACCTACATAATCATCACAACAGATATTTCAAACACGGTAGTGGTATTTCACTTTGTTTTTAATGTTAAAAATCAAGAGGGCACACAAAATGAATTGGGCTTAAAAGTTTACAGACTTGCTGTTAAGGGTACGCCAATGCTTCCATCACAATGAAACACAAGATAAAAGATGTATCCATCAATTAGGGTATTGACACAAGTACATATCTTAAAGGGGAATGAAACCTTTGGAACAAGTTGACTTTTGTGGAAACAGAAAAATCAAAGAATAAGATCAAAGCAAGTTTGAGAAAAATCGGACAAATAATGAGAAAGTTATGAGCATTTGAATATTGCAATCACTAATGCTATGGAGATCCTCTCATTGGCAATGCAACAAATATTTGTGATGTCACATGTGTACAACTTTCCCTTTGATGGACTATATAATACCCAGAAAATGTTTATTTTTGCTCTTTCTTAGGGTGATACAAACTCTATCCATAATGTATTCTTTGAAAATCTGTATTACATGCCCTCCTACAGAAAGAATATATGATCTAATGATAGATGTGATAAAAGAGGCATTTTAAGTGAAATATATAGAAATGTAATGGGAAAGTTGTTCACATGTGACATCACACATCTCTGTCGCATTGCCAATGGGAGGATCTACATTAAGATCATGATCTAAACTTCAAATGCTCATAACTTTCTTATTATTCATTCAATTTTTCTCAAACTTTTGTTTATCCGTTTCTTTGGTTTTTCTGTTTTTGCACTGGCTATCCTGTTTCAAGGGATTAATTTTCCTCAAACTTCTCTTCAAAGTCATCTGAAAATAGATAGAATACCCAATATCATCAAATGAAGTTTATAATGAATGAGCTCAAGAAGTTAATTACGATACTTTCAAGTTTAAATGATCTGTGAATAATGTTAAATCACCACAATGGTAAAGAACTAGAAACAAAGAAATAAATTCCTTTGTAAATGACATAACTACATACATGTATTCTATGTCTTTCATGAATGTGGTTGGTGTTACATGAAGATATTTCAATGACAAAGTTTTGGGGGCTAGATCAGATTCTCAATAACTTGTATTTCTATTAGCTATAGTTGAAAATCAAATCTTTGTAGATTAAAAATCCTGTTGTCGAACAGCTTTCGAATAGGAAGAGAAGGAAGTAATTCCCACTACCGGTATGTTACAAACAGCTTCATGAAACGGCCGAAGGGTCTCTTAACATGAACGTTATTTTAACTGACAAGTTGCCATTCACTGATAATTATATAACTTGTAATGGTGCTTCAAAGTGAATATAAATCAGTGATTTCACTGTGAACCACAACTAACAGTGACAATCTTATTGAAGCAAAATTTAGGATTAGAGCAAAAGGGAAAAAATTACATTTAAATGCCCAGAACAAAATCCCAAATTACATTCAATGTAATGATTTGCCAAATGTTAAATTCATTACACACTTTCATTTTTGTGTTATTTCATTAATTTCTTGCTGTTTGATAAAGGAAATTTTATTTCAATATTCATAGCACTACTTGGAATTTTGATTGTTAAGAGTTTGCAGGTTGGAATATCAATATCAAACGTTATTACAATTTTTTTTCTCCAAAATCAGGTAAAGAACGTACCTAGTTTGCACCAGGCTTTGCTTGTAGATGTTTCAATGCCTGCATATTACAACATCATTACTATACATACAAACAATATTATTTTTATATGATTCACACAAAAATACTTTATATATTTTCTTCTTTTTCTATTAAACAAACCTTACATTTCACACTGTCATAAATATATCTATTATCATCCATACTCTTTCCAGAGTTCTTTACCCGGTTTATTTACAAATGAAAATCTTGTTATTTACATTCACAGAAGTGGTTCACCTGCTTCACTGCAATAGAAAGATGAATTCAGGCTGAATTTATTAAATTTATTAGAATTAAAAACTTGAAAAAGGTATTTTCAACCAAAATTTAGGCTTCATACAAGGCAAAGAGAATTTCTAAAAAGACACAGTTTGTTGTAGGTACCTTATCAATCAAATTTGAAATTCAAAGTTGCAAGGTTTTTTCAACAAGGTGTTCAAATCAGTCATTTAAAGACACAGAAAAAACATTGAAATTCTTAACTGAATAAAAAAATCCCTCCGATATTCGAGCATGTTCAATATAAATATGCTTTCTTTTTACACAATGCATGCAATATTCAGAGATATTATTTACATATGTGCATCTTGATAGTCTATTCAAGAAGGCATAGCTTGCTAAGGACGGAATGGAAGATTAATTATAAAATATTCATTCTATAGTAATACCACAGACAATAATAAAATAACACCAACTCTCCCTGTCTAGTCTTTCTCAAAGTCTGACCATTTATCCATGTCATGCTATCCTCATTCTTAATTTCAAATGTAATTTGGTGGGGTCTGTGTCTAAGCCTAATAAAAGCAGCTACCACAGTGAGTGGGTCAATCACACTAGAATTGACCCCAGACCAAAATACTTATTTCTTGGGCAGCATACAAGTATCAACAGCAAGTGGTGGAAAACAATTTATTTATTTATTTTGGAAGCAAGGCTAGATCAAAGTTAAGCAGTTTTAATCAAGGGTTTCATTATCATTTTCATCTGTTCATCACATTACTAGCACACAGGAAAACCATTCATGATAATTAAAAGTTAAAAAAAAAAATATCATAAAACAATATCACCTGGTATGGTGAAAATAATAAATCAACAAGAAAATTAAAATGTGGAAAATTCCTCAATATTAATGGAAGTATATATTTTAGCTTCAGAGTATGTTATCGGCCATATGGATCAATCTTGTCTATGATTTTGAAAATTGTAACATTTATTTCTACATGGATGAAGTGGCAAACAGGCTAGCAGAATCCCACATCAAGAAAGGCATAAAATCAAATTAAATGTACATTGCCAATAGAATCACTGAAGATGTTATCATTTAACAATTTTCAGATAGAGAATTAGGAAGTGTTAATAATGTATTTTTTACTTAAGAAAATATTATGAGGAAGTGGTCTGGTTATAACAGCTTAACTAAATCCGCTAAAATCAAAATATTTTTGTTCTAAATATCAATAATTAAAGCCATTACTTGATAGTTTTTCTAATCATATAGCATTTATATTATATTCATTGCTTTTTGTGATATATCCCTTACTGTTAACATACTCAGTGTTCTTTTAAATTGCAGCTAAAACAGAGAAAATGAGAGAAAGGGAGGATAAAATCCCTCGTGTTAATTGTTTTATAAGATATTGCTTCCAAAGCAAGTATACATTGTAAAATGCCAATAAAAGTAACATTTATAGACGTATACAGTCATTATCATTTGATAAGTGCACACGATTAATAAAATAAATCCAAGTGATTCACATATCAAGAACATATATCGATGCAATGAACACAAAATTACTTTTATTACCATGTGCACATAATGTACATGTTAAATTGAAGAGTTCTGACCCTTTGAAACATCTATTATTTTTTTTATAAAAGCACCAACACATATTTTTTTCATGCTCGATGAATTACGACACTCAGTGCCAGACTCATTTACAAAATATTTACATATATGAGCCACTCACAATGCAATGGACGGAATTTTGATATCAGATTGTAATGCCAAACACACACACACTAGATATATGCTCTCCTACAAATTATAAAACAAGTAATTCATTTTTATAAGTCAAATTATGAAATTCAGAACCATGCTACAAAAAATAAATATCTGAACTATAACCAAAGACATTGTTTATCATACTAGGCCTCATTGCAGATAGAGATGTGTTTTCAAACGCAACTCAAGATATCAAGCGCGAGTCCTAGATATGCTCGTATGATTGTTAATTTCACTTGCCTAGAAAATAAATATCAATTGTTCCTAAATTACAGATTTGTCAGTTTGTGTCTTTGTAAATCTCCCTTATACATGCAACTCAATGAATTATCTTAAAATATGCTCTAAAATACCTCTTTTTAAACTCTCTACAAAAATAACACAGGCAATCCATGTTTCATTGTACCAATCTCTTTTTAAACACTCTGCTTTATATATCTGATATATATAGCTTTTCATACTCTGTCATATATACAAATATAAGAGTCCACATTCTATCTGTACAGTAGACAACCTGTTTGGAATTGATTTTGTTCATTTTTTTTGAGTGAAGACTTGAGTCTGTGTTAGATTTGACTTTGTGCAAGAAAATAGTTTCTCGTGTAAACAGAAGCAATACTTGGCACTCTATTCTGCAGCAAAATATATTGTTTTTTTTTAAAGATCTGTATAAGCAATATATTTGATATGTCTCTAAAAAAACTCTTCAAACAAAACATAACAATACTGATTGAATTTCTAATACACTCTCTGTCTTCATATCCTTTTTCTCCGCTTGAACGGTTTTCAAGAAAAAATTACCAAGAACACAATGAAAATGAAAATAAAAATGTTTTTGTTTTTGTTACAGATTGTAGGCTCTTACAGCTATCAACAAAGATAGTGAAATTTCATAATTTTGACATGGCATTACATGAAGAACATTATAAACACAGAAATAAATGCAATTGAATCAATTCAGTGAATTTACTCAACTAATGCAGAATTTTTTTGTGTACATCTAAATTAGTAGCAAATTTCTCACAGTTTAAATCAATAAATATATGTACCAGCACACTTCATTTATTAGTTTTATATCAAGGTGATTACTATAGTGCACTTTGAATTCAATAAAATGAAAATCTTTCTATCATGAAATTATCATCAAATAAATTGGTAGACACACACACTCTTAACTAGTAACAGACACAATTGGTGATTATCCATAATGATGGCACAATATTGTACAGTATGTATCTCTTTTGACATGAAATGTACATGTATAGGCAGTTATTAACACATTTAAAGACATTTTGTGTTCCTCTCCATATGCTGTACATGTACATGTATCAAACATGGCTATTTCATTCTGTAAGTGTGTTAGTCCTCAAAGTAAGCCCTCATGAGGGAAAGGCAACAGATCACCTTAGAATCACTGTTGGTAATGGAGATTTTGAGGGTAGCAAGTTATTAAGGTGGGCATCAGAGCCATCTTCATAACCTTGGTCTAAAGCATACCCTGGTGTGTTATACCATTTCAAATTGATCTCTAAGAGTGAGACCTTACACAGAATTCTTCAAACAAATTATTTTTTTAAATCACTTTCAAAGGAGGTATTCTGTGACCTGATAGTGATGCCATTACAGACATTGAATGTCTATGTCTATTGTGATTTTTTATTAATAGTGTTGAGGCAGGATATTCATTCCATACACACTAGGCACTTAAAGGATAGTTTGGCATTGCACATCAAGAATCAAGGTTTTGTCTAAAAAGCCAAACGATCAATATGAATCAACAATCTTGAGTGAGTTTCTGATTTTTTTTTTCCCCAAGTGCAATATTATTTCCAAATACACATTGAAACATCAACGTCTGATCCTGAATGTAAAAAATCTGTCCATTTTTAATTGAACTTTGTAGCTCTTGAAAGCATTCTGGGACTAACAATGCTTCTTGGTTGACCCTCCTGCGGACAGACTCATCTGATAAGAAGGCACTCTCTATCCCAAATCATCAAACTTCTCAAGGTCACCATAAGGACAGGGTTGAATAACCAGGGAACCATCCACAAACTAATGATGAAGAAGCTGTCTGGACTTGAAGATGATATGGAAATCCTCATGGACACTTTCCACTTTGGTTTGGAATGACCACCTACCGTGTTGTCTGTGAAGTGATGTGGTCAAAATAACATCAGCCTAGGTTGTCAAACATCTTGAGGAAACTCTTCTGACGCACAATACGTTGGGACTAAGGAAGCCACTCTCTGTGCAATAGTTGATGATTCTCAGGAATTAGTTGATAAGATGACCTGCTGAAGGAATAAATGTCAATCCTCCTCTACAAGTCATGTGTATATCTGTGAACTTTATGTCAATGACAGTTGACAGCTAGGTCACAACTTAAGCACAAGATATGTGAACGCATGTGCACTATATATATCAATGACGGTTAATAGGTCACGGTTAACTGATGCAGACAGACACAATACACACACAGGATCTCTCAGTGTTTGTCCATCTCGAATTGTTTCTCAAAATCTTCTGTAGCAGCTGCATATTCTTCTAAACCACCTCTAGAAATACTGAGGATACAAGTTCCTCTACTCTTCCATGCCTCTGTACACAATGTGTCCTTGGTGTCTAATACTTTACAGGTGTTCGGTGACAAGGTCACGACTGAAGCAGCATCTAGAAGAATATCGTCACGGATCCTCAGATGTCAAAGGAAGCCATCCTCTGTATCATCAGGGGTGCTCCACCTATGGGTCCAAGGGGTAACTTTCTCCTGCACACAAGAGAAAATAAAACAGTAGGTTTTAATTATCAGAAAAAATTTAATGCAACTTAGAGTAAAAAGTGTTTTTTTTTTTTTTTTAACATTTTTGGTGCAATTTAGGTGACATAAAGATCTGTAAATGTTCAGCCTGTTTATCATTTAACAATTTTCTGAAATTATGAACTCAATTTGTGCCATGCACAACACTCATGAGCATTCTGTATAAAACCCATGCTTATGCTTTAACCAACAAAGGAAACATTGTCTAAGATGGGACACACTTACCTTGCATGTGGTGACATACTGTAGTATCCACATTCTGCTAATACACTCTCAATGAAGTTCTGCATCTGTTCATACGTGATCCCTATGTCTGAGTCATGTGGATCTACAGGCAAGTTCACATGAGCTGCAACAAAAAATGGAAAATGCAATTACAGTCAAATAACTTTGTATCACTGGTCCTGTATGGATGTTTCACAGACAATGTGACATTGAGGGTAACTGGATTGAATATTCTCCCAGGGAGTGGAAAAGTAAAAATATATACAGTGTGCAGGCAAGCCTTTGGGATCTGATTATTTTGGTGCATGTAATAATAAATCTGCAAAGAGCCCAATATCTAGAACACTTCATAAAAGCAGATTTACTTCATGTTTATAGCAAAGTGAAAATCAATTGATAATTCTTTTGGTGAGGAAAAATTCATAGACACAAGGAAAAGTAGGCCTTAGATAATGAACATTGATGGCAAAGGTATTGTGAATCATAAACTGAAGGGGTATCATATAAAAAAAAGCCAAGGTGAATTTGTCTGATTGATTTTACCTGGTGCTTCTCCTGTGACCTGATAGCATGCTTCTTCTTGATTAGCTTGTCTGAGTAGAAGGGCCGCTTCACCTACACCTAGGTTCAAGTCTATTAACTCCTTAGATCCCAATATGACCTGAAAAACAAAACAGTTGTCAAAATTTTGTCATGCAGTTTTGTCCTTATGCTAATTTCTTCTGGGATCAGTTTCATTAAGGACTACTTCCATGGTAACATTGCTCAGATGCCAGGTAAAGCAAAAGTTATGGTAGTTACCATAATGTCAAACTTGCCATAACAGTAAGTCTTTGTAATGGACCATCGGTCTCAGGAATAATTATGCAACTAATGGAGATCTCTATATACCCTCTTCACTTGACTACAGCAATTTATTAGATGTTACAAAGGAGAAGAAACTCTATCCCATTGTAATCCAATATTTTACAACTATATGAAATTTATTTCCAGAGGTTTCCTCTTTTTTCTTTAAATTTACAGGAACAGACATTTACCTTGATTTTGATTAACTGAAAATAAGCACAGGTGTCTATTAATGAGATAAATATCAGATAAAACAACCTTCATCAACGTTTCATTCAACGTTGAAATCAAACTCCCAAGACCTTTAGATAAACAAGAGAAGATCATGTATTACCTTTTTGAGCTCGCCTTTGAGATTGACTGAATTAGACTGCGGAGAAAAGAGCGCCCTCTTGAATCGTTCTATGACCTTACGACGAGGGTTAGGGGCAAGTGTTGGCGGTAGCTGGCATATGAAGATAAGCTTGTGGATAAGGTGAAGGATCTTTAGGACGGGATCACTGATCTGACGGACTTTGCGAGGAGAGATGGTCAACGTAGCTGCAGCTGACGCTGTGGGTATGAAAGCATAAAGAGATATGAAAGTTGGTAAAGTATTGTCTTACATCAATATGCAATTGATCAAAGGAAATCATCATAATTTGACTTTTTCCTTATATCTCTTTTTGTATGAAAATTCAAATACGGAATTTATGAATATTATCTTCTTTTTAAAAGGGGACTATTATTCATAATTCAAGAACAAATTAGATAAAAAGAATGAAAACAGAGTGGAGAAGATAATATTAAAAAAACAATACATAAAATGATGAGCTGAGAGATCTATGGAGAAAATGAAGTAAATAAGTGGGGCAGAGAGAGAGAGAGAGAGAGCGAGCTATGAGCTGAGGAGAAATAACACATTCATGTCTAAGCTTGTAGATTTGGGTCTCACATAAAGTGAACATTTGTAACCTATTCTACAGACTCTCAATTCGTATGAAAACCTGTATTACATACCCATATTAAAAAAACAACTCCAACTCAACAATGCAAAATATGAAATTAGGATTGGATTGAGCTCAACCCCCCAAATCTCAATGAAAACAGTTCATCTTAGAGAAGAATGTATCAAAAAAGAAAGTAGACTTACGAGGACGCATTCTCTGATTAGCAGATGAGGTTTGTCGTTTAAGAGTCTCTAATGATGATCCACTGAATGCTCTATGTAGTGTAGTACCTGATGGACGATGGGTTAATGACCCGGACGGTACCTCACTCGGTGATAGCAGGCCTTTTGTTGCTATGGTAATCAATGTTGGGAAGAAATAGTTGAAATACAATTATTTTGGGGGGAGTTGAGATTCTATGAAATAAGACTACCTTTTTTTGACATCCAACCCTCATTTTCATTTCACTTCACTACATGAACTACGCAAGATATGATAATATGAAAGAATTATAAAATTTCTTACAATGAAAAAAAATGGAAATGAATCATTTCATTATGTCCAACATAAAGGGGGTTGGATGTAAATACTTTAGGGAAGTGGTCTTTGGTAGCATGTGGCCTAATACATTCAAAATATTAGTTCTAAAATACCTGTAGCCAGGAAGCTACGTTTATAAGCCTGCTAACCTGAAATCTTTGGTTTCTGTTTCCCCTAGTACAAGAATTAGAATGTCAATTAAATAACAGTCACATTCACCATACTACACGTGTACACAATATTACGCAGATCAATGCCATCATATCAAACAAAATATTTGTCACAACAACCAGAAGTCTATGTCAACTCCTATACCTAATGGTTGCAATGAAAAAAAAATTTCAAGATAACAGGAATAAAGTTTTAGAATGCAGGCTACTGTCTAACTTACTTCTAGCTTTCAACCAAAAATGCTAAATGCAAAAGATCTGCTTCTAAAGCTTATTTCAGCAGGAGGCCGGCTTTACAAAAGTATTCTACAATGTATTCCATATGAACTTATGAACTATGGGTGATTTCAAGTTTGGATCTCGTGTTGGTGTCGGAGGCAGTTTCAGAGCTCCAACAGCTATTTGATAACTTCACACTAAATAAGACTTGTCCAATAACTGTTTGGTAATGTGCTGATGTGAACGTCATCACTCAACACCAAACATGAAATCACCTTATGTATTTATTGGTAGATGAAGAGTTTGTGAAAGGGGGTAACAAACCTGGTGATTCAGCAGTGAATGGTCTCTTGATGATGATCGGAACGGAGGGGCGGGGTGAGTTTGGGGGGCGGGGCACTGCATGATGACTAGTGGTAGAATTAAGACTAGAGCCTACATACAGCAAACCAGGGTGTGAGTGTGTATAAACAGCATAAGAAATGGAGGAGAGTTTCATGCAGGGTAATTTTGTGAGAGGGCAGAGACAGAAAAAAGAGAAAGAGAAGATAAAGAGGGTTGTCAATGGGAGTGTGATAATAAAAAGAGGGATTATGATAAAGAGGATGAGATTAAGGAAATATTCCCAGAGAGAAGAGAGAAATAATGAGAAATACAGTTACAAAGAGAGAGAGAGATAAAGGAAGGAAATGTGATAGATGATGGGGAACAATGTACACAAAAATGGTGAGAAAGGAATGGGTAGAAAGAAAGATGAAAACAAATGTAAATAAGAAGAAAAGGGCAAGAAGAAAGATGAGAAAAAAAAGACACACAAATACATTGTATCATGTTAAAAACCACATCAAATTATGTATGATAATCTTATTCTCAATAAACTCACGTGAACCAACAATTTAGTATCATGCATATAAATATAAAAAGTACATACAATGAGTGAGGCACTGCAAAATATATAAAGCAATGATTTAAATTGAATTTAAAACATTATAGCAGTATATTCAGTGTATAAAATCACCCCTAGTGCATAACATTTCTGATTTTTTTATTTGATTAAGTACAAATGAAAAACACAGCAAAATGTATCAACTGTTAAAAGTTATCATGTAGAGATCATGCAAGTTTTAAGAAGACTGGTGTACAAACACTCACCAAGTACTGAGCTTCCTGAGCTACTATCAAGACTATCACAGGTTGTGGGATCATCTTCCTCTATACCACTCTCTATAATAATTGAACAGACACCAGTGGATACATACATAATTCAAATCAATTAAAATAAAGTCAATCTAGTTCAATTCAATTAAAATCAATCCAATTCAATACTATTCAAATAAATTCAATAATTTCATTTTCATACATACGGTAAACAAACAATCAAATCAATGAAAATCGAAATAACATTACATTTTGAATACATTTCAACTAACAGTAAAGATGAGGAAACATGACTCAATGTCCAATAAAAAAATGAGTTAAACAGTCAAATGAGTAAAGCAATTGAATTCATTTCATCCAGTTTAATATCAATCAAATGAATCCAATCTCATTTCAATCTGAATAGGGGTTAAATGACTAAATGACTTACTTGAAGTCAATTCAATTTATTTCAATTTGATTTGAATCAATTTTTTGAATTCCTATTAGGAATAAAATAAAACCTACTAGGAATTTTAATTTGAAATATAGCATATTGATTGTACTGAATGGATCTTACCTGCACTCTTATCTGTATCAACTGAGATGTGTTTAGGTCTTATTGGACCAAGGTCTATCTGACTACCAGCTGTACTAGATAACTCATCACAAGACTCAAATACATCACTAAAAAGGAAGAAAAAACGAGAGTGAAAATAAGGATGTTGGTAGAATTACCTAGAAAGTAATCATGCTTTCTTAATTTATTTTGGTGAAAATGAGATTTTGTGAAGAAATTATAACTTCTTTTGTCAAAAGCTCATTTAATGATGAAGATGGATTCCCCTTTTGCAGAAAGATTACAAGCAGAAATAGTAACAGCAACAAGGCGCGGATCTAACCAGATTAAACACAATATTTTAAAAGAGCCCTACCATTGTCCATATGATTATTTAAGCAGGCCTGAAATTGTACTGGATCCAACTTGGCTGAAAAGAGTATCCATTTTTTCATGCAAAGCTGTACATGTATAACTCCTTCAATCAACAAATCACTAGTGCAGAAACACATATACTATATGCAAGTGTGAAATTAAGTGCAATTTTTAGTCAGACACAAATCTTCGTGAAAGACACAGAAGTTTTATGAAAATTACAACTTATGAATATGCCGACTATGATTTTGTCCAAACAAATCAGATAAGATTGAATTCAACTCTTACTTGATCTCAGAATCACTCTTGATGCTAACTGCTCCTCCACTACCCGACAGGTTGGCTAGACGATCTATCTTCTCTTGGGAAGCCAAGAACAACCGATGATAGTTCTGCATATTCCGTGTTGCCTCATGGTAGTGCCTAAACAAAACATAGAACATTCAACTATTAATAAATTCAATATTCATAATATGCAGACAGTATATCCAAGGTACAAAGTGCTTAAGGCAATATTTGGCCCCCCTTTAACATTTTTCGAAATAAATCTGCCGTGACTAATTCTTCACTAATCCTTTACTAACTAGTATTTGCATTGTCAAACATCTTTGCTCCAATGATTTTTCAGGCTGCAAACTGGCAACAAATCGTGTAATAATAGACTAATGTGCATGTGAAGGTTGTAAGAAGTGCAAAAATAGTTGTATTTTGCCTTTTTATAAACCGTTGCCTAAAGGTACCAAGTGATCCCTGTACAAATGGGAAGTAGAGAATTCTGTATGCTGAATCACTTCCAAAACAAGATTTTATTCAAACACTTTATGAAATTAATGCAAAAATATTTCTGGCTTGCACATACTTAATGATATGGCATGCTAGATCTGGGTCATTAGAGAGTTAGAAATCCTGGAAGTAGAAGGAAAGTTCCTGTTTTAATATACCTTTGAGTTCTCTTCCGTTCTCTTTCTAGTTTCTTCTCAAGGGAGATCTGTGTGGTCCGAAGCCCATCCATGTGACGCATTATCATGTCTGCTATTAGGCCTGCCACGCCTACAATGTCAGGTCGCTGCTCGGGGTCAGCGGTTAAACATCTAGAGAGAGAGAGAGACAAAGAGAGAAGGTAAAAGAGGGAGAAAGAGGTGAGACACACAAACACACAGAGTATTAAGACATAACAAGGAGATGGATGTGAGGATAAAGGATAAGTATGTTTCACTCACTGCATAAAGACTAATTGTTATCATAACAACTGTACAATTTCTATAACAAATTTACTATCAGCTAATCAGATCGATTGATTTCAGTAACTTGTTACAAATGTGTCATTCAGTTTTATAAAATAAGACCAAGACAGTTGAATTGAGTAAGGTTCGTGATGATTGTTTTACCTTCTAATGGTGGTACTGACAAGGTCAGAGTACTGATCAGCAGGGAGTGGTTCATAGTCAGCTTCTACTATCTGAAAGAAACAAAAAAGAACAAATATTTATGAAACGATGAAAATCAGTGTACTCTATCCTATAATAAAATGGTTGAATTAATAAATATAAAAATCAAAGGAAAAATTCAGCTATCAGTTTGTATTCTTTTCTTCTTTCTGTCATGTGTCTTGAGCACTTGAAGAATTGATTTGGTCATAACGGGGTCATAAATAATAGTTATTATTATGATTATTATTATCAATATTATTATTCAGAAAAATACACAATGAAGTTTAAACTGATAAATTGTAAAAGATACAATACATGAATATATGATACAAAATAGATATCAAATGGTAAACTATTTAAAGTTGACTCTAAATCACATAATACTAACTTACAGGATGGATATATTTACATAGAACTTGGGGATTATGCTTCTCGAAAGCTGTTACCTTTACCTACATACAATTGATTTCCTTCCTAACATTATGTGCCAAAAGTGTGAAAACGGCTGCACCCCGTTTAGGTTTGAGATTTTAAGAGATTACCCCTACAAGGATGGAAATTTTTTAGGTTTATGATCCCCTATTGCAGGTATTTGGAAGGAAAGCATATTATTCCCTAGATAGCACACACAGGGAAGCTTTGCTAACTACCCCTAATAAAAACAATTTCTACAAAAAAGTGCTGAAAGATCAACTACTTAAGTGATTGTTACAGACTTTTCTGTAAAACCCCACCCCCCCAAAAAAAAAAAAACACACACACACACACATGCAGTAAAGATAAACACAGTGTACAAATTCTTTAAAAATCTGGAAAAAATATGCAAGATTAAATTCAATCTGTTTGAGAATATGGCAATATTTTCTTACCTTGCTGGCGAGGGCAAGCATATTTGAGCTGTAGAACGGTGGTGTTAATGTACACATCTGATAGAGAATACAACCAGCGGCCCAAACATCAGCCTTCTCTCCATACGGAGTGGATTGTACAATCTCAGGACTGAAGTAAAAATAGACAGAACAGGAAATATGGGAAATATTAGGAATCATCAACATAATAGGAACTACAAGTTTAAGAAAAAACACATTCATTAAGTCATGGGTATTATATTGAAATATTGTGGTTGAGTAAATAGCTGATTCTTGGTCAGTCTAACTTTTCCAAATCAGGCAAATTGTCACTTGGTCCACATCCACTTGTTTCATGGCATATGTTATAATCCTTGTTCAACTACAACCTTTCAATCTAATAACCATTTGGTCTAGTTGGCATTTAGCACATTTCTAATTTTTGTCCAATTTCCAATGAGGCTAGAATTTTTTTGTATAATATACACTTACTCTTCATAAATTAGATGAACTGTTCATGAACCAAATTTGAGACTACATGTAGATTAGACTGAGACCATGGGTAAACTACACTGGGGAAACTAAATTTGTTGTCTTTATGGACAGGAAGACCTTCTATATAGGTGGTTGCTAAAGCAGGTATGGCCAGGTTTGTATGTCACTCACCAATTATAGAGTATGGTTCCTACTACTGATGTCATCTTGCTGGCATCAGGTTGCCTGGCTCTGGCTAAACCAAAATCAGCTGTAACATCAAACATAAAGTCATATTTTAGCCAAGAAAATTATATGATTTGGTTTGGGTTACCTATACTTTTGAAAATATGGATGATTATCAATCATGATAATCTGTAAAGCGATATGTACACTTGGTGCTATATAGTAAAGCATTATTATAATCACCATCACATTTCTTCTCCTATGTATAATATCAAATATGCAATTACAGGCCTCATGCTTTTGTTTCCCCTTGTATGGCCTTTTTATAGAGAATTAATGCCTTACTGAAAGATATTATGATTGAAACAACATGATGTTGATTTGGTTTTGTTCAAGAGTGACAGTCTCATTTTAATCTTATTTTGCAAGTCTGGAAGCAAACTTTCGAAGATGATGAATACAGTGCAAGATTTGGAAACTTGTATTGCATCTATCAAAGTCACAGTAAAAGCATCCTTGGGCCCCTTTACAAGATTCCTGTCATTAATGGCAAGTTAAGTCATTATTATAAGCTCCTGAAATTGTACAATTTGATGGGAGTAACTTTGACATAAAATTCATCATGGAGTAAGTTCAATACGCCGAGGAGCGATAAAGGGCAAGTTTTAAGAAGGGGTTTTGAGTTCAAGGAGGGGACATCTTAAGAAGACATGGAAGGAAGGGAGAAGCACTGAATTGTACAAACTGGGAGGGGGAGGGTTGGATATCACAAGTGTGAGGTGAATCTGTCCAACCCCATTCAACAAAGACAGAAGAGCATTTTAAAATAGGACTTCTGAAAGAAGTAAATAATGATGATACTCACTGATCGTAACTCTATCCCTCTCTCCAAGCATGATATTATTAGGTGTAAGATCTCTATGTACGATCTTCTTCTCTTTGTGAAGATATCTCAATGCAAGAACAATCTGTGGGTCAAAATGAATGAAAATAACAAAAATAATTTCATTATTTGGCTTTCGAAACAAATATTTCTAATATTCAAATTTTCATAATTATTACTCCCAATCAGTCCTTCATACAAAATCACCACTCGTAATCTTAACTATGATCAGTAATGCATATAAAGCAGAAACATTTAAGCTTTATGGGATGCATTTAGCAAAATATAGCTCTTTTAATAGTCAGAAGCCACTCAAAATAAAATTGAGTACAATTTTTTTTTTTACAAAATTGGTATTCTTATTATCGTACTCACTTGAATGAATATGTGCCATATTCTCTCCTCAGAGAAGAGCTCATTTTTTTCTTTTAGTGAGTTGAAATGTTCGTAGAGTGGGGCTCCCTCTATCAGCTCCATTACAATATACATCTTCTCTGCTTGAGCTGTAAGGGAAAAAACAAAATATTATTTCCATTTTCAGTGATATCATTTACAGATTAACTACTTGATTATACAGACACAAAGGGATTATCCCATAAAAACAACCAACTTCTCTGTATGTCTAACCCCCACTTGATGGAAGAAAGGTTTGTTTACACTCACGCACTGTCAACGTTCTGTAGTAGCATACATGATTCCAATAAATTTCATTACAATATTACAACACTAAAGGCCTTTTTTACAAAAATACTTCACAAGGACTGTACAAGAAGGAAGTAAAGTTGTGTTTACACTCATGCTCTGTAAACGTTTTGTAGTAGTATACATATTTCAATAATTACAACATTACCATAGTGAAAGTTATTTTACACTCACGCTCTGTAAACGTCCTGTAGTAGCGTACAACATTTGGATGTCTCATATGTTCTTTGACGATACTGAGTTCACTAATAATACTTTCAATACTCTTCTCCTTCTCTTTGGCTGTTCTACCCACGGCTGGATTGTTATATGAGATCTCCTTCAGGGCCAAGAAATTGCCACCGGCATTCTTCTTCACCTGAAAAATGATTGAGTAATAGAAGTTAAGAGAGGGATACAAATGCACTACCTGCACACTGAAGCTAAGACACTGTATATAGTGCACCAAGAATACCACCACAGGATCATCACATCACCTGAAGCACTGGCAGCACCTGACACAGCACAACCCTCCCAGAACAACTTAAACACTTTTTTGGAGAGTGCTTCAAGATTCCAGTTTATTAACAACACTTGCATCAAACAGGATGAAGTTAGATGTTAACATATCCTTTCTCTCAAATAATTCACGTAATCATTTTCCAGTAAAGCCCAAGTTCAAAATAACTAAATAATATTGAAATTCAAAATCTGGAGGAATACAATACAAGCAATACAAGCAAAGCTTTCAAGGACAGGTCCTGCACAATCTTTAATTTGGATGAGGACTTTCTGACTTTTTTAATACTGTTGTCATTTATTTTGTTTTGTGTCCGAAGATTTATTTATCATTCTATGCCAAAAGAGGGTCTAATTAGGAGCCCAACTGCTCAAACAAATCAATACGTTTGGCGTAATATAATAAGTTCACCTTGTAGACACTACCAAAGGCACCAGTTCCTAGATGTTCATAGACTAGATATCCTGAGACGGACTGGGTTGGTTCCTTGTTCTGGTTCGTCTCCTCAAAATTAACCTTGATAGTGTCTAAGAGATCAGCCTGATATAAAAATATAAAGAGAACAAAATTCAAATATGTTTACATCAGGTATGGAAATGTAGTTCACACATTAGAACCTATGCCTATAGCATTTCCATTTATTTCAGAATAAGATAAAACATCAATGTTGATTACATGCCCTGCTCAAGGGCATAGGTGCTGTGGCCAGGGATCAAAACATACATTTTGAAAAATTATTAAAATTCATCATCATCATCATCCATTAGTATACTAGTACTTACTGGTAAAGAAGAGAGTGCTTCTACAAGGTTGTTATAAGCACTGATGTCTCTTTGGTAGTGACCAACGTCAATAAACTTCTCAAAAAGATCTGGTGGAAAGAGACGTTTAAAAAGACGACGATTCCTCTCCATACTGAACAGAAACCTTAGCGTTCGGAAAGAATTTCTCTGTGAATATGAAGAGAAATGAAAAATGCATAAAATATTTTTTTTATAAACAGGATTGTGTTAGATTTCATTGCTCTTCAATATCTTAGCATTAAAAATATGCCAATATTAGTAGCTAAAGACAGAGAAATAAATCCATGAATGCAGAAATGATTCTATCCAGGATCCCTACATTTAGAAATAAATGCTTGGATGGTTCTTATTGTCGGCAGTACACTCGCCATTACAAGGTGGAGATTTGAGACTCCTATGGTGAACAACTGACAGGTTTGCCCATGACTTTCACTGACTAGTTTACTCTAAGCCAATAATAATGATAATAATATATAGCATTTATGAGGCGCCGATTTATCTAGTTTCCTATTCAATGGTGCACTATATATTACTCTATAGATTCAGATGCAAGGACTTGCAGTAGCTTATAGCATATCTGTCAGCAAAAACCATTGAAAAAAACCTTCATAAAATGCTCCCAAAGATGTGGTACATACACATACCAATTAGAACTTCAAAGCTTATTAGAGACTAAAAGCCGTCTTTACAGTTAGGGTGTTGTTCACACTAGATAAAATAAACTACATTTAATCTCAGACTTACTTGTAAAGTCTGAACAGCCTCGCTTTCAGCTTTCTTAGAAGTCTTCTGAGGAAAGATAAGCATACCCACGCTATAGATACCATTGTTCTGTACGATCTGCTGAGCATTGGTGTCATTGTGTACAAGTTCAGTCAAAGCTGCACAACATGCTATTTGAAGAAATTCAAGAGAAAATTCAGATAAATTACATTGCTAATAACATCAACAAATGATTGCTCTCATCTATCACACATCATATTAGAAATGAACTTCCTGTAATAGTTCTAAAATACTTTCACTATTCATATTCCACCTTTAGTTTGTTGGCAATATGCAGCAGTCTGTGCACTGAAAACTGAATCCTAACAGGAATGCTCTTACTACACAAGGGTCAAGTGCGGCAAATGCAGATAAATGTCTTACCAAATGGAATATCAACAACAAATATATCATCACCCACTTTACAAAATGTAATCTCATTAAGATAATGTAATGAAGTTCATACACATATAATTTATGAAAGAAAATATTATGACAATGAATTATATATGGACTTTTCATTTGATCTGAAAAGAGTACCAATATAATGTTAAGATACAGTTTTAGATACGTGGTTGTATACAATCAACTGACCTGATTTGAGAGATAATATATGCTCCAGTTGAATGTCTCCCTGTAAAATAAAGATGAAATGGGAAAATTATGAATTTTGAAGTTGTAAAAAAAAATCACTTACAAACTAGGACTATCTGTGAAATCCAGTATGCTACCTTTACATACATGTATGATGTATTGTGTGCATATATATGAATCTCACTCTCAGTTGATGATTACAAAACTCTAATACTAAAAGCATCAGAGCTATATTACTGCAATAATCATATAGATACATGTACTGCATTAATTTTGACAGTACATTTAATTTTGCTCACAGGCTTCAAAGTCAATGTTATAAAGGAACCATAGTTCTTACTTTCCCACATTTTTAAAATGACCCAACATTTAATGATCATGTTAGATGTATCCATGCAGTGTTCATTTGCATAATTAAATAACAAATATTCTCATTAACAATCGTAAATCTTATCTGCATGCAGGGCTGATCAAATCAAGGAAAACAATTTTTAAATAATTTTTCAGGAGATATTGACAATCTAGATGATTTACGTTACTTCTGAATGTTTCTGAATGAATCAATGTAGAGGATTCACAGTACACTATGTATTATTTTGTGGTCTTGTTTGGTCCTGAAAAGTTCTAACCAAACTCAACGTCTTGAGGAGAACTTGTTTAATTTGACTTACATTATCATGAAGAGGGAATGGTAGTGAGTGATGTCTGCCTGATGAACTAGCACTGGCCAAGGCATGGGATGAACCCCTATCAGAACTGAATTCACGATCACTGAAAAACAATAGAAATACAGATTATGCAATTAATTATAACAAGAAAGCTGCAATGTGTTGAAAGATAGGAATGAGTTTAAAATGCTCGTGCATAGTTTAAACTACACAACGATTGAAAGAATTATATTGGCAAAGCATTTAACATGTATTCTCATTGTTCTACTTTTTTAAAATCCAATAAAGAAACTACAAGGATTTGATATGCTTAGGGTTGGGTATTCATCTAGAATCTATATACACATTCCAATATAAAAGGTTCTTCATGAAAACTTATAGGAAATATAGTATGAAAATAGAGATGGGGTAATGAATGTAATTATTCTTAATTATTCCAAACAAGTGGAATGCCTCTGGCCGTCTCACCTGCATCACGCGATTCAATATAGCAGCAGTGCTGATTTTGAAAACTACTATAACTCGCACAAGATGTTCAGTGATACTTGGTTACTCTTATTTCCACGTTTTATGAACTAGACCAATACACTTATAGAGATATGATGGCAATTCAACAAATACCCCCAACGTGGCCAAAGTTCTTTGACCTTACATGACCTTTGACCTTGATCATGTGACCTGAAACTCGCACAGGATGTTCAGTGATACTTGATTACTATTATGTCCAAGTTTTATGAACTAGACCAACACACTTTCAAATTTATGGCTGTAATTCAACAAATACCCCAATTTGGCCAAAGTTCATTGACCCTAAATGACCTTTGACCTTGATCATGTGACCTGAAACTTGCACAGGATGTTCAGTAATACTTGATTACTATTATGTCCAAGTTTCATGAATCAGATCCATAAACTCTTAAAGTTATGATGGTAATTCAACAGATACCCCCAATTCGGCCAAAGTTCATTGACCCTAAATGACCTTTGACCTTGGTCATGTGACGTGAAACTCATGCAGGATGTTCAGTGATACTTGATTAACCTTATGTATAAGTTTCATGAACTAGGTCCATATATTTTCTAAGTTATGATGACATTTCAAAAACTTAACCTTAGGTTAAGATTTTGATGTTGATTCCCCCAACATGGTCTAAGTTCATTGACCCTAAATGACCTTTGACCTTGGTCATGTGACATGAAACTCAGGCAGGATGTTCAGTAATACTTGATTAACCTTATGGCCAAGTTTCATGAACTAGGTCCATATACTTTCTAAGTTATGCTGTCATTTCAAAAACTTAACCTCAGGTTAAGATTTGGTGTTGACGCCGCCGCCGCCGCCGTCGCCGCCGCTGTCGCCGCCGCCGTCGGAAAAGCGGCGCCTATAGTCTCACTCTGCTATGCAGGTGAGACAATAAAAACTGTTTAGGAATAGGGAAATGCTTTTCAAATATCTGCTATGAAATATATATACACAATATGTGTGCCCCATATCAAATGAGAAAATCATTAATCTCAACTTTTGACAATACATACATGTACATACATTTATGGTAATGTTTACTAGAAACAATGTATGTTGAAACAATTCTCGACATTAACATTGTTTTGCATACAAAATTGGATAGGTTATCATACAATACTTACTGTAAGAGTGCCAGAAGAAGGGGTATTCCCCCCATACTTCTGACATCATTGCTAGCATCCTGGTCTTGAGATAGCTGTACTATACACCAAACCTTTCAAAACAAACGGAAAAACTAGATTTTAATCAACAAGATAAAGAACACATTCATCTTTATATTGCAACAGTCACTCCAATAAAACAGACTCCTCACCGACCAACGGTAAGTCATTGGTACAAATAATGCAGTAGCTTTTGACAGTCTGGAGTCAGTTTTGTAAATAATTTCACAAAATCAAAGCCTAAAAAATCAAGTAAAATAGTCATCAGTGATTAAAAAACTTATGATATATTCTCTTGTAGAATCTAACTTATGAACTACTTTATGAAGACAGAGTAGGAGGGGAGAAAGAGACACACATGCACTTTAAATATATAGAGGGGAGAGGGTGGAAGGGGAGGAGGAAGAGAAGGATCACTTGTTTTCAAAAGTACAAATTCATGCACAATGAACTTTGCAAATAATGACCAGTCAACACAATTTATTTTAGCAAACACAAACTTCTTGTGTACACACAAGACCTTTAGACAGGCATTAATGAGTCACTCTTTCGTGTCCTTTCTTTTTTTGTTCTGTTCAAGGCCAAAGTTAATGAAAACATGTCTGAACATGAATATAGACTACATAAGTCAGTATCTCCTGATCCTGGGCAAATGTGTATTTGACAGAGAGTGGGAGAGTTATCTGAAAAAAAAAGACGTTAACGATTATTGGTAGACTTTGGTAACAGGATGCACAAAGGTCTATTCAGCTCCATCAGATAATCAGATTACTGTTTTTTATTTTCAAGACAAAGGATGTTCTATAGTAAATAAGAGGATAAAGTTCTATTTTATCTCCAGTGTTATCTGTGTAGAATACAGATTGTATTTATAAGGAAGTGAGAGTAAATAAACCTGATCTATTTTGGTCAACCAACTTTCAAACATAAAAAAAAGATTCTTTATTCTATAATCCTTTAATAGTAAGTACAGATTTTATTTAAAAAGTATCTATTTAAAATAGCATCATGCCTAATAATAATACAGCGATAAAACTTTTTTGTTTATGTTGAAAGACTACCATCTTGAGACATTTTATCCCACCATCACCCCTTCTCGTTCCTCCTTCTAATACTGATTCTTATTAAGATTTTAATTCTGATTCTAATTCTGATTTTAATTCTGTTTCTAATTCTGATGCTTATTCTGTTTCAGGCTTTAATTCTCATTCTATTTTTAATCTAATCTTATATCTAATCCTAACTCTAATTATTATCTATTTATCCTTCTCCTCGGCTTGGCAAGGTCACATAACAGGATGGAATTGACAAGCATCCTAAAGATATGTGTATTGAAGATTATATAACATGAATATTCCTTCAGGTAGATATATCATGATAAATACAACTCAAAATTTGACCTGGGATCCAGGGCCCTGTTGTATAAAAGCTACGAGATAATTTATTGTAACTTTGCCATCCATTAGTGACTTCTATAGGCTCCTTGATGTTGATTGGCTGAACATCATTAACATAGTAATTACCATTGGATGGCAAAGTTACCATAATAGTCACTTTCATGCAACTAGACCCTGTTCTATCATATACAAAGCCTTGAGTATGAGTTACATACCACATTCCAGAGTAGACTGATGTTGTCTGAATGGAGAATACTCAGAAGAATTGGCATGCCATCAAATATTTTCACCTGCTCTCTCACTTGTTCTTCAATACATAATACCTTCAGCAGACTGGCAGCAAGTCTAAACAAAAAGAGAGAAAACAATTATACATTAATACTATTTTTTATCCTGGTAATCCGAAATCATTGGGTGCTGCTTACTATCAAACTAAAAACTGTCGATAAAGACCATCCAGGGAAATTAGAAAAGTTGTCTTTATTTGAAAGTAGTTGGTTATTATGAACCTGTGTATATCATATACAGTATATATTTCAATGGGATACATAATTCTATGAAAACAGAAAAAGTGTTTTTTGAGGACAGCTGGTCATTCTATGAGTGCTAAGTTTTTTACTATTTATATCTTATCCCTCTGTATCAAATATCAAAATGTAAAGAGTTTCCTGGAAATATTGCAAACTAGTCATATTTTAGAGCAAACTAAGTGACAGTGACTGTATAACCTCAGGTAGGAATACTGTCTTATTATACAATTACAGTAAGAACTTTTCACAATCAATCAATCAAATAAATAAATAAATAAATACATAAATAAATAAATAAATAAATAAATAAATAAATAAATAAATAAATAAATAAATAAATAAATACATAAATAAATAAATAAATAAATAAATGAATGAATAAATAAATAAATAAATAGAAATAAAATAAATACAAGAAAGTAGGTTTAATTTTACTCATTTGAGAACAAAAATATATACTTTCTTAAATGATTGGGAACATACTTTTTTTGAAAGAATATCACAATCTTAAAAGTAGGAATATCAAAAGGAATATGGTCAAATTTGTGCAATCACATTCAGAAGAATATAAGAATATCACAAAAATTGCTTTGGAACTTACTTTTTAGAAAGGATATCATAATCTTGTAATATCCTGAGAAGAGTTTCTACACAGTATAGCTCTCCTATCACTGCTCTAGGATCAGGGCTAAACAGGGTTAAGAGATCATCAAGAACATATCAAGATTAATACTCTATACAAATAACATATTTTCAATTGATTTATAAAAGTATGTTTGAATGACAAATATTAGATTGTATTTTAGAACTTTCACGCAGAAAAGGAGAGATGACATTAAAATCATGTATAACACCCCCCCCAAAAAAAAAATATATATCAGTACAGTTCAGTTCAATTTATTCATAACAGAAAAGGCATACTATCTTTGAAATAAATACTATCCCTACCCCCTATTTAACAAAATCATTTTCCCTTTTTTTAGCTTGGATAATAAAACATCTGTCTGAACTGTTGTCTGAAAGGCAATGTGTCAATTATTTTATTCACCAATCTATTTCAGAAAAGTCTCAGGAGAGAGGAGCAAATATATCACATTTTTTGGAATAGAACAGGATAGATTCCATCATTACATCAACATCCAGTGACATAATTCAAAATCTGAGATCTAAATAGCTGTAGTTTTCACACATTTCAAGCATGTACACTATGCTCCAGCTTTGTCCCTAGTTTTGCCCCATTAATTGGACTGACCTTGACGAGGATCAGGACCTTGTATTACAAAGACCTGCAATAGATTCAAGTTAGACTCAAATTGCATTTGAGAGAAAATTCACTACATAAACACAATGGCCCATATTCTGAAGTCAGGTTTAACTTAGACCATGGTCTAACTCTGTGCTAAAATTATGGGAAGCCAAAAGTGTCAAAACTTTTATTAAGTTGTATGTTTCTTATATTTACTGTGCTCTTTCCTCATTCATCAATGGTGAAGACAATCATCTATACTTCCTAGACAATAATGAATGATTTGGGAGCCAAATTAGCTGGAATATTATATCTCTACTGGTGGTGATTTAGGAAACAATTGGCTATCCATACTTAAACCACAACTTTAAACCTGAGTTTAAGTTAAACCCGACTTTAGAATACGGGCCAATCAATCTCAATTTGAGATTGAATGGATAATCTATTGCAACTCTTTGTTAGACAGTACCATTCAAACACTTTAGTAAAGGCTTACCTCTGTGCCATGCCTATGAGAGCATACAGAGAACAGTGTAGGACCATGACATCACTAGCTGATAGTAACATTACTAAAGGCTGAATAACACAAGAAAATACAAAACATACACAAAAATATCAAATCATGTAATCGTTTTATTCATCAACCTATTTAACTGTGGTAATAAAAATAATGATGGAGGATTTGTATAGCGCATGTGTTCACCTTGCTAGGTGCTCCTATGTTGCCCCTGCAAAGCTAGTCTACCACTTTCGGTTCCTGCAACTTTTTCAGGAATTACTTCCTGCCAGTACCCATGTAAGTAATGCAGAGTCATAAGAGTGTAGCAGTTTGTTACAACATTATCAACGAAGCAATTACAGTATAAAATTTTCTCTTGCTCATTGATGATTACTACCTTGAATGTTAACATTCATATCTTATCACAAAAGTTTACTTAATTCTACTATTTGTTTGTGTCATACCATGCTTGTTTACAAAGCATATGCTTCAAAATATATTTTGAAATTCTAACTAATTCAATGTAAAACAAAGTTGTACCACATTATTACTTTGTAAATATCTAATTCTCTAACATTAGAATGAATAAAAACAAAAAGGAATAAAAAAAAGAATAGCTGGATTTATTAAGTGCTTTTAGCCTGAGGATACAAAGTGAGGCTATTATTACACCTTTAGCTGTGCTGCCATGTAGGCGCTGAAGCATCAAGGAATTTCTTCCTACCACGTACCCATTCACTTCACCTGGGTTTAGTGCAGTACAATGTGGGTAAATTTCTTGCTGAAGGAAAACACGCCATGGCTGGGAATCAAATCCAAGTCCCTTAGATTGAAAGACGAGTCATAACCACCAGACCACGACGCCCCCCCCCCCCAAATCTGAATGAGTAATATAGACTTACCCTATGTGCTCCACATGCTATTAACCAATCCCTTTGCTTCACATCGCCAGACAACTTTTGAAAAATATCTGAAATAAAAGGGAAAACTTAGATCATCCAGTCCAACAGAGAAAAAACAAACAAACAATTATTTTATCTAAAAATGAGTGAATACAGTAATAAAAGAATACAGTAATAAAAAATTACATAAAATCATTTGAATTTTACAATACATTTTGTCAATTCAACAGGGATGTTTTCAATCCACTCCGTTTTACATTTTAGTCTATATAGTTAGATTAGCTCTTTAAGAACTAAATTTTTATATGACAAAGTGCAAAATAATAAGTCAACAGATTGGAAGTCAGACCATCTGTGCATTAAACTAAATGAGAGACCAAGTGCTGGTTGAAAAAAAAAAAACAGAAAAAAAATTGAACCAAATTAAGGGTATACCAAGTTACCTAATCCATGATGGTGTTAGATGATCTGCGAATTAGACCATCTGCTATTAGACCAAGTGGATATAAACCAATGAACTTACTTGACATTTCCTTGAGTATATCCACCATGAATGGTTCAGAATCACCTCTGTTCAGATAATTCTCCGTCGCTGTCAGTAATTTCTATTACAAGATTGATAAGAGATATGACATAATTATATGTTTTGTCAGAAACAAAAATAATAATGATGATAACAATAATAATACTTATAATAATTATAAAAAAACATCAACAATTACAACAAAAGTAAATGATAAAATACTGTACCTGGGAAAGTACTTTGACCCCTCCTAGTTCAAACAGTGTTTTCTGGTACGACTGGTCTCGTAGGAATAGTCTCAAGACAATCAGAACTCTGACAATGTGCTCTGTAGGTATTCGCTCTACCCATTCTCTGTGAATGGAAACAATTATGAGAGGATTTTATGAACATTGCAACTCTGATTATGGAGAAGTACAGAAGAAAAAAGAAAAAGCCTGGTGACAGTTCGAGCTAATTAATATTTAAAAAAAAATAATAAAAGATTATGAATTATGAAAATAAATAACTTGCCTTAATTGGGGGGCTTTCAAGTTGATTTGAAATTCCCCACAACAGAAAAAAATATTTGTTTCCCTAAAACAACTGTATTCATTTAGGGACATGTATAATCAAAATTCTATTTTGAAGATTTTGACAACATCTATCACATATTAATAATTCATTCCATTTTAATGATATCCATCATTAAAATGTTTGCCAAATATAATGAATTAAATATGACTGTGCATCAGCCATCCTTCCCCCCCCCCCCCTCCTTCTTGACCTGAACCAATAATATTGCTTGTCATATTCCACTTTAAGCAAATCCAATATGTAAATTCACTTTATAGGAAAAATTCTTTCACAAAATCCTCACCTCAAACCCTAAATTGAAAATTAAATCCAAACCAAATTCTTCATTTTATATGTTAGGATGGGCTAGAATGATTCAGATCCATGAATGGACCACTGAATTGACCCATTTTCATCTTTTATTTAACAAAAGGGATACACGAAGGAAACTAATTCCAACAAGAAATCAAACTGTAATACAAGTCAGTGATAAATCATTATACCACTGAACGCTGTTATCTTATTATGCCTTTTAATCCTTTGGGAAATTATAGAAGTGGAATTAATCTCTTCCCAACATTGTTAAGCAAAAACTCTAAAATCATGCATGAATAGTACATGTATGTACATACAAACACTAGAGTATAATGCATATTTACACACAAAAGAATTGGGATATAAAATGATCGTAAATTTGTAGCTCAAGAAATGCAACTAGAGAAATGAAACCTTTCTTTTCATTTCTTTACACACCCAATTTGTTATTTGCATCAAATACTCATTAATTTTTTGGCAGTTATGAGCTATAAGGTGGTCAATTGTATATTCATGATAAAATAATTAAAATGATGGTTGGTAAACCATATCAATACTTACGAGCAGCATAATCTGTGCTTGACTATTGCTGAGAAAATCTGAGGAAATTAACAGACACAGAAATATGCGTAAAAATAAGGATTCTGTTATATACCACACTGGGTACAATAAATGATTGTTATGAATATACATGTATGGACCAGTTGACTACAATTAATGCACTTTCAAATCGACATATACAGTGAAAATTCAAAATGGAGGTTGAAAAAAACTAATGTTTGTAAACTCCACAAGCATAGAAAAAAAAGACAATAAGCATACATGGCCAAAGTATGGAGTCAATAAAGATGAACTTATTTGGGTTTTCAAAAACAGACCTTATAAATAAGTTTTCCCCATTTTGCTTTTTCAATGCTCTTTTCATTCAAATGAACTAAACCTAACTCTGGAGTATTCATTTATTCATAGACTAACCTGATCAAATTGCTTGCTGAAAACATGACCACTGAAGTTCCTCTCTGTCTGATACTTGGAGCTAAAGTTCTCCAAGGCTGATGCTTCAGATATCTGATGCTGTTGACTGTTACCATTAGGAGGAGAGTTGGGAACCATGGAGGCCGAGCCAAGGAGTTTGCCATCGGGAATGTTGTTGTTATTGTTGTTATTACTAGCATCAAAGTCTAAGGGAGGTAGCTGTATCAGTGAAGTATTCAATCAGAAAATAGGAACAACTTTATACAAATCTTTATTAAAACAAACTCACTTCTTAATGAATAATTCATGTTACATGTATAAACTAGAATGAGTGCACAGTATACTATTTTTCTATATCCTTGTTAGATAAAATTTTTGGTCTAAAAGTCTTTCTTTTAATTTTCTTTTATAGAAGGGGTGGGTGAATGACTACTTACATGTTCATTTAGACACAGACATTGAGACTGACATCATAAAATATACCCAAAATTGCCTACATGTATAGTAATTCAAAACCATTCCCATTTCAAAATATAATTTCCCTTCAGAATAATTAATTATTTTCCCAACTTTATGAAAGGGTGGAAAAACAACCATTAACGGTTTCAAATCAGGATCTTACTTGCCTCAACTTTAACCACAATGACATGCCACTATACAGATTAATTCAGGGTTTTTTTCCTTTATTACTGAGTATTTGAAATACAGTTTGAAATACTTGAAATAACTATTATTTGAGTACTCGTATTTTTCTTTGTACTCAAAATTTCAATAGAGTTCTGATGCTTGAGAGTACTATTATATAGGGCACTTAAAATGATGAAGATTACCATCTACACCATACCTGCTGTTTGTTTGTTGGTGTACTAAGAAGCCGTAGAAGCTTATCCAACTCCTTGTCCCTGGAAAAACAATAAACAGTAGATATCACTTTCCTAGCTTAAATGGAGAATGTAGAGAAAGGATTATTCTGAAATCACATGGTTTCATAATAACAGGAATATTTAGAAGGGAAAATTATGTGCATACATCTAGGCCTACATGTATTTAACTCAATTTAAAGTAGTTATTGCAAGTAGGATATATGACGAAAAAATAATGCCATCCTTCTCACGTGTACAACCCTCTAATACCTTGCAAATTATGAAATACCCGATATGAATATTATGAACCAAATACATATAGACAGGATGAGATTTTCAATGAAAAGTGGAGAAAGGTATAAAAATGCCTTTGATATAGAGAGTGGGGAGTGAGAAAGAGAGAGAATTAAGATGGAGAGAATGTGAAAAGGGTGGAAAAGATAAGAGGGTTAGAGAAACAGAATAGATATGTGGTGTTAGAAAGATCTATCTGCATTTCTATCTACATGTATAAGACATTTAATCAATTTAGGAGCGGTATCTATCTCCTGAAAATGCAGCAGAAAGCTTGGCTGCCAAGATCAACAGAAACAGATATTGTAATTCTTGCATTCCAGTAAAAGTAGCACTTTACATGTACGTTCACATCTTGGCACAAGCATAAATTATATGACTAATCTTGTAATATGTACAAGTCACTTTTGATTATATTAGAATGATCTGGCCGTGACATATTTATTGAGAATAAAATTGTAGAGTTAAGAGCATAGTAGGTAAAGTGCAATTATACTGGGGCAGGGAGCAATAAAACATATTAAAGTTTACAAATCAAATTGCAGTTCTTGAATTTGATTACAAGCACTTCCACAAAGACGGAGAAAAGTGTCAAAAGATCAGGTATGATTCATCAATTTCACAGAAAAGAAATTTTATAACGGAACATTTTACAATCTACATGTATGTACATTATGTCTGATCAAAAATCCAACTCCAAGTACAAATGCATGCCTCCTTCATAAAATGATTGAAAAATACAATAAAATGTGTATTTTTTTCCCCAGTTATTACCCCTAACATGAATAAAGTTTTTTTTCTAATTTACATATATATCCTGGGTATATGTGTCAAATGATTATTAATAGTCAGAGGTTACACTTATGCAGATAATTTTTTCTGGAATTGTTAATAACATTTCCAGTTTAGCATATATGGTGCCCTTCCTAAAAGCTGTATTTTAACTTTGCAGTAAATATCACACACCATTTTAGCAACAAGATGAAAATAACAAAATACTGTGAAGGGCTTGCATGCCTCTGGGCAACAAAATTGATTTTTTTCTTTTGCAAGACCTGGCCCACTTTACTCTCTTCTTCTCTGTCATTGTCATATTTTTTTTCTTCAAAACTATTCAAATTGTTTTTGTATATTGTACTGTACTTTTTAAAAATGTTTGAAGAAGGCTGTGTACTTCTATTGTTTTTTTGACATATAACCTATATCAGACTACAGAGGACCTCAGATTTTGTGAGGTAGACCTCCTGCAAATTTAGGAAAAGAGAGTATTCAATAGATGACCCTTACCTCTTGACCTCTGTGTGTCGGTGCTTCTTGTCTCCACTGGGCATCTTGACCAATGAGTCACATGCCAGGGATCCAACCGTTGAGGGCAGGCTTCACATTAGAGCCGCTTAGATCCGATGTGTGAAATCAAGAGTTAGCAGAGCTGGAGTATTAAAGTCATGGTCATTAGGAGCAGCCTCTAAATGTCTAAAAGAGTCCTGAAAAGAAAATTAGGAAAATAGGAATAATCAAAATTGTTAATCACATTTTATTCCTATATCATTTTTTTCACAAGCATTTGATTTGATCAGTTTATCCTGTGTCTAATTTTGCATTCTCATAGATCAATGTTTCTAAACACTAACTTTCATTAGAAATAACAAAAATAACATACATGTATGAAAAACAATGACAAATACAGATGATCAATTATTTGTCTAATAATTTGTGGGGGCATCATGGTCTAGTGGTTAAGACACTCGTCTTTCAATCTGAAGGACATGGGTTCGATTTCAAGCCATGGCATGTTTTTTGTTCAGCAAGAAATTTACCCACATTGTGCCGCACTCAACTAAGATGAAGTAAATGGGTACCGGAAGTAATTCTTCCAAAAGCTGTGTGCACTGGCATCAGTAGACAAGCTAAGCGGGGTAATATAGGAGCACCTTGAGCACCTAGCAAGGTGGATACGTGCGCGATATAAATCTATATATCATTTATTAATAATTATATTACACATTATTGTACAGGTACAGTACAAAGGTAAGAGAGAGGGAGTGGAGACTGGAGAGAAAGAGAGAAAATGAAAAATAAGGGAAAAATATAGTGAAAGAGAGAGAGAGGGAGGGAGAGAGAGAGAAAGACGGACAGAGAGATAGAGGAGGCAGATAGGAAAACTGTCAGGTGTTGGTGAATAAAGGCAGGTGGAAGTGTAGAAAAAAAAATCAATAAGGACCTTTACAACAAGAGAAGGGGGAAAATGCGTAGTTTGCAGAAGGAGAAACCAAATTGTACATAGGCGGAGCTTCCTTTGGTAGATTACGGACATATTTCAAGAAACCTATTTTTGTGCATGAGTCATTGGGTGGATATAATCTTCACATATTACATGAATCAGTAAATTTGTACAATGGAAGTACACCTGCTGCACACTGTATCTACATCTACAAAGTAGGCTTACATGTATAACTACTAACAAATCTAAACCTTTCATTATGTTCACCCGCTCTTCATATATTTTTATCCTATTTTCAAGCCTGATTTTCATTAGAATATGGAAAGAAAAAAAAAGAACATACGGTACCAAAAATCGTAATTTGGCAATTTTCAAAAATCCTACTAGTATTTATTGCCACTTTCACTTTAAAAATAAAAAAAATAGGATAAAACCCTAAAATTAGCAGCTCTGATGAAGTCTTAATAGATCACAAACTAGTCATCAATCATTTTCTCTACTGAAGATGCGGAACCACAAATAAGAGTCTTGAAAGCATAGACTAGTAATACAGCATGTTTTGCTATTGGATGTGGAACCACTCAGCATAAAGACCATACTGTTTAGATTGATGGCCTCAATTACAAATCAGAAGTGACAGCCTTTGCAGAGGGAGTTCAAGGCCTAATTGCAAGGTGTATGCTTTGTAAATTGAATGGGGGTTCTTCAATCATTAGTGTCAAGTGATTACTGACTGTGTATAGTTCTTTAAATTGCAATCAGTGACTAAATGCATGACTTTTAAACATCAGGGGTGCCTTTCATAAAGACTTTGACAATAGTACATGTAACTTTGACGTTGTGACTGGCTGCTACGTTTAATTCCGAGGGTAATTAATGGCTACATTATCTCAGTTGTATTAACTATTAAATGTGTACAGTAGTCAGAAGATGCAATGAATGAGACTGAGGTCTTGTTGTTGATAATTAAGAACTAGCACATCGATGATGTGGAGCTCATCCGGCATCTCGCAATGAAATTTAACACAATTTTAATTTCAGCCCAGTTGACACTGTAGTGAATTATATTGGTGACATAAATTGAGGATATAGAATTGAAATTGATGAAGAAATGACATAGAAGCATTTTTTGTGATCTATGAATAAATTTCATATAAATTAAGCATAAATAATTTTCTTGTCAAAATTTCTTAACTCTGTGTAGAACCTTGGTGAACCACATGTAGCTCTCAGATGGAACAAAAATAATCAAAATCAATCAACAAATAAATAAGTATTATTGTGAGTTTTGAAAATATATGAATAAATCAGCATATCTAATGAGTTTCAAAATTCTGTTTTGAAATTTTGTATCACCACTTCGAGCTATCATATAAAGCAAACAAAACTGAAATTGATCCACAAATGAAGAAATTTTTTTTTTGTGATTTATAAAAAAATTTGCATAAATTAGCATAAATAATTTTCTATACAAAATTAAGAAATTTTGTGTACAAGTTTGGTGAACCTCATGCAGCTCTACCAGATGGAAGAAAAAAAATCAAAATCGGTCAACAAATAAAGAAGAAGAGGCATTTTCTGTGATTTATGAATAAATTTCACATAAATTAGCATAAATAATTTTCTACTGAAAATTTCAAAATTCTGTGTAGAAGTTTGGTGAACCTCATGAAGTTCTACCAGATGGAAGAAAAAAAAATCAAAATCGGTGAACAATTAAAGAAGAAGCATTTTATGTGTATTTTTAAAAATACGCATAAACTACATGTACATGTAGCATATTTAATGAGTTTCAAAAATTTGTGTAGAAGTTTTGAATCCCCTACCTAATGCTATCATATAAAGCAAACAGAATTGAAATCAGACTTGAAATGAAGAAGAAGCATTTTGAAATTCAGTCAACAAATAAAGAAGAGGCATTTTCTGTGATTTGTGAATTTCGCACAAATTAGCATAAATATTTTTCTACTCCAAATTTAAAAATTTCTGTGTACAAATTTGTTGAACCTCATGAAGCTCTACCAGATGGAAGGAAAAAAATAAAAATAGGTCAACAAATAAAGTAGAAGCATTTTATGTGAATTTTTAAAAATATGCATAAATTCATTTTGCATAAATCAGCATAAAAACTGTTCTAGCCAAAATTTCAAATTTCTGTGTAGAAGTTTGGTGAACCTCATGAAGCTCTACCAGATGGAAGCAAAAAATTCAAAATCGGTCCACAAATAAAGAAGAAGAAGCATTTTTTGTGAATTTTGAAAAATGCACATAAATTAGCATATTTTTAATGAATTTCAAACTTCTGTGTAGAAGTTTTGAATCCCCCACCTAGTGCTATCATAAAGCAAACAGAATTGAAATCGGACTTGAAATGGAGAAGAAGAAGCATTTTGAAATTGTGGACGGACGCCACGCCACGGCATAAGCTCATGTGGCCCTTCGGGCCGGATAAGCTAAAAAAGGAAACTATGTGTAGCAATTGATTATCGAACTGATATAAATTCAATTGTAGAGTCAATATAAAAGCAAATTACATGTATGTTTACTTTGAATACATTTTTTTTTACTAAACAGCACTGCCGAAAAATACAGTCAAAGTAATATTGGTTTATACAGAGAGGAACATGTAGTTACTTCTTTAATTAAAATTGTCATCTGTAATTCAGCATCCAATAATAGGATATTCATGCAGTGGTGGAAAAAAAATCTCCCTCGACTCATCTCAATTGAATTTTTGAATTGAAAATTTAGCATACTACATGTATGCAATTCTATCTTGACTCACTTTGTACAACACATCCTAAAGTTGTGTAGAGTGAAGTTAAGTAAAAAAAAAATCATAAATTTTAAATGATCATTTGGAAGATAATAAGTAAAAACATGTACATGTAAGTAATCTTCTAAAAGAAATATTTAATCAAGGATGAAAAACATTGTTACAAATTCATTACATCCTACATGTAGCAATATTCAATTGGGGTATAGATCTGGATTACACTACATGTATATTTTTAAGCCATGTACCTCTCATTCACTGTACATGTACACAGTTTAAGAACAAAAATAATTAATTCCCTTGCTGGGTGTTGTTTCTCAGCATCTAGCGATCTCTTTGTGATTCACGCATTGCCATGGAAACCATGGTTTACAGAGCAAACTCTGCGCTGCAAGTATTGATTAGAATATATGTTCACTTTCTGGTTTCTTGTTATGTATGTAAAACAATGAGAAAGAAGACTTTACCATCCACACTGTAAAAACTGTGGTTAATACTTTCACCAGTTGGTGTTAATAAAGGATGACGACCTGAGGTGTTAAAATTACACCCTAGAGATTGAATACAACATCAAAGAGTGTAAATGTAACAACCAAAGGTGTTGTAATAAACCATATAGGTATTAAACTAACACTGTCAATTTAACACCAGTGTAAAATAACTGGTGTGGTCCTCTATGTACACTGGTTAACTCCAGTTTTTACTGTGCATTTTCACATATGAAATTGGTTTTCTTGGCATCTATTGTACGTGTATATTACAGAAAATAACTACACCATTAAAATTGCAAAAATAGGCTCCAAAAGTTTATAACAAAAAAAATGATTACAGGTCTACACACCTTGTACTTTTACCCAAGTCTGATGCTATGGCCTTCTTTGCAACAAGTATAAAATATGTTCTGATAACTCAGCTTTACTTTTTCCAAATGGAACTACAAGCAGTGAAATTGATTTGTTCCTCAAAAGAAATTAAAAGAAATCAGTGTACACATGATGAATTCACTTCACATCAACTAGAAACTCCAACTGGAGCTGCATTTATCACAAATAGATGGATGGATACATGTATCCAATTGCAAGTATAATTCCTTAAATGTTCCTTGATACAAGTCATGTCCTCCACTGAGCAAGGGTCTGGAGCAAATGTGAGAAGGCACATGAAGGGCTTATATATATATGGATAATAGAAATGGGATTTCTCTGAACAGGATGTTGTTATCTATAGATGCTCTATAAAATAAACCTTGAATAAACTATACACAATGAACCAGGATGTCAAAGGGTCACTGTCTCCTTTTTATTAAGAACTTTACTCTTTGGTCTTCTTATGATCATCCCAACAAAAGAGGTAGACCTGTATGAAGGTAAAATGAATTGTTCATCAAATTAATGAAGCTAAAAGAGGATACATGTGTCTTCTCTATTCTTTGATAGGTGAATAGTATCTTAAAGAAATCAAGCAAGAATTGTTAGGCCTACCAATCTTTGGATGTAAGTACCTGTCAAATGTGAAGACAATATATTGGGATTTGGATTTCATTCAACGCAGAGTACCCAGGTGAGGTGCAAGTTCATATTAAAGTGAATTCTGAAATCCTTGATAAATAAATACCAACATGCTTATATAGCACATATCACTGCCAAATGCGTCCCTATGCGCTTCCTTGGATATTATTACCCTGGCTTTAGCCCCGCAGCCTTTTACAGCGCGGTGGCATTTCAAGGAATAAATTCCTGCCAGGTACCCATTTACCTCACCTGGGTCGAGTGCAGCACAATGTGGACAAATTTCTTGCCGAAGGAAATTACGCCATGGCTGGGATTCGAACCCACGACCCTCTGTTTCAAAGTCCGAAGACTAATCCACTGGGCCACAACGCTCCACATGAATAGAGTAGAGGTGCACTTTTAATCCCCCTTGATCATGGATTAAAATATCCCCCTTCTGTATATGAATGAATGAAATAAGTTACCCTATTGCGATGGAATAGATACATGTGTACAGAGTATTTTTTATTTAAAATATCACCCATGAGGCATGAGTGAATGGAGGAGGTACACTACACCAATATTGATCATAGACCCATAGAGTGAGTGTCAGGTGTAAGAGGCACATATATGTACTTCTGATTACTATAGTGTACTGATCCTCTTTAAGATGTCAAGTTCAAGAGGCTTAGCCCCTCTCTACTATCATGAATGAATAGAAAAGGGGTATATCCTTTACCCCCATAGGAGTGGGTCTCCTGAAAAGGGTTACTGAATGTAATAACCATTCATTGAAGAATTACCTGTTGATCCCCTACAATGTCAATTTTAAGAAGCTTATCCCTTTCACTTTAATATTGATGGTGAATGATAGAGGATGTCAATATCCACTGCTTCAAGAAGAAAAAGAGGGGGGGGGGGTCTAATATCATCCTGGTTCATGTACTGTAGAAGCATTCAGAGGTGGTTTTGAGTTTATTTCAGATTATTCTTGATGAGTAATGGGAAATATTCACTGGCTGACCACACAAGCTGGTAAATGCAAATGATGAGGTTAGATCATGAAAATACAAACATGAGTCTGCTAGTAATGTTCTCTGCTAGGTTATGAATACATGATGTCTTGTACATATCAACACTACATGTACAACAGCATAACACAAACATCAGTTTTCTGAGAGAATGAACCACAATACAGGACACAAAATACACCATGGAATTTGAACATTATGTATTACACACTGGCATAAGGAAGCTTTTTACATGTCTTCATGTACATGAAATTGACACTGGTGGTGCAATTTAAAAATCATTGTTTTTGCTATTCAATAACCCATCCCCCAAATATCTATCATTGTTCATTTCCAATTTCTACACTGTAATTCTATATACTGCTCTTTTATTAAATCATAAAGAAATGATATTCAGCTCTGAGTCCCCATAGTATTATGATTTTATCTCTGAAAGATCAGACCTACAAACAGGAATTTTTTTTTAAAGTCATAATTTCAATTTTGATTTGGGTGTGTCTGGGTCAACATGATATTGACCAAGGAACTGGCAACTGAAATCCTACAACTTACGGGTATAGGCTATATGTTGTAGTCCTTCATAATTTAATTGAAAGGTAAACCTTTATACTAAACAAAGAGGAAGGGGGTGGCATACTGTATTAATAAACACAGGAGTGAACCCACAATGCAGTTGAGTGCTGAAAAAAATGAAACCTTACTCATGCATCATAAAAAAATATTGAAATAAAGAACCAACACATCATTCTTTAAGTTCTGAATAATGGCATCAGAAGTGAATCTTTGTAGTCACACATCCTTGACTCGTTACTAATCACAGTCAATTATTGTCATTATAGGTCACTTGGGAGTGATTCCATCAAAACACACAAATTTACTGGAGGCTAAACATCCAAGAATAAAGATGATTTCTACTCTTTATAATTTGTAACATGCACAGGTACATGAGTACATAAATAATGTAGAGTAAAAGTTAAAATTGAGTGAGAATAAATGTATACATGATGCGTTGAGGTGTTATAGTCTTGATCATACAGTACAAGTAGGCAATGAAGAATCCTGAATCCAAAGTTCTACAGTGTACAATGAACCAAAAATCATGATAAAGAAGAGGCAGTACCCTGTACTGACTCACTGGAAAGATAGCTCAATATCTCTTCCAACATGTACATACAAGTATACTGGTGAAGTATGGGAGTTGAAAGAGACAATCGATCCCCCACAATGGATTCTTTGAATACAAATGGACCCCTCAGAGTCTTCATTCATTCAGTGCCATACAATGAGGAGACAGTCAGCCTCAACAAAACATCCCTTCTTTGATCAATGCCCTTGCCTCAGTCAACCCTATTACACAAAAACACTTGGCCACTGATATCAAGTATAAACAGTCTAGGAAATAACCCAGGAGAGTAGACAATTTTTCCCAATTACAGCCCATTTGATTTCAGATATATCCCTAAAAACCGTTATGCTAGATTTGTAAAACATTAATTAACAAATTGTTTTGTGTGGTGGAGTGCAACCCAAAAGAGTAGCCCCCAAGTTTGAAAGAATAACCCCAAAAGAAAAGAAAAATTGTTCCTACCCTGTCTGACCTGTATGTCACATACATGTATACCAGTATTAAAAAACACAAACATCAGAATCGGAAATGAGTAATATTTGATCTGTTACTTTATAGACTGCAGAAAATTTGTAATTTTTGTCATGAGCTCATATAGGCTACAATATAAATAAACACATGTTACAATGTACACATGTACCTGAGCTATTACATTGCAAAAGCTCAAGATAAAATGGAAAATAAATACTACACTACAGTCAAATTTGTAATATGTGTAGCTCCCACCCAAAACCAAATAACCAGCAAAAAATAACATTATTTGCAGACTACTTCTAGCTTTTTAATACAGTTTGTAGGCCTACATGTTGTGCACACTTACGTTAACTACCCTCATTCTCACTAAATAAAATATGAGTCATAATGCACTTGATTAAAATTGAACAATATCAATCAACCAAATACCCTCCCTGAAATTCAATTAAAATAAAACCCCAGCCTCCTTCAAAAGCTTCAATACAGCCTCATGCACCCAAGCACTCACTTATGGCCCAATAGCGTTCATAACCATGACAACCCCTTTTCATCACCATAGCAACGGGGGAAGCTTAATTTGCCTCACTGCTATTTACACCCAGATAGCGAACCATGATAGAAGCCATATACACTGTGTGTATTTTGTTTGTTCACTCACTGTCTGACATGAATATATAGCAGATCAAAGGGCAGTTCTTAATATCTTCTCAAAGGGGATAAGTACCCTTGAACTATCTGAGACAAATACTAGTCAAATTCAAATTCCATTATGCCAGTGGTTTGTCAAAGTAAATAAAGGGATAATCAGGGCTGAAAATATTTGTATCTGAATAAATAGATTAAAATTCACAGAGTAAAAGGATGAAAATTTCATCAAAATTGGATAACAAATAATGAAGTTATTGAATTCTAAACTTCAGCAATATTTTTAGTAAAAACAGTTATATGCACGTCATGAATATTCATTAGGTGGGCTCATGTCACATCCCACTTTCCTTTTTCTTATGTTATTTAATAATACTGGTTTATTTTTTATACATGTGTGAATGATATGTCTCCATTATATTGAAATAAGTTGCAGCAATGAATATCTAATGCACTTTATATCAGTTGTCAATCCAATTTTTTAGTTCTTGGTAGAAAAAAAAATGATTAAAACCTAATTTCATTTAATAAAATATAAAAGAACAAGTGGGGATATGACATCATTAGTTTGCTCATTGAATATTCATGAAGACATGACTGGAACTGTTTCAATTGAATAATGCAAATCTTTAAAATGCCATAGCTTTGTTATTCCTTGTCAGATTTTCAGTGTTTTGTTTGTCTGATTTTTCTTTCTGTTCAAATCATATATACTTTCAGCCTGGAGTATCCCTTCAAGCAAGAAAGTTACATTACATAAAGAGCAGAATTAGCAAATTATTTTAAATCTGGGATAAAGAGGAGGTGATGTTGCATTGAACCTCAATATCAACATTTGACAAAATACAATCTAGATAACAACAATTCAAATTCTATGATTCATTCCAAATAAATTCAATTCAATACAATAAAATACAACACAATTCAATTGAATTTAAATACATGTATTCCAATTCAATCTAATCAAATGCAATTCAATATAATTCAACTTCAATTCAATCCAATGATATTTTTGATCCATTTCAACAGATAAAAAAAAAAAAAAAACTAGATTATACTGTAGGCCTGCCTAGGGTATGTAAATGTATTGTAGATCAAATTAGGTTGGGAGCCCTGAAACTTTTTCTTTCTTTTTTTATTACTCTTTCAATTAACAGGTCATCATTGTCATTTTACTATTTTTTGTTTTGCAGAGTATTGTGAGTGTTCGAATTTGACGCTATGGGCTTTGATGATGTCTCTAGAGTCTACAGAAAATCATACATGTAGGAAGGACCAAACATCATTGAGGCACAGACTGAGGCAAGCAGGCATACACTCAACATAGCCAAGTATTGAACCTGAAGGGAGAGATGTGTTGATGACAGTCAGGTCATGAGACATCTCATATTACACAGGACTTCACAGTATGAGGGCATGGTACAAGCCTTACATTCCCAAGATCATTATCCAAAGAAGACTTGTGAGGTATTCACAGAACAGATCCAATGTCATCATGGATTAAATATAGAAGACCACATATGAACATTGTTGTGTGTCTTGCTTTATAGGCCTATATCTTTCAATGCAGATTTGTCCCCGGGGGGGGCACTCGACCAAAAAAGTGGTAGGGGTGTGCCGCGGGCGAGACAAAAAACGGGGGCCTTGGAGCGGGCTAAATGTAAAAAGGAGGGTCCTCGGAACGGGCTTCGGAACTACAAATGTTTGTGAAAACGGGGGTCCTTGGAACGGGTCGCCTGTGTGCGAGTGCGTATGCATCCCTATGGAACGTACATGCGGCTAGCCCGGCGGCACGACTAACGTGCGCGCTAGCGCAGAGACGATGGTCGGACAGCGAGCTGCGGCCGGTTTTCACCAAAATTGCTACCGGAACGGCGTAACGGAAAATATGCGAAGCCCTGGAGCGGATTTTTTTCTTCTTTTTTTCTCGAGAAGAAGAAAATGCTATGCTCTGGAGCGGCTTTCTTTGTTCTTTTTCTCAATAAGACAAAAATGCTATGCCTCGGAACGGAAATTTGAGTGTAAAAATGGGGGTCCCCTCCGCGGCACATACCCACTATGCATTATATGTTGAGTGCCCCCCCCGGGGATTTGTCCAGAGATGATCATATGGACTAAAAAATACATGGTAGGACTTAACAATTGATGTAAAATCAATATTACGTTTTACAAGGCCCGAATCAAACCAGGAATATATTGCACCCTACATACATGTATGTACATGTAGGGTCCTAATCAAACTGGGGTATTGTCATCCTTGATCTACATTATATAATCACTATCAGACATGGACTTTGGCAAAATCACTGTATCAAGCCTTCCAAGTAATTTTCAATATACATGTAGGCCTACATATACATGTACATGAATGTAAACTATAAATGTGTTAATGTTCAGTTCTCAAATCACCTCGAGCCTTAAACTTTGTTGTTGTTGAGGTATTTTTGTTTTAATATAGTTCAGATAAGAGGAGGTACATGTACATGCACCCACTTTATATAACCTTGACATTCATAAAACTTGATTAAACGTTCATTTCATTTTTCATGAATTCTGAAGTGAACCACAAAATAAATAAAATTATGAATAAAAACAACAACACCTGAACAAAGACCCCCATATAATGATAGGACAAAAAACTCACAATATTTTAAAGGAAATTCAGAGGTGAATTTGTTATATATCAAAATAACTAATAGCCATCAATATTATTAATAAAAGCTATGAAGACAACAATGTATAGCAGACAATCCTCACACTCAAAGTGGTTAGCCCCCCACTGAGCATCAATGACCTCAACCAGAGGGTCAAAGAAAAGAGGGGATGACTGCACCCTTTTATCACAAGGCTGAATTATTAAATCCGTTTAGACTACAACCAAATATTCGCCGAGAAATATACATGTACACTGATATACGGTATATCAACTTAGACATAAACATGGCCTATGGGCAGTTATTAAAACTTCAGATACTGTCAAGCAAAATTATTGTAGCAAGACATAAGGTAAAAAAAAGAAATAAGGAATAGAGTGATCAGTATTGAACATAATGAACATCCATAACACCTCCCTAAAGCACTGTTGATCTGGCTCGATCGCAATAAACACAGATTCGAGAAGAAAAAATCTATTAAAATAACAATCAAACAGAAAATAATATAATACTAAAGTGTTTCAATGAGATTAAAAAAGAAGATACTGTACATGTGCATGACATGTGTCCATTTTTTTTGGCACCCAAATGCTCTTCACAGACTTTTTGAGTAGAAATGTAGGGCAAAATTTAACAAACATGTGTAACTGAAACAGGCCATGCAGAACAAATGCAAAACATCAAGACTTTCAGCTCTCTTAAAACGGGAAAGTTCCCCTTTTAATATAGAAAAATTAACAAGTAAAAAGCTGGGAAGTTTCACAGAATCATACAAAGAATCATAAAATAATAGGCCTATTCAAAATGTTGCTAATTTATCACAAAAAGTTATCTGAAAGAGTCAATGATATCACTCGCTCACTATGCTTTCTTTTTTCATTTCCTCTTTTTTTCTTTTTACAGATTCGGTATATAAATAAGGAGACCCTTCATATAATCACAATACCCAGTAGGTTGCACAAATTGAAGTTTCACATGATCAGGGAGAAATAAAACTTTGTTCACCATACTTATACAGAAGAAAAAGTTTAAGTCTGAATGGGATGGCAGAATAGTGTAAATATGCAAGGGTCAAGAAAGGTCACATTCATATCTGGGTCAAAATGGTCTCATTCTCAAGGGGAGGTGAATCAATCTTTAGAAGCACACTTTAAGACAAAAGTGGTTTTACCTGTACCCTATTAAAATGGACTTTCTACTTCTCTTTTCCTTCTCTCGCTCTCTTAATTCATAGTCTGGTCTGAACAAGTTTTTCCTTTTCTTTTTCATCTCATCCCCCCCCCCCCCTCTCTCTCTTTAATTTCAAAATATTATCATGCCAGACACCAAATACATGTATTACCATTTTATTTCAACTTTCAAGAATAATGAAAATCAAGAATGATAACATATTATTGCTCCAGGATATGGGTGGTTGAACTAACCCACTGTATTCTCATATTTAACTTAGTTTTTGGTGAATCTAAAGTCATGCTGTTCAGATTTTCTTGAAACAGATGCAAAGTATGACAAACTATGCAGAAGTTTTGCCAAATATTTTCAAAAATTAGACCTAGCTAGGATGGGAGGGGGGGGGGGGGTTAGGGGAGCAGTCAAATATATTGCGGTACACATGCGTGACCAAAAAACTGTGTTTAAAGGGGTGTTATTTTCAGTTTTGGATGCGGGCCGGACTTGCACTAGTTAAGGGTATCAAAAACATAGATTAAAAAAAAAGGTTTTGAAAGACTGGTCAAACGTACTATTAAGGGTATTTTTTTCCATGAAGCTTTTTTTTAATAAAGACTAGCCAAACGTTTTTAGGGTGTGTTTTTTCCTTATCATTTCTGAAAAGTGTTCGGGTTCTTCCCAATTGTAAGCAACGACCCTGAGAACGGGCCTGGGAAATGGGAAAACGGTTATTAGCAAGTAGACAAAACTTTCTTTAGGGGTCATATTCTGGCGACAACTTGTTTAAGGGCCAAAGTGTGTAAATGAAGCCCGCAAAAAACTTGTTTAGGGGGATATTTTGCACACAGAGAAAAACTTGTTTAGGGGGTGTTTAGAATTAGAAATAATTTGGTCACGCATGTGGACAGCAATACATTTGACTAATGGATACAGTATAGTAGTCACAGAAAAAAAACTTGAAGAAAGAAAGAAGATGCAGAGGGGAAAATAAGTCTTCTATACTTTGCCCAACATCAAGGTAAATCAAGGTAAATTTAAATTACTTCACAAAACTGGAACCACTTCCATGATTATGGTACCATGATGATTAACAGTTAGACAGGAATAACCATCGTTTCTGGGGATTTATTTTACAATTTCTGACTGACGGTGGAGCCCACGAGTTCAGCGGAACTAAAAAAAAAGAGACTGAAGCTTAATTGGCATGATTGGTCTACATGATGATGATGACTTCAGTAAACATCCTACAATTCATTCCCATGTCCGTTATTCTAAACAAAATAACCACTCACTAGACCCTACAAGAATTTGTGAAATTCACCACAGCCACAGGCCAGGCTCAGCATACTCAAAAGTTCTGGCATTCAAATCAAACACGCACACACCGGGTTTAATACGTTCAGAATTTATTCAGAGCAAAGTACAAATTGTCAATGCGACCAGGGAAACGTTTACCGTAACCATACATACCGTAAACAATTTCCTCAGATCAGAAAAGGAAGCCGGTTTTCCGCAAGATGCGTAGATCACACGGCGGCAAACAAACTGTACCAGTGTTAGGTTATAATTTCCGGGCTACGGGGTCTATTAATTATGAAGTTAAAAAAAGATGACACTTGTGTCGTGACAAGTCGAAGATCTCGCTTACGCTGGGTCCGGACCTAGTCTTAGGTCATTGTTTTGAATTGGGTGACTGACATAGATTGTGGAGTCCGATTTGTGTACCGCGTATTCTCGATCATGGAGTTCTCGCTCGACGACGACACGACGGCGACTAGATATTTTTATGTACGATCATGTTGAAACTTAGTCGCATGAGGGCGCTCGACTAGTTGCTTCAAGGTGGTGAAGGGGTTGCTTAAAGTTGCATAGTTGTACAAAAAAGATGGAGAAAAGAACTCCGACCAAGGAGCGGATCCAGGATTTTCCAAAGGGGGGGGGGGGGGGGCACATTGTCCCGAGGAAAATTTGACAAGAAAAAAAAAGGTCTTCACTTAAAAAAAGAGGGGGGGGGCACACTTCTGTTTTAATAATTGTGCTTCTCAAAAGGGATGGGGGCACGGGCCGGCTTTGCCCCCCTGGATCCGCCAGTGCTCCGTCCTTTAACGTTAATCACCTTTTTTTACTAGAGACAGGGGCGACAGAGTGAAGTTGAAAATGGGGGGGGGGGCATCTTAATACAAAGAAAAAATTACTTATTTACAGTGGCGTTATGGGGCAAAAATTTTGAGGGGGCTAAATATGTCATATCACATAAACTTATAAGCTGCAAGCGAGTGAAGCGAGCGAGCACATATATTGACATTTTTATGACGAAAATTAAATTCTGTGATAGATTTTGACAAAATAATATTCAAAAAATAATTTCACATTTCACCCTTCTCTCTTTCTTTTTCTCTTTTTTTTCTTGGTCGTGAACAATTTGGGGAGGGGGTAAAAGCCCCCCTCCCTCTGTATTTTCTCTTCTCACATCATACTCATGAACAGATGAAGGTTAAGGCACGTAGGATTATCCTTACCAGTTTTGTAGTAACATACTGTATAAAAATGAGAATTGTTTTCTTGTTTCAAAGGGGCACTCGTTAACACGTAAAATGGGTCCTTCTATACGTGAAAGGGGCACAGAACACGTTCGTGTGGGGCACTTTTCTGGGTAAAAAGAGGGACTGATTCGAAAAAGGTTACAACAAGGCAAGGGGGACTTGCTCACACATAAAACGGGTCCTTCTCAGGTGAAAGGGGCACAGAACACGTTCGTGAGGGGGCATTTTCAGGTAAAAAATTGGCAAAGATTCGAGAAATGGCACTTTCCAACACCGTAAATTGGGTCCTTCTCAGGTGAAAGGGACACAGAACACGTTCGTGAGGGGCACCTTTCTTGGGTAAAAGGGACACTGATTCGAAAAAGGGCACTTGCTCACACATAATACGGGTCCTCCCCAGGTGATAGGGGCACAGTACACCCGTACATGTTCGTGAGGGGGCATTTTTCTTGCGTAAAAAGGGCACCTTTTCAGTGATTCAAAAAGTGGGGGGGGGGGGGGGGAGGGGCCACTGTGCCCCCGGCCCCCAGGATCGCCGCCCATGACTAGACATTCGGGTCATTTGTGAATAGATTCTATTCTTTCTCTCTCTCTCTGTTCTCATTCCTCCGCTTGGTTCGGATCTCGTCGGGTCTAACCCGTATGTGAAGTAAATCATTTTGAACAAAATTCATTGTATCCATTTACAAGTATGACCAAGGAATTCAATTTAGTCAATGTCCTTAGCATTTTTTTTACTAGACCAGGTGTGGTGTATATATCCTTCCACATTTGAGTGCAGAATTATGGAGCATACATTATTACCCACATTTTCAAGAAATAATTAAGAATTTTTAAAGCAGTAATTTTTTGTTGATTTTAGTATTACTACATGTATCTATAAGAAGTGAAAAAAAAAACATATACACGGACAAAATTAATATTTGAACTGGGGCTTTATATTGTCTGAAATAATTGCTGGAAACGTCAAAGGTAATAAGATCTGTCTCTGAAGTTAATACTTGAAATCAGTGAGCCAAAGCAAGATTCTTTACAAGATTCGTTTCCACCTAATGAGGATGATTTCCGTACACCTTTGAGTTAAATCAGATTGAATTTATTTTTACAAGTCGGAGTAATTACCGGTGCCTCATGCATGCTGTTATTATGATTTCTCCTCTTTTCTTTGCTCACTAATGATTCATATTTCATAGTTCTTGGACCAGATGATAAAACAAAGTATACCCCCCCCCCTTCTTTCCCTGACAAGCCTGAGGCATCACTAAAATCCGAAGGGGTGCCAAAAAAACCCTACCCCCATCATTTACACCAAAGTGTGTAATGAATTTCATAATCAAGAAAAATATATCCCAAAATTGTTTGTATATATATATATTTTTTTTTTTTGGGGGGGGATAGGGGGTAGGCCTACATGTTTTCCTGTATTTATTTTTACACTTAAACCCGGCGTCCTGTCAAGTTTACATGTAGACTTTGACCAGTTATATACAATAATAGCTGGAGTAAATGTAATCGCAATCAAGAAATTCGATACTCTTTAGGGTCATTATGATTCACATTCAACGAGGACGAAATAATTGAGATCATATTTAATTTATTACTCTCAGGTTTTGAGTGCCGCTCTTATGACCGTTTCACATGATCAATATTCTCAATATCAATTTTCGCTTATTAAGTCTGGGAGAAGGTATATTGCTTCCATTTCAGATCAGAACATTTCAATAGAGGGAAATAGTTTGATTGAAAACACACTTTTCTTATATAAATCTCATACGGGAAATTTTATCGTGGTCTTATAAAAATCGTATATGTTACATGACTGCGAATCTTGAATACTTCTTATTTGACGATGAGTGCTGATCAAGGAAACAACGCAAGTGGTGTCACTGAATGGATTTGGATCCCTGTGGAGTGGCACTGGTGGGAAGTCCTCCAGACGATCCTTGCCATCACAGGCATCATCGGTAACTTCTTAGTAATGTTGGTACTCTTTCGGGTTAGGCGGAAACTTTGTTCCACCGATACTCTGATCGCTGGCTTGGCTCTGGCTGACTTCTTAACCTCGATCTTCATTATCCCTCATCCTAGAGTGAAGAAGCTTCCTGATACCATAGCTTCAGAGATCTACTGTCGGATTGCTCATTCTTCAGTACTCATGTGGATATCCATTTGCGCTTCCATCTTCACCCTAACCGCCATCTCTATAGAGAGACTGACTGCTGTCATTCGTCCGGTTCAATTCAAGAACATATTCACCCCTAAAAGATCGCTCGTAATGATAGGATACATTTGGTTTGCAGCCCTTCTTGTTAACATCGTAGTCATGTTCGTGGTCTACTACGATGACGGTGCTTGTGTGTTCAGCTTCCCCTCGGTATGGTTCCACATATTTACCGGTGTGATGGTGTTTCTGATTGAGTATCTCATTCCAGCAACCACCATGGTCGTGGCACACACTTTCATGATCTGGACTCTTTGGAAACGTCTCCGCAAAAATGATAAACAGAGAGAAGCAAATCGCCGCATCACGTTGATGCTTCTCGTTGTCGTAGTCGTATTCGTTATTTGCTGGACTCCTGATCAGATCTTTTATTTTGCTCTCAACATCGGCCTCATCGACGTAACCTATCTCTATAGTCCACAGTACCGTTTCTACGTTGTCCTTGCCTTCGTCAATTCCTGCGCGAATCCTATTATCTATGCCACTCGGAACCCGAACTTCAGAAAGGCCCTTCGAGAACTTTGCGGATCTACAAGACGTGTTGGCCGCATCCAAAACATATTCGTTGATATCGAGACCAGAAGAAGTCAGACGGTCGACCGAACAACAACAGGAACAAAGATTGACCTATCATCAAGTAATATGCTCTAAAAAATAAAAACCATTTCATCGCGCTTTCAACGGTTCTGACTCTATTCGAATTGCCCTCCACCCAGATATGTTACATGTACATCATCGTCCTCATACTCGCCGTCTCCGTCGTCATCATCATCAGAATCATCACAATCATTATCTCCATCATATGTTACTGTTAAAATATTAATTTTACAGAAAGTAAAGTTAATGGGTAAAAGACGCATTCTCATATATAGGAATAAAGATACCCGTTTCTGATGAAATTGATATATACAATTTAAATTTCGATGATTAAATACAAGAGGCTGGTAATTTACTAAAAGTATGGAATATGAGAATGTTATCATAAGCTGGAAAGATAACTGTCATTAAATCTTTGATAATTCCTAAATTTGTGTATCTATTTAGTATTATCCTAAATCCGCCGGAACAGTTTTTGATTGTCTTCAAAATAAACTTTTAAAAAAAATTTGTTTGGAGTAATAAGAAAGATCGCATGGCACGAAAAACATTATACAATGATATCTGTGACGATGGCTTAAAAATGATTGAAACATGCAGAAACTTTTTGTCAATCACTGAAAATAGCATGGGTTAAGCAAAAACTGGACAAAGAAAATGATGGTAACGGGAACATATTTTATTTAAACATGAATAAATTAGGCGGTAATTATGTTTTGCAATGTAACTTTACAAGTAAAGACCAGGATAGACGCATGAATGATTTTTGGAAAGACCTCTTGGTCTCATTACAGATACTTTAACCCAGTTAAATATAAGGTTATTTAAATCAATTACTATGGAATAATGGTCATATAAAAATAGATGGTTAAACGATTCTTTATATAACAATGGTTTAAAGCAAATATTTTTTATGTAAAATATATAATACAGAATAATAAAATGTTTTAAACATTCATGAACTTCATGATGACTTTAAATTACCTTTCATTGATTTCTTGCATAAATAAAGAATGGAAAAATACTTTAAGAGCAAGTGATGTAAATACTAAATCTGATGATGTAGCTAAAGATATTTATGTGTTGTAAAAAGGTGACTAAATAGCTGCTATTCAATATTTATTATTTTTTTATAGATTTATCAGAAACTTATCAGTGTGAAAAATCAGTATTTTGATTCAGTGGCAAAATAGATTTTTACTATTTATTGGGTTACTTGGGATTCCAACAAACAGAATGTTGCAATATAAGTTTATTCACAGTCGCATATCGGGGTAAATATACCGTTATTATTATTATTAACAAATGAATATTTATTTAAGATAGGTTTAAAGAATTCACCAATGTGTAACTTCTGTAAGACTGAACCGCAAACTTTGATGGATTTTTGTTAATGCCCTATTGTATTTAAATTTTGGACAGATGTAAATAATTAGTTGCATTTTCACAATGTAAGTTCCCACAAATTAACAAATATTGATATATGTTTTGGTTTTTCAAGCAAGCAACAACATCTTTTAAATAAAATTGTTTTATTTGCAAAATATTTCATTTTCAAAACAAAACGTTAAGAAGGAAAACTTTCGTTCAATTTATTTTTGAATAAGTTGAAATATGTTGAAAGAGTTAAAATTTTATCACATTTAAAGAGGGCCAAGAGATCTTGCATCATATAGAAATGGAGGAATACAATAATCTACCAATTTTGAACTAAATTGAGACTTGTTTTTAGTTATTTATGTATTCTATGAATTATTTATCTTATTATGCCGATTTTTTTTATAAATGTATTTTGATGTATCTTGATGTACACGATTGATAGTGGTACATAATTTTTGCTTTGTTGAAGCAATTAAGATTAAAAAAAATCTCATTGGTAGATACTACTACAAGTCTTCCTTTCTCTCTTTCTTCAAATTGTAAGTTACCAAATCGTTTACCATTATACACAATATTCCGTTCTGTTCACCACCCTTTTTTTTAGTTACCCTTCTGTTCAGTACTTTTTGTTACCTTTCCGTTATTTTGTTTTTGTTATCATGAACTTATTTGCATATGTTTGTTCTGTTTTTTTTTTGTATGAATATAGGCCTGATTAAGGCTCGATGAACGGCCAAAAGCTTGCCGAATAAAATCCGATCTGAAAAAAATTATAACCATCATCATCATCATCACCACCACCACCACCACCACCATCATCATTATCATCATCATTATCATCATTATCATCGCCTTCGTCATCATCATCATCACCACCTCATCATCATCATCATCATCCTCCTCCTCATCATCATTCTCATCAACCTCATCCTCATCATTATCATCATCATCCTCATCATCGTCACCTCATCACCATCATCATCGTCATCATCATCATCATTATCATCATCACCATGATCATCATCCTCATCATTATCATCATCATCGTCACCTCATCACCATCATCATCGTCATCATCATCATCAGTGGCGGACCGTGACCCGGAGGAGCCTTTGGGGGGGGGGCACTGTATTGTTTGTGAACAATGCTGTGCCCCTCCAAATCTTTGTCTCCTCCGGGTCACGGTCCGCCACTGATCATCATCATCATCATCGTCCCATACTCTGCAATCTTTTGGTGAAGTGTTACACAGAAACCATTTTTTTTAAAGTAACCGTAGATCGCTTGTATAAAATGACTGGATTTAAGATCATCGGGGATCATAATATCAATTATCAAATTATATTGCACGTATTATGTATGTTTAGTTTATTTTTGAATTGATCAACCTCACGTCAATTGTATATTTAAATCTGAATATTACCAATATCGGCTATTATTACACCCATTGCATTTGGGAAATGATACGCCTTTTTCAGACCAGGGGACCGTTTCATAAAGTTACAATTATTGTCACTTTACCATAATGGCAGCTACCATAATATTAACCAGTAACTAATCACAATCAAGGCTTCAATTGTATCTACGTACAATAATAATTGCAACATTACTAAAGTTGCAAGTTTTTATGAAAGAGGCCCGTAAAGGCCATAACTGTCCATGACACTGTATGTTATCCTGTATCCAGGGGCGTCGATCCATTTTTCAGATTGGGGGGGGGGGGCAAAATCATGAATCAACGTTCCGAAGGCGCTCGATCACACAAAACAAACAAACTCACCCACTCACAGACACACCCAGGCCTATGTATGTATATATATATTATATATATATGTATACATATATATATGACTCATGAGAAAAAGACACATATCTCACCAACAAATGAATGCGAGCGCGAAGAGCGAGCTCAATTTTTTTTTAGTTTACTGACCTGAAAACAGGAAAAAGGTACCGTCCTGTGTGTAGCAACTGAATGAGGAGGATACATATCTCACTATATACACAGATAATACGAGTGCCGAGAGCGAGCTGAAATTTCTTTATATTCTGACCTGAGAGCTTGATATTCTAAGCATTTTTGGTACCAATGATTAAGATGGGTATTTAAAAGAACAATAGATGCGAGCGCGAACTGAAAATTTTGATATTTCGATCTGAAAAAAAATGACAGTTTAAGGGACGTTTTTAATTAAGAACAAGATATATATCCAGCAAAAGATTATTGCAAATCGAAGCGGGAGTCCTTTGAGGTTTAGAACTGAAAACGGGACATTCTATTCACCTATTTAATCATGAAAAGTATGGGGTTTTGCTACAGAAATGATGCGAGCGCGAAGCGCGAGCTGAAATTTTTTCATATTCCTATCTGAAAAGCGGACATTTTGAGCACGATTTTAAATAAAGAACGAGTTGTGTATCTCAATCTCACTTGCTGATTTTTGTGTAACATTACAGTCTTATTTTATTTTTGCACATGCGGAATTGTGGGGGGGGGGGGCAAAACGATATGTTTGCCCCCCCCCATATTTTCATCGGTGGGGCGATCGCCCCCCAGGATCGACGCCTCTGCCTGTATCTATATAAAAGGGGCTGGTGTATGAAAGGAATAACATTTTGTCGATTATACTCTGAATTATATTCCTGTTGTGTTTTGAATTACAAATTGATATAAAGAATTATTTCCGTTGTTCTTACGTGATATGTAGAATGTAGAGCTATTTGAATTAGTTTAAAATGAGAAAGTTATGAAAGTTTATAAGGCATCAATATGGTGATCTTCTAATGGAGTGTTGTTTTAGAGTAAAAGTTATGATGACTTATGCACGATGGTATATATATAGGTAATACACGTACAGACGAAAGGGCGCTAATGACTAGAGTTGTTTGACACGTTAGTACTTCAAAATTTACGAACAATTTTATTAGAATATACTGAGTATACTGTATATAGAAGATGAATCTAAAGACGAAACACTATACATTTAATAATCCAATTATAAACATATATTAATATGTAAAAGTCACTTAGTTGGTAATAAGCACAGGGAGCACTTTGGGCACGTAAAAAAACACAAGGGCGTTGTTCGGGTATATGTCGGGCAATAGATCTTTCCCTCTAATAGATACTAGGAGTGTTAATGAATTCAATGGCCTATACGTCTCTTTATGAAAGTTTTCTACCCCTTTGTTTCCTATTTCCATAATATTTGAAAAGTCGTAGGGGTGTTGTCCTCTACTCTTTCTTTAGGGTCGCCATGAAATCACGGAAATACATGGGAAAATATTTCTCAGTATTTGATAGTACAGGTTTCGAAATAAAATGAAAGTATCTTAGTTTCGAATCAATTTCAAACTCACTTTAGAGATTTTAAATAAAACATTTATTGGTATCAGGGACGAAAGAAATAATAAAAAAAGATCATTTCTATTAACTAAAAAATGGATTTGTATAATTTGATGTGTATGAAAACATTATATTTGTATATCGATTCCGAAAAAAAAAATCACTATACTTTTATTTTGTTTTTGTATTTATATTTAAAAGAATTATCATTAAATTATTTTATATTTTTATTTTTTTATTATTATCTTCAGATTCAATTTGACTACCATCGTATTATATAACATAAAAATATATGTCTTGTACAAATCTGAATTCATTTCAATTAAAAATATTTTAGATTGCTCAATTACTCGTACCTATTTATGTTTGCAGCATTGGAAACATTATAAATTAGAATGAAGGCCTACATACTATGGAACTTTTAACATGGCTAATTTCATACAAACAAATTAAGACATGGTCAATATAAAATGCGATATCACATCATTAAGGAAAATCGTATAACCTTTCAGTATAAATGATGATCAAGATATCTGTGTATAGGTTCACTCTATAAGAACACGAAGAAGGTGTTTGTGGTGTACCGTATGCAGGTGTATGTTAATGGTCAACGGGAGGTGCAAAGTTACACCTATTCTGCTCCAAGACCAAGAAGATGCAAGGAAGTTTTGTTCTTGTTCTTACACTGTGAAAAAAATGAAGTGCTTGTATAGTGACTGCACTATACGAGTGCTGATTTTCTAGTTAAATTTGAACTAGAAAATCAGCACTCGTAGTGCAGTCACTATACAAGCGCTGTAAGGGCTAAATTAGCACTTCATTTTTTAGTGTAAAGTAGGAAAATATGTCCTCATGACTCGGACCCATCTCAAACATGATATATGATATGAATAAATAAATAGTGCAATAACAAGAACAGAACCTAAAACAAAGTTCCTATAATTAGCACAACTATACAATCTACACATAACATTATAAATAGAGTTGCATGAAATATTTGAAAGCCACTATTTCCCATACTATATGTAATTGCACTTACCATACTTACATTGCAATTTTCTATTACACAATTAATTTTGTTAATAAGATTTACGGGGACAGTTCATATACTACATTGTTTTCTTACATTAAAAAAATTGATCATGAAATTAAATCATATTGCACCGAATAAAAAGAACACAATATCCACTTATAAGGCATAACTTAGTCATAATATTATGGGGATGTAGAATTTATACCTATATAAATAAAACCAATTGACTTTAGATAATTGAACAAAAATATACGAGTACACTCGTCAAAAATGAACATCAAACAAGCCCAATAACAATGAAAAGGCCACAAAATAATATCCATTTGGAATCAAGATCCACGTAAATAGACGTTAAATGTATCTGAAATAGACTAATGTTGAATGTATCTTATTATGCTTATTATTATGCTAAGTCTTCCACCCATGTATGGGATTTCCTAATTTTCCAATATCAAATAAAATTGTACAAACAATAAACCCTATTGCAACAGCAATGAAAGCTCGCAAGATTGGTTTCAGCCTGTGATTTTTTTATCAGTCACACCTTAAAACGCAAATTCGAATATACATACTCCTATCAAACTTCGTTCTGTATTTTATACAGAGGACGGTTGATAAAACCACCACTTTCTTCCTCAAACTGAAAGAGGAAGTGATGCTTTAAATTACCTTCAATAGTTGCTTCAAAGGCCTTATACTTGAGTAGTGCCACTTCAAAATTTGTAAGTGACGATTCACATTTCATCTCTTGTCATTTGAAACTACAGATAAGAGAATTCATTGATTCATAAGAAAAGCTTTTTCAATGATAATCATCGACTGGTTTGTCCTCAGCCAATCAGCTGCTAGAATTTTCCATAGCTTATAACATTTAACCTGAAAAACACCGACAGAACTTTTTATGAAACACTCCCTAGTTCTAGTTTTTTCTTCCTGTTTATGATAAGAGGCGTTTAATACTTGAGAGTGGTATTATGGACGCTCAAGTTATTTAACTCTGAATCTCAAGCATCATCATCATGGTCATGTTTAACTCGTTGTCAACTGATGGCGACAAACAGTACTACGTGTTACGTGAGAAGATTCCACTATACGATTTGTTCTTAAGGGGGCATATGTATGATTCAGAAATTTGAAGGGGCCGAGTTTGGGATACGGTGCGCTATAAAAAGATCGAGGGAACAAAGTGAGAGGACTCAAAGCAGGACTCATCATGTAAAGTCAGCCAATAATGTAACCTATGCTGCTTATATAATACCATTGCTTTCACTTCTCTGGAAGAACGCGACAACCCACATACAAAATTCTGAGGGTGTTTGATAAGATGAGATTTCCTGAGCCGGTTCGTCATTAGACCGGTCTAGACCAGACAAAGGACTCGGATTTGAGGGGCTATAAGATTATTGTGCACAATAATATTGCAACATATATACCAAGTTAAAGAACTGACAAACCCTCAACATGCTGCCTGCTTCCTGCGTTCTTTCACTCTCTAATAATGGCTCAGTAAAGATCAAGGAACAACAAGACATTCGCAGCTGTAGGTCCATGATGAAAACCTAGGGAAATATTCATCTACCAACATTGATTAAACCCTCCTACAGGACATTCCCATGGTTCTCTCTATATTAGCTGATCCATCCACTATTTGGAGATTCGTTAATTATGTCTCCTGTGATCTCGTTACCTTGTTTCCTGCAGCATCGGAGAGACTGTGCTCTTGCAGCTTCGTATCTGCATCATTGCAGCATCGTAAAGGTACATGCATAGTTGATGGAAACCGAGGGAAATATCCATCTACCAACATTGATCATACTGGGAACGCATCTTATGAGAGCTAAGAACGATCATCATCCCGCATGATGCGATCCAGTATCATGTTGGTAGATGGAGCATCTCACATTGGCAACGTTTCATCGAAATTCTTCATCCGACAAAATCTGAAAACTTCCCTTGGTCATGTTGGTTATGTCTGAGAAGGACGAGTGTCCGCCTGTTTCTATGGTAACATATTTTTTCGGATGAATCTCTATCAAGTCCTTTTATGAAGCGTTCTCTTGTTGGTAGTTTGATGGTTGTCGTGGTGTCATTTTCTCGTTGCGAGTACTCCTGCTAGAATAGCGACTACGATGACGATGAAAACCGTCATCACCACTGCAATGATGATTCTCTGCTTCCCGCTCCGTCTCTGAAGGTAAAGAGAATACAAAACAAAGAAAAATTATACACTTTCAAGGATGGAAGACAGATTATGCTTTCAGCAATGCATGGATTCTCTACATCAGCTGATAATTTCCTGCATATTTCAATCTGTTTATCTTTTAAAAAATCCAAATAATCACATTTTCTTAATCTCTGTGTTACTTCAAACAAAAAGGGGAGTACAACAGCATGTACAAGACAAACAAAAATATTCAGCAAGCATTGCAAATAAATTCGGAGTTTCTAATTGATCATGATGATATTCAGCCTAAACATAGTCTCTGCTTGTAATATTATTTTTAAACCAACAATACATCTGAACCGGCATGGAACAACTACCATTCTAGATCTATTAATAGATAAAATGAAAGTAAGATATTTAGTAAGATATTTATTATTGCGCATTCCGTATAATATTCCAATAATGCGCATAAATTCCATGGTTGTTGGTAATTCATGAAACAAAAGAGATATAATACATGAGATATAAAGTATATGTATTCGTTGGGTTAGTATGTAAAAATAATGTCTATTCATTCAGATTGATTTGTGCAACGCGTTGGCGTATTTTATCAGGGGCCCGTAACACATAGTATTTTGTGGCTGAATATCAAAGGAGAATCTAACATTTACAATGATAAATTATTTTGTGTGAAAGAAGGAAAAAACAACATAACAATCAGAATAATGGGAGTTTGAAAGAAATTCGACAAGGATTATGAATTTTAAAACTGTTTCGAAAATGAAATCATAAGACTTTTTTAATTGTAAATCCCAAATTTGCAAAATTAGTGAGAGGATTATTACAAGAGTATTTTTATCACAACAACAAAGAGATAGATAATGGGCGTGGAATTGAAGCAAATATTACCGTCCTGCTTTCATCAAACATGTGACCAGTTTCATATCCCAATTTTGTTAATGCTTTATGATGTCTTCCTCTCTTCTTATTCGTTTCAAAATATTTTACAATTTTGGTCGCGACCCCCCCCCCCCTGTAAAGAGTCTAAAAGTGAATCTAATACAGGCGTTTTTATTTAGACCTGTTTACTGCTTCAATTCAGGCTGATTCTATGACCAAATGGTGAAGTGAAAGAACCTCGATAAAAATGCTTTAATGATTGCGACCTATAAGTCATTTGCGAATTGGAAATTAAAATGGATGATATATCGAATAGATAACTCTGTGAAATTAATATACAATATCACTATTTTAGTTTAAGTCGTTGATGCCAGATGGCTAGCAACATAATACAGACATATTATAAAGAAAAATATACAGCTTTATCAGTATCACAATGATGTAAATGACTATAATGTAAATTATGTAATGTTATACTTACTTCGACTGTAGTGTTGTTTTGGCCATCCATTGCAGTAGTGTATCCCAACAGCTACAGTTACTGCATTCACAGTAGAAGAGTGTGCAAAGGATATGGTGTTCGACACTCATCTACTATGGCCAGCAGCAGTAGCATACGACTACATACGAGTTGATTATGTCCAGCAAACAATATTCATTTTCCGCCCAGCCCGTTTCCGACAAGTTAATGAGATTACTCTATTCCCGATTAAAACAACACATATAGCTTCCTTTCTAAAGGGAAATGAACAGGCAGTCTGTCTGTTATAGATAATGCGGGCAAGGGAGATTATATAGAACTATATCATAATGATGACGAGATGATTCGCAAATTGATTAATATTCATGAGATCGGTCGCGTGGATGGCACGCGACTGAGATTCGCTCGCTCCTCGTTGTTAGTCTGCAGACACAGACCCTGATTGAAACTTTGATCAACAAGTGTGTCTCCACGCAAAGACTAGCACATACAAAACTTGCTGTTTCAATTCTGAGCGAGAGGGCCTTCAGTACACAAGGCATGGGTAGGCTGCAATTCAGACCATTTACTCGAGTGAAGGGTTTGCACAGCAGACTACCTCATTGTGGTGTGCTTAAATGATTGTACAATATTGAGTGCGCAGATATACGGCACGCGACTGCACTCAGACTTATTTGGGTAGTAGGAGACTGGTCTTGCTATAAATAGATGGGTATTTTGCCCGCCCCCCCCCCCCACTCAGTGTTATTTAGGGTACGCCTATGCTCGTTCCCTCCCTTTGAAAGCACCCCCTATCGAAGGTCTGCCAAAATTTCTGAACCCCCCTTCGAGGGCTTTTTCTGCCTTAGAGACCCCCCTAAATCCGGAACACTGCTCAATGTACCCCTATCTCAGGTGAGCTCTCATTCCAACAAAAGGTCCGTACTTTACTTTTTAAAATGAAATAATCCTGAATTCAGGATTATTCAGGCTCATTCGAATAAGCTTTCAAAACTAGCAGGAATTTCAGGAATTCGATCCCGGGATTGGATCAATTTTTCTATGTTATTCAAAATATTTTATAACCCCCTTTTAAAATTTCTCAGGAGTCCAAAGAGAGAGATAAAAAAAACAACCCCTTTTTAAAGAAATCTCCGGGTGAAAATACAAATACACCCCCCTTTTTTACAATTCGCGGGCCAGACTTGTCCCGCGAAAAAGTACCCCTTTACCGGACATTTTGGGAACACGTTATGTTTAGGTTTCCTAATTATTTTGTTAAAATTCACTTCAAATTCATGGATTGATTTGATTATATTAACAGAGTGATGACAATGAACGGACTGTGTTGATTAACACTGTCTATATCAAGAGTCTTGACTTTGATGGCGAACAGGAAGACTGGGACTTCCTTGTTGAGGCATTTCAGCTGTTTTCATAACCATTCATTGATAGATTATCATTTTTCAAATTAATTTTGTTTGATTTTATTTATTTTGATTTGGATTATTATCTGAATTATTGCAGGGACTCAGTTTTAAGGGGAGATGATAGTGATCACTCGCTACTGCTCGTCTTTCAGTTAGAGCGATTTATCGCTCGCCGCACGCAGTAAAAAAAAAATTATACAACGCTGTTTACTATATGAACCTTACAGTAATTGTTTAAACAGTTTAAACAACTGTTTAAATCTTAAGCAACAAAGTTTAATTTTCAATATCTAATTGTCAATAAATTAAACATGATTGTTTAAACGGTTAAACAAATACTGTAAGGTTCATATAGTAAACAGCGTTGTATAAAATCTTAAACAGCGTTTTTACTGTGCAGCGAATTTGATTTTAGGGGGATATGAAATGATAAATGCAGAAATGCAAATAAACTTAGAAAACAGTCAACATCATACACATTAAATTGTTTGTACATTTTATTTTCATATGTAATCTCTGTTCTGACATCACTTAACCTGAACGTAGAACAAGAGTGTCAGTCAATGATTGAACCATAGAGCCAACCTTGTAAACCTCTTTCTCAGTCAAATGAGAAGACACACAACAAAAGCAAGAAAAAACACACATTACAAGAATGACAAAAAAAGTTCATTGGGATAAATGTTGCATATAAATATACATCTGATTGTTTGTCTCCTTAGTTGTGGTTTTGGTTCCTCAATCCATTTTGTAATCAGACAAAAAAAGTTCCCCTTGTATGTCGAAGAGCTTTTTGCAGTGCTCCCCTACCGCTCCCCTTATAACTTGTATAAGAGTTTGTTATTGCTCCCCTCATTATCATAATATGAGTCCCCGCATATATTATTGTTTTAAAACATTTATTTGAAACAATGAATTAAATCACAATCAATTTTACATGCCAATACAAAATATACCCTATTGGTAAGTCAACAAAATGGTCAGGAATAAAGATATAAATGAGGGGATACATGGGCGGATCCAGGAGGCCGAAGAGCCCCTTTACTCCAATATTCTTTTTTCTTTTTGCTCTGCAGAAAATGCCCCCTTCTGAACTGTTCAAACCCTGCTTGTTTCTTCCCTGGGAGCTACAACTGATCCTCAATTCAGATTTTTGTTATCATCATTAGGCCTATAAATGTTATTTGTTTCTAAATTTCAGGAAGGAAAGAGGGCCTTTCAAGCATTCTTATACCACAAGAGAACGTTAGAAGAAAATGCCTGAGACTCTGCAGGAGAGAAAACCAACTTATAATATTTACTGTCATTGTCTCCACAACGGATGATCGATTTTATAATGGTGATTCTGAGTAATCTTCTCGACACTTTTTAAAATTATTATAAATGTTTATGATTTCTAGATGTCTACATAATTGTGAACGAAAACCGATTTCTTCTATAGGTCATTTTTTCCAGGTTACAGGGACCGTTTAACATGTTTAAGATCGCATAGCATATGGGACATCTGTTTGTACTGTAATAAATAATGAAACTATTGACATACATAATTCATTTTTAAAATTGAAGGTCAAGTCCACCCAATAATTTTTTTTATTTGAATCAATAGAGAAAAATCAAGCAAGCATAACATTGAAAATTTCATCAAAATCGGATGTAAAATAAGAAAGTTATGACATTTTATAGCATCGGTTATTTTTCACAAAAAGGTTATATGCACAAATCAGTCACATGTAAATGTGAGAATCGATGATGTCCCTCACTCACTATTTCTTTTGTATTTTATTGTTTGAATTATACAAATATTTCAATTTTTACAGATTTGACAATAAGGACCATTTTGACTAAACCATATTAATGTTAAACACTGGTAATTCCATATGTTTAGGGAGAAATAAAACTTTGTTTCACAGGACAATGGGGAGAAAATTAGAATATTTTATATAATAAAATACAAAAGAAATAGTGAGTGAGTGATGTAATCAGTTCCCTCATTTGCATACCTACCGGTATAAGCGAAATTTATAATGTCATAACTTTCTTATTTTACATCCGATTTTGATGAAATTTTCAGTATTATGCTTGATTTTGATTTTATTCTTGTTATTTGAATTAACTTTTTGTTGGGATGGACTTGTCATTTAAGTATAAATGTATGAATCTAGATCATATACATTAAATATTTTGTGAAATATACAAATATTTATAAACAACTATAGCATGAATTGATGTATTTAGAATTTAAACATGTTTTATTGTCGAAGATTTTTTTTTTTATGATTAGAAACTAGCTGAAAGATATTTAACCTTGCCATGCTTGTGGATCCGGATTTAAATCTAAAAGATTTTGACTTGAAGCTTTTGAGATTTGTCAGGACCATGATGTAAAACAGTTTTTTAACTGATCTTGTCATCCTGAATAAATATATTTGAATAAATAAATAAATAAAAGTAAATCATTTGGATTCAAAATTCGGATGCTCTCAACTGAATTATGCACAGCCGCTCATTTTCATATATTCGATGAAAACATAACAAAACTTTAGAATGCAAAAATAATTTGCATTATTTTGGAATAATTGTTAAATAATCATAGGGTGAGTATGTGTCATGATCTGGGCCTTGTCTCACAAAGAGTTACGATCAATCCGATCAATCACAACTATATGGATGGCAAACAACATCAACTAAAAAAAAATCAAATTTGTTTAAAATATTCTCTAGATATGATGTACTTTCATATATTTTATAGTTCTATTGAAGATTCAGTGTGATTCTCTTTGTTTTAAGGAGATTGTGCGAATTCCCTATAGAAAAAAATTATGACACTGATGGATTTCCATAGAGTTACGATTGATCCCACCTGCTGTAACTCTACTATGGAAATCTATCAGTGTCATATTTTTTTCTACAGGAAATTTGCAAAATGTACTTTGTAAACAAAGGAGATCACACCAAATTGTCAAGAAATCAATGAATTTATGGATATACATTCATATCTAGAATTTAGGTAAAAAATAAACATGCATTTTGTATGTTGACTTTGCTGGCTTTCCATATTTGCGATTGATTGAATCAATTGCAACTCTTTGTATGACGGGACCCAGCTCTCGCAGAAGCTTGTTACGGATTCTCTAATGAAATCGGTCCCTTATTTGTACACCTTTTTTTTATAGATTTTTTAGATTTTATTTCCGTTCAACAATTTTTTCAAATTTTTCCACCTCCTGGAATTTCAGGGTTGATTTTTTTCTCAGTGTATAAAAATCATTTTTTTTGTGTTGTAGTCTTGACCTTTAAGATACAAATAGCAGATTTGAAAATAAATTTTAAAAAATCGACATCATGAAGATTTACTATTACATCCTAACTATTAATGTATAACTGTTTTACGAAAAGTGGTAACCAAGAAAAACTAGAACTTTTGAATTTAATTCGAAGTTTTATTTCTGTTTTTTTTCTTCATTTATTCAAATCATTCTATAGATCTAGATTTTAACGAGATATATTATTAATTATACAATATTACAACAACGAAAACGAAAGTATAAACGTTTAACTATGAATGGTTATCATTACTAATCAAATAAGGCTTAATGATGATATTTTTAAGAGCCTTAGTAACACTAAATTATTTCCATCGTCATTTTCAGATGTTCTGTAAAATTTTCTAATGAGGGTATTTTGTTTTATTTCGTGTAATTTGATCCTTTGATAATGGCCATCAGCCCCGTAGCCAGGATTTTCAATGGGGGTGTCGATTCCTTCTCTTTCGTTGATGAAAAATTTGACAATAAAAAAAAATGAAAAAAGCGAATTTCTGTTTTTTCCCTTATTTTTTCTTGCTTTTGAAAATTGGGGGGGGGGGGGGTGTTCGATCGGGCCGACCCCTCCCCACCCCCTAGCTACGGGCTTGACCATACAGTTCTAAATTGCATGTTCGTATTACATTAATTGTATCTCGTGTGTAACTCTTTGCGAGTTAATTAATTATGTTTTGTTTTTTGTTTGTTTTAACTAAATCAGTATACTTCTCCAAAAAGTATTGCCTCGATAGACTGATGCTGATTGATTTAATGAGTCGATCGCAGCGGCAGATCAAGCCAAGAAAATTAGATTCATTGTATGATTATTGTTATACGTAACGATTGTGTAATCAATAAAAAGTTTCAAAAGGACACACAAAAAAAGCATGTCTATATAGCTTTGGTGAAGAGTACTTGAGAATCATAGTGTTCAAATCTCACAAAATAATGTTTAATGGCGTGCTGTTTAACACTTGAATGGGAGAGTTTGTTTATATCCAGCACACTTTCTTAATATTTTTGTTGTTGAAAAGGAGAATTGAAGACCTATCTGTAAATAGGATTTCAGAAAGCTAACCACAAAGACCATTTTATACCAATTTATAGCAATTGAGTCTTGCAACTCTGGTTTGACTGCTCTCCATGCAAGAGAGTGGAGAAAGTGCATACATTATGTGCAGGAGGAAACCCCCAGATTTTGAACGGGCATCCGATCAAAACAAATTTTCTTGTAAAATTTTTAAATACACCCATTAAACTGAAGCAAGGGTTTACTATTTATCATTCCATCCACACCAAGACAGTTTTAGGAAATTTATACAATCATTATGTGTGCAGTGAAAAGAAAAATATAGGGATATTAGACATATTGTAGGCCTAATTTTAGAACTCGAAGAAAAAGAGTATAAAAAGGTCTGGGGCCATATGTAACTCGATCATTTCATTAAGAAAATGACCTCTTGCACTCGAGCTCCTTTAAATAATCAGAAGCCTGTATTTCATGAAGTACGTTTGTGCGGGATAGGAATCTAAGGGATCGAGTCCCGGCCGAAAACTACGTCTAAAATATTTCCTTTTTGTAAGCTTTATACCCATGCCTCCCCCCCCCCCCCCGGGCACCCATGATACTGTTTCTTTTCTGTTTCTCCCTTTCTTTTTTTCTTTTTGTTTGCCAGCCGATTGGACGCTCATTTTCACACTAGTGCTATTATAAAATCAAACTTCAATAAAGATGGGTGGGGGCTTGTGGATGCTTGTGCTCCATATTTTTCACAACCAAGAAAAAAGGTAAAATAGTAGGGTGTATTATGATAATGTTTTTTTAATATTATGTTTAAAAAATCTATTAAAAAATTTGATTCTTGTAATTTGAATGGTCAAAATTCACAAATATATGCCACATCTTGCCCCCTAATTTTTTTGGGGGGTCATTACGCCACTGATCTCAACAGAGCATTTTCCTACAAAGGCCCTATTTCTTCCCCTCCCCCTCTAATTCCTTTTTTTTCTGGGGGGGGGGGGGACATCCGACTGGAGTCCCCACCCCACCCGAGCTGCGATGTCTGAATGAGATATCCATGAGCTCCATGAGATATCTATGAACTTCCGATCGGCAGTGTGTGGATTTGGAGCGAGCAAGCTGAGCTGTCATATTTCGATAGAATCCCCTCGCTTTATTGGTTAATTTTCGATAGAGATAATTGCGCAAATACGGTGCTGATTGGCTGCCGTACTTGAGAGTCTGATGGTTTGTTCTCATGCCGAGACTCCAAATTGCATGCCCGCCACCTAACCATTATATACTATAAGAAACCCATCCCTTCAGCCAAAGCCCGGTTAGCTCAGTCGGTAGAGCATCAGACTTTTAATCTGAGGGTCGCGGGTTCGAGTCCCTCATCGGGCGGGAGCAAATTTTTTTTAAATTTAATTCCTCGGATTTTTTTTGGTCATGAATGTTATTTTTCCGGTGTTTTTCCCAGCGTCACGAAAAATTCGACTCCATACGAAGAAACACTACCGAGAGTCAACTCCTACTGAAAGTCAAGCCAAGGCAGCAAAGTCAAAGACAAGGCTTGTCAAGAAAACAGTCCCATATGGTTACATTCGCGTGAGTGCGGTATACCGGTACCGTATTATCAACAAACGCAGACGTTCAGCAACTGTCGACGTGGACTGCTCATTTGTGGATGATAAATTGCAAAATTCAGTGAATTATAAACAACAAGATACAGACCTTCAGAATCGCCGTAACAGTCACTAACATAAAGGTTAGTGACGAGAAATAAGCGTGTATTCCACTTTGATCTGTTTAGTGTTGGTACCGGTACTAGTTTTGACGATGTTTTTATTAGGGGCCGAACGTTAGATCTAAACAGTCATGATAGTGTGACTAGTTGCCGGTAGGTAATCGGTATAGCCTACCGGCAGTACCGTATGAAAATCTATCTGAGACTGAGACCTGAGTGTCTCGCTGGGGCTTCTTTGGCTCATGTGTAATGTGAGTGAGTGTATCACAGAACTGTGATTTTCTGTATGGATATGTGTGCATCAGAATTGTATTCACTGGTGATCAAAATGGCATGCAGTGTTGTAACTTGTACTTGTAGTCGACATTATTATATGCATCTTCAGAAATGCTGTCCGGCGATTGATAAATGATTTTAGATTTACTTAGCATGCTTAGGCCTGGCCTGGTCTGGCCTTGCCTTGGCTTGGCTTGGCTTGGAAATGGAATTAGTCTATAGATCTAGATCTAAGTTAGTCTTATTACAATACTATTACTTATTAGAATTTAAATAACATAATTTTTTTTTAACTCACTGAGAGTGAGACACTGCACTGTGCAGTGCCCTTACGCAAGTTACGGAAGTTAGAATTAGATTGGTCCCACCTTAATTGAATGGCCCTTAAGTAGGCACTTCAGTTGCGCGAGCGATCATGCGGACAGATCAGCTGGACGTAGATTTTGCATTGCAGTGAATGGTGAGCGCATATCTAACACAGACAGTTCGCTAGCTATGCTCGTCACTTCAGCCGAGTGCTGGAGTGGCATTATGAATACATGTAGCTCGAAAAAACAGTCAGTTTCTTCCTTTTATTCCGCTGATTTTGATTGGTTAAAAATTCTTGTGGTTGCTTCTTACATCTTCTGTAAACATCGGAATTCGGAAATATACAACACAGAGTTTCACTTACCTTCGTGCGATGGAAAGACCTACCTAGGCTACATACAATATCAACATGATCAAAGGAAAATGAAACCTTTGGAACAAGATACATGTAGCTGATGTGAAAACAGAAAAGTCAAAGAAACAGATCAACAAAAGTTTGAGAAAAATTGAATAAATAATAAGAAAATTATAAGCATTTGAAGTTTAGATCATTATTGTAATGTAGATCCTCCCATTGGCAATGCAACAATGATGCGTGATGTCACATGTGAACAACTTTCCCATTGCATTTGTATATATTTCACTTAAAATGCCTCTTTTATCACATCTATCAGTTGATTATGAATTCTTTCTATATGAGGGCTTGCAATACAGATTTTCAAGTAATATATTGTGGATAAAGAGTTTGAATCACCACAAGCAAGAGCCAAAAGAGACAGTTTAGGGGTATTTTATAGTCCATCAAATGGAAAGTTGTTCACGTGTGACATCACACATATTTGTCGCATTGCCAATGAGAGGATCTCCATAGCATTAGTGATCGCAATATTCAAATGTTCATAACTTTCTCATTATTTGTCCGATTTTTCTCAAACTCTCTTTGTTCTTATTCTTTGATTTTTCTCTTTCCATACAAGTCCACTTGTTCCAAGGGTTTCATTCCCCTTTAAGGTATTTCTTCTCTTTGCTTGTAATCGCCTTCTTGTATCATCGGATTTTAGTAAAACTCGGTGTATAATTGCATGAGAACATTTTATGAAAGTTTTATCGAATTTTGTTCGCAAAGAGCCAGCGGTTTTGAACTTCAATTTTGAGTGTTGTGAGGTGTTTTCAAATCTGACTCACTGATCAAGCAGGGGTGTTGTTTTGACCGTAGGAGAAGCTGTGAGTGACGTCATCCCCGCTGCTATGGGCATCGAGATTAGTCTGGATATTCAGACACATTTGGTTTCATTTGTTGTATATATTTTTAAATTACGATTTGAGCTCTCGTAATTATGAAATTTTAATTGTTATTTTGAAAATAATTTTGTAGAATTTGTGCAAAATAAGTATTCAGAGCAAAACTTTAAGTAAAATTCAAGAATTTTGTTTGATACATGTAAGTGATTTTTTGTTAGAATGCGTCTGAATGTCTAGAATATGGTATTGTTAATGGAAGTCCTATTCTTGAATGGCACAGGAAGCCCTTTTCATGAATTTTAATTTAGAAAAGGTTTGAGATGTTTCATGAATTTGATATCTGATTATAGACCTTTGTTATGGTGTTAATTATTATTTCGAAGAAATTATGAAATAATGAGATAAGACAATAATGAGGCAATAATGATGAGACAATGATAATATTATTGAGACAATGAAATAATTATTTGATAATTATTATAAAAATAATTATAATTATAGGCCTGAAAATTATCGAGATAACAATGATAATAATTATTATTATAAAATGTAATTATAATTATTATGATAATTATGATTGTACAGGGGTGTGAGACAATATTAATGAGACAACAATAATAATTATCATGAAAATAATTGTAATCATAATAATAAAAATGATTATAATTATAGGCCTAATAATTATTTCGACAATAATATTTTTTATTACAATAATAATTAAACAACCTACACGAGAGGATGCAGAAAACAGCATGTTCATGACTTACATATTCTATATAAATTCTATTTTGACTGGACGCCCTATTCCTGGAACGCCGTGTGCAGCGCTCTTTACATCTTAAGCTTTTTCGAAACATTTCATATACTTTCGTTAGCAGATCTTTGTCGTCACTAAATAACGCTCGTTTTTAATGTTGGCATTTTTTATTTTTTTGGGGAAATACATGGATACAACACTTAATGGTTTAACTTACATATCACTGACTTGAAATTAAAAAAGTTGAAACTGATTACAAAGAAAATACGTTTTTTTATTATATGTCACGTGATTGATGACGTTTTTTGACCCCTGTACCATAATACGTTCGGGGGGAGCCACTTCCTTTCAAAGATGCACAACATGATTGTCCAAGAAAACTCGTAAAGCCGGTTTAAGTTTCATCGTCGGGCGATATCTGTGCGTACAAAAGAATGGGTATCAATAGCAACAAATTTATTATTCTTTATTTTCAATGAATACTCAGGAGTTGTTGTTTTTAGTAGGTTTTCTCATAGTGTAAACAACGTCCCCCGGGTACAGAGGTTTTGTTGCTCTCGGGTACTCTCCGATTTGAGAATTATCTTGTTCGTTTTGATCATCGTGTTTTGATCATCGTACACATTTTTTATTCGGAAATGTTCGGAAAAGAAAACGCAGCTATATTTAGTGCATCACATATGTGCACACTGCATATCGTTGGTCATCATTGACATTGTTCGCCGTATTATTCAGGGTGATGGGTAAGTGAAAAGTATGGTCATGTGACCTTACTTCGCGCATGACCATATTTCGTGGACGGCCGTATATCTCAGAAAGTACTTAATATCGTGAAAATCTTATATCACTACCAGAAAAAGCGGTCAAAAATTATCCTGTAGTGAAAGTTTCTAGTTGATAAGATTGGAATTTGTTTAAGCTAGGGCTAGGCGATTGGGCAGGCGCGCGCACCTGCCTCAGCCGATCCTCGCCCATGCGCCCACCACTAACTTAGCACTTAGCAGGCAGGGTAGGACTTCGGACACATGATCCACACATAAACATCTCCAACTAAAGTGAGTACACTATAAACTACCCCAACATTGACTTCCAATCTAAAAAAACACAAGGTGAGAGGATGTATTCCCTGTATGGGCAATGCATCCTCTCACCACCCAAATTTTCTGATCAACAACTGTCCTTTTTCCAGCCATACATTCTCTGCTCTTTGATTAATGATTAACATGGGCAGTGAAACCTGATCTTATCCTCAGCATCCTAACATAGCTTCAAACCACTACCTCTCTCTAAAAACGCCCATTATCAACCACAATACAATCCATGAAATAAACACAATTTGAACACAAAACAAAACCAAAAAGCCTGTGTATCCATTGACATCTTTTATGATTGATAAGATATCCACGCATAAAGGATTTGGACATGTTCAAAACCATCACCCCCACCCCATGTGCGCCACAAATTCTACACCCTAAACATACTATAATAGCCCCTTTTCAGCTCACCAACCGCAACATATGTTATTCATATCTGGTTCCAAAATACACTGGATTTAATTATGAAATAGAATAGAAGTTAATGATAATTTTAGTTGTTAAATGTATGATTTTGAAAATGATTTCAGTGTAAGGGTTATATTTTTTCTCGTTTCCACTTTGTTTCAGAAATTTTTGTAAAAAAAAACCCATTTAAATAAAAATAATCTGATTTAAATCAAATAAATCTTCTTTTTTTTATTTGAAGAAAAAAAAAGCCAACCCTGAGATAGGGCATGTTACGCACATAACATGATAAGGGTGTAAAAAACACTAAAATAATAGAAAAAGGGTATCTATTTGGCTAGGAAAGCTACATGTTTACAGTCCAATTTGCAAGGGTATAGATTATGATATTTTATAAAGTGTGTACTTTTTTGCACCAACACTACGTATTTATGGTCCTGCGGGAGATGGGGTCGTACTTACCCAGCAGCCTTAACTTTAATGCCGACGTACGTTACCCAGTTTGTTTGTGTGCTTCTCTGGTATTGTAACTCAAATGTCCATACACATACTAGAAAAAATATTGCTGTTAATGCTGGGGCTGTTGAACTATTGCTGTAGATCTACTTGTTTAGGGGGTCACAGTAAGGGGAATACTTGTTAAGGGTACCTGTTTGTTTCTAATACTTGTTAAGGGTAGGATTTCACATGCCAATTTTCAGAACATGGAAAATACTTGTTTAGGGTGCTTTTCGAAACCCCATGTTCACGCATGGTATCCACTCGTCAATGGAAGTGCCCCCCCTCCCCCCTCCGGGTGTAGACTACATGCTCCAGCGAGCGAATGGGAGAATGTACATGATCAGGATATTGAGGAGCCATGATCTTTGTGTGAATGATCTGCGTACAATCTATGTTGGTTACTTAAGACCCTTTCTGGAATATGCGTGCCCTGTGTGGAACGGCGGAATCACAAAACAACAGATTGCTTCCCTAGAACGAATTCAGAGGAGAACTGTAAGAATTATTCTAGGTCCCTGCTTCACATCATATGACTATGCACTTGAATCACTTCACTTAAAGTCTCTTGCTGATCGAAGGAAAGATTTATGTCTTTCCTTTGCACAGAAACTTGAAAAGAATAAAAGACTATCACACCTGATCCCTAAGCCGAAGGATGTCGGCAGAACCATAAGAAACAGTAAGGTCAGGCAACAACTGAGATGTAGGACTTAAAGACTTTGTCAAAGTCTTCGTCTACATGCATAGAATCTGAGTCGTCGATCTAAATATGGGATTCTGATATCAGCTAAATTTTCTGCACAAGAGACAAAAACTTGATAAAACTGATGAATATTTTCGCAGATATGATGCTTAAAAAATTAGGTGGTCGATGAGGGGTGGGTCCAAACATACATGTACATCAGCTGACAAGCAATCAAAGTCACATGACAGATATACCGGTATGTAATTCTTAACCCTAGGAGCTCACTTCTATGATACTAAAGTTTATATACATTCCTTGTTTAATATGCCATGGTGGTCAATGCATGATATGCTGTGCAGTATGTACAGTACCATGTATGGTATAGCCCCTAAAGATGAATTACATTTTTTATTTAATAATTTTATTGTATTGGATGGCTCAGAATGGAATACAAGAAATATTCCAAGAGTTCAGGAAAGTATTCCATGAATCGCAGATGAGTGGAATATTGGCCCTAACGAGTGGAATATTTCTGGTATTTCATGAAATAAAGCAATCCAATATAATTATTATCATCTACCCCACCCCCCAAAAAAAAGAGGGAGCAATTTGATTTAACAAGTCATATCACTTATCACATTATGCCATTATCATTTCATAGAATCAATTTTGGTCGTTGACATGCGACTTACATGTACAGGGGCCGCGGAAGCGGGAGGGCTGGGGGGCTTCAGCCCCTCCACTTTTTTCCTAAACCGTGTACAAAAACGTAAAAATGACCATATGATTGTGATTTTTTGCATGGTCAGCCCCCCCACTTTTGGCTCAGCCCCCCTACTTTGAAAACCGTTCCGCGGCCCCTGATGTAGTTCATTGTGACATCATTGAGCGTAATTGTGATCTATGCTGCGCATCGCATTGCTTTCATTGTTGTACGCGCTGTATATTTCATGCATTCGCGCATGGGCACTAGACTGTTGAATATGGTCTCATACTCAATGCCCCTAAAGGTAAATTTTGTACAGGAGCCCATGGGATATTCGTCAGATTTCTGTCATTTTAGGGATACGCTCTGATACTGCACAGGCAATTGATGCAGATCAAAATACCCCGCAAAATATGCGTTTTTAATGTATGGCTAAAACGCTCTACATGTATATAGATGATAATAAGATATATTTCTCAAATGTCTGTAAACTCCAATTTAGACGAATAAAAGCAATAAGAAGCTGCTTGCTACTGCTCAATTTGTATCATCTTCTAATAATATCCAAGAACTGCAAGACGATGAAACTTAATTTTTGGCTGAAAAAAATTTGGTAAATTTAGGTAAAAGATAATGGTTTAAAAGAACTATTTTAGGAAAAACAAATTGCCTGCCCCAAAACATATGAATGGACACCAAAACCAGAGAAAAAGACCACGATATAAAGAAGTTGTGGCCAAAATTGTGATATTTTGGGGTTTGGCAGCCATTTTGTATTTTGGCCAGGGCACTTTTTTCTTGGCCCTGAGACAAAAAAATATTGTCATTTCATGTTGAGATACATTAAAAGGATTGAAAAAAAACTTAGTGTTACCATATCAAAATGACAAAAAAGTATTTTTGACCCATGTATAGCACATTCCTAATTCTAGTTGAAAATTCTCTATTGAACTTGTTTTAGTTTTTACCTGTGACAGGTACAATTAGGCCAGGGGGGCCAGTCAAATGTATTGCTGTACACATGTGTGACCAAATTATTTCCAAATACCCCGAAACAAGTTTTTTCTCTGTGTGCAAAATAACGCCCTAAACAAGTTTTTAGCGGGCTTTATTTACACATTTTGGCCCCTAAACAAGTTGTCGCCAGAATATGACCTTGGGGAAAAAGCTTGGGGAAAAAACATACCCTAAACACGTTTGGCTAGTCTTTAAAAAAAAGCTTTGGAAAAAACATACCCAACTATGTTTGACCCCACGATTGACCATTGACCAGTCTTTCAAAACCACCCTTTTTCTTGAAAATCAGTGTTTTTGACTGGGCTATTTGAGATGTACATGTATTGAGGACTGGGGGGGCCATGATGGCCCCCCCCCCTTCTGATCTCGACCGCCGTTCGCGTGATCGCACCGAAATTTGGCACGCACATTCCTTACCACATCAACTACAAGATAGTAAAAAAAAAAATTATAAAATTAATTATTTTTTATTAATTATGAATAAAATATGCAAAATTATTCATGAAAAACATTATTTGCATTTTTAACACCCAATTTTACTTCAAATTTTCTTCTTTTTTTGCAGATCTCATCTTTGTAATCTAATTTAAAGGTTTCCACAAAGAAAAATTGCGAAAGCCAATTTTTTCCTTATCTTTTTTTTTTTTTTTTTTTTTTTTAAATTTCTTATGTATTTCGTTGTTTTTTCATCTTTTGTTTTTCATTGTTTTTTTTCAATGGAAATTATTACAGACCATTTAACAACTAAATTAAACCCTAAATTAATTAAGCAGACCAATTAGAACAAAAAATAATCACCCTTTTATGAATTTAATCTCCAATAGACTTTGTACACAAAGTATAAAAATGAGCCATTTTCGGCATGACATTGTCTCGTAAAAAGTCACATGATGTCGCGATGCTATACCCGTATGTCGCAAATTTGGTCTCAAAAGTTGCGCGAGACTTCAAAGAAAAAAGTCTTAAAATTTTGCGGAGCTATCATTTTGCGTGGCCCGTGTCCAAAACTGAAAAAACACCCCTTTAAACACATTTTTTGGTCATGCATGTGTACAGCAAACTGTAAATTTGACTGCCCCCCGTCAATTTATAATTGCATATTTTCTTGATGTAAATTTTATTACAAGGTTATACGTAATATATATATATTGGAGAAAAGCATACCTTAAACATGTTTGGCTAGTCTTTAAAAAAAAAGCTTTGGAAAAAACATACCCTAAATATGTTTGACCCTACGATTGACCATTGACCAGTCTTTCAGAACCATATATATATATATATATATATATATATATATATATTTATATTTTTTTTTTTTTTTACAAATAAAAAATTATCAATGTTCAAATTTGTTTACACCCCTTGACATTTCATGTTATAAGTTAGCATTGCAAGCAACTCTTAAGTTGTGATTTTTTATTATTAGTTTTCTTTCATATTTTAAAAATCAAATTCACAAGAACAGGGATCATGAGTCCGAAGTTACACATAATTATTAAAAAAAGAAAATGCTTTTCACACTGCACTTTTTTTCTTAACCCCAGGAAATTGGTGGGGCTAAGGGGAGGGGGGGGGGGGGTCTTAGCCCCACCAATTTCCCGGGGGTTAGCTTAGCCTACTTCGTTTTCACACTACGTTTTAGCAAAGTGGGCTAGCACGGTAAATAGCACGGTAATATCTAGCCCTGCAAAAAGCCGGCTTATTGTGGTGAGCGGTGCTAACAGATGCAGTGTGAAACGAAAACAGGGCTAAGGAAAAGTGGGGCTAAGCATTAGACAATCACAGAAGTTGAAATTGCACGTTAATTGCGCTCTGTATGGTAAAATAATAGCTCTATGGTAAAATCATCAATATTCATGAGCTGTGTGATAATCCAGGGTTAAGGCGTTAATCCCGGCTATTAAAGCAAATAGTATGGGGTTAAGAAAGACAGTGTGAAGAAAAAAAAGTAGTATGGGGTTAAGGATTGTATGGGGTTATGGAAATGCAGTGTGATATTAGATTCCATTTGTCATGATGTCTTGATCAGATAAGCACAGCACATTTGTTTTTTGAGCTAGGTTTGTTAGTGGGTTTGCTTCTGATGTCATGGGTGTGTGAGGTAATGAGTGAGTGACCCAACATTTGGTCCTAAGATCCAACATGAATACTCAATACTAGGCATACTGTGAATTGTAATATACAGTAAACCTCTAGAATTTTTTATTTAATATGCTATCTTAATCTATCAATCTAGCAACTTTGATTTTGGCCAAGAGTATTGTTTGTGACTTGATTATTATTATTATTTGTTTGGCGTCTCCTGTGCCTGGGAGGTGAAAAGCGAACTGAATCACTATGACCCGCAGGTCTCTCCTCCCGATATAACTGATTACTGGGAGTGCAGGTGGACCACTACACTAGGGTTTCTCCCTACTCTTATACGAATAGTGCAGTGGGTTCTTAACGTTCAAAGGTGGTGACTCTCCTCTACACGGGGCCTCCATTTAACATCCTATCCGAGGGACAGAGTGTTTTTCAGTGTAACATAGCCTGCATCTATTGCACCCTTTTCATGTGTTCATACAATGTAGAGTGCAGTACTATTGGTGCCCTAGTCCTAATTTGATAATGATAATTTTATTTCATTCAGTATGTTCTTTTTAATCCTCGCTTTGCAGAAATTGATGCATCATGGCAACAAAAGGAGACAGAGACCAACCAGCTGGTCAGATGTTTGGAAGCAGAAAACATGAGCTTAAACTTGGAAAAAGCTTTCAAGAGGACAATAGTTGTGGATTTCATACTATAAGATGTGAGCTGCCAACATTACCCTCTTCTCTTTCCTCCTTATTTACATTTGAATTCTGATATTATTGTGATCTACATGATATGATTGGAATGAGATAGAGATAATATTTGTCTTATAAACATCTAGCATTCTCTCCTATTTTTTTATCTCCATACGTCTGTATGGCATTCAACTTTAAATTTGAATTCCAAGTTTAAGGATGAGAACTATCATTGCATTGAACTTTATACCTAATAGGAAAATAGCACCCTCTCCACATTGTTAGCACTCACAATCTCTTATTTGTTTTCATTTCAATAGTGTTTCTATTATTATTTTTACTTTTAAAAATCCATTGTTTTTCCAGTCTTCTATATTCCTCTCTCTTATTTTGTTTCTATATTTTGTTTCAGTGTGTAGTCATATTTCCATTTTAATTTATCTTTATTTTAATCCAAATTTTGTTTTGTATGTTTGTGAGAATCCTTTCCAACAAACCATACATGAATTTTGTATGATCCTCCCATCAAAGATATTTGTATTACATTGTTTGTTTGTATGTAAGTTTGAAATGGTTTTATCTTGAAGTGCAAGTAAATGAATTGGTTTTTTTTTCTCAATGCTGCTGATAGATGATTTCAAACCAGCATCAGTTGATCATTCTAGAGAGGCGGCTTTAGATGTCGGAGAGAGCAATGAAGTTAATATTACATTCCCAAATGTAGAGGTTAGTAGTTCTTTGTATGTATCCCACCTTTTTGCCTCTATTTTTGTGAAATTGAATTGTGAAAACTTAAAATGTTATGGTGTGTTGTTATTAATACAAGTTTTGAAACTCATAAATCACCATTTTTAAAACCATTTCCATAAAAATTGCAGGATTTTATTGCTTGAATACACAAATTTAGGCTATTTAAAATTTCATAAACCTGGAAATTATCATATTCTTAGTCTATCATATTCATTATGTAATTGTGTAAACTTGTGTAATTCACATGATATTCTTTGAGGTGTTTCTAAAAGTAAACCAAAACATCTTGAATAAACATTGATCAGCTTTTGTAAAGGTATTGAATCTGTTGATATTCTTCTAATTACAACATGTATCCCATGGTTAAATATCAAGGGTCATGCAAATGTTAATCCTTCACACTTTCCTAATCTGTGATTGACAGCCTTAGAAGAACCCTTCGTAATGATTACTTTTCAATCATTCTCCAGTTAAATCTAAAACATCAATTTGCTTGTAATGCATTTTATGCCCCCGCAGACGAAGGCAGGAGGGGTCATTAAGCGTTGCACTGCCTGCTGTCCGTCCGTCCGCCCCCCACTTGGTTTCCGAGCAATAACTCGAACAAAATTTAATGGATTAAAAAAAATTTTGGTGTGTAGGTAGATGACACCAAAATACAGGCTAAGTTTGAATTCGGAGTCCGCAGGTCAAAGGTCACAGCTCATTAAATATGCGAGTTGGTTTCCGCATGATAACTTATGAAATATTCAACAGATTAAAAAAAATTTGGGTGTGTAGGTAGATGACACCAAAATACAGGCTAATTTCTAATTCGGAGTCTGCAGGTCAAAGGTCACAGCTCATATATGCGACTTGGTTCAAAGGTTTAAATTTTTTCATTATGCATGTTGGTTTCTGCACGATATTAAGTTTAATCATATTGAATGAATTTCTAATCGTGTTATGCGGGGGAATCTGTGTCCTTTGGACACGTCAAATTTCTAGTCATTTTTCTTATAGATAGAAATTTCAAAATTTTACTAAACACTGAGCTACATGTAGATTATTTTTTGTAATGTGAATGTTTTGTTAGTTTGATATTTGTACGCAGTGCTACATATGGGGGTGATATGCTTCCAAGCAAAAGCTATTTATTATGCTTTTATCACCCCTGACCAGCATGATTCACTGCTCCATTCTGTATTGTTTGGTTTTACTATGTATAAAAGTCCTTTATGTTTGTATCATGATTTAGTCAAATGAATAATAATAATAATAAGAGGAAGAAACGGTAGCTATGATATGAATATTGTTTGACATATTTGACAATTGTTCATGAGGATATCACCATATTGTGATATCAAAAGTGGTCATAATTGAATACCAAGTTGAATACACAATCCTGCAGCCCTATGATATGTGATTTCATTTTATTTATTTATTTTGTAGAACAAAGGTAGCACAGTATTTGGTGGATCTAAGAAACCATACCAGAAAGAATGTGTGTTAATCTTTGATCATCGCACTGGTGAGTTTACACTGGAACGTCTCAGCTGTAACATTCAAGTCAAGAGGCAGAGGTGAGTTCATCTATTATCTATTAGTATCCTTGGGGGGGGGGGGGGGTAGGATGAGGCACTACCATTACATGTTGGGCTCCATGCTCGTACACAAAAACATGTAAACTTGTTTGTCTATCAAAACACACGTATATGTAGTGAAAAGGGTATCAAAATTGCAAATATGAGGAAAGAAGGGTATATTTTTCTTTAGCCTGGATGTGTAAACTCTAAAAGGGTTTCATAATCAGGAAAACTGTATATTTTAGGCAATATCACCCCGCTTGTGTAGGGTAGGTATGATAAAGTCAAAATTTAGGATTTAATTTTAAAAGCCCATTTACAATGTAGCATTGTGCCTAGCTTGTAGTGACAGTGATCTCAAATTTGCAAAATGTAGAACAAGTGGTAAGGACAACTCTCTCATTTGTTATGTATGTAATTATCAAGATTATAAAAATCTGATTGTTTGATGAAAATGTATGTTTCAAGACTATCCTACATGTATGACAGGAATTTTTTTTTTATATTCTGAGTCCAGTTCCCCTAAACAATATATCATGTAGAGGTTTTGTGGCTCATTGTATAATTCTCCAGACTTTGAACCACAAGGTCCGGGGTTCAAATCCCACTGCACCACTCACATTTTTTGGCAAGGCGTTTATCTACATTTGCAACTCTCCACCCAGGTGTAGTAAATGGGCACCCAGTAGGAAGGAATTCCTTGAATGCTTGGGCGCCCGATCAGGGTAGCTGTGCTAAAGCCGGGGTAATAGTGTGCAGCACTTAATTTGTATTAAGCGCTATATAAATGTTGCATTTATTTATGAGGTTCCAAATATCTAGTTGCCTATTCAGTGGCACACTATTACCCCAGGTGCTGAAAGTGCTTGGTGCATTCATTCATTCAACCCTGCTGGCAACCTCACCTGGGTTGAGTGCAGCACAATATTGATCAAATTTCTTGCTTTGTTTTTTCTGCATTTAGACAAGAGGGAACAAGCAAAGCTCAGATGGCTCCAAGAACCCAACAAACATCCTCTAAGAGTTCACCCAACCCTAGATCAAATAGCCAGGTTAACAAGAAAAAGGACACTCCAATTCACTCACCAGCATCAGAAAGAAAAGGTAAATTGCTAATTGTAAAATAATTCTGGAAATACTTTATTTCAGCCATCAATGATCCAACATTGTCCCTAATGACAATTGTTTCTGTCTTAATAATTATCTTTGCTGTTCCTAGCTGTCTATTAACAAAAAGACAGTTTCTGTGGGAGATATACAAGTTACTCTGCCTGAGTAAAATCTCTTTGGACCACAGTCCACAGGAATATATACCATACGTGAAATTCAACTTAGAAGACATAAAGAATACATGCTTTGCATATTCTGGTTTGAAATAATATTTTGATCATTCGACTTGAATGGAAGGTTGATTAATGCATAGTCTAACTATACTCGTTAACAATAGAGAATTCAGTGATACCATGTTCTACGACGATATTATTTTAATTACATTGTCAGTTATTGAGCAACTTCAATTAGACTAATGATTACAGAACATAGTGACAAATTACTTTATTATCATTATTATTATAGCCTTCAAATATAAAGTATTGAGCATTTTTTATATTCCTTGATATATTCCTGCTGCAGTTGAGCGGTCACCAGCACCCCAACCATCCCCCTTGGCCATTTCAGAACCTTCCCCTGCTGCACCAGCCAGTGTACCTAGCATCAATGACAAAGATGCTGACTCATCAGATAGTTATATGTCAGCCAGTGACAGTGATGATGATAGTGGTAGTAGTAGCAGCGGGAGTAGTTCTAGCGACAACGATGATGATGACGGGGATAGGGACACAGAGACGAAGAGAACTGAACGAACAATAGGTATTATTGTATTAAAATTAATATTATTTTTCTGTATATCTTGCACGATGTAATTCTTATTGATTGTTCATTTTTTTCTGAAGCATTGAATATATCCTGCAGGTAACTTAGGCACAGAGGAAGGATGCTTCAAATTCTCTTTTCTTTACTGTATACCTTGATTCAAATTTGAAAATTTTCCTTGATCAACAAATTCCTCAGCTTCTAAAATTGCTGTTAGGGTACTGTATAAAACTACTACATGTACACGTACTTTCACGAGGGTATTATTACAATAACAATATTTTACAATATGCACAAATATGCTGGTGATCTGTGGTGGGTTGGGGGGGGGGGGGCTAAAAAGGGCCCCATGCATGTCATGATGTAATCTACAGCATGGTATATTTACAAACTTATTCGTAATTAATTGATTAATCATTAAGTATGGTAATTTATGCATGAAATTAGAATTTGGCTGTAAATCTATTAATAAAACTCTTCAACTGCTTTTTATTTAATTAAAAGACTCTTCGTAGAAATCTGATCAAATGTTAATGACAAATTATTTGGTATAAAAATGTTTTCCATGTATTTATTTTTTGTAATATTTCTTGTATTTCTCTGTTTTTCTACTTTTTTTGTTGTTGCTTTTTAATTGAAATCATTGTTGACATTTTAACAACATGAAATTGAATTGTTTTCTAATCAGTAAATTTGCATTGTATTAATACATGAAAGCATGTTATTGAACAATTTTGGGTTTGGCATGACATACATAATATTGCATGATTTTTGGAAGCGTGTATAAACCAGATTTCGCAAATTTGGTCTCAAAATTTTCACGAGACATAGAAAAAAGTCATGAAACAACGCCAAAGAAAATGGTCATGAAGTGATGCTTTTTTAATTATTGAGCATATTGTCAAGGGGGTTTAGGTTCCCCTGTGTGTGAAAGAAAAAAAGTAAGTTTTAAACCAGGGATCAGTATAATGAGTATATTCTTTGATTTTACCCATTTTTCTGTTCGCACGGTTGATCACAATTTTTATGTTATTTCTCCAGTTTCTAGTAAATTTTCACCATCTCAACCAAGCCCTGCTTCAAGATTAATGAACGTCAGCCCTCAAATATTAACACTTAGTAAGTTTTCTATTGCTTGTTTTTTTTCTCACTTTGGTCACTATTCTGTCACATTTTGTCAATAGATAATGATGTGTATCACTGCTGAGTGTATTAGGTTAGTCAGCAGAGGTGTTGAAAAGTAAACTCAATGGTTATAGCTCCCCCTTTCCCCTTTTTTCCACTATAATGAACACATTGCAATATTGTAGCTTGTAATCTAGATACATTTCTGCAATGTAATTCAACAGAATATGGAAATACATTTTTTAATTTGACGTAGTGAATAGATAAGGAGAAAAGAAGGAATGATTTCAATATTGGCTTTACTTGGTACTTCAACCTTTCAATCTTTCTTCAATATTCAAATTCTGATATCTTGAGTAAATTAGTCTAAGGAGAAAAAAAGGCATGCTCTTATCATGAGAAAGCAGGTTTGTTCACATTTCCTATTGTCATAGAATAATGATAGTGATATGCATATATATAAAATAATGAAAATAATAGTGTGGACTTGTCCAGCAGATTTGTTTTTCTTCAATTACTTTCCTTTACCAATTCGGCCAACTTTGTAGATCTTTTGTAACACAGTAAACTTAAGGAAAAGCTTGGGTCTGTCTGTATTTTGTGCTATTTTGTAAATTTTATACTGGTACCCAAAAATATCTTCATTTACCTACTTTTGAAGGTTTCTTTAAAGGGAGGGTCCGGGCTGACAATATTTATATCTAAATAAATAGGGTAAAATTTACAGAGCAAAATGCTGAAAATTTCATCAAAATCGGATAACAAATAACAAAGTTATTGAATTTTTAAGTTTATTAATATTTTGTGAAAACAGTTATATGCACATCATCATGAATATTCATTAGGTGGGCTGATGTCATATCCCCACTTTCCCTTTTCTTATGTTATTATGTGAAATCAGAATTGTTTCAATTTTTCACACATGTGTAAATGACGTGGCTCCATTATGATGAAATAAGTTGCAGCAATAAATAATTAATGCACTTAATCAGTTGTCAATCAAATTGTTTTAGTTCTTGGTAGAAAATTGTGAATAAACCTAATTTCATATAATAAAATACAAAAGAACAAGTGGGGATATGACATCATCAGCCCGCTTACTGAATATTCATGAAGACATGCTTAGAACTGTTTCACCGGAATAATGCACATCTATAAAATTCTATAACTTTGTTATTTGTTATCCGATTTTGATCATATTTTCAGCATTTTGCTCTATGAATTTTACTCTATTTATTGAGATATAAATATCTCCAGCCTGGACCATCCCTTTAAGTGTGTATCATTTGATATTCTGTTTAGAGATACCATACATTATTATTATTTTCTTCTTTCTTATTCCAGGTCAAGATCTTCAGTTAAGTGAATCTGGTAGTGACAGTGACAGTGACTGATTCATGGAATTATTTATCACAGAGATCTATCAGCTTCCATTAAATGTGCAATTATTCTTATCATGTTCTTGTTTAAAAGTCAAGTCCACCCCAACAAGAAGCTGATTTGTAGAAAAATGGAATATCAAATAAGTATAATACCCCCAAAAATGTTTGATATAAGAATTTTATGACATTTAAAACTTTGCTTATTTTCATAAAGTAGTGATATGTACATCATGGGCGGTATGCTAATGAGGGAACACTTGGTATCATACACCCACTATTAGTTTGTTGCATTTCATCAATTGAAAAATGAATAGTTTTAATTTTACCATCGAGTGATGGAACATATAAATATCATCATTATGATGTAGAGATCGTCTTCATCATCAGTCAAGAACAAGAATAAAAAGAAGTAGTGAGTAGTTAAAATCATAGGGTTCCATTTTTTGACCAGGGACCCATTGCATAAATACTTTTATGATTGCAAGTCTTGCAGGGACCCATTGCATAAAACTTTTGTCATAAAAACCCTGACAAACAAAATTATGCCATTGAAAATTACACATTAAAAAAAACAGTCAAAATATGGCAAAAGTTTTATGCATCAGGTCCCTGGAATGTCAACTTCCATGAAAACGGTGAAAATTCTGCCATTTGTTTAGCTCTTCCAAGGAAATGTGATATTGCAATAAGCGTTGCTTTCATAACAACTTTATATGAAATGAGACCCAGGTTGTTATTGGCAACAAGCAAAACTTTATATTGCCGTAACTTTCATACATGCAGTCGATTTTGATGCAAGTTTTAGTGCTGATTTTCTCTTTTTCTTTAAGTCAACTTTTTGTTTGGGGACATGGCATTAACTCATAGTTTCATTCAAGCATTAGGTTGAGACATGGGAGAGTTCACTCAGGATAGTTAATTACTTTTCAGCTTAAATGAAGGGTTACTTCATACACTGATGGAAAATCCTAAGTTTCAATTGTACACCAATTTCACTCCCATAAGAGGAATACCTTGTCATACAATTTTAGCCATATCGGGGGTCCAACATAGATATTTGAAACTTATTTATATGTACAACATATGCCACAATTGTTTAATTGGACCATTACCAAGCCATATATGACTTGCTATGCATTGCCTGATTTGTTTGAAAATCATTCATCTTTATTTATATCCTTGATCAAAGACTTTTGAACTATGTGGGTGCCGCCTTTATTAAGGCATGGCCCAGATTACAATCATACATGAGAGAACTTGTGTTAGGTAATGTTATAATGAGTACGTTTTTATATCTGTTACCCCTTCCTGTGTGGGATGGGCGTTTAACTGTAAATAATAATGAAGTGAGAAACAATGGTCAGTTACATGTAGCTTGTATGGGCATAAAAAATGTAATGATCTGACCAACCACATTGCTTGACCACTGAGTTGGGGAATTTTGAGTTGCTCCACGATAAAATTGGGGTGTGCAAGTGTTCAAATTGAGGGTTATATAATACACTGATAATGAATAGATGGTATATATGTGAATAAGTAAAGCTGAGTGAATTTTGTAGGGGTGCTCTATACTTGGAGGGGCCGTACATGTCATAGGTCCTGTTGAATGAAATGAGTGACCCTTTTTTAGGAGCTAAATCAACACCAATGATAATTTTGACATGTATCCTTCTTTAACACAAGAAAGAAAACCATTAATTACAAATGGCAAAGTTATGAAACAACCTGTTCGACTGATTAATTTTCCATTTATGAACAAGCCATTAGAAAGACTCCTTTGATAGTATAAATAGACCTTCATGCATTGAAATCATCAGAAGCTTATCAACCAATAATGATGCCATGTTAGAGGACAAACAATATGCTTGCCAACACACTTGTGATCGTCTGATATGAATTTGAATTACACATGATTGCATGTGATGAATATCCTCCAGCCACCTCGCTTGTCCCCTGAGTGAGGGAGCATTTGATTTCTTAGGCCATGTGACATCATGTACATATAATGTTTGTGCAATGAAAACTAGCATACCTGGAGTGTGTGGGTTTCCATGTGTACTCTGTTATACAGTTGTAACCATGATGCTCAATACATTAATGTACATTGCAGGATAATAAATATTATTTTATTTCATTAAATTGTTTGTTGTACTCCCTTAATTTCTCCACAAATAATTAGTCACTGTGAACAAAATAACATCTGTGGGGGTTGGGGGCACAAACATCCAATTGAGCCCTGCACAGGAACTGCAAACACAAAAACTGACACAAAGGGCAGTTTTCTGGCTGTGGGCGGCTTTCCTGATTGGGGAATTAAAAAAAACCCAGCAAATGAAGAAAAAGGATATCAAATACAGCAAAATCAAGAAAAATGTTTTAACAAGATTTTCTGTTTTAACAGTGATTTTGTATTCCCTGTATATGAGGGGGATTTGAGAAAGTGATTTTCTCTTGGTTACTGTTCAGGTCCAAATGGTACATCCCCCCACTCCCCCGTAGATATCCGATGCATGTGAGAACACTGATGCAACAACGGCCGCAGAACATTTTTGAAAGGGGGGGGGGGTTGAATTATCAAGCCAAAGCAGACATATGGTCATGTTCACTTTTTTGTACACATTTATTGAAAATGGGGTGGGGTATGGCTCCTAAAGTGCCCTCTGTTCAATTTCTGTCTTTTACATATTTTGCTCTGATCCCAAAAATGACCTACTTGACTTTGTTAAATTTACACCAAAACTGATTAATGCACTATCAAAATGAAGATACTGTACACCCTCGCTGGCCATATATACTAGTACTGGTATGTTGTCTCATTTACATTGATTCAGGAATAATCAATTTTTGGTCAATGAATTTTCTTTACTAGAGCATTTATTTTGAATCATTCAAATGTGGCCATAATTTTTGTGTGTAAGGGAGGTGGATACTGTCCAATTTCTCAAATCATATACCATTAAAAAAAAAAAAAAAAAAAAAAAAAATCTTTACCTGTTATAAATTGATTGTAATTGGGACAATATGGCAGGTATAAGGGTATATAGATACATATGGTAAGCTTTGCATTACAAAAAGTTGTATGTTAATTTTATAATCATGCAACAAGATAATTTTTAATCCATTTGAGAAGAATAACTATTGTACACTTATAAGGGTTATAGAAAATTCGAACAGATGTTACCAAACTTAATTTCCCTCTATTTAAACCCATTTGAAGATTAGGGCTTAAGACAATGTGGGTTTGCCCCATAATTGTTAGGTGACATTTTTTACTCGAGCTTTCCTTTTTGCAATAATTTTGAACAGGGCCCATTACTTTTTATCCCTGACCCTCTTCTCTCTGATTTCTAGGTTTCATGCCAATTCGTCCAATTGCCAACTCGTCTACTACCATTTAGTTTATCATCAGTTTGTCTACTCACCACATGGTCTACTTTCATTTAGTCTCGTGCGATTCCGTCTAATAACCAGTTGGTATTATTAAACTCGAAGTGTTAATTGTGCAAAATGAATGAAAAGAAAATGGGTATTAGACGATTTAGACCAACTGATTATTATACGAAATGGTAATAGACCAAATGGTGATTAGACGAAGTGATGATTGGACCAAATGGTAGTTAGACAAAATGTTGATGGACGGAATGGCATCAGACTAAATGAACGTAGACCATGTGGTAAGTGGACGAGTTGGCAGTTGACGAATTGGCAATTTACCGATTTCTAGATATGCCTTAATGATACGACGAAACAAAACATTTTCATTTATTCATAATTTAATGAGAAAAGCTATGTTAGTGCCGTTTGGACCACCCCTAGCTTTCCTTTTCATAGGAAATAAAAATTATACAAGTAGTATAGATCGAGTATCCTTGTCAATATTTTTGTCCTAAGAAATGATAAGATCCTTTATACAGTGCGTATAAAAAAGACGGGACAGTTTTGAAAAGTCTATCATTTTTTTAAAATCATGATGTCTATATTTTGATGTTAATAGATGCCCTGATGTCTTATCTTTCAAATGCCATAAAAAAAAAGAGTTTTGTTCATGCTTGAGCGAACAAGAAACGTTTTTGTCAGGGGTTCAAAAAAAAGGATTGCGCCAAAGTGGCATCAAATTAGAAAATATCGATCACCAGACTTCTTCCTAGTTTTCATTTAACTTGCTCCCATTTCTCAATTTCTGCATCAATTATGTTCATACTTGGTAAATATGATCCTTGAGTAATACCACATATGTGTCCATGAGGATGATGAGGTCGAAGGTCATGTAGGGGTCAAAAGGTCAAATGATATGTGGTCATGTCCATCCTTTTTTGAAGTTTTTGTTCAACTTGCTCTCATCTCTTTATTTCTGCATCAATTATGTTCATACTTGGTTAATAATTATGATCCTTGGGTAATACTACATGTGTATTCATGAAGATGATGGGGTCAAAGGTTATCTAGGGGTCAAACGATTATATTGCATATTTTTATTATCGCAAAATCAGGAGAGACTCGTGGTTCATAAACCACCTTGTTACATTTAAATATGTTATCTTTTAGCACTGAATATTCTTTGATAAGTAAGAAAAAATAACCCTTTTCGTCAACCTAAGCAAGGAGATTTCCATTGTTAATGGGGGAAAGTTTGTAATTTATTTGTATCCCTTTATTCTGTGCAACAAAGATATGGTGCTTTTGAAAAACATGAATCATATTGTCAAGGGTACACTGATTCCTTGAACAAGTTAAATTTTGTGCTTGACAGGACAATTTTAATTTTAACAGAAGGATTTATGTCTTTCAAAGGCACCAGCATAGCTGGCGCAACATTTTTTTTCTGTCTCACAAGGCGGACCCATATGCAGCCTTCGTCAATAGGGGGTGGGGCCAGAAATTATTTCCACCATTATTTTCCCCCATCGGCCGCTCAAAGTTGATTTTTGTTGTTTGAAGGGGTAGTCCTTACAGTCATTTCTTAGCTTTATTCTTATAAAACAACATAAATGTGAAATAATCTTATAAGCCCTGCATGTATAAAAAGTGCGAGTGTTAAGCGCAAGCTAATTTTTTTTAAGTTTCATGTATTTTGTTCTAAAAAGTTAACATTCTAGGTAATGTTGTGATCATGAACAAGATGCGTATGTAACTAGATAATTACTGCGAACGCCAAGCGTAGCAGAAAGTTTTGATAAACGTTCTGGCCTGAAAAGAACTGATTGCAAGACGATGCATATTTCAACAATGAAATATTGCTAGTGCGGCAAGCTGAATATTTTTGACATTCGGACCTAAAAAAATAAGGTCATTCCAAGTAATTTTTGTAATCATGGAAGGGGTAGGTATGTAATTAAACAATTGATGCGAGCGCGAAGCGCAAGCAGAAGAAAATTCAGATTTTAGACCTAAAAATCCTAATAATGCTAGCGTGATCGAAGCGCAAGCAAAAAATTATAAATATTCTGATCTAAAATTGATAGTTTAAACACGTTTCAAATAAAGAACAAGCTCGATAAACATGCGTGCACGTGTTTTAGATTTAGACCTAGAATCTGGGCATTCTGAATACATTTTTTTAAATCATGAAGATCAATAATGCGCCGAGCTCGAAAAGCGAGCTGAAAACATCTACCGGAAACATTCGATATTCCGATCTGAAAAATAGTCAATTTAAAGGGGAATGAAACCTTTGGAATAAGAAGGCTTGTGTCAAAACATAAAAATCTAAGAATAAGAACAAAGAAAGTTTGAGAAAAATCGGACAAATAATGAGAAAGTTATGAATATTGCAATCACTAATGCTATGGAGATCCTCCTGTTGGCAATGCAAAAAGGATCTGTGATGTGACATTTGAACAACTTTCCCTTTGATGGACTATAAAATACCCTCAAAATGTCTCTTTCTGCTTTTTCTTGTGGTTATACAAACTCTTTATCCATGATGTATTCTTTAAAAATCTGTATTACATGCCTTCCTATAGAAAGAACACATGATCTACTGATAGATGTGATAAAAGAGGCAATTTAAGTGAAATACACTACTCAAAAAAAGTTAAGGACCACTTTTTAAAACGTACATAAAGATTTTATACAAGGTGTTTTATTTCTGGAAATACCTCAGTACAACTGTCCTAAATGTCCTTAAACACGCTGTAATCAATTTCACGCATGGGTGGTTTCAGTTGTTGCACAATGTCTCTCGCATCACTGCACATCCTGAAAAGTGGGCCCCGAGGGGTATCAGCTACCGACATGAAGTGGTAAAAACGAATGTCTGAGTGTCTTTCAGGCAGTTCAGTAACGAGTGTGACCACCTCCTGCAGCAATAACGGCTTCACAGCGCTGTCTCATGGAGCTGATGAGGCGATTGATGTCTCTGACGTCCAGTGCATCCCATGCAGCCTCCAGAGCCACACCCAGCTGCTGCAGTCCAAGTGGATGGGCTTCGAGCTGCTCGAGACTCCTCCCCATCATGTCCCAGACGTGCTCTATCGGGTTTAAGTCCGGGGACCTCGCTGGCCACTCCATACGCTCAATCCCCTGGCCCTCAAGGAACTCGGTCACCACCCTAGCTCGGTGGGCACGGGCATTGTCATCCATGAAAATGATGTTTTGTCCCACATTTTCTGCAAATGGCACCACTATAGGTTCAAGGACCTCATCCCTGTACCTCACTCCTGTCATATTGCTCCCACTGGGACCACGTAGAGACGAGTACGGTTGGCGTAGGTGATGCCTCCCCACACCATGACGCTGCCTCCCCCATAACGGTCATGTTCTGCAATACAGGGGTCTGCAAATCTCTCTCCTGGTCGCCTCCAGACTCTCGAACGTCCATCATTGTGGTCAAGGGAAAATCTGCTCTCATCTGTGGACAGAACTCTACGCCATTGCTGTCTGGTCCATCTGAAATGCTCCCGGGCCCAGTGTCATTAGCAGAGCAAATCAAAGACACCGAGAGACAGGGCTATACTCCGAGAGACCCCGCAGTGGCCGACCAGTTTCGACAACCCCTAGAGATGATCGCTACTTGACGAATCTCAGCCTCCGCAACCGCTTTCACAGTGCACGCCGCCTCAACAATGACTTCGCTGCAGCAACTGGAGTGATTGTTTCCACTCAAACAATCCGTAACCGACTTCACAGAGCCAATATGCATGCCAGACGGCCAGCTCAGTGTGTCCCACTCACCCCTGCTCACAGAAGAATTCGTCTCAACTGGGCCCGGGAGCATGTCAGATGGACCAGACAGCAATGGCATAGAGTTCTGTTCACAGATGAGAGCAGATTTTCCCTTGACCACAATGATGGACGTTCGAGAGTCTGGAGGCGACCAGGAGAGAGATTTGCAGACCCCTGTATTGCAGAACATGACCGTTATGGGGGAGGCAGCGTCATGGTGTGGGGAGGCATCACCTACGCCAACCGTACTCGTCTCTACGTGGTCCCAGGGGGAGCAATGACAGGAGTGAGGTACAGGGATGAGGTCCTTGAACCTATAGTGGTGCCATTTGCAGAAAATGTGGGACAAAACATCATTTTCATGGATGACAATGCCCGTGCCCACCGAGCTAGGGTGGTGACCGAGTTCCTTGAGGGCCAGGGAATTGAGCGTATGGAGTGGCCAGCGAGGTCCCCGGACTTAAACCCGATAGAGCACGTCTGGGACATGATGGGGATCGAGTCTCGAGCAGCTCGAAGCCCATCCACTTGGACTGCAGCAGCTGGGTGTGGCTCTGGAGGCTGCATGGGATGCACTGGACGTCAGAGACATCAATCGCCTCATCAGCTCCACGAGACAGCGCTGTGAAGCCGTTATTGCTGCAGGAGGTGGTCACACTCGTTACTGAACTGCCTGAAAGACACTCAGACATTCGTTTTTACCACTTCATGTCGGTAGCTGATACCCCTCGGGGCCCACTTTTCAGGATGTGCAGTGATGCGAGAGACATTGTGCAACAACTGAAACCACCCATGCGTGAAATTGATTACAGCGTGTTTAAGGACATTTAGGACAGTTGTACTGAGGTATTTCCAGAAATAAAACACCTTGTATAAAATCTTTATGTACGTTTTAAAAAGTGGTCCTTAACTTTTTTTGAGTAGTGTATATACCAAAGTAATGGGGAGAGTTGTTCACAAGTGACATCACACATCTTTGTCGCATTGCCAATTTCGCAATATTCAAATGCTCATAACTTTTTCATTATTTGTCCGATTTTTCTCAAACTTTCGTTGATCTGTTTCTTTGATTTTTCTGTTTTCACACAAGTTATCTTGTTCCAAAGGTTTCATTCTCCTTTAAGCACTATCGCAGTTAGCACTGTGTATAGGAAAATTTCGAAGTGGATGTGGATCACGAAGGGCGAGCTGATATTTTTTTTTATCATTTTGACCTATAGGACCGGGACATTCTAAGATTTTTTGTCATCATATGAAAATGATGACTATATGCGCGAAATGAAACTTGTCGATATTCCATTCTGAAAAGGGGCCAATATTGAAATTGAAAATGTTATTTTCTTATTTATTAATCTAACAGGGGGGATCCAGCCTTCGCCAATAGGGGGGGGGGGATTTTAGCCACATTTTCCCGATCGGCCGCTCGAAGTTGAATTTGGTTGTTTCTTTGAAGGGGTAGTTCTAATAGTCACTTCTAAGCTTTATTCTCATAAATCAACATAAATATATAATAATCTCATAAGCCTTATCTAAATAGTGCGAGCTATTTTTTTATTTCAAGTATTTTGTCCTAAAATTTAAATATTCTGGGCAGTGTTTGTGATCCTAAACCAGATGTGTATCCAACTAAATAATTACTGCGAGCGCGAAGCGCGAGCAGAAATTTTTAATATATGTTTTGATCCGATCAAAAACGGATCTGTTAATTGGCTGCTTGCAGTTAGCCATGAAGACCCTATATATTTCAACAATCAAATAATGCGAGCGCGAAGCGCGAGATGAAAATTTTGACATTTCTACCTGAAAAATGGAAATTCTAAGCACTTTTTGTAATCTTGATAAGGATAAGTATGATAAAAAAAAAACAATTGATGCGAGCGCGAAGCGAGATCGGAAAAATTCTAGATTTACACCTCAAAATAGGACACTCTATTCATGTTTTGTAAATCATGAAAATGATGAGTAATTGGAAATCTTTCTATAATAATGCGAGCGCAAAGCGCAAGCAGAAATTTTTTAATAAATTGGATAATGGTTTAAATAGAGAACAAGCTGCATATCTGAATAAACATTCGCCATCTAGAATCTGGGCATTCTAAATACCTTTTTTTATCATGAAAAATAATAAAGCGAGCGCGAAGCGCGGCCTTAAAATATTTGATATTCCGATCTGAAAAGGGGTCAATTTCAGCTCTGTATTTCAAGCACTTTGTAGGAAAATTGTGAGGTGGATATGGATAAAAAAGAGCTGATATGTTTCAATCTGAAAAAGGGACAGTTTGATTATTAAATTAATATCTTATTTAATAATCTAATAAGCATGATAAGAGCGCAAAATCTGTCAATATTATGGCTAGAAAACTGGAAATTTAAAGCACTTTTGTAATGAATAAGATGTATAAGTTAATATAATTATGTTCAACAATCAATGCAAGCGCAAATCGCAAGCCAAGATTTTTTATAAACTTATGAAATGGGGATTTTAATTTTAGTTTGTATAGAATTAATATTGAGATATACAATGTACATAACTCTCCAATCAAAATGCGAGCATGCAGCGCTACCTGATACGTTTTGACAATCTGACCTGATTGAATAGGGATATTTTGAGAACTTTATGGAATACAGGAAAATAATAGCTACCTGACAAATCGAATTTTAATATTCAGACAATAAAACATGAATTTTTACAGAGCACTTGTAAAAATCAATTTGTAAATCAAACAAAATAATAAAAGATCGATTTCCGAGCTGTGTATATTGACTTCTAAATTTAAGCTCCATATTGCATGAGCAAGATTATGTGAATCACCCAAAAAGCAACGCGAGCGCAAAGGGAGAGCGAAAATTTTGTATAGTGACATGAAAGATTTTAAAAATTCTTTTCCAAGTCTTCCCCTCATCTTATTTTATTCACTCGTCTTCCTCCTCTTATGTTTCCCCTTCTTTTTTTTCTCATCTCCTTTTACCTTCTTTTTCTTTTTGTATTTTTCTCCCTCTTTTTTTTGTTGCTCCGCCAATAGGGGGGGGGGGGGGCCTCGGCCCCCTGGATCCGCCTATGGAAGCGTGGAATATGTTGATATTAAGGCCTGAAAACTGGAAATTTTAAGAATTATGTAATTTATGATGAATATAATAATGGGTTAATACGTTTTTAACAAAATATGCGAGCGCAAATCGCGAGCCAATTTTTTTTTATGAACTGTAATGAAAAGGGGACTTTAAGTAGCTTGTTATAGAATTATACATAACTCACCATGATCAGAATGCGAGCGCGCAGCGCTAGCTGGTAGGCCTACGTTTTGAAAATAAACTCTGAAAAGGGATATTTTGAGAACTTAATGGAATACACAAAGACAATAGGAACTTGGCAAATCAAATAATGCGATAACGTAGCGTGAACTAATGTGAATATAGTAGACCATATACGGACATTTTACAGAGCACTTAAAACAATCAAATTGTAAAGAAAAAAAATAATGAAAGCTCGATGTCCGAGCTGACATATTTTTGTATATAGGCCTATTGACTTCAAAACTTGACTTTTAAGCCATCACAAACCATAGTGATAGTTGCATTATGTACACGTTTTATGTACCCCATGTCTGTATACATAGCCCCCGTCCAGGGCCCTGGGAATGATTTTTTTACTGGGGTTGCAGATATAATGGAAATTTAAAAAAGCTTTTCATCACAATGTAGACGTCATTTTGGTTACGAAATTTGAAAGCCCCCCCTACAAAAAAGGGTTTCACTACAAAATGGAGGTCCTTTTGGTTGCATTTTTTTTCTCCAATTTTTACACACCTTCTAGAATACCTGAGGGAGCTACCTATGGAGAACAAGCAGCACCCCCAAGAAAAAATCATGGGGGTGCTTCGATCAGCACGGCCCCATATGCCCGGGGGCCTTGCCCCCTTCCCTTGGGAGACCAACACATTGTTGAATGGGCTTCCCTGTTTTTAAATAAATAAATAAAAAAAAATTAAATTCCCTTTACAGCGCTCGGACCGGATTTACGTCTCTGCATGCATGCATGCGACTAATATAGGTCGATTGATTTCATTTTAAAGAAATCTTTCAATTTTTAGGCATTACCAAATGGGCATTTTCACGGCGTTACACGGCACAATTTTACACACTGTGTGTAAGCTCTAATAAAACAACAAATGATGGGAGTTTGCTTAAAGGACAAGTCCACCCCAACAAAAAGTTGATTTGAATAAAAGGAGAAAAATCCAACAAGCATAACACTGAAAATTTCATCAAAATCGGATGTAAAATAAGAAAGTTATGACATTTTAAAGTTTCGCTTAATTTAACAAAACAGTTATATGCACATCCTGGCTGGTATGCAAATGAGGAGACTATGACGTCATCCACTCACTATTTCTTTTGTATTTTATTTTATGAAATATTCTAATTTTCTCCTCATTGTCAAGTGGTACAACGATTAATTCCTCCCTGAACATGCATGTGCAGGGAATTAACATATTGTTTAATACTATAAGGTTCAGTCAAGTTGGTCCTTATTGTCAAATCTATAAAAAATGAAATATTGTATAATTCAAACAATAAAAAAACAAAAGAAATAGTGAGTGATGGACATCATCGACTGACTCCCCTAGTTGTGCATATCACTGTTTTGTGAAAAATAAGCAAATTATAAAATGTCATAACTTTCTTATTTTACCTCCGATTTTAATGAAATTTTCAGCACTATGCTAGTTTGATTTTTCTCTATTTATTCAAGTCAGCATTTTCCTGGGGTGGACTTGACCTTTAACAAAAGCAAACTCCCATCATTTGTTGTTTTAGATATAATTCATATACACAATGAAAAGTATAAGACTGATTACTATCTGACTTACTAACAAGAGTAATTTTCGGCATTTTTCCCCGGCATTTTTCTTGAAATACTACATTGCCAGAAATACACGTCCCGAATTAATGGGGGGGGGGGGGGGGTCGCTTGAAGATACATCACATGAAATTCAAATTTCAAAATGGACAGCAAACATAGATATGTATACTAATAACGCAATTAGTATACATCTCTATGACAGCAAACAAGTATGGATGCCCGGCCTGGATGCAGCTTGATGACGTAGTGTGTGTCCAGCGGATCTTGGAACATTCGCACACACGATGATGATTGATTGATTGTACAAAAAAATACATCTCTTTGAATGGGTTGTGCACCGCAGATATGTGTGTGCATGTGATGAGAGAGATGATAAATAGACGTCGACCGTTCGAAAAACTCCGAGAACTACTGACTGTAAATGTAAACTGAGCCTGAAGAAAGGAAAATACAAGGTAAATTGCCACGAAGTAGCTTCTATTTTCTTTTTAATTAAATAAAATCAGTATTAGAATTCATCTACACAGGTAATAAGTTATGTTCACTCAACTCGTGTAAAATCACGCGCGGAATTCGTGGTACCGTATACCGTATAGCTAGTGTAGTGGTACATGGTATACAGTCGCAGAGCACTGCACTCCGACCGGTATGGCACCGGGACAAAGCCAGCCCGCAGGCCAGGCGCTAGCGCAGCTCGCAGCGCAGTAATGTAACGTTACTCGTTTTTTTTAGAAATCAGATTAAAAAATCGGTGACACCGCAGTTGCTGCTCCGGTCTTTATTTCGATGTTCGTCTAAGATATAGATCTAGCCTCGGATTCGGGTTGCAATAGGGTTTTTAGGAAAAATAGGGTTTTATTTTAGGAAATTATCGTTAGGTTTTGAACTTGAAGTTTGACTTTGAACATGATCTAATAAATAACTTAGGGTTTGTGGCATGTTTGGTCACTCACTTGTTCAGTGTGTTATATTAATTATAAGTTACGTTTCTAAAAAAAGTTACAAGGCCAAGGGGAAGATCGGACACTTTGGCGATTTTTTGAAACGCCCGATTAATTCTCGTGTAGAAGGACGCCCCCTAGCGTTGACAGGGCTGCCAACTTTTGAGAAGAGTTTGGTGAGACAATTACATTGCGAGGGAGCGAATTAAGCCACTAAGCCCGAGGGCGCCTGAGGGGGGGGGGATGGTGTGGAAGGGGGGTGTCCCCCCTTCCATGGTAGGGAGCTTTTACAATTTTGCAATTTAAATGGTGCAATGTGGCACATACTTTTAACTCTGATTCCATTTATAACTTATAAGGCAAGATTCAAATAGGTTAATTGACTTTTTAATTTTAATGAAGTTCACTGACCTTGAAAAAAAAAAATCCACATTTTCAAGTGCATTATTCCAAATCAACTGTCCTTAGCAGTGGAACCTCAACCTGTGATTATCTGCTGCTCCCTTAACTAAGGAGTAAAGAAAGAAGGAAAGAAATAAAGAATGAAGGAAAGGAAGGAAACAAGCAAGCAATATAAGAAAGAAATAAAAGGTAAAAGAATAGATTAAAGGAAGAAATAAAAGAAAGACCGAAAGACAAAGAAAGGAAGGAATGAATGAATGAAGGAAGGAAGGAAAGAAAGAAAGAAAGAAAGACAGAAAGAAGAAAGGAAGGAATGAATGAAAGAAAGAGAAAAGGCTGAAAGAGAGAAATAAAAACCACAAAAGGGTAAAGAAAGGATGGATGGAAGGAAGAAAGAACAAAGAAAGAAACAAAGAATGAAGGAAAGAAAGAAGAGATAAGTATAGGATGGATGGACTCAAGATTTAAAGAAAGAAAGAAATCAAAAAAGAAAGAAAGAGAAAAAGAAGTAGAGAAAAATGTTTTTTAAAAGGACAGAAAGAACAAAAGACAAAGAAAACAAGGAAAATTAATAAAGAAAAATGGAAGAAGAGAGGGAAGAAACAAAAAAAGATTGAAAATAAAGAAGGAAAGAAAGATAGAAAGAAAACAGAGGAAGAAAGCTAAAACTATCATAAATAAATTATCAGTTTCTTTTTGGCTCAATTATTAAAATAAAGCTACGAAAGAAACCAAGTGTATCAACACACACACAAATGCATATGTTGGGCTATCATGTATTCAGAGCGCCGGGCCGGCGGGCTATCGCCATGGCGTGGCATTGCATTAACACTCGATCGCTCATTGTGCCTCGCACAAAAACCCCGCTTCATAGTAAATATTCGACGTCACCAGCTCTCACACGCGGGATACAGTAAGCCAATCGCAACTCATTATCTTGTCTTTGCGCGGCAAACCAAAACCAATTTGCATTGATGGTTTAGCTTTGCTCTTATGTCGTTAAAAACTTTGAAACTTTTGCCTGGCCGGGTTATAAAGTTATTGAATATCCGATATAGGCTAATAAACTTGTTTTTCTCTCTATTTTCGGGGTTCAGCGTGAGAATTCCTATGATCAGCGTGAGAGCGTGAGAATCGGGTGAATTGTGTGAGACTCACGCAGATTGCTTGAGAGTTGGCAGCCCTGCGTTGAGTAAGTAAATCTCACATAGGCATGATCGGCACGCTGTCATATGGAGAAAATAAGAGGGAAATTCGGAGAGGGCTCAAGGGTGGCGCATGGGCAAAATTCAAATTTTAATTTCCCAGAAACCTCTGACATATATTCATCTCTAATTTAAATTGGGTCAGAATATAATTTTTTTTGGCTTGCGCTTTACACTCGCATAAGTTTAGATAGATACCCATAGCGTTCATGGTCACAAAAAGTGCTTTAGAATCTGAAAGTTTAGGTCGGAATATTAAAAATTTTCAGCTCGCGATTCGCGCTCGCATAATATGTTTATTTAGATAGCCATTCTGTTCATGATTACCAAAAGTGCTTAGAATGTCAAAATTTTAGGTCAGAATACCAAAAAATTTCAGCTCGCATCATTTGTTTTTAATAATAGATAGATACCCATCCTGTACATGGTCACAAAAAGTGCTTTAGAATCTTAAGGTTTGGGTCGGAATATCAACAATTTTTCAGCAAAGCTTCGCGCTTGCCTGAAATGTTTAGGCAGATAACCATTTTGTTAATGGTCACAAAAGTGCTTAGAATGTCCAGTTTGGCTTGGAATAACAATAATTTTCAGCTCGCGCTATGCGCTCGCATAAATAATGATAATGATATGTCCATTTGCAAGGCTCCACAGAAACTTTTTTGAAGGTTTTGGTGGCCCATTCGGGCCACCAAAACCTTCATATTTTTTTTTTGTGGCCCGAAAAATATAAAGAAAAACATTAAAAATTAATAAAACAAACTTCTGAAATATTAATTCTGCAGCTATTACCACTAAGTTACTTTCCCTTTGTACATCTTGTATGTAAACCTTGTTTGCTGTTATTTTACTTTGCTAATTGATTTGTGGTAAAATATAAATTGTCTATCATTGTAAATATGAAATTATTGAAAGAGAATAAATGAATTGTATTGTTCCCAGGTTGTGTGGACTTTTTTTTACATCTCTGTATAGACACACACTCATAATGGTAAATTAAAAAAAATAGTGCATAGCATACTCAGATAGATGTACAAAACAATGATTTGTCCTTTCTTCCTCTTTGAATCCTAACACCTAGATTATGCAGGCCCAAAATTCAGTTTATTTTTGTTTTCTTTTTTGCAGCATATTATAGCAGGAGAAAATCACAGTAAAATATGCTGCAAAATTAGAACAATGCATAAAAGGGGGAAAATAACAAAAATAATTTTCAAAAAGTATATTACAAAAAGAAAACAAAAATAAAAGAATTAAGTGAAGTAAAACAAAAGAAAGAAAAAACAAAGAACAGGAAAAAAAAAGAAGAAAAAAATTTAGAGAAAAAAGAAACAAAAGAAAATGAAAGAAAAATGAATAAAACAAAATTAATATAAAAATGGGGAAAAGGGAAAAAAATTCAGAAGCCATTACAAATATTTTTTAACAGCTGTGGCAACAGTTGATTCTGACTGGAATATAATTAAAAGCCAAGCAAATAATTTTCACTTACCAGTACCTTTTGGGAATGGGGCATTTCTATTTTTATGTCCTTTGGTGTGTATTATTATTTTTTTAGTAGAAACATATTCTTTAATCAGGCATATTCAATCGGAATGGGTATAAATGGTTCAACCGCTGTAAAAAAAAAATGATAAAACGGCAAAAGTTATATCTGGAAAAAAAGTGTGAGAAAAGTCCTTCCCTATATTTGCCAAAATGTTGGAAAAATTCACATTTCATATCAATGAAATGCTTTCCTAAAGTATTTACATTCTCAAGAGTTGTTTGAGAAGTCATTTATAAACAAGAAAGAAAGTAACTGTCTGTTTATTTTTTGCTAGAAAAGACACAGCTTCGAAAGAAACCAAGTAACAACATACATACAAATGCACACGTGGGACTGTGATGTACTCACCTATGTGTTTTTATGTGTATTCATTTGGAATCGGTCTTTTTGAGTCAAAAGAGAGGTCATGATTCCTCTTTTTAATGCTTGCAAATAATCAGGTTTTACCAGATTTTAGCAAAAAGGACTGGAGAAGGGCATTTCATTGGTGTAAAATGTGACTTTGGCTTAGATTTTCAAAGTTCTTTGGAAGATTTCTTAGCAGCAACATTTCGTATTGCAGCTCCCTGAGTCTGAATAGGCTGCTAACACACAGCTGCAGTGGCTTCACGCATGCAAAGCTCACGCCAGCCGGCCGGCGCGGACGGCTGGAAAATAGAGCCACTTAAAGGACAAGTCCACCCCAACAAAAAGTTTATTTGAATAAAAAGAGAAAAATCCAACAAGCGTAACACTGAAAATTTTATCAAAATCTGATGTAAAATATGAAAGTTATGACGTTTTAAATTTTCATTTAAAGGAGAATGGAACCCTTGAAACCAGCTGAATCCATATCAAAGAGAAAAATCAAAGAAACATATTGTTGAAAGTTTGAGGAAGATTGAATGAATAATAAGAAAGTTATGAGCATTTGAATTTTGAGATCACTAATGCCATGTAGATCCTCCCATTGGCAATGCGACCAAGATCTGTGATGTCACACACGTACAACTCCCTCATTGCTTTAGTACTTATTTCACTTATATTCTCACTTTTATAGAATCTATCACAAGGTGAGGTGTTCTCTTTATGAGAGGACAAGTACAGAGATTTCACAACATTATATTATTGATGAATCGTTTGTCATATGATTAGAATGAGCAAAAAGAGATGTTTTGGGGTATATTTTCAGTGTCCACAAGGGGAGAGTTGTTCATCTGTGATATCATAGATCTTGGTTGCGTTGCCAATGGGAGGATCTCCACAGCATTAATGATCTCGACATTCAAATGCTCATAACTCTTCTATTGCTAGTCCTATTTTACTCAAACTTTTGTTGATCTTGTTCTTTGATTTTTCTGCTTTCACAAAAGCTAACTTGCTCCAAGAGTTTCATTCTCCTTTAATTTCACAAAACAGTTATATGCACATCCTGTTCGGTATGCAAATGAGGAGACTGATGACATCATCCACTCACTATTTCTTTTGTATTTTATTATATGAAATATGAAATATTCTAATTTTCTCCTCATTGTCAAGTGAAACAACAATTAATTCTTCTCTGAACATGTTGAATTAGCATTGTTTAATGCTATACGGTTCAGTCAAGTTCGTCCTTATTGTCAAGTCTGTAAAAATGAAATATTGTATTTATAATTCAAACAATAAAAAACAAAAATGGTAAGGGACATCATCAACTGACTCATTTGCATGTCACTAAGATATGCATATCATGTTTTGTGAAAAATAAGCAAAATTTTAAAGTGCCATAACTTTCTTATTTTACATCCAATTGTGATGAAATTTTCAGCGTTATGCTAGTTTGATTTTTCTCTATTTATTCAAATCAACATTTTCTGGGGTGGACTTGACCTTTAATGCTATAGCAGTAGGCCTACGTGTACTGCATGACAAACTTTGTGTGTTGATCAACAAAAAGGGCGTAAGATGAACTGGCTTGCAATTTGAACTGTAGAAAGTTGATAAATGCGTGTAAAATGGGGAGAAAAATTGCGCTACTCTGAAAATTATTAGTTGCCCGATTCGGGCCACCAAAACTTAATATTTTTTCAATAATCGTTGCCAGAGGTGAATTTCTGACGGCCCCGGGCCACCGCTAATGTCGAGCCTTGCCATTTGTATAGCGCAGTTACTATGTGCATATAGTCAACTGCGCTTTGATACTTTGTATCATATTATTACCCTTGCTGTAGCTGAGCCGTCATATTAATAGGCGCTAAAGTGTTTAAGGAATAAATCCTACAGGATACCCATTCACCTCACCTGGGTCGAGTGCAGCACAATGTGGATAAATTTCTTGCCGAAAGAAACTGTTTAGTTAAAGATACCCATTTTGTTCATGATTACCAAAAGTGCTTACAATGTCAAGATTTTAGGTCAATATCAATATTTTTTAGCTCGGGCTTCATGATTGCATCAATTTCTTAGTAGGCCCGTTTTGAAAGTCCATTTTTGATGCACGTGTACACGGCGTGTTTTTCGGTCGTGTACACGTGTACACGTTGTAAACACTCTGAGAGCGAGTTGTTTTCATGTCGACACGGACCTGCATCAACATGTCATTAAAAAGGGGGTCTATATAGCCTAAGTCACGGTTTTAAAGCTTACCAGAGAAGTTTGAAGTATCAATCCACAAAAATTGGTGCAAATTAAAAGTTTACTCAGCTTAGCAGCGCATTAAATTAATAAAGAATGCAAAAGAAAATCAGTGCAGGGCCCTGCTAGCGCCGACGCTCGTTGGATGCGCATTTTGTATACTGTACCGTACGTGCATGCACAGATCGCTGCAGAATGAAGTGTAACTGAAGTTATCGATTGATTTTCATTATTTTGTTGCCAATTTGAGGAGCGTTTGTTTGTAGGCTTGTAGCACATGTGTACGAGCGTATAACACGTAAGTTGTAGCAATGATCGCTGTTGCAATTGGTGATTCTCAAATTGGCTATGAGTGTAATTGAGCAACACTTTCGAGACCGGAGGCGGAGCAGACCCATTTCGTGGTACAAAAACTTGAGTCTCCAGAATGTATGTGGATTAAATCGGCGATTTTGGAAGTGAACTCACTCTAGATTAATTGAAATATATTGACATATTAGTAATTAGAATATGTGCAGTGTCTGAGAACTATGATTTAATGTGAGGCTGTGAGCTTGTTCACTGATTTTGTAGTCCCATGCAAGCTTTATGCAGATGCTACCGTGTACACGGTGATGGAATTTAGTACACGTGCACTGACTTGACCGTGCGTGTACACGTGTACACGTGTACCCGAAACGGGCCTATTTCTTAGATAGATAAGCCTATCCATCCTGTTCATGGTCACAAAGGTGCTTTAATAAAATGTCCAGTTTTGTGTTGAATGACAACAATTTTCAGCTCGCGCTACGCATTCACATGAAATGTCTAGTTAAATACCCATCCTGCTTGATGACCCTAAGTACTTAGAATGTCAAAATTTTAGGTCAGAATATCAATTTTTTCAGCTTGCGCTTCCCGCTTGCATAAAATGTTTGTTTAGATACCCATCCTGTTCATCATTCATGTTCATGGGGGGCGTTATTTTTTTAAATGTACACAATGTTGTGATTTGTATTCCCATACAAATAAGGACTCGAAGGCAATTTGTTAAGGTTCCATAATACAAGTTGACTAATCCTTTATTTATTACTTCGGACAGTGCCGCGCCTTACCCCGCATGCAAAGGGGTGTACATACGCGCAGTACAAATAGATACAACTCATCTCATTACATCTCCCTTCTTTTAACAACAACATCGTGTTTATCCTTAAAACAATTTGAACAGTTTCCATAACATTTTGGAATGATTTCTTTTGGTTACTTAATTTCTTCTCACTTGCAAAAGCTTTTAGGCATGCGCATTTCCTATTTATTTGCAATATCATATGTCATACATTTTCACAAAACTTATCCCTCCCAAAAAAAAAACTGTACATATGCTCAATCCTTCAACTATTGAAAATCTCTCTTTTCATCAATGTTAACAAAAAAAAAGTCCAGACAATGCCAATGATTTCAGCAATTATTTTTCACTATAAAATATGAACAGTTAAAAGTTTGAACTCTTTAAAACACACTTGTTTTGCTTTGTAGTGCATCAATCCACATATAAATTTTAACGTAAATTGTTTGCAAAAATTTTCCAGTTCTTAGTTATCTGAATCATCGTACATATTAATAATATTTAACAAGCTTTTAGCACCTTTAACTTTGCGTGCCTAAACATATTTACATATAATACACTTAAGGGTCAAAACGTTCAGGTCTGTGCACATGACGACCTGATCTAGTGATATATGTGTTCTGGGATTGTCTGCCATTTTTTCTGACATGTGTGTCTTGAGTTTGTTTGTCACTGAACTTTTGTGAATTGAGTGTATCACTACTTGCATCAGTACTGTCATGATCAGGCTGTGGAATGACCTGTTCTGTTTCATGTTGGGTTTCATGTTTTTCTCCGGTTTCCCGGATATGCCTACGGGTGCGGCGTAGAGTTTGACCACTAGGTGTTCGTACTTCATAAGATTTAGGTTCAGGTCTCTTGTTAAGGATTGTTCCTTTTTCCCATTTTCCGCTCTCCTGATTCTGCACTCGAACCTGTTGTCCCTGATGTAGTGGTGGAAGGGAACGTGTGTTCCTGTCATAGTAGGTCTTCTGCTGATCTTGTCTTGCTTGGAGGCGTTCTTTGATAGCGTCTCTGTTAGGATCGTGGTTTCTGATCCTAGTTGGAAGATCTGATTGTATCTTCCTGCCTAACAGTATTTCTGCTGGTGATGGTAGGTGATGGTCAATGGGAGTGGCTCGCAAGTATTGCAAGGCTTTGTTGATGTCCTGCTTGGCTTGCTTTGCTTTCATCATTGTCGTCTTGATGGTCTTGACCTGTCGTTCAATGTAACCGTTGGACTGGGGGTATCTTGGACTTGAGGTTATGTGAGTGAACCTCCATTCTTCAGCGAAGGTCTTGAACTGTGCGCTACTGTATTGTGGGCCATTGTCACTCAATAACTTTTCAGGTGTGCCTTGTTCTGAAAATATTTCTTTGATCAAACTGATGATATTGGCACTTGTTGTATGCTGGAGTTTCTTCACGATCGGAAACTTGGAGTAGACGTCCGCAACCAACAGATACTCCTTCCCATCCAGGTGAAATAGATCGGTTGCGATGACTTGCCAAGGTCTTGTCGGGATGTCATGAGGATGCAGTGGTTCTGGTGTTTGTGACTTTCCATATTCCTGGCATATTGGACATGACTTCACTCTTTCTTCAATGTGTGAATTTATGCCATGCCAGTAGATGGAATTTTTGGCTAGTAGCTGGCTTTTTATCACTCCTTGATGTGCATCGTGTAGTTTGTCTAGAGACTCTTGTGTTATGGCTTTTGGAATGAACACTCTTGACCCCTTGAGCAACACACCATCTTCAATGGACAATTCATCTCGGTATGCCCAGTACTTTCTCAGTGGTTGTGCTACATCACGTCGATCTCCAGGCCAACCTTGAAGGATGACATCTCTCAATGCGCATAACTCATCATCTTGGGCAGTTGCATTTCGAACTTGCTGAATTTTCTCTTCAGAAAACATGACATGATTGATGCGCACTGGTGTTTCTATAGTCGGACCTGGTAGGGGATTGAGTCTGGACATTGCGTCTGATAACAACATCTCATGTCCAGGCTTGTATTTGATGACTACATCGTAACCTTGAAGGCGTAGAAGCATCCTCTGTAACCTTGGGGGAGCTGCTCCGAGGTTCTTTAGATGAATCATCTCAAGTGGCTTGTGGTCAGAAAGAATCTTGAATGGCTTGCCATACACGAATGTATGGAATTTCTCGCAAGCGAATATCACAGCGAGCATTTCCCTCTCGATGTTGGCGTACCTTCTCTCTGTGTCAGTCAGTGACTTTGATGCAAAGGCTATAGGTCTGCCTTTCTGTGTCAAGGCAGCCCCGAGTCCTCTAGATGAAGCGTCAACTTCGATCACCACATCTTCCTCAGGATTGAAGTACGCTAGGGTAACTTCATCACTGATCAGCTTCTTGATGGACTCGAATGCCTGTTGATGCGATGCTGTCCATGCAAAGATTGCATCCTTCTTCATCAACTATCTAAGTGGAGCTGTTTGTGTTGCAAGGTTGGGGATAAATGGAGACATGTAGGTCACTATTCCGAGGAACTCTTGTAACTGCTTCGTACTTGCTGGTGCCTTGATGGCATCAATGGCTGCAGTCTTCCGAGGGTCTGGGTGAACACCATCCTTGTCAAAAATCAATCCAAAGAATCGGATCTGGTCCTTCTTGATTCTACACTTCTCTATGTTGAATACTAGACCATGTTCCCTTGCTACTTGCATGAGATGGTGTAGATTCTGGTCGTGCTCTTCTGAGTTTGCTCCAATGACGGCGACGTCATCAGCTAGGCCTATTACCCCCGGACATTTCTCTAGTATCTGGTCCATCTTCTGCTGGAATATATCCTGGGATACAGACAATCCAAACGGAAGTCTTTTGAATTTGTACCTGCCGAATGGACTGTTAAAGGTAGTAAGGGTACTTGATTCATCATCCAGCTTTATTGACCAGTATCCGTGCTTGGCATCGAGCGTTGAAAATACCTGAGCTCCTGCAAACTTGTGTTTTATCTCCTCTAGGTTAGGAATTGTGGTATGCGCTCGCTTGATTGCCTTGTTGAGGTCTTTGGGATCCAGACATACACGCCAACGTCCATTTGGTTTCTGGGCATAAACCAAACTTGATACCCAATCTGTTGGATCGAAAACAGGCTCTATCACACCTAGTTTTTCCATCTCGTCCAATTCTTGTTTTATCTCATCTTTGATATGTATTGGACATCTCCTTGCAGGGTGTATGACAGGCTGTACATCTTTATCAATGACTATGTGATATTCTCCACTGAACTGTCCTATGCCTTCAAATCGATCAGGGTAGAGTTTTCTCAACTGCTCCTTGTCTGTGATAGTGCAGTCTGAGGACTCCTTCACCTCACAGTTCATTTTCACAAGACCCAACTTCAGCGATAATGGCAATCCTCCTAGGGCTGGTCCATCAGCATTCACCACATAGAATCTCGCGTCAATCTTCTTGTTGCCTCGCATGCATGTGATTGTGTGGATTCCGAACAATGGTATAACCTTCTGGCCATATCCTGTAACAATTGTCCTTGACTTCTTGAGCATCCCAGGTAGTGGTCGGCCATCTTTGCCCACTCGGTCTGTGTACATTAGCTTATACAGACGTAAAGGTAGGAGGTTTCCTTGGGCTCCTGTATCCACTTTAACCTTTAGGACTGCTGGTTTCTTTGGCTTAAGCATGATATCGATGTCTGCAAAAGCTTCATCCTTCTCAATGTAATCGATAGTAATTGTCTCAAATCTGCATACTTCAATCTCGTCCTCTGGATAATCATCCTCTTGCATTTCATGGACTTGCTTTGATGAATGGCGACCTTGGTATTTCTTTGGTCCCATCTCATACTTCTCACCCTGTTGCTTCTTCTGATATGATTTTCCCGAGGTGGTTTTCTTTCCTTGGGAAGATTTCCTGCAACACTTCTGCCAGTGGTTCTGTCCTCCACATCCGCGACATTGGGTACCATATGCTGGGCACTGCTTACTCGGATGAGATCTACCACAGTTTTGGCATTTCTTCTGCCACTTACTTTCGGTGTGTGTTTTCTTTCGAACTGCGTCCATGTTCATCTTGGGGTTCCCAACAGCCTTCATCATGCTCATGTGGCTTTCTGTTGCTTCATGTGTCCTGGCCGTGTCAAGTGCTGCATCCAGCTTGAGTGTCTCGTCTTTTCCTAAGAGTCTCTCTTGAACCTTGACATGCTTGGTACCAATGATGAGTTGTTCGATGAGACGTTCTTCCATTTCAGCATCTGTAAACTTGCACTTCCTTGCTTGAAGTTTACACCTGCCCACAAAATCATCAACTGTCTCATGTTGATCTTGTCTGAACTTCTGGAGGTTGAATCTACTCACACGGAAGTTTGATTTAGGCTCAAAATGCTTGGAGAAAGCTTCAAAAATCTCATCAGGCGTTTTGAATTCCTTAGCCCAGGACTTATATACTTGTATCCCTTCTTGTCCTAGCCACAGGAGAGTATAATTGCATTTCTCTTCATCTGATTTCTTTGACAATGGACCTTTGAAAATTACTTCACAATATTGTCTAAAATTCTGAAAAGATGACGGAGGATCTTGGGACTTCCAGTCCATACAAGGTGGTATAATACCGGTCATTTCCCCCATTTTGAAATTATTAACTCGTCACTATTTGTGTGTGATAAATTTGCTTAATTTTCTCTTTTGTGCAGATGAAGATTTGTGTACAGATCTGTTTGGTAAAACCTTGTGTTACACCTTAGATCTAAATCTAGAATCTATACATCAAATATAGTCTACATACAAAATAGAGAAACATGTAATAATTCATCATTCATACATAAATAATTTCAGGGAATTGCCTTAAGTCTAACACATCAAGGAATATCAATTTCAATAGAAAGAGTAAGAACATCAAATTCAATAGAAAGAGTAAGAACATCAAATTCAATAGAAAGTGTCCTCAATGCTCAATACACATTCATAGGTCCTAGTCTCAGTTCCTCATTTGAAATAGATAGGCTCTGATTTTGACATGTCCTTTCACATACTCACTGATGCGGTCACTTAGTCTTAGTTTGTCATCTGTGAAATTTATCTTCTGGCAGATCCAGTCTAAGTCAACCACCCAATTTGTCTCTCATTGTCTCAACTGGAATCTAAGATTCATAATCATTGAACATTCTGATACTCAGTTAGGCAGCCCGTGGAAACTTATGGAAAGTCTCTCTTATGATGGATCTGCAGGCCCTCTGTTACATCTCAATTTCACCGGGATCCAGTTCAGCAAGTCTTGGTCTACTTGTCGTTCCCAATAAAGAGCTAGATGTAGACGTTATCACAAAAGGGTCCCGTCCGGTCGAATTGTGACGTCGACGATCCTCATCAACATAATTTATGTCGCGATGCTTGACCAATCAATATCAGTCCGCGTCGATGTCATGGCAACCTGCGCTTGAAAAGTTCATGGGTGTGTGTACCATAACGTATCACCCCAAGCGCCGTAGTGGATTCCTTCGGCACACAACGGGAAGACTTCGGCACGGTGTCTCACTGGGCTTTCGCTCAAACGACCAGGCCGGTTCAGTCAATTCCGTCAATCACACGGCACAATATAAAACGTTTCTCATCTGATCTTTAGGGTAGATATATCGAATCAAATCGATCCAGTCATTTCTATGATAAAAGTTCTGCACCGCTGCCACCATGTTGTGATTTGTATTCCCATACAAATAAGGACTCGAAGGCAATTTGTTAAGGTTCCATAATACAAGTTGACTAATCCTTTATTTATTACTTCGGACAGTGCCGCGCCTTACCCCGCATGCAAAGGGGTGTACATACGCGCAGTACAAATAGATACAACTCATCTCATTACACACAAGGGCGCCAAAATCAGGTAGGTCCCACGGGTTGCAAAATCCTGTCTGCCTTATTAGATATCTCATCATGTTTGTAAGAAACTAAGATGTTAAAACTTCAGACTTAAGTGTGGACTACCCTGTAAACAAAAATATAAACAAAATCAGATTTTAGCAGCTGACTGGGTAAATGTAGGTGAAAATATTTTTTCCGCCCCCCCTTAATTTTCACGCTTCTGCCTCCCAATGCTCCCATGTACTTATCTTTGTCTGACTTGAGCCTAAAAGAATCGCCAAGCTAACTTAGGATCCGTAACCGATAGTGGTTATAAAATTAAAGAGAGAGAGATAGAGAAAGGAAAAACTGGCCACTCATCAAATATTCAGCATCTAGGAGCAAGTGCTGACTTCAAGTCAGTCTTTACCTCGGTTAAGGAAACTTACATTACGTCATCACTAAATAACAATGTACAGTAGTAGGCCTAGGTGAAATCAAGAAACTGAAATAAAGCTAGGCCTACATGTATCTATAAAAAATCTTAAAAACAAATAAAACTTACAAAGGAACTGGTGACATTTTAAAATTGAAATTAGGTAACAAAAGCCCTCAACCTTTGCCTCTTACCTTTGACTCTTACAAAATTAATCTAATTTTAGCCAATTTACATTTTTTTTTCAAAGGTGACAGTCTCTTTCAGTGTGGGGATAAAAAGTAATGTAGGTCTATAGGTACAAAGTGTTTCCCAAGAATGAATTTTAAGGCAAGGTACTTATTTCTACAGGATTATCAGTGATATCAGCCCTCACATGCAAAAAATTGCTCATCTTACCTGGCCTTCCCCTATTTCAAAAATGGAGGCACAGTAAATACTATTTTTTTGCATGAGAAATCAAGTGCTTAGCTTTATGACCCCATCCAAATCCTGCAGAGAAATCGAGGTGTTTGAAATTTGGCGGGATTTTCCTTTTAGTGAGTTATGTAGTATTCTATGCTTAGGTAATGATCTCAAGAATTTTTCTCACAAATTAGAGTATTCTGTTTATTAGAATTGTCATAGTTTTTGGCTCGTCTGGCCCAACGGGCCAGATGAACTTATGCCGTGTGGCGTCCGTTGTCTGTCGTCCGTCCACAATTTAAATTGCTTTTTCTTTGTCATTTCAAGTCCAATTTCAATTCTGTTTTCTTTATTTGATAGCACTAGGTGGGGGATTCAAAACTTTTAATCAGAATTTTGACACTCATGAAATATGCTAATTTATGCACAATTTTCAAAATTTACAAAAAAGCTTCTTCTTTATTTTGTTGACCGATATTGATTTTTTTTCTTCCATCTGGTAGAACTTCATGAGGTTCACCAAACCATGTAAACACAGAATTTTGAAATTTTGACTAGAACATTTTTTATGCTAATTTATGCATATTTTAAAAAATTCACCTAAAATGCTTCTTCTTTATTTGATGACCGGTTTTGATTTTTTGCATCCTTCTGGTAGCGCTTCATGAGGTTCACCAAATTTCTACCCAGAATTTCGAAATTTGGACTAGAAAACTATTTGTTAATTTATGCAAAATTTATTCATAATTACATGAAATACCACTTCTTTATTTGTTGACCTTTTTTTTATCCATCTGGTAGAGCTACATGAGGGTCACTAAATTTCCATACAGAATTTTGAAATTTTGACTAAAAAATTATTATTCATGCTAATTTATGCAATATTTATTCATAAATCACACAAAAAAAAAGTTTTTTCTCCTTCTTTTGTTTGCTTTATATGATAGCTCTGTGTGGGGATACAAAATTTCAACGCAGAATTTTATGCATATTTGTCAAAACTCACAAAAAATACTTATTTACGTATTTGTTGACTGATTTTGATTTTTGTTTGTTCCATCTGAGAGCTACATGATGTTCACCAAGGTTCTACACAGAATTTAGAAATTTATGCTAATTTATACAAAATTTATTCATAAATCACAAAAAATGCTTCTATGTCATTTCTTCATCGATTTCAATACTGTTTCCTCAAGTCATCAGTATAATTCACTACAAACTGCGCTGAAATAAAAAATTGTGTTAAATTTTGTTGCGAGTTGCCAAATGAGCTCCATATCATTGATGTGCTAGTTATTGCTAGGAATTCCTTGAATGCTCGATGCGCCCGATCAGGGTAGCCGTGCTAAAGCCGGGGTAATAGTATGCAGCGCTTAGAAACATTTGTATTAAGCGCTATATAAATGTTGCATATTATTATTATTATTATTATTGTTTGAAAACAAAGTGCGTACATGTAACTTTGGGTCCCCCCATCATACAATTAATTTTTCTGTGTGCATGCGTACATTGATTGAAGTACTTTGAAATTACATAGAAGCAAACAACAATTACTTTTTCTCATTTGCCTCTCCAGAATTGACCCCAATGAGTTTCTTGAATGATATATCATCATTCTCAAAGGTAGCTTTGAAGAGTGTAGAAACCTGTGTGAGACGAGAAGACGGGAGCCGTGTCTTGGAGGCACGTGATGCATCAGGAAAATTTTCCATTTTAAGAGATAAGAAACCAAACGATAGCAGTGGATCAGACATGGAGTATGGCTTTGTTCCAGACTATGAACCAGACTTGCAGATTGTTCAAGTCAGACCTTATCTGTATATGTGTAAGTATTTTGTCCACCAAGTGAATGCTGACCGTTTTACGAAGGAATAGTTTTTGTCTCACCTGCATAGCAGAGTGAGACTATAGGCGCCGCTTTTCCGACGGCGACGGCGGCGGCGACGGCGGCGTCAACACCAAATCTTAACCTGAGGTTAAGTTTTTGAAATGACAGCATAACTTAGAAAGTATATGGACCTAGTTCATGAAACTTGGCCATAAGGTTAATCAAGTATTACTGAACATCCTGCCTGAGTTTCATGTCACATGACCAAGGTCAAAGGTCATTTAGGGTCAATGAACTTAGACCATGTTGGGGGAATCAACATCAAAATCTTAACCTAAGGTTAAGTTTTTGAAATGTCATCATAACTTAGAAAATATATGGACCTAGTTCATGAAACTTATACATAAGGTTAATCAAGTATCACTGAACATCCTGCATGAGTTTCACGTCACATGACCAAGGTCAAAGGTCATTTAGGGTCAATGAACTTTGGCCGAATTGGGGGTATCTGTTGAATTACCATCATAACTCTGAAAGTTTATGGATCTGATTCATGAAACTTGGACATAATAGTAATCAAGTATTACTGAACATCCTGTGCAAGTTTCAGGTCACATGATCAAGGTCAAAGGTCATTTAGGGTCAATGAACTTTGGCCAAATTGGGGTATTTGTTGAATTACAGCCATAAATTTGAAAGTGTGTTGGTCTAGTTCATAAAACTTGGACATAATAGTAATCAAGTATCACTGAACATCCTGTGCGAGTTTCAGGTCACATGATCAAGGTCAAAGGTCATGTAAGGTCAAAGAACTTTGGCCACGTTGGGGGTATTTGTTGAATTGCCATCATATCTCTATAAGTGTATTGGTCTAGTTCATAAAACGTGGAAATAAGAGTAACCAAGTATCACTGAACATCTTGTGCGAGTTATAGTAGTTTTCAAAATCAGCACTGCTGCTATATTGAATCGCGTGATGCAGGTGAGACGGCCAGAGGCATTCCACTTGTTGTTTACTTAACTTCCATTTTCCAGTTCCATTATTATTTGATTAGTTTGATGCCAGGAATTGCAGACAGTTGAAGAGGTTTGATTTGAATACTGTTGGGAAAGTTCCCAGATTGTGAAAATGATAGCAGATTTTATGGTTATATAGAGCGTCTATGTGTATTCGGACTCAAAGAGTTTTTCATGACAAATTTTGGATACTAGTTTAGTACCAATATCTGACAACAAATGTGATATTTCAACAAAACTAAATGAAAACCCCTCTGTTTGAGATTTGTGTAAGATTATCTATTATTTCCTGTGATTTGAAAGACATTACAGTGAATAACTTTGATTGTCCTATAAAGATTTCAGTTCAATACTGCAGTTTCGTTATAATTATTTTGATATATTTGTATATTCTTTTTTAATGTTTCAGCATCATGTGATGTAGCATATAATCTTGATATCTTGAAGCTCCACAACATCACTCATATCCTCAACGTTGCTAATCTTAATAACGTTTATCCAAATCAATTTTCGTATAAGAATCTACCAATCTGGGATCTTCCTGAAGTTAAAATTACCAAGTAAGTCAAAATCCTTTGAATTGCAATATCTAACCCTTGTGAAATTCCCTGAAATTCTAATCTGATGAACTACAACTTTTCAATGTGTAACTTGCTCATCATTCAATTACTTCCACTTTGTTTTAGTTTGTAGTGAAAATGTGGAATGTTTCCCTGATTTCAAATGAGTTTGTATGTTATTATTCACCTTCAACTTTCCACCATGGTCGGTAATTTTGTAATTTCTAGCCCTCTAACATAAATAATCTAAACTCTATACTTAAAGTTCTGTATAAAGTACATACATTATGATTTGTGGAGGAATGATCAGGTCAAATGTTAAGTCTTATCTAATCACGATGTAGCAGACTTCTTGCAGTATCATTAGTTTGACATGTCATGACATGGTGTAGACTTGGACTCTTTCAATCTAATTGTTGACGATTGAATCTCACCTGGCTCTTATGTCCTATGGCAAGGCACTTTTGGATGCATTTTTATTCTCCACCCAGATATTCAAGGGTAGGATGCGAACATCAATGTGGTTAGGTTGACATGTGTGCACTGGTAAATATTATACAACTCCCAAGAATGTTTTGTCCAAATCGGATCACATGATATTCAGCAAATTGCACTATTGCACCCAAAATGCACTATCCTGCACTCTGACGTCAGAGTGCAGGATAGTGCGACTTCTGGAATTATCAAGAATTATATAGAATTTGGATCAAATATAGCAATGGGGGGGGGGGGTGTATAAAACGAACAAAACATGCATTCTTGTGCATAGAGGACCTAAATAATAAACTCTGTGCTCGACTCGCCAAATGGATATATTGCACTCGGTACCGTGGACCTCTGTGCGGTATATCCATTGGCTGTTCTCGCACATTGTTCATTATTTGGCCCTGCATGCACGCGCTTACATGTACATGCAATATTTGTATAATGTTGCCTGGCCAGGTTGCTTCCCAGGGAATGGAGATGGTGCATTTTTATGTGTGGAGCAGTGACAGATATAATGACAGGCATATCATTGCTTTAATACACAGAGAAACACAAAGCATTATAAATGTAGCTGTTATTAACATTCAATTCTATTTTCCCCGTTTTCTCATAGATTTTTCAAGTATGCATTTGATTTCATCAACCAAGCTAGAAATAGCGGGGGCCGTGTTTTAGTCCACTGCAATGCAGGCAAATCTCGTTCAACGACGATTGTGGTAGGTTACATCCTGGCAGATGAGCACATCCGCATCAGTAAAACCCTTGAAGAGATTCGCGTTCACCGTCCTTTCGTCAAACCAAATGATGGCTTCATGCAACAGCTGGAAGAATACGAGACGTCTATTCTTGCCGAGGGTGGGGCTACTGGGGCACCAACATAACGTTAATGATTAGCTGCTGGGGTAGTGTGCTTCCCAGCAGATAATGGTTTTAGGTCTTGGTGTGTGTTGTGTGTATGGGTTGATCAGAGCCTGCTATTTATTAGAGATGGACAATGTATTGCCTTGAAATGAGATTTATAGAATCATTTAATACCAGATGTACATGTATGGGTGATCATTTGGTCTTGTACAGGAAGCAAAGAACTGAATGTAAATGAGGTTTATGGTACACTTTGAGTTTAGCAATGAATAGGAACAAGGAATCAAAAAGTAGTTTCCTAGGGTCAACACTGAAAATGGATTGAATGAGGTAGATGTTATGTGAATTAGTTATCAAGTATCTTCTTTCTTGAAACACTGTGAAAAACACTTCTTTCTGAGATTATACATGAATCATGCTAAACCTAACAATGAAATTATTAGGTAGCATTGATACATTTTACACGTTTCTCTATCTTTTAAAGATAAATCCTGAGCAGTAATGTCAAAGTACAAATCACATATTTGAAGTATCATCTTTCATGTACCGTAATAAAACTCATCGTGTTTCCATAATAGGATGTTTGCTGTGCACATCATTTCATATTGAACAAACACTTATTCAAAGATTGATAATGAATGCCAATCATATTGAGATATTTCAACCTTTGATCACTCATGAAAAAGCGTCTGTTTGGAAAAGGTGTTTTGATAAAACATGCTTCCAGGGCAATGAACTTGAAAGATAAATGTATACCATCTATCACAACTCAAATAAAATCAAATATTAGTACCGAATGCATGCTTTTAATTGCTCATAAATCATGTTGCTTTTGGTTGCAATAAAGACGACAATTTGCTATGGGCCGTCATATTTCTTTAGCCAGCATAGGCCAACATACGTATGACAAGCTGTTGATATGCCAACATACGTATGACAAGCTGTTTATATGCCAACATACATATGACAAGCTGTTTGTATTCCATCATACATATGACAAGCTGTTTTATCGTGATGTCAAGAATTCCACTCTACATCAAGAGAGGTTCTTTTATTGCTTCAACAATTGCTGATTCTTGATGTTAAGATTTGAATTATTGATTTTAATATTTCCTTACTTGTTATATGAAATTTTTGAAAATTTTATGAAATGAAATTATTGAGGAACTGTTAATTTTCTTGGTACCATGAACTGTATTCTTAATAAAAAGAAATAAGATTACAGTCAATGGCCTGTCATATGCATACTACATATACTCTAGCTAAATCATACAGGTATGACAGCTTTTTCCTCTTTCTCTTTTCAAATAAGGCCATATTTACCCGGACTATTGTGTATTCAACCATTCTCAATGAATAGCAGGCTCTATGAAGTAGATAAGCTAAGAGTAATATATATATCTTGATCATTTTACCTTGCATGCTCTTCCTTTCAATCAGGTTTATGTTTGTGATTTCATGTTTGTTACATTGTGTGTTAACATGCCCCACCCCACATTTATCATGAGAGACCGACCTACTCTCCCCTACATGTAAAGTATGCACCATGAGGGAGAATTAAATATTCAGTTTCTCAATGAATTCCAAGCAGAGAAAAGGAATAAGGATAAGTCAACAACATTACTTACATAGCACCCTGCATTAATCCAGTTTTCTCTTTCTAAGTGATTCAAAACCTCAGTTGAACACTAGTTTTCTTGAGATCGTTTCATCAAAATGTTTGTCAGATCTGACAACTTTCCTTTATTTTGATTGGCTTGAGGAACTTATTTTGTAACTATCATATAAATCATACTTTGTCAGATGAAACAAGAGCTTCCATGAACCTGTTTCTGCTAGTTCTACTCATTTAATCCTAATTTTCCCATGCGCTTGGGATTCATTGTTAAATATTTTTCTGGGTGTTTGTTTTTTTCAATTCTGATCCACAGTGTGTGCTATGTAAGTTGTTGACCTATAATGTAAAGTAGGCTTCTCATGATACAAAGCATTGGTGGCACAGGTACAGTAAGTAGCTTCATCATTGTGTATCTTCTATGTCTCCTAGCAATGGGTGCAGGGGGCATTACTTTATTATTTTTTTCTTGCCATCAAAATAAATCAACAAGGATACAACGCTGTTTTTTTCCCCAATACTTCATATATTGAATCATGTTCCTTAATGTTGGCCATGTACTGGAAGAGTGATTGCATGAATAGTGTGTGTGTCTAGTGAAATTATGCTGATTTCACAAGAAGCTCTTCATTTCACACTTGTGTATACTTCATGACCTTGTCAGATAAGTTTGTTTTAATTTTATTATTCAGTCCATCATTCAGTTTTCCAATGGCTGTGCATGACACTTTTATCAAAACTTTGCTATCTTTGTTAAATTTCTCATTTATTTCAAGTAGAAGACCATCTTGATTTTGAATTGATTTAAATGAAGGCAGATACGTTATGTAAAAATATTTTAATAATAATATGAAAATATTGACAACCCATCAAATTTTATCACTAATCATTAAATGGTAGAGTAATGAAGTTTGTTCTTTAAAAAATGTGAGCAGCCTTCGACCCCAGTGACCCCACTCCCACCCATGGTATATCATGAAATGTAAACTCCAAAAAGTACCCCCCTATTATGTTATTTCATAGTGTGTAGGAAATAATATATTTGATCAAGAAAACATTATGAAGCTTTTTAAACTTTTTAAGAAAATCACATTTTTTTTTATTTACATGGCATACATGTATGGTGTAGCTACTCAGGCATGGCAAATTTCACACTGTTATTTATTGATTGATAAAGTTTCTCCCAGTTTTCTTTTTTACTACACCCGGGTGAACCTTTATATGTAAACCAGCAACATTAATCCTTTTACAAAGCTTGATTTCATTGCTATGAAAATTTAAAGAAGTCAATTTTTAAATGATGTCTCTGATATTTTGAGAGAATTCAATAGAGCATTTAACATACATTTTTTTTCTAGACACTGTTGCATGTAAAAATTTGATCAAGATTTATGAGACACGGACATTCAAACAAACTAAAATAAAGTGCAATATAATAAGAACCATAATCTTTTATGGTTTCACTAACATGAATTCATTTGGACTTCCTGCATTTCTGGTACTAAGATGAGCAATGTGTGAGATTTTAGTCTCTGAAATAACACCTGGGCCCCATTCAATGAGTATATTGGATAATGAAAGAAGTTTACACTTCACAATTTGAATTTGTCAAGCTTATTATCACCCTCTGTTTGTATTTCTGTTGTAAGGTTAAACAAATAAGTGTTTTTGTTAAATTTAGAACATGTTTGTAAAATTCAATTTTGGAGGCAAAGTGACAATATCAGGCAAATGGTAAATTACGTATACAGATGTATTCTGAATCTAAAGTATTTGAATCTCAAAGAAATCTAACCACTCCATCATTGCCTATTATTAAGATTTCAAGTATTGATACGATTCTCATTTCTCTTTCAATGCTCAATGGGGCATTCCACACAAAAGAGTTTCAATGGAAGGTAATGGAATTTTATGGTGTCTGTTTTTAAGGTTTTAAAACTACTAAGTGTTCAGGGCAGAGATGTGAATCAAAGTGCTTGATTTAGGATCTAGCAAGTTTTGTTTCAGTTATTGTAAAATATGCAAAGAAAGCCAACCTAAGCCCAAACCAACATACATGTATAAACCATAATCTGAATCCTTACATTTTCCTGATCCTATCACAGCCCTGCTGTTAATATTATGTCTTCAGAGGAATCGAGGCAGGTGTCGTCACAGAATCAAATGTTTGGTCACTCTCAATTAATTTCAATTATTTCCTCCTGTTTTTTTTAAATAGTAATGCTCTTGAATTTGACACTGATGGTTTTGTCAGGGATTTGGAATTGGCTTTTTTTTTTCAATATATATTTCAGCTTTTTTAATAGCTTTTCCCTATATTTCTTCTGTTAAAAAGTATACAACCTTATTCAATTTCAATCTTTTTTTCAGCTCTTTATTTCATGATCAGACACAGCCCTTTATTTAGATGAAGATGTGCATTTATTTTGATGATCATGTCTGTGGAGATAATGTACCGGTAGCCGTTATCGATATGTTTTTCGTTTAAATTTGAACTTTCAAAAGCACGAGATAAGAATACTGTTTAGCCAATCAGCAATCATGGATGTATTTCAGAGATCCATTCTATTTCAATCCCCACATACTTTCATGTGAATACATCATGCTGCTTATGATTTATTTAATTAATGTAAATATGTAATACATCGACTTCATATGTATATGTACTTATGTATCAGATCATGCTGCATATCATGTATGATTAAACCTGCTTCTGTAATGAATTCATTTTGTACAATCTCAACCCTTAAAGGAGTAATCTACATCAATTATAGAAAGAGTAGGTCCATGGTAGGAGGCACTCTATTAATATTTAAGAAAACTCTTGCAGAACTCCTTTTATAATGTTCCATGTGTTTCTTGGGTCGCATTAACCTTGTACATGTATCTCAGAATCAAGAGTTAAATGGAATAATACTGTATCTTATCTTCATCAGCTGGTGGATGATAGAATGAATTGACACAGCCTGGTCAGAATCAGTTGATAAATCATCTATCAATTATGTCATCCACAGTATGAGATACATCGCCCCCAGTAAAGCACTGTAGAATTTTTTTTTTTTTTTGACAATCCAATCTTTGTACAGCCCAATGTAGAGGTCTATTGTGTTGTCATTTTGTCCGTATTTTAAATCGATTAAAAAATGAATAACTAGCATTGCAAATACATAGGAGCAAGTTGGATTTTTTTAATTGATATGTATTATTTTGAATTGACCTCTTTTAGTTGCACTTCATCAGTGCAACACTATTCTATTTTCATTATTGATTTGTTTGAAAGGATTTTACAATAAATTGCTCTTAATAACAAAACAAAAAAAGAGAGAAAGAAATGTAAATTCATTTGAATTGTCTTTAATATTGACATGTATATGATGTAATGTGAGATTGATAAGATTGCCTTTTTACCCCTTCATATAACAGTGTTTAAAGGTCCCACCTTGCCCAATCCAAATGATTCCACTAAAGAGTGTGTTTGACACCTGCAAAATTAATTTGATTAGTTGATTAATTAGTTGAAATATGAGTGTCATCTTCTTACTCCAGTGTTCAGGCCAAGACACCACTGAACAAGATCTCAATTTTGACTAGTTAATCTCAAAGCTTTACTTTCATCTGTCAACTGTGGTCGCAAGACAGTGTCTCAGTCTTGGTCAGTAGGTAATGTAGAGGATCCAAGAACACAGTAAATGTATTTAAAATGACTGTCAAATGACAAAGAACAGATGGGAGGTCTTTTGTTGAAAATAGGTGAACCAGAACAGCATTTCCATCTTCAAGTCTCCTACCTGATGAAAAATTGCAAATGTCATTTAAAATGCTGTTTTGATTCACAACTTTTTGACAAAGACTTTTTTGTTGTTCTTTGTCATGAAGGGGATTTGACAAGACATTTTCTCTTCTTGTATCCTCCATACGTCACTGTGATAGAACTCCCTTCTATCTTAAAACTTATTCCCAGAGCTACCAAGTTCTATTTTGCATTTTTTGATGAAGTACACACTAATTCCTCACATGATACCTTTTAACTGCATTATGTGACGGGTCATCTATGCAGAATAATTTGTGCATTCAATGCCTTTTAGGTGTAATTGTATTGCCAGCATTGATATTATGTCATCTGTCACAAAATTACCGTTTCATTTTGAAGAAGTAATTTTTTCTTCGCTTCTCCCATACAATATGTTCTTCCCCTTCAAAATTTGTACTCGCTATTCCACCGACTGTCTTTCAGTCCTCTCTCAAATCTTGGTAACTGAAAGCATACACACTTGATAAATAGGGAAATGCGCAGGAAGAACAGGATCAAATTAGATGGAGGGAGAAAGAGATGGAACGAAATGGATGAGAGCAGAAGAACTGAAAAAGGAAAAAAGAAATCAAAAGAAAGATAAATGTATGAATTGAAGGGTAAGAGTGACAGAAGAGGGAAATAGTTTGGAGTGGAAAGTACCAGCATGAATGTTACATTAAAAGAAGAGTAAATACTACACATTTTGATTGAGGATAAAATTTTCATCATATTTCATATCATCTGACAAACATTGTAAAACCTTGGAAAAAGGTTATACAAGACACACTTGCATATGGATTCCTACTTGTGCAGCATGTGACACATCATAGTCTGTACCATGGAAGATACAATTAATCTTCCTGTTAAGATAACTAATGTAATCTGGGCCCTGTCTCACATAAAATACCCATTGATCTGATCAATCACAACTATGGATGTCCAGCAACATCAACATCTAAAATGCAAATTTGTTCAAAACATTTTCTAGATATGATGTATATTCATACATTCATCGTTCTCTTGAAGATTCAGTGTGATTCTCTTTGCTTACTAAAGAGATTTTGCAAATTTCCTGTAGAAAAAAATTATGGTATGGATAGATTTCCATACAATTGAGATCGATTGGATCAATCGTAACTCTTTGTAAGACGGGGCCCAGATTTACAAACCATATACTACGTGTTGTAATTAATAACAATATATTTTCATGTATTAATAAACACAAATTATTCTTGGGGGACAGATGTTTACATCACCAAATATTCAGCCTGGAGTATCCCTTTTACCCTTTGAACCCAATATGACAGAAAACTGTCCAGGGGGCCGTTTCATAAAGCTGTTAGTAAGAGCGACTTTACAAACTACGTGATCCTTTCATATTGTCGTAAACGGTATACACCAAGTGTTCATTGGTGGTGTAGCGCGTAAGAAAGGTTCACCAGTTCTTAAAGATAAATACCAGTTGTAACGATCTTAAAAAGAGTTCGAACAGAATCCAATGAAATTACCATCAAAGTGTTTGCATACATGTAAGAAAATGCATAATTGCTGAGAAAATGAGCACAGAATTCCATCATATCTCGGGTATTTTTCGAAGCAATATCAATACGCTGTCCCATAATAATATTTTGACAATTAAAGGTAAAAGACAGTGGTTGCAGCAGACAATTGTTTCATGAGAAATTCTATTAAATGTAAATCAAGATTAATTGTCAAAATAGTATCATACATCTAGATCTGGTACATTAACGTAAACTTATCTTTGTAAAATCATGAAATTCTGAGCTCAAAATTGATAATTCTGATGATCACTAACAAAGAAAAGCACATGTGGGACAGTGTATTAATATTGCTTAAAAAAATACCCGACATTTGAGAGTATTCCGTGCTTATTTTGTTCGTTTCTCAGCAATTACGGGTTTTCTTCCAGAGCTATTTCGCATAAATTTTTTATCTGTACATACAAACACTTTGGTGGTAATTTCATTAGATTTTATTTCGAACTAATTTTGAGATCGTTACCACAACTGGTATTTATCTTTAACCTTGATTTAAAAGACTTTATCATAAAATAATTGATTGCTGAAACTACTGTATTTTACCTTAAACTTACAAACAGCTTTATAAAACACTCACCAGAAGTGATGTGACTTGACAAACACTGGTCTTAATATCAGGTGATCTTTAAAAAATGATGTCATCTTGCTAATATGGTCTGGGGACATTTGTCAATAACGGCTTTGATTTGGAATGTTTTAACATAAACAAATGGCCAAAAGATACTACTCTACTGACAAGGCTCATGCAATAGTACTCTGCAAAGCATCTGCTAAGTATGATATAGCTATTGATCAGTCTTTACAATCAAAGCAGTGACTTAGAGGACGAAACAGACATGAACTGCAAAACATCAGCCGGGCAACGCTGGGCCAGGTACCAGCAGAGAAAGATGGCGCTGAGGCCAAATCAAGGGAATGGGAGATTATTTTCATGTCAGTATGCTTGATAAAGGCGCAAAAAAATTAGGATGAGGATTACAAACATCCCAAGCAATTCAGGGTTCAAAGGATACAGTTTGAATTCAACTTAATAATACAGAAAGTCAAAAGGGGCCTAAGCTTTCGATCCTAGCAGAATCTTCGTCAGAGGCAAAATTTTGCCTCCGACGAAGATTCTGCTAGGATCGAAAGCTTAGGCCCCTTTTGACTTTCTAATTTACTCTATTGGCTCTCTTTTATTAGATAAACAGTTTTCAGCAGCTTCTTTTTGCCATTCAACTTAATAATACACCATAACATTCCTTTGAAATTGTGTCTTTATCTGCCCATTCCCACATACATGTCTGCTTATGTGCACATGCAACTTACCGTACACATATTTCATTAATAACTGAACAATTTCCCATAAATTGAAACATATTAAAGCGACCTACTATTGACAATTCATGGGGAAATCAAGGCCAATCTCAGAACAGAGAAGGGTTTAAGTCTTTCACTCGGCTGCATGCCTGGGGGTGTTGTGTAATAGATGCCAGCATGTTGGGAGGTCTAATATAGGAGAGCAATAGTTAGTAGACTAACCAACCGGAAGTAAACTGCATGTTTTCACTTTGAAACATTAAACTTCACAGAGGATATTTATTTTGGTTTAGCAATCAAGAAACCTACCTGCTAAGAGTATAGGAATTGGGATTGTTGGAAACTAGAACTGCGACAACCTGATAACAATCACGAGTTCGGTCAAATTTGTGCTGTCCAAACTTTTATCACATTAGTCTGACGGGCTCTCATGACGGATGGATTATATTATGCAGTCAATTATCCTTTTGCGAATTTCGTATTGATTCAATTTCCCCATGATTTGTCAATGGCATGCCGCTTTAAACAAGCCACACATGCATATTGCAATCCTGAGAATTCCAAAAAGAATGGCAGTTGATATAAATAAATATATAGCTTGGCTATAGTACGTACATAACAGCATACAAAAATAGGATTTGACATGATAAAGGTATACAAGTATTAAGTTGCTTTACAAAAAATACATGTATTTGGCTGATATACATAATGTAAACAACATATAAAATTAGAAAGTCAAAAAAGGGCCTAAGCTTTCGATCCTAGCAGAATCTTCGTCGGAGGCAAAATGACAAACATATAAAGTGGAAGGTTCCACTTTATATGTTTGTCATTTTGCCTCCGACGAAGATTCTGCTAGGATCGAAAGCTTAGGCCCTTTTTTGACTTTCTAATTTACTCCATTGGCTCTCTTTTATTAGATAAGCAGTTTTCAGCAGCTTCTTTTTGCCAACATATAAAATTACATTTTCTAAAATATACAATATTACATGTAAATATGCATAAAATTCCATAAGTACAAGTAAACATACAATATATTTTTTTAAATACAAAAATCTAAGCTTCGATTGACCTACAGTAGCCTACCTGTATTAGAGTGATGCTTTATGCAAGCATTCATCATCTTTGCACACTTGAATGATATAACATTCAAAGAAAAAACAATATTCATTTAACCTTCAATTCTGGCACTAATACATATAGTAGATAATTTATCAAACAACTCGAATGTCGATAAATTTAGCACTATTTTATAAAAGATAATGATGGTGATAATTCATAACATGTGTGACATTGTTGCTTGTTGACTGGTTTTATCCCAACATATCATAATTTAAAATAAATTACTTATTTGTGGTTCATACCATTCATAAATGAATATAAAGAATTAAACATTACAGTTCAGTTTTCATACTTGTTGCTATGTCTGACAAGCCTGATTATTCCTACTTCTATTGGATGTGTAGTTATATTCCTCTTCTTTCTGATGTGGAATGTAAGCAGCCCTATAAAAATTCAATACCAATCACCATAATACAAAATGAATAACATGTTTTTACTCCTTCAAAATTTCATTGTACATGTACAAAACAAACAAGACTTGCTGATGAAGTTTATGATTGCTACTTTCTTGTGAAAGATTTTGCTCTTAGGTGGAAAATGAGAGCTTAAGCCATCAAGCTTACGTTACCGGTACATCAGATTAACTTGAGAAAGTACAAGATACACCTCCAAATTTATGCTCATTAACCTTGAAATTAATAGGTGCTATAATTTGTAATATAGTCTTTGCAGATGAAAGCAATGACTTTTTCCCTTGAAGCATATCTATCTGACATAACTTGCCAACCTGAAGACAACAAGAACTGCAGTTTACAGCTGAGAGGAAGGCACCGATTTGGGTATCGATTTTGACTCATCAAGTCATGATAAACCTCTCAGTTCATGAGTATTATAGGTTAACTAATGCTTACTTATAGTTTGTAGCTAAAAGAATCTTTGCTCTTGCGAAGGAAAGCCAGAGCTTTAACCCTCAAGGCTTGCCTGTCAGATGTGGTCTGGTGTCCAGGATCAACCTTCTGTAGGATACTGTCTTCTGAAGTCCTCAAGAATGGGTTGTAGGTTTTCTCTTCACCAAGGGTTGATGGGCTCTGGAATACAGCAATGCAGAGAAATTGTAGGAAATTACAAGAAGGAATTCTTTGAATGCTAGAGTACATAATCAGGGTAAATAGCCAAGGAAATAGCATTTAGTGCTCAGACACATATCGCTAATTCACAGCAGAATTCCAGTGGAGTATTTAAAAGTTGCAAACAGACAGAACAATATGGCAGTGTCCATGATACAGGACTATTAAGTCACAGGCCGATAAGTAAAGCAAGAAAAATAAGAAGTCCTGCTGAGAATTAAATTGTCTGTTCATAGTCCTACTTGATTTGATGAAATTTTTATCAGCTGGTTGATTTTCAAGGCCTTTGACACTGTGAATATCTAATGCATTTATTTTTTATAGCCCATCTGACTGGTGACAGGAAACATTGGATAGTCATCTATGGGCCTGTTGGTTCAACTCAGTCATATTGCATTCTATTAATATGATCAGAAACAGAGTAGGTGGAGGAAAAAATTGTTTCATGGGAAGCTTTTAAAAATATTTTCATTTGAAACCAATATAATTCTTCTTGACATAATTTTGAATGTAGGCAAACAACATGATAAAATTCAATAGGTAATCAGTCAATACATTTGAAAGTAATCTTCCAGTTTCAAATACAAATTCTGGCTTTTCATCACCATGGGGTCCATCAAAACTGCATAACCCCTCCTCTCATAATAAAAATATTTCAATAGACTAGATTCTTGTACATGCCGTAATAAATCAAGGAACAGAATTCCAAATGTGAAACAACAAATCAATTGTTCTTTATTCTGGAATAGATGAAAACTTAAGAAAACTCCTTGATTTTGATAATTCACAAGACTTTCAAGTTTAGAAATAATACAGAGGAACAGTGGCATATCCTGCAGGGGGCAAAGTGGGCATGTGGGCCAGGCGCCACTTTCAGAATGAACAAGGATAATTGGAAAAATATTTGCACACATTCATATGGATTTATTTCTGGGGAGCTTTGATGTAGACAAAACAACCTCTATAATAAAAATGCTTAGAATTTGAATTCAATGCATGAAGATGATTGATTTAAGAAGATATAGAAATGTTAAGGCTAAAAAATCCATCCAAGCCCTAGACCATTCATAAAGAAATTATCTCCAGGCAGTAGGCAAGCAATCTTTCATCTCAGTGAAATATGTATAAGGTATGGATCATGAACAATATACAATTAAAACCTAGAAAAAGAGTAAAATCATATAACAATTATTATTTTCTTCAAAATCAATGTTCATTTCACTTATGTTACAAAAACTCACTGTAATTTTCCTTTCTTTTCTCCTCTCCTCCACCCAATGTAATTTTCTCTGCAAAAGATATAACATAAAAAATAAGCTAACACATGTACATCACTTTCAAATCAAATTATCTTACTTCTCCTTATATACATACTAGATGAAAATTCATATGTAATACTACATACAGGATTTCTACAATTTATCTACTTTACTTTAAAACCTGAACTGCCAACCCAAGGTATAAAGCATATTTAAATTGCTGCATTCAATTGATATGATCACTTTCATTAATTTTCAAACAGCATTACTGGGGGGGGGGGCTGACTGGGAAGATGGTTGCCCTAAGAGGTGATGAACTTTTTTTTTTTTTTGGGGGGGGGGGGGTCTGTCAGTTTTTTCATTGCATAAATGGCCCCTTTCCCCACTGAATGATCAGCCAACCCATTTCAGGTATTATTTGTGGCATCTGAACAACAGTCCACTGTACTGGATCATAATCTAATGATATTCTTCCTCAGTACAATTTTTTACACAAAAAGAGGATTGCTATATTCCCCTCACTTGTCATTTTTCTATATTAAACAAAAACCCTGCTTTTACTTACCGTGACATCTTCATTTTCTGCATCAAAGTTGTGGGCAAACTGGAGATTATCTAATGCATATTCATGACCTATTCATGAAGATAAAATGAAACAAATACAAGGTATTAATATGAGCTTTTACCCTTAGAAAATACTCACTGAGAATGGAGATGATTTTTTTGTGTATTTTTGTTTGCATGTCAAGGTTTTTTCCATTTCTTTTAAAGTGCCCCCATACTCCCCCCCCCCCCCTCTCGCTCTGACCAACTCTCCCCTTTGGAAACTGAAAATATACCCCAAACATCTCTCTTTGCTCATTTTACATGATAGCATGTAAATTCTTTATCAATTAATATATTTTGTGAAATCTGTATTACATGTCCACTAAAAAAAACTTGGTCAGATGACAGACTTGATAAAAGCTAGAGAAAACTGAAGTGATTTACAAAAGTAAAAATAATGGCAAAGTTGTTCATGTGGGACCTCACACATCCTTGTTGCAATGCCAATAGAAGGATCTCCATGTAGTATAAATGATCTCAACATTCGAATGCTCACAACTTTCTTGTTAATTATTCATTTTATCTCATTTTGACCTGCTTTTTTGAGACTTCAAGTGATTTCAAGGATTTAATTCTATCTTGGTGGAATGAAAAAAAAAAACCCTAACAAACAATTGTCCTTACCCGGCCATATCAGGATATTGTCAGAAAGACTGCAGATTTTATCAAGACTACTAAGCATGATAGATGGAGCCCCTTCAAACATTCGACCTATTAGACAAAGTAGAGATAGGAAGTATTCAAATCTATTCATGGTATCATCAGAATAATTGCAGAATTTATCGATACTTTAACCCATTAAAAAAATTGAGTATTTGAGAATTTCAGTTAAATTGCTGATTTTACCCATACTTAACCCAAACCCCTTCAAAAATTTTAAGAATTTCAGTTAAAAGAATTCTATAGTTTTTGCCCAACAAATTGAATTGATTTATATGGCAATTGAAATTTGTTCAAACTCCAAAACTTTGAAAAAAAATATTGTAAACATATTTGAAGTTAAGTGTTAGAAATTCTTCACTTATTCTTTACTGATTGTGAAAGGAGGAACTTGAAATAATCTTCAAAGGGTGACGTTCTACAAAAGCAAATGGAGATTTGAGTGTGGGCGTAGGGAAATTCAAAATGTGCACTGAACAACTTTTCAATTGTGTGCGGTATAAGTGGAAAATTACCATTATGCTCAATGTACAGGCGCTTCTGAAAAATCAAGACATTGAAAATACAGTGCGTATCAAAAAAAAGTTTACACTTAGAAAAAAACCTGTAAAATTATACATTTGTAATATCCTGAAGATTTTTCCACATTGTAACATTGGTACAGATCCATTTAAGCAAATGACGATATAACTGTCGAAAAATATTTCCGCTTGAGAGAACATCACTTACTTTTGAAAAGTTAGTGAAAAATGATTTGCGCAGAACTTTGAAATAGTTATGCGAATAAAAGTAGACCTTAATCATGAAGAACAAGTTGAATTTATCTATTAAAATTGATTTGAAGATATCTTTTACCTTTTAAAACTTTTCCTTGCCCAAAACACTTCGAAGAGTGCATTGTGCCCCATCCCACTCCCCCACACATCGAGGCAATCAAAATATTTGCTTTACACTGAGCTGTGATTTACATGAAATGGCTTAGGCTTGATTTTCATTTTGTTAATCATTGTAAAGCTTGGAAAAGGTGTGGAGAAACAAGTATTAAATAAAAATGAAATGTAAACCCACTATAAATGATAAAAACTTGATAAAAAATGCTAGAGATGTCTGATATAAACTTTTGTTCAGATTTAGTTATGTCCTCAGATCCAGCTGGCACAAAAAGGGTAAAGGTTGTGCTTACTAAGTGTTGAAATTTCAATTTGGGTGGCAAAATTGTTACAAAATGCTTGAATGTATCCGTCTAGTTTCTATTGACTAAAAGTGCAAGGGAAATGTTTCGCAGGGTAAATTTTATTTTGCCCTTTCTCCTTGACACTACGTGAAAACGAGCATTTCTGCGCAAACAGATTTCTGCGAGCTTTACAAAAATGGACAGTGCTCACTCAAGTGCAATATTCTGTCAAAACTTTTACTTGCATTGGATAGATGAGACCCAAACCTAAGATTATATGTGAAAAAATTACCCACATGTTGTATATTTTTTAATTCCCAGGGTTTTTTCAAAGTGTAAACTTTTTTTTGATACGCACTGTAGAACTTACCATTTCCACCTAAGAAAAGAATATCACCAGTGAAGAGAGAGCTAGGTATATTCTTATCTGATCTATCAAGTAGATAAACCATGTGACCTATATCAGCAGGAAATACAATTAACAAAGAATGAGGCCACATTATCGAAACATTTAAGGCAGTACACCATAGCACACATTGAAAGCATCAATAAGAGACCCATTTTACAAAGAGTTGCAACAGATTTGAGTCAATCTTTAATTATGAATGATCTGAATTTGTGTCATATATTTAAAACCAATCCAAATTTTAAGTGTGATTTAAATCTTACATTACACTTTGTGAGTTGGGGCCTTGAACTACTCGGTACTCACACAGTCTCCAGTTTGTGCTGTCTTATAACTAATATGCATAATAACACCTACAGTACACCTAGGTACTTTACACTAACAACATTCATACTAGCCCATAGCCTGAGATCATCACACCCCCGAGGGGGGGGGGGCACTAAAATCATTTTTTGATGGGGGTGTGCCTCACGAAACTCTGAAATGGGGGTCTAAGGAACGGTCTAAAAGGGAAATGTATGTGGTCTTGGCAACTGAATATGTACCGTGGTGTGTGAAAAACAGGGTCTATGGAATGGGACTGCGGCACTGTAGCTTGGTACGGTGCACCATAGCGCTGTGAATGCACTAGCCATGCATAGAGCGGCTACTAGTTATAATGTAGGGAGTTGCAAAGCCGTACGTGCATCTCGCGCTTGACAATTTTGACAGGGCTGGGGAACTGACATGTCTCGTAACGGGGGTCTTGTGAGCGGGGCTGGGCGGCTTCTGAACTTTTGTAATTCAGAGTATCTAGAGAACTGAAAATTAGGTCTGAAAAAGGGGGTCATCAAAGCGGCACGTCCCCATACCACCAATATATGTGAGTGCCCCCCACACCTGGTTTCTTCTCCTGAAATGCAATTAGCAAGATTTCTCTGGTGCAGCACCTTCTCTTTGGAATAATTTACAATATACCAACATAAAATCTTTCAAATCTTAACTAAAGTCTCATCTTTTCTAACAGTATTAGTTCTCAGCACTAAGACACTCATCTAAACTCTATTATTCTTCCTTTATTCTTGTGTGCTACAGATAGTACAGAATACAATATGTCTACATGTACATAGATGGTGCTACAAAAATGCCAAGTACATTATGCTGTCACTAAAGAGGATATCCGGGATGCCTCCTAACTAGGCCTGATTCACTACGTTTATTTTGAAAACAAAAAACATTTAAATGCTATAAATAAACGGGCAGTTGGGGTTAACCAGCAGGGGTAAAAAAAAAAAAGAACGAAAGAAAGAGAGGAACGCTTCCGACAGTCTTGTCTGCTTTATGCAAGTCAATACTGATGTAGTGCTGACTTTGAAAACAACTGCATGTACGATGAATAACTGTTCAAAAGTGAAAGGAAAAAATAAACATTCATTTGATAACAACATCCTAAGTTCATTGACCTGAAATAACATTTGACCTTTTCCCAGTAACTTGAAATTACCTTTGTCCATTTGCTGATTCATCACAACCATTATATGAAAGTTTCATGGAATAGGGGTTTATACTTCCAAAATCATCTTAAAATTCAAAATTTTAACCTTGGTTAATTTTTAATATTGATACCAAGACCTTGATCATGTGACCTGCAACTCATACCAGACAGTGATACTTGATTACGCGTATGTCCAGGTTTCATAAAGTGGGTCCTTATTCACTGTTATGATGACATTTCAAAAACTTAACCATGCTTAAGATTTCAATGATCCTAAATAACAATCATGTGACTTGAAACTTATGCAGGATGCTTAGTGATACTGTATTACCATAATGTTTAATGTTCATGAAAAAGGACCAATAATTTAAGTTACGATGACATTTCGAAAGCTTAAACCTTGGCAATAAGAAGATAATGCCGCTATCGCCGCTGCTGGGGCGCCTATTGTTTCCCTCCGCTATGTAGACAAGACAAAGAAAAAAGAAAGAAAAAAAAAACTTCATCAAGAGTTGCTTAAATTTCAGATCTTTTCGGCCACGAAACGGCGAAAATTCAAGCATTCTAGTCCCATATGTTTTCATGTTACTAGATCTAGTGATAGCCATTTCATGGATGTAAAGATATTAAATGTGAAATTTCAGTAACTTTTAGGGAAGGGCATATGCTTTATGCTTTTTAACAGTCGTTCAAGTTGTTTGAACAGTTTTTTTTTTTTTTTTGACTTGGTCCTCCTAACAACCCAATTTTCCAATGCAGATCAAATATTTTTAACAAACATTATATTTCATTTTCAATTGTTTTGCCAAAGGGTATACGTCATGAGAGTATATACAGACTATGGACTATATTCTAAACTCTGGTTTAACTCAGGCCATGCAGCCATGATCTAAGTCTGTACTAAATCATGGGAAGTTTAAACCTTTGTTTGTAATGTACATTTCTTGTGTTTAGTTTTATGTTTCCTAGTGCTTCAATGGTGAAGAAAACTATTTAAGCTATTATTCCCAGACAGTTAATAGTGGTTTGAATGTTAATTGAGCTGATAAATCAAGACTCAATTGTTAGAAATATGTGTTACATTTGGCTATCTATAGTTAACCACAACTTCAGACCAAAGATTGATTCAAACCAGAGTCTAGAATAAAGGCCTATGGCCCGTATTCTGAAGTAAGGCCACGGTCAAACTCTGTGCTAAAATTAAAAATGCTGTTTATGTTGTATATTTCTTATGCTTACTTTTTTGTTTCCCTTTGCTATCATTATGAAGAAAAATACTTCAAAATGCTTCAGTTGTCTTTCCCAGACAATTATGAACAATTTGAGAGTCAAACAAGTTAATAAATTGGATGTGTCCTGTTAGGGATTCCTACCCCAATTGGCTCTCAACAGTTAAACTATTATTTTAAACCAGGGTTTCATTTAAACCTGAGTTCAGAATACAGGCTTACATAGTATTAGTCTATTGCATCCCACTATGTTCTCGGATGCCAGCCCTTCTTTTACTTCACAAATAAGACAAGTGTACGAGTAAATAAAAGGTGGAATCTTTTCATTTTTATAAACTCAGAAAATGTCATAAATACATGACAAAGAAATAGCTGCCGATAATAATTAAAAGGGATGTGACTGTAATGTATGTTCTTGTATTATATCTTCCTATGTCTGTCTACTAAATCCAGTTTAAGCACAGCCTATTAAGGAATCCTAGCAAGACTAAAACACGAAGAAAGACAAAGGAAGATAGCTCTCTGAAAATGACCTACCTACAGTATGTCCTGGTGTAAATAGTGCAGTGAACTTTAAATCTCCAAATTGAATACATTCACCATCTTTTAATTTACTGCAAAAAAGAACAAAAATGTTGAGGAAAATATAAGCTTATTTCAATCTTTCTTTCTTGTTTTTGTATCATCTTCAAAAGTCAAATAAAATAGAAAAATAACTTTTTTATGGGGGGGGGGGGGGAGTGATACACATCACATAGTGATAAAATAGTCACCAATTGGATTTGCATTGTTTAAAATTTCTTTGTGAATTATTTTATACATACAGTAAGCATAGGTCAGTAATACTATTTTCTTTTAACAAAAACAGAGAAAATCTGTCCTATTTAGATCTAGGAAATGCCTACATTTCCACTACAATAATTGATGCTTGACAATGTAAATAACTATCTCCTTGTAATAATAAAGCAATATTGACTGGCCTTGGGGCGATACGACATATATCGCCCGAACTAGATTTATATCGCCCGAGTCGTAGACGAGGGTGATATCAATTTAGTGAGGGCGATATATGTCCTTTCGCCCCCAGGTCAGTCAATATTGCTATTATTAACCAAATCAGACATCTAGAGCAAAAATCGTTAAAATTTAGATATTTTAAATTTTTAGAATGAGAATCTAGTTTATCATGTTGAGCAGACTGGGCCTCTGAACTTTACCATTGTGACGTAATTGAAATGACGCGTCCCTGGCCTAGGGATGCAGTATCCAGCGTTGTCTTAACTTGATTACCATTATGACGTATAGCACTGCGCGGTTCAAGGACGCGTGCAAAAACGCGTAGAATACCCGGATATTAGCGCTGCCTTTTATTGCCCGCTACATTTCCACGCATTTTCTCATTGACTTTCCTGAGCGGGCAATAAATTTGGCCCGTGGATAAACAATTGGAATTTTATTGACCGGCCATTTGATCCCAGTCTTAAGCAGGCAACAATGTTTTAAAGTTGCCCTGCTCAGATGTCTGATACGGTTAATAATAAATAATAATAATATATTGGGATTTGTAACGCACCAAATCCATTCTGCAGAGTGCCATAAGTACTCATATACATTTTATTTCGCTGTTCAACAATAAGGAATGCAATCATACCATCAACCGTGGAACTGTGAACTGAATCGTCATCATCCTTTTATACAGTCATATACATCGAGTGTGATAATTCTTTACATGTACATCATGCACAGTGATTTTGTAAGATTTTTCGGTCTCTCTGAGAGGAATTAGACTATCCTCTCCCATAAGATGCTATGCTATTAATTTTGAAATTCAAGGGGGACATCCCCCAAATTATGACCAACAAACATGTAATTATGGTTTAAGTCAGATATTTTTTACTGATTAAGCTCTGAAAACCAACAAGTTCTCCCACCCCCCCCCCCCCCTTGAACTCCCATGATATAGGTAACATGATAAAATCAAATATCTCAGTGAAAACAATATATAAGAGTGTGTGATAAATTGAACAGAAAATCATCTTGAACTTAGTGCTTAGAATGGTCAAAATTCAGATTCTCTTTTCAAAATTCAGAATGGTCTGCTAACATTAGATACTCACTGAGTAGCACCAGGAACACCATCTCTCTCACCTCCATAAACAGAAAGGTTTGAATAGGAAGATTTGAGCTTTCTGTTGCCTCCTGAATGATCCCTATTTGTGCAATAGAAGAGAATAATGATAAAAGATATATTAATAGAAAGTTATCATGTAATTTATTCTCTGAATTCATATAGCATTGTAATCAGGTTTCGTACATCAGGATGGGTCCAGTATACCCAGGCTGAAAATAACTGAAATATTACTAATATGTTTTGATTGTTGCACGAAGTGCCAAATTAATAATAATATTGATCAACTCATTCAAGACAGGCAGACAGGCATATAATGTCCCCCTAAGACATCATGTGCAAGCTTTAACAAAGGTACGATGATACACCAACCTGATGGACTGTACTTTCATGTATGATGATGAAGGTGGGCCTTGGACATTTTTTTAGCATGGAAATGGGTCTTGAGTTCTTATTTTGGTTCTATTTGTGTTCAAAGTTTCCCCTTTTTTTTTCCTTTTTAAGGATAAACTCCTGTTTGATAACCATAATAGCATACTAAAATTAATTTGCCTCACACATGATATATTAATCAATTAATGGTTAAACTTATTCAATTGACTGCAAGATGTACATTTGTTGTAATGTTCTGCTCACATGTATGTCATGTACTGTTACCCTGTATCTTGTTAGCTTAGAACCGTTATCCTGGGTTTAGATGTTTCTGTAAGTTCTACCTCGGTTTATATGAAATAAAAAGGTGATAAATTATTTTAAAAAATATTTAACACATAGGATTTATATAGCACCTGTCTCTTATTCTGATTTCAAATTTAAAAAATTACAATTTAAAATTTTAAAAAGTATATTGGGTTGAGTCACATTATATTTCTGAATGACTTACATAATATCTTACCAGTGTTTATGTGTTGTCAGGATAGCTGTTAGCTGTACATTCTGTTCTTCAATCACCTTCTATATCAAAGAAATCAAAATTAGTCAAATAAGAAGAAAAAAAAACTTTGATATAATAAAGTCACTTTCAAATACAAGAGTACAAGCAGTATACATGCACAGAACCTGATTAAGTCAAATATATTGATGTTTATACATCATAAAGTATAAAGCCTTATAGAAAATATTACAATAAGGCATACTAACAATAAAATTTGACAATTTGCTAGAATTTCTGATGTTTTAGTTGAGAACGCGAAGCATTATTTCAAATCAAGTTATTTTGTCTTGCTTTAATCTCGGTACAGTATATCAGACAACAATGTTGGTACTTGACAGGGAGATTTGTCATGTCTTCACTGAACAAGTGAATAGACGATTTGTTATACCTGCACAGCTTCTGCATCTCCAGGGTCTATCACAACAGCTACATTTGATCTTTTATCAATGATCAAGTATGCGTAGTTATCCTTCAGGTAGGGGATAGGAAGAATTATCACACCTGTATTATAAAGAGAAAGTGAATGCTGTCATGACTCATATTGATGACCTGGGGCAGGTTTCACAAAGAGTAATTATTTGGGTAATTAGTGACTTAGAGTCATGTTTTAACGCTGGCAACGAGCACGTTATTTAACACGTATTCTGTATGATTGATAGATACGTGGCCGTGCCCAAGAGCATGATCTGACCAATGCCGTGATGCATTATAATGCATGCAACTGACAATTTAAGTGCGACTCCAAGTCACACTTCAATCTTTGTGAAACGCCCCACAGGTATACTGCTTAATTATTTTAAGGTAGGGGACAGCAAGAAATATGACACTTGTATTATAGAGTGAAGTAGAGAATCCTACCACATTTCCTTCTACACATCCTTTATCAATGTAGAAATCCATGAGCGTGTTGGGCAATTTCTCTCTTATCACTGCCCAAAATGCCAATAACATTCCAATATTGCATGTGTTGGGGCAAGTATCTTTCCTAGAGTTCCCCAAAGATGTGAACATTTAATAACAATTGGAAATTCAATGTTCTATTAAACATGTACCAAAGAATAATTATTTCCAGAAACCACATTGCTTGTTGCACATAAAATAGCACTTGAAATAAAACAAATAACCCTGAATATCTAGCAATCACCCTAATGCCAAGATATATATATCCGCTATGAAATACAATTTGTATCCTATAGATCCTGATTGATCATCCTTCTTTTTTTCAAAGAGTCTTCTTGAATCCATTTGGTTGATAACTTGATATGCACTCCATTATATGCACCAAAACCTATCTAGAGAGTAAATTTGTTGTTTATGCAAGAATGCCTTGATAACATATAAATCCATAATATATGAATGACCCATCTATAAACAAAGTCTGACTAATGAGGTACAGAACAAAAAAAAAGTTATTGAAGGTTAAAAAGAAGTTTTATGAGCCTCCCTCCCTTAGTAAACCAACAATACATCCTTTACATGTGGAGTTTATGAGATATTATTTAAAGCGGAACAATACGGCTATTTTAAATCTCAAACATTGTAGCTTCTTGTAGGCACATAACACAGAAGTTTTCTTTTGCGCTTTTGCACTATTAACCCTAAAGTGATTTTCACAAGCACAGATATGATAAGGTACAAATGACAGTCTGTGTCAACCGGAAGAAAGAAAAAAAAAAGGGGGGGGGGTCTCATGGTCTAAGGTAAGAGCATTTGACTAATGATGAAGAGGTTGTGACTTCCAACAGAAAAAGAACCAATGGGTTACCATTTATTTCAGTCTGTTCCACCAGAGAATGTCCATCAGGGAATTGTAATCTGTTCTTAGTGAGGTCTCGCCTGTTCAAATAATTCCCAACTCTCGTCTTTGCATACACAGTGTACCTACAGATAAAAAGAAAGTTTAAACTATAAATAGGACTCTTGTCGTCTCCTTCAAATATCTTAAGAATGAAATTGAAATCTACATGTACACTCATGGTCATGTGAGATGATTGAGATCCCCATGATAAGTAACAAACGTCCAATGAGAAGACAGAGATTGAAGCTCAATTGTACAAGAGGAATGCCTCAGGCAGTCTTGCATGCATCATGCAATTTAATACACTGCTGACTTTGAAAAGAACTCCATGTATTAAAGATAATTTTGCGTTTTTTTTAAAGAAAAGTACATCAATTCATTAGATAACAAAATCTTGCAGGTATTAGTTCATAAACCTTGACTAAGAAAATTTTTATTTCAGTTCGTATCATTTGTGAAATCCAAAATAAACCATCTCAAATAAGTTTTATTTTAGATATAACCGAAATTTTGTTTAAATAGTACACAAGATCAATTTTTATCAATGATGAAATAACCTGTGTCCCCAGTCAGCTGAAATTCTGCTAAACAAATGTCTGATATCCAACGTCAGTTTGCAGCAGAGGTCTCCAAATAAGTAAAATGTGATATCTACTGAATTTATGGCATTTTAACCTCCATCTGAAATCATTATCTTACCTTTGTCTGCTTGATTTCTTTTCTAAAACTTTGCAAAATAATCAAGGTCACACTTTATTATGACACCTTTTCAGCTGAGCGTACAAAAGTTGACAGGGTTGGGCTCAATTACAATTACGTATTTGAAAAAAATGTTCAATCACTATATATGTTTTGTACATAGCCAACATTGCTGCCGGTGGCAAATTTGAAGGTTGATTTTGGAGGGTCAATGTTTTATTCATGAGAATGACATCAAATTACGCAAAATACACTTCTATGATTGGCTAAAACGCTAATGTTTTATTCATATCTTATGAATTAAAAATATTTTTTCCTTTCCACAATTCCCCACAAGATCTGTGCGAAGTGTTGTTCTTTTGGACTCTGTGAATTTCAAGTTTCTATAATGAAATAGCTATATTAATCATCTGTTTTAATATATGATTGATGTTCGAAATCATGATTTCTGAGTGAACATAATTGGAGCAGAAAATCTTAGAGGGAACATCAATATTAATCTAATGACATTCCATTGGAATAACAGTAAGTTAAGTTAATTTTCATGTTTTGATCTCACTTGCAATGGTAATGCGTTTGCCGGGGTTCGGGGCTCATCCCGTATTACTTTACTACGTAAACCTCCAGTTCCATATATTCCCATTTCTTTTGCCTGACTTCCAAATAAATCCGTCATTGAGTTTCTCAAAAAATAGGCCTAATTTACTATAGTTTGTCATAGATCTAGACCTTTATCAAATTGCTTCATAAAAATGTAGGCTAAAAGTAAACCTGTATTCATTTTTATTGTCAATTATCAGGGGTAGATGTGGACTTGTTTCCGACCTCCTGTTTTAGTAACGACAAACTGTCGATTTTAGGCCTATTCAAATTTAGGTCAATGTAGGGATATGGCCTTTGATACCGCAGGTGCTAGCTGACTAGCGAGATTGTCGATGTAGTCATGGGGCATGGAAATAGCGGGGACGGACTAGGCCCAAACTTCAAGCTTGAAAATTGAAGTTTAGGCCTAGTCTGTCCCCGCTATTTCATCCTCATATATGAATAAGTATAATTCTCAGCAGTTTCTTTTATCTAGGAAAATTTTACTTCAGAGTAACCAGTGTTTAAATCCAATTGATTTAGCCTTGTTAGATTTGAATGAAATGGCTTGGCCTAGACCTAAATCAAGTCTCTATTTGAACAGGATGCCCTTGGCCTGCCTGGCCTTGTGTGGTATTCTGAAAACGTTCTTAGTGTTTACTTTATTCAAATGTGATATGCAGTACAAGTTCAGGTTCATCGCCGGGCAATGACATTAGAGTATACAAGTTTGACAAAATTTCACACAAAATACAAATAATAATATACTGATTTATATAGCGCAGAAACTATGTACATATATTCTACTGCGCTGCAATTAAGAGCTGGTGAAATGCTTGAGAACAAAATTAGAAAAAGGGGGTAAAGAAATGTATGGGGATTATTTGAACAGATAGGTTTTTAGTTTAAGTTTGAACGTTTCTACTGATGGACATGATCTAATTACATACATGTATGGCAAACCATTCCATCATTTTGGGGCTGCACAGGCAAAAGTACAATCTCCCAAAGTTATCTTTGTATTATGAGTGGGGATATGAAGGAGCAAATTATCATGAGAACTACGCAGGTTGTGACAGTGTCTGAGAACTTTTCTTTGTAAAAGCACAGAAATATAACTGGGGGCTTGGCCACTTACGATTAACAAAATCTTGAAAGATATTCGTTGGCGAACTGGAAGCCAGTGCAGATCTTTTAAGACAGGGGTGATCCTTGAAAATCTAGATTGACTACAAATCAGCCGTGCACATGCGTTCTGTACTCGCTGAAGACGCCCGATTTGAGACAAGGGGAGCCCATACAGCAAACTGTTAGAATAATCTACCTTTAATACTAATAATGCATGCATGGACAATTGTTTTCATGCTTTCATTGTCAAAGTATTTTCGTATACGTCTGAGGTTGTATATTATATGAAATGAAGATTTACACACATCATTGGTAATATGTGCTTCCATATTCGATTGCGAGTCAAAAAATACTCCAAGATTTCTTACATTAGAATTTGGTTCTATGACTGAACTGCCAACTGATATCCCGTCAAAATCTAGCTTATTCAGTTGATTAGATGTACCGATAACTAGCAATTCTGTTTTACAAAAAGTAAGAAATATTTTTCCAACTGGCAAATGTAGGGCCTATCACCTTTTATTGATATTTTATACTTATACTAGTTCTTAGTAGTTTTCATGAAATTAAATATAATTTACAGTTTAAGGACGTTCCACAGTTATATTTGTGCGCATTATGATCTGCGCATAGTTTACACTCTGCGCGCTGACGTCACAATGGATGAACAGGTGATTAATTAGCTGCGGGTATGAGATGATTTTTCTCATCTTCTGCACTTTAACTGCAGATCCGATGCGTTATTTCATGAAGCTAAAAAATTGAATTATTCCATGGACCATTCAAAAAAATATTCGCTACAATTTCAAAATACTTTACTCTGCAGTGCTGCCAAGAATCACAAATATTACCCCGAGTTTGAATAAATGGTAGAGTGGTTTTGATTTTTTCTTCACATAGATACTAAGCAAAGCACATTTGCTCTAATAAAAATGCTGATAGTTTAAAAACAAGCACATGAACCCCTATTTTTTAATGTTTGTACCTCTTACGTATACCTTCCTCTACAACTTTGCAAATTTTGGTGAAAATGACATGGATTTTGAATAAAGTGCAGCATTTATTGTACGTTTGTAGTTTGTTACTGAAATTTTACATTTTTTAGATTGGGATTTTGTTATCTTTTACGCCATTTTTAAGAACAGACAGTGCTGTTAAACTTAAAATTGCAAACTAATAGCACTATTAATAGATTCTCCATTCTAACGATACAATTATTAACTCTCTTGCGAAATTTGATGACTTTTTCATGTATTTTGACTGAGTAATACAGGTTTAAACTCATTGTAGTAATCTTGGGCGGTCTAAAAATGCAAAATTCTTTTGAATGCGCAATTCTTAAGAACATCAATTTGGGTGAACTTTGAAGCTCTATAGCGAAAAATCAAGCACATGGACCTATGTTAATTTTTGCATATTTCGAATATTAAGGTTCTAAAGTATCTATGTGCAAAGTTTGGTGAAAATGACATGGATTTCACTTTAACTGTGGAACGTCCTTAAAAGCCTATTGTATATAAGAAAAAAAATATTGTATTTTGAAATAAAAATCATACATAGCTAAATGTTAATAAAGGTGATCAGAGGATTAAGAAAATAAACACTCCTGGACCTCATTTCAGAAACAAGTACAGGTACTATTGTAATCTTGTCATTATGAAAATTACCATGGTAACAGGGCTGAGTAAGAAATCAAGGTTTTTATGGTAGCTGCAACGGGCTGGGGCAAAGTTACCATAATTGTAAGTTTTCATAATGCTTGAATAATTATGTAGGGATATTAAGTTGCATTTATCGTTATCTTACTTTTTAAAAGTTTCGAAATGGGTTACCTCTGCAAAAATATATAAATAGACTATTTTTTTTAAATAGATCGAATTCTAACCACTGTGACAGTATCAAATCTTGTTAATGATTCACTAATGTCTTGATTGGGTACGGCACTCTTTAAGGACATTCTGGCATTGTGCCCCCCTTTTTTATGAGGAGTGCTCTCACATCAGTAGACTATTTCTTGTCAGCAAATTTGAAAGGAGCTTACCAATTTTTTTGAGTGACAACATTTTTGTCGAAAAAAATAAACAGAATAAATCATCATAGATTTTTATGCTCTTTATGAAATCCTGGATGCATCCCTAATATTAACTATTATATCCCTTACTTAAAATTGTTGTATTGAGAGTGTACACAAGGAGAAAAAGAATAGTTTTACTACGAAAAACGTTTGCCATGAAATAGTTCATTTTCCTTGCTGACGTCACGCATAGTCCATTTTTTCCCTAGGGAAAAAGTGAACTATACGTTTTTTTTACCCCCCCCCCTACCTCGATTCCTGAGCTGTGCGGCGCGATGCGAGCAGAGCGCTGCTCAGACCAACGGTATTCTCCACTGCATGCCACGGGAAACTTCCGGCGAGCTGCACTAACCAGGTGCGGAGCATGATCGGTTAAGGGTTAGCATCGAGGTGAAAATTTTTTTTAAAGGTATTTCTATCAAATTTGCTTTTAAAATAATCTTTGATATCTCAGGTTTCAAAGAACTTAGTTTCATGAAGATTGATGATTCCGAAAGTACTGGAATAGTCCATTTTATTCATGGGGGTGCTGTTACCTCTCATCACGGACGGACATTTTTACTCAAATTAAATTCACTCTAGTTTTATTGTTTTTAAAGTTACTCTAATTTAGTTTGGATGTTCTTGCACTCTGAACATTAATCTATTATCAAACATAAATTAGTAGGAAAAAAATATTGGGAACTATTTTTTTTGGTAGACCTGTGTTAACATTTCCATTTTGAAATTTCCGTCCGTGATGAAAAAAAAGATGAAAAGTTTTTTTATTCTTTATCAGAATAGAAATAAAAAATAAAAAGGTGTAGAGGTATCTCACTAAACGCTGTACATCATTTTATTTGAACATAGCTGAAGTCCATACATTTTATCCATATCATAAACTCAATCTAAAATGATCACGGACGGACATTAATTTCATCACGGACGGACAAAGTAAATTTACTTAAATTAAATTCACTCTAGTTTTGTTGTTTTCAAAGTTACTCCAATTTGGTTTGGATATTCTTGCAATCTTAACATTAATCTATCATCAAACATAAATTGGTAGAAAAAAAATATAGGAAGTAAATTTTTCTGGGAGATGTGTCCGTGATGAAATTAATGTCCGTCCGTGATCAGTTTTTGATATGGATAATATGTATGGATTCAGCTTTTTATTCTTTATCAAAATAGAAACAAACATAAAAGTGTGTAGAAGTATTTCACTAGACACTGTACATCATTTTATTTGAACATAGCTAAAATCCATACATTTTACGCATATCATAAATCAATAAGAAATGATCACGGACGGACAAGTGAGCAATATACGCAAATACTGCTAATACTGTAGAATGATCCATGTAAATGGGAATTAAACTTTGCTGAGCAGATTATTAATTTAACTTTAGTTTCAATTTGCAGTGAAAAATGTCACTGAGAAGTATTCAGAACTCAAATGGATGGAAACCTACAACTCTTTCACAATTCTTTTGTGGTATCTTTGTTTGGATGTTATTGGGGCTAAATTGTTGTCAGGAAAAATTGTTAAACATAATTGGAATGCAGATAGAGTTGGAAAGGTACATGTGTGTCAAAAAAGCAGGATATAAAATATGGCAAGAACAAGTCCAAAGCTGTAGATTTAATCTATTCAAGCTTGCAGAAAGTGATGGAAAAGAAGAAAGTAGAATGCATAATCTGATAAGTAGAAAAATCTTCAATTTTTCCATGTACAAACCTATGGATTCACAATGCTTCTAACAGAACATGACATCACGGTCGTGAGGCTTGTGAAAAGGACAAGAATACCTTTTTTCGAAGTCCACTTTGGAGCTAATTTTAAGCAAATTGCTTATCTGGTAAACTTTTAAAATGCATACTATTTTAAAGCTTGCACTGCAGTGTTTAGAAGCATAATAAGCTTTTGATTGGTATATGAATTATCAATTTCAATTTTGGATTCGGTCAGAGCCTAAATACATGAGGGCTGTTGATGTTATGGGGTGTCTCCACTTTAATATGGACAAAAGATGAATTTGAAGAGAGCCTCTGACAAGTGTTGTGGTCATACTTGATCCACCAAACAAGCATAAGGATCAGCAACCTTTGAATCTTTTGGATTTAGTTAATGAACCTTAAAACATCTTTGCTCTTGGAAAATTAATGCCTAAAAATGTATTAACATGTATCATCATGATATATCATAAAAATAGTTGTATCAATATGATCATTGATCAACTAGATGTTGATTTGGTACCTACTAGTATTCTATAATTTGAAAAGAAGACAATATGCATTAGGACATTCTTTACATTTGATTTTGACAAGAGCTGTGTTGAAAGCAATCATATGTTTAGATAATACTGTGCGTCTAGCATAGAAATCAAGTTGCTACAACTTAAATCAAGTTGTAGCAACTTGATTGTGCAACTAATACTGTTTAATCATATTAAAAAATGTACAAATCATCAATACAATAGCATTTATTCCCCCAAAAAAGTAATAAGAACTTCTTACAAGGTACTTCCAATGTATTTTAATTGTGTCCGTCCGTGATGTCCATCCGAGATGTCCGTCCGTGATGGAAAATATTTGCAATTCTCTCAGAAGTTTGATACTGGTTAAGAATTCAATATGCAGAACATAGAAGCTAACATACCTGAGTGTTAGTTGCATTAACAATTATTGGTCAATGTTAAGCTGTTTAGATAGAAACAATAAAAATGTACCAAAATTCTGAAAACCACATTTCTATCATGTCCGTCCGTGATATGGCACATTTACTGGATATCTATGTTTGTAGGTAACCATGGCAACAAACTTTTTTCATCATTCAGCATACTTTGTCCTACCCTTCTCTATAAAACACAAAGGAACCTTGTTCATCTTATTCCTAATTTGTTACAAGCCTTCAAAATTTCCAAAATCTATCAAATGTCCGTCCGTGATGAACCGATCACGCTCTGCGCTCGCCGAACAGACGATCCATACGGCAAGGCTTATTATTTTCTCAACTTCTCAACGATTGTTCTATATCGACTTATTAAAAATCGTTTCGCTATAAAAGTCGGGAATCGACGTGATGAGGAATGGTATGAGAGGAAGGGATATAAAACAATATACAATGACCCATTCTCGGAACAGGCTAAAACTATTCGCACACAGGAACATCACATAATACTATTCTCCCTCGGGCCGATGGCCCTCGGGAGAATAGTACTATGTGATGTTCCTTCGATGCGAATAGTTTTAGCCAGATCCTCGAGTTTCATTGTATATTTGTATATTAGGCTTATTGACATCTTTTGAATGGAATTTTAATAAACATTGTATATTATGACTTAAGTTTAGAAAATGTACCCGGGTACTTAATCCTATATTTGATACATTTACCCCCCCCCCCCCCCAATACTACCCCATCCAGTAACAGCCTTTTTAGATATATGCATTGCCTTCATTTAAAAAAATATAATTTAATGATTTAATTTAATGGTAGACTAATCATTATTATGTTATTTTCAATGTTTTAGAAAATGGATTTCTTAATAATCATGTTAATTTTGAATTAAGTTATCTGATCTTGGTAATTTTCATTTATTAATTACCAATTTGTGATGATATATTGTTACCGAAATTTGTTATGCACAAATGGCACAAGATGTTGCACTCTGTACTGAAATGTAATGATGCTACTGTGACATCATGAGATCAGACAGCAGTCAATTAAAATATTCTTCAAGAGAAGTTTAACTTTTAAGGAGAATTGTTTGCTTGTATGCATATAGTTGTGTGCATCAGTTTCTGAAAGAGACCGACAGAGGGAGAGAGAGAGAGAGAAGGGCAGGAGATGGGGGGGGGGGGGTTAGTGAAAGTTCAGTTTGTTTTGGAAGAAGCAAAGATCTTACTGTTCATAACGGGGGGCGTATTAATTCTCCAAAATTATGAAACCTGCATATATTTTATAATAATGTATTTTTTCTTTCCATGTAAAAATTATACCAGATTCATTTTCAGTTGAAAATAAAAAAGAAATAGCCTACGATCGGTGTGCTCTTTTGCCTAGGTAATTTTGAGAACCCCCCTAGAATATTGTACTTTAATAGGTCATGGTTATTAATATATGATATAGAAGTTGCCATTTAAAATTAAGTGCTCCAAGGACTGCTAAATTCATAATATTGGAGACTGAACAATAATTATGTAAAAAGAATTTGATTTGATTTGTTCTTATTTTTGTTCATATAAAATAAAGGTTAATTTCGTTTTCTGTCATAAAAATAAAAAATAAATAAACATTAGATAAGGGCTCTTGAAACATAAAGAGATATCATTGTTATTACATTGATACATTCTCGTCAACTGATGAACACTTACATGATTTAAGGGACAAATTTTGTGGCAACATTTCTTTGGGAACCTCTTCTATAATATAAGTAGTAAATGTAATTAGTAGAATGAAAATGGTATGAAAAGAGGGCAAATCAAGCTCAATTAAATCCCTCCCAATCCCATGAATTAAAGTTTCCAGTGAGTGTTTTAAGATCCTGGCCACTTGCAGCTAAAATAAAACAAAGATGCAGTAATAATCGTGACAGGCAATAACAAATACATCAATTAAAATAGATGAATAATATTATTCTTAGGAATAGGAGATAAAAAAAGAATGAGTGACATGATCATGTATTGTAATCAGACACCAAAGATATTCAATCAGGTTGCGCATTTATGCTAATTAGTGACAAACTGCTAATATTTTTACGCTATGCGCGAAAGACGTTCCATGACCACGCCTCCATTTCGCTGGTGTACCAAAACAGTATTGGTGTCCATAGGGGCATTTTCACGGTAACTGACATTACATAGCACAATGCTTTCACACCTTTCATTGTGTGTATCTCTAAGACAACAAATGATGGGAGTTTGCTTTTGATAGAGTTAATAAAGTGAACCTTGCTGTATACTCTGATACTAAGTTTTCCTATGTAACCACATTTTTTAACGCATCAACAAGAAAAAATGTGTCGGTAACTGACATTACGCAAAAGGACATGCAATTTCAGGATGTTCATTAAAATTGAAATATCTCATGTCCCTGAGTAGATAGAGTAATAATTTGAATATGTAAATATACCTCCGTTACTAGGTTAAGATGCATTAAAATATTAAACAATTTGTTTTTGTCTTTTGGGGGCTATGATAATTTTTCCACAACCATGCTGGTAACTGACATTACGGTAACTGACATTACACTTAATTTGCCATAGAGATAACACATGGAAGTCAAATGTGTGGAATCATTGCATTGTATCTTCTGTGCAGGGCTTCACAAGAAAGTGAGCTTGATGTGGAAGTATACCCGAGTTTCTAGGAACATTTTAATGAAAAAACTTTTTCTTTTTCTTAATTCCTTTCTTTGATTTGAACATTTTTATCATTACTTGTCGGTAACTGACAATACACATTAACATTTACCAGTGCTATATGATTTTCAGAGGCATAATTTTCTTGGTACTTATATGTTAGGCTTTTTAAAATCATAAAAGTTTCATAATACTTCACATATTTAATTATCAAAAGATAAGAAATGTATGTTTTACTTACTCGGGGGGGGGGGGGGGTCATAGCAGCTACATGTTTTCCTATAGTAATTTAATATTGCATTGACTGTACACATGGATTTTTCTGACTATACACCCATAATATATTCATCAGTTTTATATTGACTTTTTAGTTTTTAAACCTTTTCCTTCTCCAACCTCCACCTCCCCTCAAAAAAGGCAAAATGAATAAGGGTCTCCTCCCCTAGGCTACACGTACCTCTCCCCCGAATCTCATGCAGCCATGTAGTTTTATTGATTTCGATTCTGGTCAGTGCAAGCAATGCTTGTTCATATCTGTCGGATTTCAATTCTCTTCATAATTTGTTTAATCATTTTCTTTGCTAATTTCTTTTTTAAGCTGTCAACGAAAAATAAACTCCAGCTTCTAAACTGAAACTGAACTATTTGTAAATTAGAAGAAAAAACCCCACAGTTTTAATAGATCCATGCAACATTGATCAGAACTGTCAAATTTCACTTTTCATCGATACTTGTAAACCAAAAACAAAATTGTATCACACATCCACACTACTAACAGGTATAAAAACCAGGAATTTACTTTTAGCGAGGCAATGCTCAAAAGAATCCTAGAAACTAAAAAAGGGACCCTGGAAATCCCCTTCATCACAATGTTAAGCTTAAAAAATGTTGCAGATTTAGGCAATAGGTTGGGAAAAGTACCCCCTACCCCCCCCCCCCCCGAAAACCAAACAAAAAATTGTCTGATACAAACAATTAGGTACTTGGTAAGTGCATGTACAAAACAATTTCATAGTAATTTTTTTTTGCACGATGGGAATGCAACTTCCTTCATAATTTCATATAGTATTCCTTGTGAACTATACCTTTGAAAAGTCAATAGCAAGCTCCTTCTGGTGTGACTTTTAAAGTGAAAGACTTAAATAACAAGTATACAATATTTCTTCATCATAAAATTGACCACATATTTGCATTTCAATATTGGTAACCAACGTTCTCTCATGGTAACTGACATTACATTTCGGTAACTGACATTACATTTTCCACTTGGTAACTGACATTTCATATATTTAATGGTACCCTATGGCTTCATTGTTAATTGGTAATCTTTAATTTTGGTGTAAAAGGGAGGGGTGTTACCTAGAGAGGAAATCTACCAAGTTTCATATAATAGATCCTCTTTTCCAGGAAATTTCCAGGAAAAAGTTCATGTTTTCGGTAACTGACATTACATACCACATCACATACTTCATCAATATTTTTTTATCAGATGAATGAATTACTGGTGTTTCTTTCTGTGGGATTTTAAAAAGTGTTATAATAGCAAGCTAAATCACAGGCGAAAACATCATGATCAAACCTGTTCTTTAAAAATCTGTCAAAACAAAATATGTATCAATATACTATTTTCAACACTAATTTGTATCCATACTTTGGCAGCCATTTTGAAATAAAAAATGGCTGCCAGAGTCGGAAAAAATTTTTGTCTCAGAAACTTCAGGTCTTGTTTTATTAAAAAACATAAAGCATTTGACATGAATATAAACTTGATTTTTTGGCCTCTGTGTCCATCTGTGGTGAAAATGCCCATAGGCTTGTAGTTGTACACGAAAAATGGGAGGGAAAGAATAATTTTTCTTCTTTAAAAAGATACCAAAAACCACCTTGTTCGATTTGAATGAGTGCCAAAAACATGAAATTTGGTCAATATTTAGAGCAGCATGCAATGGCCGAATAAAAAGAGGTGTTTTGGTCCGCACCAAGCTCATTAACAATGCAAAAACACTCTAGTCATGAATATCACTTGGATAAAACTTTAAAAGAAGCTACTTTTTGAGGGCTTGCTGACTGACTGCTACCTGGCATGTGCGGCGCGGCATGCTCCGGCGCCAAGCCTCAAGGCCAAGCGAAAGACCGTCGCCAGCCTCGCGACCATGTTGACGTATTTAAGCCAAGAAATTTTTCTTTTCCTTACCCAACAGCAAACATAGGACTTCCTGGCCTGAACATTCTTTTGACAATTTGAAATCTCCGAAACAAGTACACGATGATCACGAACAGTGACAGCTGGGCAATCATATTCAATTTTACCGTAGGCCAGTACAGTTGAGGGCCCTGTGCACTCTCTCTATTAAAGTTAGCTTTCTCGTTTCAGTTTTAGTACATCCGCTGTATGGTGACCCGACAATTGCTCCGCCGACATCTGCTCCGCCGACAATTGCTACGCAAAATAAGACAGTTGCTCCGCCGACAATTGCTCCGGACAATTGCTCCGCCGACAGTTGCTCCGTCGACACTTGCTCCGCCGATATGTGCTCCGTCGACACTTGCTCCGCCGATATTTGCTCCGCCGATATTTGCTCCGCCGACATGTGCTCCGCCGACATCTGCTCCGCCGAAAATTGCTCCGCCGACAATTGCTCCGCCGATAATTGCTCCGCCGACATCTGCTCCGATTATACGACAATTGCTCCGCGACAATTGCTCCGCCGATATTTGCTCCGCCGACATCTGCTCCGATTATACGACAATTGCATGAACATCTTATTTCTCCAAGTTGGTCTATGTTAAATGATAAGAAATTCATCCTGATACAAATTGTTTTGTCGTTGTTTTGTTCTTGTTATTCGTTAATGTTTTATTCTCCCCCTATCATCACAGCTTTCTGCTTAAAAAAACAAAACAAATTGTTCTCCCTGCCGCTGCCACTTGACAAATTGTAACGGAGAAGGGGAATGACACACTCCCCATTGAAATTGTGAATCTGGATTTTTGTTCATATATTATTATCATTGGTTTAACTCCGGTCTTGAGCGGGGAGAGAATTTGGGGGGGGGGGGGGTGCCGGACACAATATCTCTTCTGCTTTCCAGCAACTTATACACCATACATTCGCGCGGGCTCTCTCTCTCTCTCTCTCTTTCTCGTTTTGTTCTTTCACGTTGTTTATTTTTATTGGTGACCGCTTGATTTATTGTATATTTATCAGTATTATAATTATTAATATTTGTATCAATAATTTTTATTTACGTCTTCGGCCTTATCTACCCTTGCACTTTTTTTCCTTCAATTTGTTTCAAACGAAAGTATGATCATCACTGGCGTACAGATGGGGGAGGGGCGTGCTAGGGGTCACGGATCCCCCCATTCTCCCTACCAATGAAAAAAAAAAGAATAAAGGAAAGGAAAATAAATGTCATCCTTGTCTCGCCCCCTCCATTTTTTGTTGTTGGCTCATTACAATACTTGTGAGTTACTATAAAACTAGACTTCGGTTGTATTTTTGTTCTATTCTGTGCAAAGCGACAATATAAATATATTATAATAAATGAATATATGTATGTATCTCTCTCATTACGTCTAAACAAATAATGTTATTTTTAAAAGACAATAATATATATACCAGCAATAATATAGTTACAAATTCATGAAACCCAATACGCATCTCACTGAATTTATAATGCGAGCACAAAGCACGAGCTGTTATTGACATGGAAAGGGGACATTTATACGCCTTTTTTTAATTGTAAACATGAAGCATATCTCGGGGGGGGGGGGATATCTCGTAAAAGAAATGAGAGCACGGTGCGTTAATTTAATATTTTGGATATATTTACCAGAGTTACAATTCTATATATTTCTTTTTCTTTGTGTTATTTCTTTCGACAAACTGTAATTGAAGTATTGAAGAGTATATAGGCTGTTATGCCTGCTGATCATGATAGAATGTGGATTATTTTGCTGATTCATTAGATCTTAACATGTGTTCTTTGAATTGGGTAATTTGGGTACATGTTAGAAACACAGGCATTGTGCATTCAGATGCACATTGTGGAAATGAGATTCAGTATTCCTTGCAGCTAAGAAAGGTTTTGAAAATGACACTACTCTCAATTACATGTATACTGTGTCCATAGTTGCGAGTGTGTGAAAATGAAGGTGTTTGCAGTCATTAAAGTGTAGTTTTGGTTGGAAAACGTTAATAAAACTGTCGAGAACGTACAGTCTTCATGATTTCATTTATCTCATGTTCTGATCAGTAAATCAAATAAAAAATGATAATGACAAGAACTTGTTAAGTTTATCCTTCTATTTCAATCCCATGAATAAACAGAAATCGCGATATTCAGAAATAATAAGTCATACACCTCCTTTTTTCCTCAAGCTCTCACTCACTCCCCCTCTTTCTCTCTCTCTCTCTCTTTTCCTCCATAACCCTTTTCACAATCATTTTTGTTTGATTTCCGCATAAGCAAAACGACGACGACAATGATAATGATGGTGATGATGAAGATGCTGATAATGATGCTGATGATGATAATGGTGGTACAATGATAATGATAATAAGTACATGAACACACGTTTTCTTCTCATATAGTTCATTCTTGGAAAATACATAGGCGGCCATATACACATGAAGGTATATCATTTATAGAAGAAAATCTTGTTTGATTGATTTTTTTTTTTTGAAACTACGTGTAAAATTATATCCCCCATCAACAACAAATTGTTACTTACATTATAACATCATAATGAATATAATTCGACTATTGGCGGACCATATTTAGATTTAGATTAAGATTTATTCATTTTCCGTTCACAAAGCACAACAAAATCAAAGTAACAATACATAGTCAAATTTAAAGTACAATATCAATCGGTATAATGCATAAGAATTAGAACGTATAAACAATGAGAACTAATGCGAACTAAAGTAACCTTGACTAATAACTATATAAAACAGAACATATGGATTTTATTTTTGGATTATTAAAAAAAAATTAATTATCCTTTTTCTATCAGTGAAGAAAACAATCATGATCAACATAAAACAAAAAAGCAACTCACTATTATATACAGTATCATCATACGCTAAAAACCTACGGTGTGTATGACATGATGTGGATGTGGAGACCAGACTGAGAGCACTGTGTGTACGAGAGGATATGGAAACCAGAGTGGAGGGGTGTGCCGAGAAGGTGACACGACATGTAGCCTTTCACAAGTTGGTATTTTCTTGAATATTAATTCATTTACTTACTGAATGTCTTGGTCATGTTTGTATGGCACAAAATTTGCCGACAGTAAACATTTTGCGTGACTACAGTACAGGTTTTCGACAAAATAAGGTGGGGTATACCGTTGAATTTCACCTGGAGCAAATGTCTCCACTTCGGAGCACATTTCGCCAGTCTGAGCGATTTTGACGCTAAGAATGGGGTATATCTAATTTGTTTCTACTGTTATAACATGGAGCTATATATGGTTATAATAATTAAATGAAAACGCCTTTTTATTTATTTTTTTAATCGCCAGGCACGTAATAAAACTTACACAAATGCTCCCCCCCCACCATGAATAAGCATTAAGAATATCTATCCCTCCTTTGTGCTTACCCCTTTTTTATATTTCTTTCTATATGCATGTATCAGGGGCCGCGGAGCCGGGGGGCTTTAGCCCCCCAATTTTCCAAAGCCGTGTACAAAAAACGTAAGAATGACCATATGATTGTGATTTTAGCATGGACAGCCCCCACTTTTGACTCAGCCCTCACTTTGAAAACCGTTCCGCGGCCCCTGTGTATGACATTTAATATATCATGCAAGCATAGTTTAAGTTTACTTTGTAAATTCATGGAGCTATGCTCCATGGTAAATTGACGCCTTCAGCCTGCGCTAAAATTGTTATGCGTATGAAAGTACGAATAAAAAAATAAATAAATAATTGTTGCATTATCGGAGCAATTTACGGCGGAGCAGATGTCGGCGGAGCAATTATCGGCGGAGCAATTGACGTATAATCGGAGCAAATATCGGCGGAGCAACTGTCCGGAGCAATTGTCGGCGGAGCAAATGTCGGCGGAGCAATTGTCATGGAACCCCGCTGTATACCAGGCTGAAGCCAGCGCACAAACCCAGCGCACAGAATATATTGAAGCAAGCCAGCGCACAAACCCAGCGCACAGAGCTATCGCGATACAAACCGCCCTACATCGTGTGCGTAGTCTAATAGTTGCAGACCCTAAATACAGCTTAAATTCAAACGTCTCGAAGATTGTCTTAATGCGCACGGAAATGGTATAGTAAAAAGGCATGGTTACCCGAACTTACAGATGATTGAAAATATGGAACTTCCATAATGCACTATTCCACATTATGATTGCTTCAAATATTAGTATATGACTGATTTGTATAACATTTGAATATAATCATAAAGAATTGAATGGAGTATGTTTCTATATGGCATGAGTGCAGCTGAAAATAATACAGATCAAGAAGAATCAAACAAAGTTGGTAAAATGTAAACAATATCGGACAAGGATAATAGAGTTATGATATTTTAAAGATCCGCATTTCGGCCAGTTCTATATATGCATTTCTTCTTTAACATTCAATGGAGAAAAGTAATCTCTCCTGTATATTCCCACTTTTTTAATCATATGAATTCATGATTATTCAAATTTCCTCCTCCTATAGAATTAAAAATATTATATTAAAAATATTTAATGCATTTTTTCATTAATTTATGGACATTATTTATTAATCACTTCATCGATCTAGGGGTGAACATTGGTGCACAGAAAAGGGGGACGGGGTCTACGATGCCCCGAAAGGTGGGGGTGCATTGACGAAAATACGGCGCCTGCTATTATGGCGTGCTATATTATGTACGTGTATATTCCAACAATTCCACTTTGGTCTGGTAATACATTCGCCGCTAATCGAAATCACCATTTTATGTCTTGAAAATCAATCAAATTGATCTTTATTAATCACTTCATCGATTTAGGGGTAAACATTGGTGCACAGAAAAGGGGGACGGGGTCTGCGATGCCCCGTAAGGTAGGGGGTGCATGGACGAAAATATAGCGCGTTTTATACGTGTATTCCAACAATTCCACTTTGGTCTGGTAATACATTCGCCGCTAATCGAAATCACCTTTTTATGTCTTGAAAATCGACCAAATTGATCTTTATTAATCACTTCATCGATCTAGGGGTAAACATTGGTGCACAGAAAAGGGGGACGGGGTCTACGATGCCCCGAAAGGTGGGGGTGCATTGACGAAAATACGGCGCCTGCTATTATGGCGTGCTATATTATGTACGTGTATATTCCAACAATTCCACTTTGGTCTGGTAATAAATTCGCCGCTAATCGAAATCACCATTTTATGTCTTGAAAATCAACCAAATTGATCTTTATTAATCACTTCATCGATTTAGGGGTGAACATTGGTGCACAGAAAAGGGGGACGGGGTCTACGATGCCCCGAAAGGTAGGGGGTGAATGGACGAAAATATAGCGCGTGTTATATATTTATGTATTATATACGTGTATTCCAACAATTCCACTTTGGTCTGGTAATACATTCGCCGCTAATCGAAATCACCTTTTTATGTCTTGAAAATCGACCAAATTGATCTTTATTAATCACTTCATCGATCTAGGGGTGAACATTGGTGCACAGAAAAGGGGGACGGGGTCTACGATGCCCCGAAAGGTGGGAGTGCATTGACGAAAATACGGCGCCTGCTATTATGGCGTGCTATATTATGTACGTGTATATTCCAACAATTCCACTTTGGTCTGGTAATAAATTCGCCGCTAATCGAAAATCAACCAAATTGATCTTTATTAATCACTTCATCGATTTAGGGGTAAACATTGGTGCACAGAAAAGGGGGACGGGGTCTACGATGCCCCGAAAGGTAGGGGGTGCATGGACGAAAATATAGCGCGTGTTATATAATTATGTATTATATACGTGTATTCTAACAATTCCACTTTGGTCTGGTAATAAATTCGCCGCTAATCGAAATCACCTTTTTATGTCTTGAAAATCGACCAAATTGATCTTTATTAATCACTTCATCGATTTAGGGGTGAACATTGTTGCACAGAAAAGGGGGACGGGGTCTACGATGCCCCGAAAGGTAGGGGGTGCATGGACGAAAATATAGCGCGTGTTATATAATTATGTATTATATACGTGTATTCCAACAATTCCACTTTGGTCTGGTAATAAATTCGCCGCTAATCGAAATCACCTTTTTATGTCTTGAAAATCGACCAAATTGATCTTTATTAATCACTTCATCGATTTAGGGGTGAACATTGTTGCACAGAAAAGGGGGACGGGGTCTACGATGCCCCGAAAGGTAGGGGGTGCATGGACGAAAATATAGCGCGTGTTATATAATTATGTATTATATACGTGTATTCCAACAATTCCACTTTGGTCTGGTAATAAATTCGCCGCTAATCGAAATCACCATTTCATGTCTTGAAAATCAACCAAATTGATCTTTATTAATCACTTCATCGATTTAGGGGTGAACATTGGTACACAGAAAAGGGGGACGGGGTCTACGATGCCCCGAAAGGTAGGGGGTGCATGGACGAAAATATAGCGCGTGTTATTATGGCGTGCTATATTATGTACGTGTATATTCCAACAATTCCACTTTGGTCTGGTAATAAATTCGCCGCTAATCGAAATCACCATTTCATGTCTTGAAAATCAACCAAATTGATCTTTATTAATCACTTCATCGATCTAGGGGTGAACATTGGTGCACAGAAAAGGGGGACGGGGTCTACGATGCCCCGAAAGGTAGGGAGTGCATTGACGAAAATACGGCGCCTGCTATTATGGCGTGCTATATTATGTACGTGTATATTCCAACAATTCCACTTTGGTCTGGTAATAAATTCGCCGCTAATCGAAAATCAACCAAATTGATCTTTATTAATCACTTCATCGATTTAGGGGTAAACATTGTTGCACAGAAAAGGGGGACGGGGTCTACGATGCCCCGAAAGGTAGGGGGTGCATGGACGAAAATATAGCGCGTGTTATATAATTATGTATTATATACGTGTATTCCAACAATTCCACTTTGGTCTGGTAATAAATTCGCCGCTAATCGAAATCACCATTTCATGTCTTGAAAATCAACCAAATTGATCTTTATTAATCACTTCATCGATTTAGGGGTGAACATTGGTACACAGAAAAGGGGGACGGGGTCTACGATGCCCCGAAAGGTAGGGGGTGCATGGACGAAAATATAGCGCGTGTTATTATGGCGTGCTATATTATGTACGTGTATATTCCAACAATTCTACTTTGGTCTGGTAATACATTCGCCGCTAATCGAAATCACCATTTTATGTCTTGAAAATCAACCAAATTGATCTTTATTAATCACTTCATCGATTTAGGGGTGAACATTGGTGCACAGAAAAGGGGGACGGGGTCTACGATGCCCCGAAAGGTAGGGGGTGCATGGACGAAAATATAGCGCGTGTTATATAATTATGTATTATATACGTGTATTCCAACAATTCCACTTTGGTCTGGTAATAAATTCGCCGCTAATCGAAATCACCTTTTTATGTCTTGAAAATCGACCAAATTGATCTTTATTAATCACTTCATCGATCTAGGGGTGAACATTGGTGCACAGAAAAGGGGGACGGGGTCTACGATGCCCCGAAAGGTAGGGGGTGCATGGACGAAAATATAGTGCGTGCTATGTATTATATACGTGTATTCCAACAATTCCACTTTGGTCTGGTAATACATTCGCCGCTAATGGAAATCACCATTTGATGTCTTGAAAATCAACCAAATTGATCTTTATTAATCACTTCATCGATCTAGCGGTGAACATTGGTGCACAGAAAAGGGGGACGGGGTCTAAGATGCCCCGAAACGCAGGGGGTTCATCAAGGTTGTAATGTAATTTTTATTGAGAATTTGATATAGATATCAATGTCTTCATGAATATTCATTAGGTGGGCTGATGATATCATATCGGATATCCCCCCTCGTTCTTTTGTATTTTATTATATGATTTTCTACCACTTTATTTTTACCTGGGACTAAAACAGTTGGAACTGATTCAGTATACTTCAGTTATTTGTTGTTGCAACTTATTTCATAATAATAATAATAATCATAATAATAATACAGGTATATTTACCCAGGGAAGCCGCTAATAGAGACATCATTTACAAAAGAGTCAAATTTACAAAAGATAATTTTGAGGTCAGCAGTATTTTGTGAAAATAAAATGCACGCAGTCATGACTATCCATTTGAAGTGATCATGATGTCGTGTTTCAACTTTCGTTTCGCTTATAAAATGTTCTTACATGAAGTCGTTTTTTAAATCATGTAATGTCTCTTATATTAAAATAATATCCATAAATTAATGAACAATTGCATTAAATTTTGTTTGATACAATATTTTTTATTCTAGGGGGAGGAAATTTGAATAATCATAAATTTATATGATTAAAAAAGATGGAATATACAGGAGAGATTACTTTTCTCCATTGAATGTTGAAGAAGAAATTTAAGGCATATAGAACTGGCCGAAATGCGGATCTTTAGAATATCATAACTCTGTTATCCTTGTCCGATGTTGTTTACATTTTACCAAATTTGTTTGATTCTTCTTGATCTGAATTACTTTCAGCTGCACTCATGCCATGTCATATAGAAACATACTCCCTTTAATTCTTAATATATTAAAATGTTATACAAATCAGTCATATACTAATATTTGAAGCAATCATATTGTGGAATAGTGCATTATTGAAATTCCATATTTTCAGCCATCTGTAAGTTCGGATAACTATGTCTTTTAACTAAATACCATTTTCGTGCGCATTATGACAATCTTCGAGACGTTTGAATTTAAGGACGTTCCACAATTAAAGTGAAATCCATGTCATTTTCACCAAACTTTGCACATAGATACTTTAGAACCTTAATATTCGAAATATGCAAAAATTAACATAGGTCCATGTGCTTGATTTTTTGCTATAGAGCTTCAAAGTTCACCCAAATTGATGTTCTTAAGAATTGCGCATTCAAAAAAATTTGGCATTTTTAGACCGCCCAAGATTACTACAATGAGTTTAAACCTCCATTACTCAGTCAAAATACATGAAAAAGTCATCAAATTTCGCAAGAGAGTTAATAATTGTATCGTTAGAATGGAGAATCTATTAATAGTGCTATTTGTTTGCAATTTTAAGTTTAACAGCACTGTCAGTTCTTAAAAATTGCGTAAAAGATAACAAAATCCCAATCTAAAAAATGTAAAATTTCAGTAACAAACTACAAACGTACAATAAATGCTGCACTTTATTCAAAATCCATGTCATTTTCACCAAAATTTGCAGAGTTGTAGAGGAAGGTATACCTAAGAGGTACAAACATTAAAAAATAGGGGTTCATGTGCTTGTTTTTAAACTATCAGCATTTTTATTAGAGCAAATGTGCTTTTTAAAACACAAAAAATGGGCCGAATGCTTTGTATCTATGTGAAGAAAAAATCAAAACCACTCTACCATTTATTCAAACTCGGGGTAGTATTCGTGATTCTTGGCAGCACTGCAGAGTAAAGTATTTTGAAATTGTAGAGAATATTTTTTTGAATGGTCCATGGAATAATTCAATTTTTTTAGCTTCATCAAATAACGCATCGGATCTGTAGTTAAAGTGCAGAAGATGAGAAAAATCAGCTCATACCCGCAGCTAATTAATCACCTGTTCATCCATTGTACTGTGCACTGGCGTTAATCCGTGTTGATGGGTGGGGGGATGACTGAAATTTTTTGGCATTTTTTTTGCACTCGTGTTTTTAGATATGCAAGGAATTGTCATTGATATGTCCACAGTGGCGTACCGTGTGTCACGGCATTGGGGGGCACCAGCAAAATGTTTGAATCACTGAGTGAGTGCGCTAGTGAGCGCGCGAATCGCGCTCAGTTGCCAGTTATACTGACCTATAATAGAGACATTTTAAGGACAATGTCATTAAACGGATATGTATCTCACTGATCAAATAATGCGAGCGCGAAGCGCGAGCTGAATTTTTTTTAATATTCACACCTAAAAAGGGACATTATAATCAAATTTGTGTAATCATGATAGGTACCTGTCTCGCTAAACATTGCGAGCGCGAAGCGCGAGCTGAAAATTTAGATAATTCAGACCTGAAGTGGGGCATTCTAACTAAGGTTTCTTTGTAGGAATTAACTAGGACCATACGTATTTCATTAACCAAATGATGCGAGCACGAAGCGCGAGCTGAAAATTTTTGATATTCAGATCAGAAGAAGGGACATTTTAAGGACTGATTTTAGGAATTCATGAAGAGCAGACATATCTCACCAATCCACTAATGCGAACGTAATCACGTTCATATATACGAAGACCTTAACATGGGGCAATCACTTTTTGAGTCATGAAAAAGAAGCATATGTCACTACATAAAAAATGATAACTATTCAATTTCAATTCAATTTAATATGTCTGCTCTTCATGAATTCCTAAAATCAGTCCTTAAAATGTCCCTTCTTCTGATCTGAATATCAAAAATTCAATTTTCAATTTCAATTCAATTTATTCAAATAACTCAAGTGCTAGGAAATATATTTGGTTTATATTGACTTGAAAACGGGATGTTTTAATACAACATGATTATATATTTCGTTAAACAGACAATGCGAGCACCAGGAACAATGAAGACGTAGGCCCTGGGCAAATTATGTTTCATAAAGTTATGATAAAAATGTTTCTTATGTAATGTAACATAATTATAATATAATATAACATTATAATGAATAATATTTTCTTCTTTCCCACTACGTTTCTCTTCCTTTCTCCCTCTTTTCTCCTTTTCCCCCCTTTCCCCGTTTTTGTGTGTCAGCCGATGGGGGGGGGGGATGTGCCCCCCATGCCCCCCGTAGTTACGTCACTGTATGTCCATATGGCAAATACCCCTCCAATATTATTATCTTTTTTACCCCATGATGGTTTAATGGTTTTATTAGAGATTACATTAAAAAAAAATTGACATTCCATCTTAATCCCTTCCCAAAGACCCCAACATTGATGAATTGAAAGAAACGGGGGTTTCTCTTCAATGTTATAATAAGGACATAAGTATTTCGTTTGGAAATGGTGAACTGGCTCTTTATTTGCATTTTATGATTCAATAATATTGTTATATTTGTTAAGCGGTATTTTAGGAAGAATTTTCACCATTAAAACAATTATCTCTTGTGATTTTTTTTTCATTTCTTTCGTAAAAAGTGGGGGGGGGGGATGTTTGTACAGGCCATCCCCCCCTCCTCGAAAAGTAGGGGGGATATATCCCCCCATCCCCCCGGGATTTACGCCAGTGGTACTGTGACGTCAGCGCGCAGAGTGTAAACTATGCGCAGATCATAATGCGCACAAATATAACTGTGGAACGTCCTTAAGCTGTATTTAGGGTCTGCAACTATTAGACTACGCACACGATGTAGGGCGGTTTGTATCGCGATAGCTCTGTGCGCTGGGTTTGTGCGCTTGCTTGCTTCAATATATTCTGTGCGATGGGTTTGTGCGCTGGCTTCAGCCTGGTCCGCTGTATGTATTTATTTGGCCCAGATAGTTAATTGTTGTTGAATATGATGGCGCTCTTCAATCTCTCCATCTTATACGGCCGCGCCTGTCGTATTTCTTAGTATAGGACGTCGTCGGCAGGGAAAGCGATCCATACGACGTCAAACCATCGGTGACGATTATATGACATATAAATTAGTCACCCATCCCGTCACCCATCCACCTATTAGTATTATATTAGTAGGTCCTACAAAATAAAATATCTTCGTGGAATAACACTTTAATACATTTAGACAAATTAAATATCGCGCATGCTAAATGATTGTTCGTGGAAAAGGGCACACCAGCTAACCTATCGGCTACTATAGTTATTACATATATATATATATATATATATATATATATATATATATATATATATATATATATGTGTGTGTGTAAAGTTATACATGTACAACAGCTTTGGCAACTCTTTTATTTAAATATTGTAAAGAAATGGATAAAGAGAACAATGGTAGGCGTAGCTTAAATCAAGGTTCCCCAGAGCTATCTACCCTTTGGAAAAATTGGTAATGCCGAAAAGATGTCTCTGCATGCCGGGAATCGAACCCGGGCCCCCAGCTTTGAACGCCGGTGCCTTAACCACTAGACCACAGAGACGGGTTAGTGGCTAGGGCGACCCCGATCCGATTGACCGTCAGATAGACAGATTTTCGACACTATACCAATTATGATTTTCTTTGTCGGGTGAAGGTGGGTTTCGAACAATGACAAGCCGCCATGCTTCAGCTGGATCAAAGCTATCGCTTTGATACAGTACACGTATGGGAGAAAGTATACAAATGTGTAAAGTTATACATGTACAACAGCTTTGGCAACTCTTTCATTTAAATATTGTAAAGAAATGGATGAAGAGAACAATGGTAGGCGTAGCTTAAATCAAGGTTCCCCAGAGCTATCTACCCTTTGGAAAAATTGGTGATGCCGAAAAAATGTCTCTGCCGGGAATCGAACCCGGGCAACCAGCTTTGAACGCCGGTGCCTTACTAGACCACAGAGACGGGTTAGAGGCAAGGGCGACCCCGATCCGATTGACCGTCAGATAGACAGATTTTCGACACTATACCAATTATAATTTCCTTTGTCGGGTGAAGGTGGGTTTCGAACAATTAATAAAAGAGTTGCCAAAGCTGTTGTACATGTATAACTTTACACATTAATTGTGTATACTTTCTCCCATACGTGTACTGTATCAAAGCAATAGCTTTGATCCAGCTGAAGCATGGCGGCTTGTCATTGTTCGAAACCCACCTTCACCCGACAAAGGAAATTATATCTGTCTATCTGATGGTCTGAAATCGGATCGGGGTCGCCCTAGCCACTAACCCGGGTTCGATTCCCGGCAGAGACATTTTTTCGGCATCACCAATTTTTCTAAAGGGTAGATAGCTCTGGGGAACCTTGATTTAAGCTACGCCTACCATTGTTCTCTTCATCCACATATATATATATAATTTCCTAAAATCTTCGTCAAATAACAATTTAAATATGAAATTACATAATTGTAAAAAACGCGTGTGATAAATAATTGTACATTGTAAGGACAAAATTGGATGGTGTACTGTTTTATTATTAACTTCTATGTATATTTTTTATTGATATCTTTCTAAATTCCCCCCCTCTCTTCTAATATTTCTCGTCCTTCTTATTCTTTTGTTTTGTATTTTTCTTTGGTTCTTATTAATAAGAATTTTAAATCCTTCTTTCATGTCTTGTGTTTGAAAAAAAAAAGACTAAAAAATAAACCCCCTAACTGTCAAAACGGTAGGTGGCACATAATAAAACATAGTAGTTCCTGTGTATAATCGGGATTAATTAACAATTGTTTAAGATTCGGGTCATTCATCTTAAGTTTATTAAACATAACGTGTCTCTCTTTTTCATATTTTGAACAAAATAGTCTCAAATACTTTGCACACCTCACAGAGGCCTGAAGAGTGCTGTTTAATTGGAAACATACAATAGTTTAATTTGCACTTACCTACTGTAAATTTTGATGAAGGAGGCATTCCTCTTTCCGAGAAAAGGCTTTTCTATATGCCTGCTTAAAAACATTATCATGATCAATAGCATACAAAAATCTACCATTTCTAGAAGCATTCCAATCTGCTTGCCAGATTATGCCCAAAATTTAGGGGGGGGGGAGACCACCTGAAATTTTGGGATGGACACAGGTAAACAATTTTACAAGCCAAAAAAAAAGTTATACTTCTTTTTGGAGGAAACACCAACTAAATTTCGACAAGCAAAAAAAAAAGGTTATAATCAACAAATTGGGGGGGGGGGCGTTCCCCCTATGCCGAGAGGACGTACAAAGCGAAAGGGATCCTGATAGTCCCAACTTACTGGCCCACTCAACATTGGTTTCCGTTATTGTACTGTATAACATGCCCGGGGGGGGGGGGGCACTTACATTGACGAGTGGATACCATGCGCGACCAAAAAATACACGTAAAGAGGATATCTTTTTCAAGATAGGACACGTTACGTACGTAACGTAATAAAGGTGTCAAAAACACTAAAAAAAAGGGTATCTATTTCACTAGGAAAGCTATACGTGTTTAGGGTCAAATTGCGAGGGTATAAAAAATTAAGACTCAAAATGTTTTATAAAGGATGTACTTTTTGCCCCAACAGTCAAAACTACGTGTTTAGAGTCCGATTTGAGCGAGGTGTGGGAGGTGTGGGAGGTGTGGGGCCGTATATACTAAACCCAATTGTAGGTAAAGGTAAAACCTACGACCTACGTCCGTGACATAACAATTAAAATATCTCTGTACTTGTTTAGGGGGTCAATTCAGGGAATACTTGTCCCAGGATAGGGTTTCATACGCCAATACTTGTTAAGGGGTGCATTTTCAGAATATGGAAAATACTTGTTAAGGGTGCTTTTCGAGGCCCCCTGGTCGCGCATGGCATCCACTCGTCAATGGAAGTGGCCCCCCGGAATAACATGTAATGCGAAGAACCTTAACTCCCAAACCAAAGGCAGTTGCTAACCCAACCTGTTAAAGGCAGACCTCATTAACTTACTCACCTACTTAAAAGTGAATCCACCTGCAATTCGACCTAAAACCAACTCAGAATGAATCCTCGTTTGGACAGACAATTCTGAATCAAGATGATTGGTTCCTATGTCACTTACCTATTTTTGCACGCATGACTACTGTGAGATTTTCAAATCTCACGTGACTCGATTCAGCCAGTTATTGGCTGAATAATTCTCATATCGTACTTAACGAAATAAAATAGAAAATTAAATGAAAAAATGTTTTTTTTTATTTGATAAAAGGTCAAGTCCACCCTAGAAAAATGTTTATTTGAATAAATAGAGAATAATCAAACAAGCATTACGCTGAAAATTTCATCAAAATCGGATGTGAAAAGTTATGACATTTTTAAAGTTTCGCTTATTGTTCACAAAACAGTGATATGCACAACTCAATCCCGACCTTTCGTTAGAGAACGCGAACGCTTATTTACGACGGTAGTAGATTTTTAAAGAGACTTTTGGGCCCGTCGTCATGGTCGTAAAACTCTGTCCTGCAATGCAAATTGTGTGACATGAGACTTTTTTTCGTTTCGCATCTGGAACGGAAACATTCAATCTGCGTTTCGTGTGCAAAATTCTGGTTGCTACTATGGTAACAGCGATATATCCGATTTAGGACGAATTTCCAGAGCCACATTTGGTTCCTCCCAGAGCTCGAGAGGCCGCCCGGGGGGCCCACTTCCATTGAAGAGTGGATACCAGGCGCGACCACGCGTAAAAAGGGAAAGAGTGGGCAAGTACGTTACGTATAGGCCTATGTAACGTTATAAGGGTGTCAAAAACGATGTTTAAAATACTGAAAAGGGGGATATATTTCCAATACTTGTAGTGTTTCACAAGCTAATTACTTGTTAAGAGATGCATTTTCATAATCTGGAAAAGACTTGGATCCCTTGTTTAGGGCGGCTTTTCGAAACCCCATGGTCGCGCCTGGTATCCACTTATAAATGGAAGTGGTCCCCCCGGGAATTTGAATCTAATCCCCCATTTTGGGGGAAAGTAAAGCATAATGTTCATTACATTGTGTGCTATAGAGGCGTATTGTTTGTGTAAGAGGAGTAAGCAAAAGAAAAAACCCCGCAAAATTGACTGGTGTTCAGACGTTTAGCATGTTTAGGCCTATTGCCTATGCCGTGTACATTTCAACCACTGGCGTAAATCCCGGGGGGGATGGGGGGGGGATAAATCCCCCCCACTTTTTGAGGAGGGGGGGATGGCCTGTACAAACATCCCCCCCACTTTTTACGAAAGAAATGAAAAAAAAATCACAAGAGATAATTGTTTTATTGGTTAAAATTCTTCCTAAAATACCGCTTAACAAATAAAACAATATTATTGAATCATAAAATGCAAATAAAGAGCCAGTTCACCATTTCCAAACGAAATACTTATGTCCTTATTATAACATTGAAGATAAACCCCCGTTTCTTCCATTTCATCAATGTTGGGGTCTTTGGGAAGGGATTAAGATGGAATGTCAAAAAATTTTGAATGTAATCGATAAAACCATTAAACCATCATGGGGGTAAAAAAGATAACATTGGAGGGGTATTTGCCATATGGACATACAGTGACGTAACGGGGAGCATGGGGGGCACATCTCCCCCCCCCCCCATCGGCTGACCAAAAAAAACGGGGAAAGGGGGAAAAGGGAGAAAAGAGGGAGAAAGGAAGAAAAACGTAGTGGGAAAGAAGAAAATATTATTCATCATAATGTTATATTATATTATAATTATGTTATGTTACATTACATAAGAAACATTTTTATCATAACTTTATGAAACATAATTTGCCCAGGGCCTATGTCTTCATTGTTCCTGGTGCTCGCATTGTCTGTTTAACGAGATATATAATCCTGTTGTATACTAAAACATCCCGTTTTCAAGTCAATAATAACCAAATATATTTCCTAGCACTTGAGTTATTTGAATAAATTGAATTGAAATTGAAAATTGAATTTTTGATATTCAGATTAGAAGAAGGGACATTTAAAGGACTAATTTTAGGAATTCATGAAGAGCAGACATATTAAATTGAATTGAAATTGAATAGTTATCATTGTTTTATGTAGTGACATATGCTTCTTTTTCATGACTCAAAAAGTGATTGCCCTATGTAAAGGTCTTCGTATATATGAAACATTTCCTGTCCGTGATTACGTTCGCATTAGTGGATTGGTGAGATATATCTGCTCTTCATAAATTCCTAAAATCAGTCCTTAAAATGTCCCTTCTTCTGATCTGAATATCAAAAATTTTCAGCTCGCGCTTCGCGCTCGCATCATTTGGTTAATGAAATACGTATGGTCCTAGTTAATTCCTACAAAGAAAACTTAGAATGCCCCACTTCAGGTCTGAATTATCTAAATTTTCAGCTCGCGCTTCGCGCTCGCAATGTTTAGCGAGACAGGTACCTATCATGATTACACAAATTTGATTATAATGTCCCTTTTTAGGTGTGAATTAAGCTCGCGCTTCGCGCTCGCATTATTTGATCAGTGAGATACATATCCGTTTAATGACATTGTCCTTAAAATGTCTCTATTAGGTCAGTATAACTGGCAACTGAGCGCGCTCACTAGCGCACTCAGTCAGTGATTCAAACATTTTGCTGGTGCCCCCCAATGCCGTGACCCACGGTAAGCCACTGTGGACATATCACAGTGACAATTCCTTGCATATCTAAAAACATGATTGCAAAAAAAATGCCAAAATATTTCAGTCATCCCCCCCACCCATCAACACGGATTTACGCCAGTGATTTCAACGCATGCGAAATGGTTTCGGCTGGAGACATGGGAGAGGTGATCTGACCCATGGAATCAATTGCCAGTGATCCACCAATAATCCACATTAAATGCAATATCGATTCGATGGACTGTAATGATCTATATCTAAGCCTTAATTCAGTAATTTTCTCCTCACTCAATATGTACTCGATTTGTTTGAAAAACCACTTTCTTATCCATGTCATAATCTATTGTAGGCCCTGCATTTCGAATATCTCCAGCCAGCTGTCATAGTAGAGGTTCGCCGCTGGCTCAGGGGGCATATACGATGATGACCATCAGTCGTCATACATGCATGTATGGTGCGGGTGTCGCGGGAAATAATTTTGCACACGAAAAGCAGATCTGTAGGGCCTGTAACCCCCCTGTAACATAAAGCTTAGCAATGGTTGTAGAGCAGCTTTCTACGTTTGATTCTCTATTGACTATAATGTACAATCAATCTTAAAAATCAAGTGTATGATCAAGCGTTAACTTTTGTGTTAGGGGACCCTAATATTACCGTCCGTGAGGTTTGCGAAAAGTGGCTAGTGACATGCAAATGGGACAGTCGATGATATCACTCACTATTTATTTTGTTTTGTTTTATTGTTTGAATTATACAATATTTCCTTTTTTGTTAATACAGATTTGACAAGGACCAATTTGATTAATAGTATTAAACAATGCTAATTGCACATGTTCAGGGAGGAATTAATTGTTGTTTCACACGACAACAGGGAGAAAATTTGAATATTTCATATTTCATATAATAAAATACAAAAGAAATAGTGAGTGAGTGATGTCATCAGTCTCCTCATTTGCATACCAACAAGGATGTGAATATATCTGTTTTGTGAAATTAAGTGAAACTTTAAAAAGTCATACCTTTATATTTTACATCCGATTTTGATGAAATTTTCAGTGTTGTGTGCTTGTTGGCCTTTTCTCTTTTTATTTGAATCAACCTTTTGTTGGGATGGACTTGTCCTTAAATATTTTATGAGTTAAGAATTCAGCACCCTCCTCTCACTCCCTTACTAACAATAGCTCAAGTAATACAGCTCAAGATCACCTATTTTATTTCAGGTAGGATATTGCTTCACAATAGTCATCTGCTTTGAACAATGACAGTTCTGCATTGAACGGGCTCTCACGTGACTCGAATCAGTCAGTTATTAGGCTGAATTCCCTTAACCTCCCTTTAACTCATAAAATATTAATCAAATTAAAAAATAAATAAAAAATCAATTTTTTTTTCATTTAATTTTCTAATAAAGGTTGACTGGCTCCTCCAATGCGCCTTTGAATATCTTTGACAGATATATGGCGCTATACAAATGCTGTGCATCATCATCATCATCACCATAAAGGTAAAATCACTGGCTTGCATGTGTATCGGGGAGATAAAAAGGTTGATGACCATGTAGATGAAAAAATGGTAGAAAGACGTGAGGGAAGACAGGAGCACGAATTAAAGGGATGGTCCAGGCTGGATATATTCATATCTCAATAATAAGAGTAAAATTCACAAAGCAAAATGCTGAAAATTTGATCGAAATCGGAAAAAAAATAACGAAGTTATTGAATTTTTAAGATTTGCATTATACCGATGAAACAGTTCTAGGCATGTCTTTATGAATATTCATTAGGTCGGCTGATGATGTCATATCCCCACTTTTTTAAATTTTATTACAGTAGAAATTACTTTTATTCAAAATTTTTCTACCAAGAACTAAAACAATTGGATTGACAACTGATAAAGTGCATTAGTTATTTATTGCCGCAACTTATTTCATCATAATGGAGACACATCATTTACACATGTATGAAATAATGAAACATTTATGTTTTTATGTAATAGCATAAGAAAAGGGAAAGTGGGGATATGACATCATCAGCCTACCTAATGAATATTCATGTCGATGTGCATATAACTGTTTCACAAAATATTGATAAATTTCAAAATTCAATAACTTCGTTATTTGTTATCCATTTTCAGCATTTTGCTCGGTGAATTTCACTCTATTTACCATCCCTTTAAAGTAGGAGGGGAAAAAAGAAGAAGATCAACACCATAAACATCACACTCAAGATTCCAATGAATAAGCTCCCAATATCAAGAATATCTTTTCAATGCAGTGGGAAAATCCACCGTTATGCTTATAATCATTGATTCTAGGCGATAAGAGTTTTCATCATAATAGTTCTTAAATTCTCCGTTGGTAAGATAGGAGTGCTCTTCTGCGCATGCCCATGATTATAGTGACGTAGATCTTCCATTCGGGATTGCAAATTGGTTGCTTTGGTTGGTTTTATAAGGAGAATAAGAGCAGTGAAAAATCATTAATGCATTTGACATATCCAACGTTGGTCTAGAGAATTCTTGTTTTCATCTCATGCAGTTCACTGAAATACACCTTCATTATTACGGATAAAGATAAAATTTATCACATTTTCCAGTTTTCAAGAAGGTTTCATAAACCATTACAAATTCCATGGACTCTCTCGAAACAAGAACAGCTTAAAATAAATCTTACTATATGCAATTTCTTTTCGAGCAACTTATGATCATCTTATTTATCACAATCAATTTTATCATCATCAACTTTTCAACTAAGCCTTAGGTCTGAAAATGAAACCATCACTAAAAAAATGGAATTAAAAAATTAAGATCGCTATACGACAATTATAATTTTCATTCTACAAGTCAAAACCGTGAAATACATCGATCGTCATCGTCAGCAGGTTGCCTTCTCAATCACAGGAAAATGCGGATAAATAGTGATATTTTCGTAGGTTTCTTGTCACTATTTAGTGGACTGGCCATTCTTCTTAATGGGGCAACGTTGATTGCCATTATCGCTTCTAAGAATCTTCGAAGGGCGCAGAATATTTTCACTTTCAACATTGCTTTGGGAGACTTCGTCGCCTCAGCCGTCGTAGCAGTTCAGAGATGGCTTGATTACTGGGCAGATATTAATGTAAGTTTGATCTGATTACATGGATTATTATAGTGATATTGGTTTTGTGTCTACTGACGCTTGTAGGGTCGAAAAATTAAGAAGGGAGAGTTGAATTCGGAGCTGCGCTACTTGAAGAGAATCGCATAAGAGTAGACATATCCCCCCGAAAAAATTGCACCGTTTAGTATATTGAATAAAGAAAATGAAAGGAACGAGAAGTGTGAAACATTCTACCAGCTTGCTCGCAACTTAAAATTTTGTCCGATACGCCATATCTGGCCTCTTCAAATTTTTGGCTAATTACGTACGCCACTGAGTATTTTGATCGGAGGAAGGTCGGAGTATCTCTGTCCAGACGGATTCTACTCCGACCTTTCATTCGACTGGGCTTCCTACGACCCTTCCTCTGAAAAAACAGCCAACGTCTGGACCATGATAAGTTAAATATCTTTGGAATTTTTCCGAGATTTTACACGAGATCCGAACCAATCTTTGACTTCCAATGATCTTTTTTCATCTCCAAAACATTTTCAAACGGTTTACCACAGTCTTTCAGTGGAAATTGTCTTTCAGTGTTCTTTCAGTGGTATCTCAATAAAATCTCAAAGGTCTTATTTTAGTCTCTCCATGATCTTTTGACTGTCTCTCATAATGAGAGATCATTACAAGACAAGTGAAGCTCCATGGAAAGATTGCGTCGAAAGATCTTTAATGCACAAAAGATCTCTCTGAAAGACCTGTGAAATATCACTGAAGGAGCGTTCAGCAAAACGAGAATTATCTATCAATATTTCATAGTCCTTTCAGGGTTTTATCAAAAGCATTTCCACAGAGATCACAAATTTTGGAGACTGCCGAAAGACTTCATCACCAATAGCCAATTTACGGTGGTCTTTCAAAGGGATCCCATTGGGAGAATCGCGGCCTTAGTATTTGAATTAATCTGCACGCACTTTTTACTGTAGGCCTAGGTGAATCTCTCATGGTCATGATGGTTGCAATATATTCCGACCGGTGTATTGAAGAAGAAAAAAGAGAATGATTAAAGAAAAAGAAGAAAGAGAAGAAAATCATTAGAAAAATCAATATCAATATTAAGTTGACGTAATTTATTTCATTTGTTCTTAAAGCACGCAATCCTGACTCGTATTCTTGGTGCTGCTATGATGGTGAGCATCTTAAGTACACTCGCTGTAGCCATTCATCGATTCATCATTATACGTCTTGATCCATTTCAAAATCGTGGTTTGGTCACCAACACTCGCTGTATAATCTCATGTGTGTTCATCTGGGCAGCCGTCTTTGCAGTCTATCTTGGTACATTTCTCCTTAATGATCGTCTCTTCTTCTACTTCATCTCCCCTATCATGCTCCTATGTGCCATAGGAATATGCGCCATCGTATACGCATTCGTGTACATCACCATTTCGGGATCAACCCGTGGCATCGGGCTCACGTCCGATGCCTACCTACTCCGTGTCAAGAAAAACCAGAAAGTCCTCTGCACCTTCGTTTTGGTGGTGTGTTCTAACCTAGTCTGTTGGGTTCTCATGTGTTTCTCATTACTGTGCCTCTCAAATCGACCAAGATTTATCTACCAGTACTACCCCCAGTATGACCGATATGGTACCGCTAATTGGTTCTACAATGTATATTACATCGCCTGGTGGCTCGTGAACGTCAACGCTGTCGTCAACCCTATCATATACTGGACGAGGCTTAGTGACTTCAGACGACTGTTGTTCGGCTGCTGCGGTCGTCGGAAAGACCAGGAATCGTCGCCTGTGACGGAAAATAGCAAGATGGATGCCGAGCTTGATAAAGGCCAGAATGATATGAACATGGCGATCGTGATAAATGAGAATGAAAATGGATGTATTTGAAAAAGTGTGATCGCTAAAATAAAGCGCCAAAACTAGATCTATAAGGTGCTCAGGGAACACAGAGAGAAAAGGAAAGTTTTTGAGTAAACTTTTATTTATTAATTAATTTATTTATTTGATTATTTGAACAGACGCACCTTTGCAAGGGTGAAACTCAAAGTAGGCCTACATGTGGTGCTATATGCTAGCAATTAAGCAAACTCCCATCATTTGTTGTTTTAGAGATAATTATACACACAATGAAAAGTGTATAAAATTGTGCCGTGTAACGTCAGTTACCGTGAAAATGCCCATACACAGTTGAGGCCAAAAGTTTACATACACCCATGGAAGTCAGTGAAATTTGTTCGCTTGCTAAACATTATATAATTTACCATATCTTCAGAAATATAAATACTACCGTGATGAGTTTGGTATCTGATGAAAAAGCATATTAAGCTCTTTTACATGATTTTGATGCCGTTGGGAATGAAGTATATTTCAGGTGGAATTTTCTTTGAAAAAAAAAGTAATATTCGTGTAAAATGTATTCTATTGTTTGTTACTATATGTCCAAACATCGTTTTATAGAAATATATAAATGTCATATTTATGATTTATATTACATTTTATATCATGTTATATGTCACCCCCGAACAAAAAAAGTTTGTGTTAAGAGGTAACTAGCACAAATATGAAATGTTTTGGTCAAGTTTTTATTTTTAATTTGTCTAAAATATGAAGATTTTTTTTTGGGGGGAATGACACCTAAATACTTTTCAGCTCCTGATGACAAAGCAATGTGATGAAGTACTGGCGTAAATCCGGTCCGAGCAGTGGGGGGGGGGGGGGGGGTGAAAGCCCGGATGAAAGCAATATATTGACCTGAAAATTAAAAATTGGGGGGACACCCCCACACCTAAGTCTATGTATACGGGGGTATATAACTGTGTACATAATCCTTTTATCATGTTTATCTTTCAGGTAAAGGCCTCTAAGAATTTTTTTCAATGGCTATAATAACAGGAATAATAATAATTTATTGTGTTATAAAGTGAACTACAGTTAATATCCAAATGCGAGCGAGCAAGCAAATTGTCAGTAGCTGGAAGACACGATGACCAAAATCTTCTTTCATGAGCTGTGATTATTTGATACATGGATAATGTGGCGAACAATGAGCATAGCGAGCGAGCATATTTTCCATAGTTGGAAGAAAGAAAATGATTATCAAATTGTCTTTCAACATGTTCAAGGGAGTGAAATTATGGGAGAAATTGCGGTGGTGATCGTAGTTAGCGAGTCTTCAAGTTGTTTCAGTCGTTTAAAATAATAAATACAGAGGATGATAAGGGTATATTATCAATAACTTTAGAAGGTTATGAACAAGAAATATATAAAAAGAGCATATTATATGAATTTAAATAGTCGAGTTTTGTTCAATGAAAACTCATTTGCTCAGTGGTCAATGGTGAGATGAGAGTGAAAACAAAAATAGCATCATGATTATCGGGAATAAGGGTGCCATATGAAATGATAATACGCCATCACAGGCCACAATATAAATTTAAGTCCACCCTAGAAAAATGTTGATTTGAATAAATAGAGAAGAATCCAACTAGCAAAACGCTAAAAAATTCATCAAAATCGGATGTAATATAAGAAAGTTATGAAATTTTCAGGTTTCACTTATTTTTCACAAAACAGTTATATGCACATCTATGTGAGATGAAAATGAGACAGTCGATGATGTACATCACTCACTATTTCTTTTGTTTTTTATTGTTTGAATTATACAATATTTCAGTTTTTACAGATTTGACAATATAAGGACCAAATTATCTGAACCATTTAGAATTAAAACAATGCCAATTCCACATGTTTAGGGAGGAATTAATCTTTGTTTCACTTGACAATGAGGAGAAAATTATAATATTTCATATTTCATATAATGAAATACAAAAGTAATAGTGAGTGGATGACGTCATCAGTCTCCTCATTTACATAACGACCAGGATGTGCATATGTAACTGTATTGTGAAATTAAGCGAAACTTAAAAATGTCACAACTTTCTTATTTTAAATCCGATTTTGATGAAATTTTCATTGTTATGCTTGTTGGATTTTTCTCTTTTTATTCAAATCGACTAATGGTTGGGGTGGTCTTGTCCTTAAAAAAAAACGTGGAAATATCACAATGAAGAACATATGAACATGGAAGATTTCGAATAATCTTTAAGATTATACATACTGGGCATGCTGGGAGATGATGCAACATTCCAAATTTTGAGCAAAATTCATTTATGAAATATTTATTACATTACATTGCTGTGTTAATTAATGTGATTTAGAGTCCCCTATAAACGGATAGTGGTAAAAATGAATGTTTCATTAACGGCATTGATTTGATCAATGTAATCAGTATCTCATCGCATACTTTTGACGAATACGACAGGCCAAATATTTTTCGTGCAAACTTCCCGCTTCCACAAAGATACCAGATGACCCCCTCCATATTCACGAAAGAGTACTTAAATTAGGATGTTTTAATTCGTTTATGATAAAGTTATAATCATATTTGAAAGTCATTGGAATCTTTTATTCATAAATGGATTTATTATAACTAAACTCCCATGATGCAGTGGATATAACCTTTGGAATAAGCTAAACGTAGGGATTTGTCACGGCCAAATTCTTGTAAGTATAGATTGAGCGCGGAAGCGGAGCGACCGCGCGAGAAATTTTGCATTTTTAGAACGCAAAATTAGGCCAATTTAAGCACTTTGACTGCATTTAAACATGAATCCACACATAGACAGTAATATTAACCATTTGAAAAAAAATATCTGTTCTCTTGAAAAGTGGGGGATGATTGCAGGCGCGGATCGATCCAAGGGGGGGGGGGCCGAGCCGGCCCCCCTATTTTTTGGCAACCAAAAAAAACCCCGTCTTTTTAACTTGTCTGGAGAAACGCTGAAAAACAGAAAGAAGTACGAAGGAGATATTATACCCATGTTTAATTCACGGCCTCGTAACGACCGGCCCGATCCCCGCATGCCTATACTCGCGGTGGCACCGCATTTTTTTGGTGTCTTGTAAGCAAACCACGCTACCACAACTGCGCGCGCATCAAGACATTCTTCTGCACATGGGTCTCCTGCACTTCATCAACGGCCGATTAGCTCTGCGTAGGCAATTGGAGGATTACCATATGCGCACAAGTAGGCCGTAAACATGAATGTCCGGTTTTCAGGCCTTAATATCAACAGATTTCGAGCTCTCATTAATATTAGATTGATAAATAAGGTAACAGTTTCATGAATTCCTAATAATGAAATTGTCCCCTTTTTCAAAATGGAATATCGATATCGACAAGTTTCATCTCGCGCTTAGAAAGAGGAATAGGAAAATAGTCATGCTCATATGATGACAAAATGTTTCCCCTGGTGCTTGGTCTAGATAATAATTTAAAAAATTGGCTCGCGCTTCGCGCTCGCATCATTTGTGAAGTACGATCCATATTCGCTTTACGATTTTCCTACGATGCTTGAAATAGTGCATAAATTTACCCTCTTCAGATCGCCATCAATTTTTTTTCAGCTCGCGCATTATTTATTTTTATAATAAATGTATCGAGAATTCCCAGATTCTAGGTCTAAATCTCAAAAACACGCGCACACAATAGATACGCAGTTTGTTCTTTATTCAAATCGTGCTTGAATTATCCAGTTTCATATCAGAAAATATATAAAAAATTCCTCGCGCTTCGCGCTCACATCATTAATGTAGGAATACCCAATTAGTCATCCTTTTTCGTGATTTATGAAACACGTGTCCCATTTTTTAATCTAAATCTCATTTTTCTCGCTCGCGCTTTGCGCTCGCATGAAATGTTTAGTCATTATACCTATCCTGTTTATGCTTACAAAAAGTGCTTATAGAGTGTCACTTTTTAGGTCAAAATGTCAAAAATGTTCAGCTCGCGCTTCGCTCTTTCTCATTATTTGATTGTTGAAATAACTGCAAACAGTCTTGTAGGTATGTTTTCCTATCAGGCCAGAACTTATATTAAAATTTCTGCTCGCGATTCGCGCTCGCAGTGATTACTTAGTTACATACACATCTTGTTCACGATCACAATCATTGCGCAGAATAATCAGTTTTCAGGACAAAATGCATGAAATTTCATTTAAAAAAAATTAGCTCACGCTTCGCACTCGGAACTATTCAATTAGGACTTCTATATGAGATTATTATTATTTGTTTTGGGAGAATAAAGTTAACAAGTGGTTGTTAGGACTACCCCTTAAAAACAACTTTGAGCGGCCGATCGAGGAAAAAATGGGTAAATTTTTTCGGCCCCCGTAATTGGCAAAAGCTGGATCCGCCCCTGGACTGTACATGTCTCCCCCTCTCTCCGAAAAGTGGGGGATGTATCCCCCATCCCCCCACGGGTCAACTGTGTCAACTTTTCTTTGAATATCCTTGGTGTATGTAAACTTCTGGCCATACATATATATTATATATAGTGGTGATAAAAACTTATTGAACCCCAACAGAAATTGAACATATTGAACAGTGTTCAAATTAAGTCATCTCTAAGATATTTGATTGTGAGGTCAGGTGATTGAATATTACTTTCAATATACCGGCAGTTTGTTTCTCTGGGTTGGCCGCCGGACATGGTTGCGTTGTTTGTCTGTGTTCAGCGCTCAGCATGAAGGAGTGCATTTTCTGGTGGGTTTCACCAACGTACGTTTAGCACCACTATAGACCTATATGGCATTAGTATAAGGAATTGTGTAATTGAATGCTTCATTCTTGAATTTACATAAGTAAATGAAATATTGTAAAGATAAAATCGAAGACAGACATTTATCTGAGTAAACTCCAAACATTTCTTGAAATCACTCTCATGTTTTTGAATTATTTGAAACAAAACATTCCGTAAGGGAGGAACAACATTCATGACATTGCTTTTACAAAGCAAATGAACATGATTCAGGCAATATTCCGCACAGTTGGGAAAGTAATTTCTTTTAAAATTCAACAAAAAAAAATCATTTAGAGCAATAGATTTATGGCAAACCTTAATATAAATGGAGCGTAAATGAGTTTCAATTGAACACAAAAAGTTAACTTTATAGATCTTTTTCCAATTCAAGGCTGGTGGAGTATAGGTATTTTATATACTTACCAATCAGTAGTCATAACAAGCATCTGTGGTACATGTGTCTTGTATTACTCGATAAGCATACTTACATATTTCTATAGGGACCTTTCTGGTTTGAACAAGTTTATCTACAATCAATCAAATCAACAACATCAAGGTAAAAATTTTCAAGGTCGGGGGGTTCTAACCAAAAAAATGTGTATACTTCTGAACTCTATATTACTACTTCAAAAAAGAATAGCTAGAATAATGACGTTCAACCATCATAAGTATCGCTCTGCTCCTTTATTTTATGATCTAAATATTCTCGATATTTTCAAACAATACCAATATTTGATAGGATGATTTATGCACGATTTAATTAATAATCGGTTGCCGCAAAGTTTTATTTATTATTTTTCATTTATAGACCATCCTTACAATACGAGAAATAGAGAAAAGCGAAATGTTAATCTTGACAAAAATAATACCAATTTGGGAAAACAATCAATTTCATTTTCTGGTCCTATACTTTATGGAATCATCTGCCAACATATTTAGCAAATCGTTACAATTAATGCTATATACTGGAAGATTATAATTAATTTGGTATGGTAAACACTACCTGAAAACAAATAATTCTATATACAAATTTTGTGAATAATTCAGATATTTTTTCTTGTAAATAGTGTAAATATGTTCACTAAAAATAATCGCAATTTTCTGCAACAGTAATAAGTAGAATTAGTACTGAATTCGATGTACAATATTGAGATTTAGTAAAAATTATTGTTTAAACTATGATAATGACATTACTTGGGGCTAAGCCCGATTAGCATCTTGCTATTATGTTAGCTCCAATTACCAAATGTTTTGTTTATATGTGATGTACTATTCCATGTAATTGTACCTGGTGGTGATATATTTGGTAATAAATTCAATTCAACGAAAAGGTATACTTCCTTCAATCTTTACAAGAGACATCAAATCCCAAATTAATTCCTCAGATATCTTGTGTCCAGGAAAAGGTGGGTTCAATAAATCTGATACCTTACCAACATTTTTGCTTTGATTTTGATCGTATCTTCTTATTCAACCATAATGATTGGCAAATCCCAATTTCTGAAGAAAAAAAAATCCCAAAGATATCAATAGAAGCCCCTTCCCTAAAAATATACAAAGTTTGAAGGGAATCTACCAACTGAAGGTTATTTATAGATCTCAAAATGGATTCGGGGGCATGGGAAATCCACAAAATATCTATATTACCATTTAAGTTCCTTTAACATGTTTAAAATGAGAGTTCAGTTCTTTTCCAAGCAATATCATATTTTATTTGTCTCATAAACATTGAACCCGAATATACTTTTTTAGCAACAGCATATGCATAGGGATCAACATACATTGCTTATAATCGTCGCACATTAATTTCATTTTCACCCTATCCTTTCCACCTTTCCGAATGAAACCATACAAAATCTTATTCAGCTCTTTGAAGAAAACAGGAGGGGGTGGAATTTAATAAACTGATAACAAAAATGAATACGGAGAAATAGGGCATCCTTGAAATATACTCCGGCTTTCCGTGATTGCGATCAGTCATGAAACCATTATTCATAACATTAATAATTATATTTGAATAAATAACTCTTATCCAATCTATAAAGGTTTCTCCAAAGTAAAAATGCTTTAATATGATATTATATATATATATATATATAAATCATGTCTGACACTATCAAAGGCCTTATCAATATCTAGTAACACAATAGAACCTGGAAGATCATATCCATTAGCATATTCAATAACATCTAAGATAAGGCGAATATTGGTAACAATAAATCTGCCTTTGAGAAAACCTGACTGATCAGGATGAATATACATTGGATATTTGTCCTTCTTAAAATGTATTTCTTTGAGACTGAGAAAGCATTCCATGACACAAGGCCAGTTCACAACAGAAGGGCATGCATGTATTTATTAAGCAAAGGATCTTTCCCCCATTTGTTTTACTTTTGGAATTAGATATTGATGACCGTATAGACCCTTAATTGATAAATGGAGATTGTATTTTGGTAGCCTACTAAACGCTATGAAATGCAATCAGCAGAAATTAATCTGTTTCATATAGGGAACCAGCACGCAAATAGGAAGGAGTATAGCGTTTGTATGTGCTGGGAGGTCAAAGTAAAATAATTATTAACTTTAGATACACAAAACGTATACGAAGACATACTAAAAGCCTCGGTCAGTGCTATTCTCTTCCTTTTCTAGAATTTTTTCAGGCGTTGGAGAAAGAGAAATATTTCTGAGAAGAAAAAAAAGGCATCACATAAAAAGCCTTTGCGGTAAAAAACTGGATTAATTTTCGTCTCCAGATCGATAACCTATTCGTGTTTCATCACGATTATTGAATTTTCTCTAATGTTGATTTAGCGCCTTAAACAGGGATTACGAGTCGTTCTTAAAGTCGCTATTCCTGACCTTTCGTTGGAAGAACGCGAACGCTTATTTACGACGTTAGTTGATTTTGGAAGAGACTTTTGGGCCCGTCGTCATGGTCTTAAAACTCTGTCCTGCAACGCAAATTGTGTGACATGAGAATTTTTTTCGTTTCGCATCTGGAACGGAAACATTCAATTTGCGTTTCGTGTGCAAAATTCTGGTTGCTACTATGGTAACAGCGATATACCCGATTTAGGACGACTTTCCAAATCCACATTTGGTTCCTCCCAGAGCTCGAGAGGCCGCCCGGGGGGGCCCACTTTCATTGAAGAGTGGATACCAGGCGCAACAACGCGTAAAAAGGGAAAGAGTGGGTAAGTACGTTACGTATAGGCCTATGTAACGTTATAAAGGTGTCAAAAACGATGATTAAAACACTGAAAAAAGGGATATATTTCCAATACTTGTAGGGTTTCACAAGCCAAATAATTGTTAAAAGATGCATTTTCATAATCTGGAAAAGACTTGCTTCCTTTGTTTAGGGTACTTTTCGAAACCCCATGGTCGTGCCTGGTATCCACTCATCAATGGAAGTGGTCCCCCCGGAATTTGAATCTAACCCCCCATTTCTGGGGAAAGTAAAACATAATACCCTTTACATCGTGTGCTAGAGGCGTATCGTTTGTGTAGAAGGAGTGAACAAAAGAAACAAAAGAAACCCGCATTTTCAAACGTATTGCATACGCTGTGTACATATGCGAAATGGGTTCGGCTAGAGAGGTGATCTGACCCATGGAATCAATTGCCAGTCATCCACCAATAATCCACATTAAATGCAATATCGATTCGATGGACTGCATGATCTATATCTAAGCCTTAATTTAGTATAAGTTTTGCCTCACTCAATATGTACTCGATTTGTTTGAAAAACAATTTTCTTATCCATGTCATATTCTATTTTAGGTCCTGCATTTCGAATATCTCCAGCCATCAGTCGTAATACATGCATGTATGGCGCGCGGGTGTCGCGGGAAAGAATTTTGCACACGAAAAGCAGATCTGTAGGGCCTGTAACCCCCCTGTAACACAAATCTTAGCATTGATTGTAGAGCAGTTTTCTACGTTTGATTTTATTGACTATAATGTACAATCAATCTTAAAAATCAAGTGTATGATTAAGCGTCAACTTTTGTGTTAGGGGACCCTAATAGTCAGATAGTAGCGTCCGTGAGGATTGCGAAAGGTGGCAAGTAACTGACAAACGGCTTTGTGAAACATGGGTCCCGTAACACAAAGGTTAGCAATTAATTGTACACTTGGTTCACGATCGATTGTACATTGTAGTCAATGCAATCAATCGTAGATAAATGTTCTACGATCATTGCTAAGCTTTGTGTTACGTGCCCCAGGACTGTTTTTATTAATTTGCAGCTTACGTGGCACAGTTTTGCATTTGCATAATAATAATAATGATAGACATTTATATAGCGCCATCTATCTAGAAATATTCTATTCCGAGGCGCGATGTTATTATTATTATTACCCCGGCTTTATCTCGAGCTGCCTTTCAGCGCTCATGTATTCAAGGAATTAATCCTGCCGGGTACCCATTCACCTCACCTGGGTTGAGTGCAGCACAATGTGGATACATTTCTTGCTTAAGGAAATTACGCCTTGGCTGGGATTCAAACCCACGACCCTCTGTTTCAAAGTCAGAAGACTAATCCACTGGGCCACAACGCTCCACATGCATTCATTGTCAAGATTTGTCTGTATACAGTATATTGTCAGTGTCTTTTTCCTCTGCATATTGTACCATTATATCTAATTCGTGATCTCAAATTGTAAAATGATATTTAAGTCGTGATCTGGAATTCAATAGAAATATTCGACTTTTTTATATAGTTAATCACGATCTCCCTAACGCATTATATAGTCACAGTTATTCATTTCAACAATATTTTATTGGCGGTCCTTTCAATTAAATGTGCTGATATTAATAGGGCCCCTATATGCATCAAAACATAACAAGACTTATACACATGATAACATGTACAAAAAAGAATATAAGTTTGAATGAAGGCCGATAGATGTAGTTTAGCTCGAAATCCTCTTATATGAGTTTTCTCAGTCGAAAAACTAATAAGCACAACAATAACATTATTTGTAGCTTATTTGTAGAGTCTGACATGCTGTTAGGTATAAATAATCCCTCTCATAATTTAATCATCCACATTGTTTTGCTTCTGCGCTCCGCGCGATGATTGTCATGCCCCTAACTTTGGCTGACATTTACATAATTTCAATTATAACACAGAGTCAAAGCTTCAACGCTTTGCTCTGGAGATGAATAATCCGATACTCCCAATAATCTCCACTTGTCAATAACAAAATGGAAATATGGATGAAATTGATGTTTGTTTCTTTGTTTGACTGTTTTTTTTTTCTAATAAGAAAATGCTATGCCCAATTAGCAGATCGATAAGCGAAGTAACTGAATGGGTCCGTGATAGAGATCGTCTTTCAAAAGATCTTGCTTAGTTATTCTGAAATATGATTTATATTGTCAAAATACTCTGATTACAAGCTTCGAAAGAGGTACTACAGACGGATAACTCATAATTCATCTGTGAATTTCACCCACGAGACAACAGTGTACAATAAACAAGAATTGTCAATGAGTTTTCTCCTGTATTTTCAAACTTCCAAATGTTATTATATCAGCGAGATTGAATATAAAGCGCAAAAACTTGCGACCCGTCCACAGGAAAGTGGATAGTTGGAGGCATTTTGAATGTCTAACGGCCCTCGCATAATTCATCGTTTAACAAAGGATTAAGCTGATGACCATGGTCCATGTTGACAAAAATGAAAAGGAATACTTCGTGTTCCATTTATTTAAATGCAAAATACGCTAATCACATTCCTCTTGGCATGATGATATAGCCCTTTCGAAGCGAACTGTCCATCCGTATAATTCATTACATCTCCTTCTGGGGTGAACTGTGTGTATTGTACAAATTTTCCTCAAAACAGAGGTAAAAAAACTACAAAAAAATGCTTATTTCATTCCATTTGGGACTTTTCCCAATCTCAGTGACGGAAATCTCTCCCAAAAGGTAGGAGGGACAAGGGGCTGGAAAATGGTTATCACCCAAAATGTAAGGAAATTTCGACCAAAATAGATTTAACAAGCAAAAAAAAAAAAAAAAAAAACGGGTTATCAACCCAAAGTAAGGTCATCTCGTCCAAAATACATGTTTTATTTCGCTGTTGAATGATGTATTTCTTTTCATCACAAAATACCAAAAATAGTTGGGGGATATTTGATATTGTGTCCCCCCTACTATTTTGAGTATATGATATTTGTGAATGGTTTGATAATAATAATAGTTCCTATATTTATAATTATATTGAATTTATTAATGAAAATGATGATGGTAATAAAAATAAAATAATAATAAAATAATAACAACAACAACAATACTAATAATAATTGGCTATTACAGCACACAACAATACCACGTCGTCTCAATTCGCTTTAAAAAGAAGAAAAGAAAAACAAATGAAGAAGTAAGCCTCCTCATAGAGGGACATTGTATTGTATATATTTGTGGGTTTAGTGCATGATATGAACAAATTATTCATTGTTAGTTGAGGTTTTTAGATTTCCCATACATGTATATGATATTTGTGAATGGTTTGATAATAATAATAGTTCCTCTATTTATAATTATATTGAATTTTTTAATGAAAATGATGATTTTGATTGATTTGATTTGATTTATTGATTTCCGTTTCACGATTGTACATAATTATGATAAATATAACATAACAAGATCGAAAATACTGCAAGACATAATAAAATATCTATAACATAATTTTAGATTTAAGGAACACAGTTCGATAAATAAAGTTACCTAAGATGACATTTGCATTTAAAAGTAAAACGGAGGGTCTTGCCGAAAAAACAAAGCTTGTACAAAAGGCAAGCCCTTAACATAGTTTCATTACAAAATTACAACAAAGAAATAGTGGGTCGTAATGATATTGTATGTTTGAATTTGCCAGCGCCATAATGAGGCTGCGATGAATGCAAGGAATGCTCCCCAGGGAGTGGAAATTGTGCACTTTCGTGCGGGATTGAAATGAATCCAATGACCGGGGTAATAATATGCTGTAACGCGCTTTGGGCCATTCTGGGAAAAGCGCTTTATAAAAATTGGCTATTATTATTATTATTATTATTATTATTATTATATATAGAACGTTTGTTTAAAAATGAATACAAACAATTTTTCTGCTTTTTACAAAAAAAAGTAACTGATGGATCGTGTGAGAAATATTTTGTTTTATAACATTAGGGAGAGAGGGGGAGGTGAGGGGAGAAGAGGGGAGGGACAGATAAGTGTAGTGTACATTATGTAGAAAGAAAGCTGGCAGCAGGATCAGGTATTTGGCTAATTGCAATTTTAAGAAGAAAAAAGAAATTACAAATAATATTCATGTATATGTACATAACATCAGTTATTCAGCTTGATCTGTTTGCAACGAGAATTGCAAAATTAACATTTTTTCAGTTTGCGTTTAAAAATATTTATATTAGGGGATTCTTTAAAATCTTGAGGCAGAGAGTTCCATTAAGCAGGCCCGGAGAAGACAAATTAATTCTTTGCAAATAAATTTCTTGTTAAAGGAAGGTGATAATATTGTCGTTGTACGGATGTGTACGGATGCATTTTTACGGAACATATTTGAAAAAATAGCGGGGAGATCATCCTTGCTTAATTTGAACATAAATTGACTAAGTTCGAAAAGATATATGTCACTTATATACTTTGAGAATGTTATTTTCAAAAAATAAGATATCAGTATGTGATCTAAAGTGTGTTTGAAAAATTATTCTTAGAACTTTTTTCTGGAGAAGTAAGATTCTATTTAGTTGCGTTTGTATTGCACATCCCCAGGCAATTATTCCGTAATTAATATATGGTAGAATAAGGGTGTAGTATAATGTTAACAAAGTGCGAAAAGGAAGAAAATGTTTGAGTTTATTAAAAATGATGATGGTAATAATAAGAATAAAATAATAATAAAGTAATAACAACAACAACAACAATACTAATAATGATTGGCTAAACAGCACACAACAATACCACGTCGTCTCAATGCGCTTTAGAAAGAAGAAAAGAAAAACAAATGAAGAAGTAAGCCTCCTCATAGAGGGACACTGTATTGTATATATTTGTGGGTTTAGTGCATGATATGAACAAATTATTCATTGTTAGTTAACGTTAGTTGATGTTTTTAGATTTCTCATACATGTATATGATATTTGTGAATGGTTTGATAATAATAATAGTTGCTATAATTATGATTATAATGAATTTATTAATGAAAATGATGATGGTAATAATATTAATAAAATAATAATAATAATAATAATAACAACAATACTAATAATAATTGGCTATTGTAGCACACAACAATACCACGTCGTCTCAATTCGCTTTAAAAAAAAAAAGGAAAGAAAAACAAATGAAGAAGTAAGCCTCACAGAGGGACAAAATATATAATAAATAATAAGTATATCTCCTTTTATTAAAAAATACAATCTTCAAAAGTGACTTGAATAATATTGCAGTATTATCAGATATACAAAGCTCATCATATGGCATTTGAAAGAACGGGTGTCATGAGCATCAATAAATGGAATTACCAGAGAGATTTGGGTTTTTTTTTATCTTAATTTCTCTTTTGGGTACACACCGTACTATGAGTTCTTTGAAATCTGATGGCGAATAGCCTTGTAAACTGTTAGAAGTGATATGTTGTATTATAAATACGAGATTTTACACGAAGATGGAGTAAATTTTTTTATAGCATAGATTTATTGTCTTTACTGTACTTCGTTCTTTTTTATTAGTTTTACAGACACCACTCAGGCTTATTATGTTTTCAATCACAAGTTTCAAGTCTCATATAAAAACTATTTTGCTCCCCCTAAATGAGATGGTATGCAATTACATCTCTCAAATTTTTCAAATCCAATGAATATTCAATATTTCCAGCATATTAATTATCCCAGTTTATTATCTACCCTCTAATTATCAAATGGAAGTGAACTGCCTGTATATAACTGGTCGCGTTCTGAATATTATTGAATCAGTGGAAAAACATTGCATAATATTTTGGAAAAGCAGCGGTGTAGTGGTTCTGATCCACAGTTTGTCACTTTCAATCCTGGTGTACTCAGTATAAAAGCCCTTGTAGCTTTCCAGCATTTTGACATGGCGGCTAGCTGGAATTACTTCCCTAGGGAGTGTAAAATGTCCATATATTGTGTGGGAGAATAACTGTTTGAATCTTGTGTAATGTAAGGGTAATGTTAGGGTAATGTAAGAGCCTCGTAAATATTTTGAAATTAATAACGTTAATAATTTACTAATATATTTTTCGGTTGACTACTTCCTTGTTCAGTTGTTACTCAATCGAATTCGGTTATTGTAATGTTAATAACTTGATTCTTTATTAGATGTTTCTATTGGGTTTTAACATTCCGCTACAAATCCTACACTCAATGGCTCCATTACTATGTTTTAAGCAATAATATATGGACATTATCTTGATTTCGAGATTTCGACTGAGTACCTACCAGTAGAAAAGAAATCCACTTTTATATTGATTTGTTGATTGCACCATTGCAAACATAAATAGGTTGCAATTTACGACAACCCACACTTGTAGGCTGCTGTAAAAATTGTTATTAGGATGTGATGATATCTACATTTATCTTTATATAAAAAAAAATCACGATGAAAAAGTTCAATATTTGAATTGAATAAATTGTATTTAGATTGTTTATTAGGAAGATTTCATAGCAGCCGAGGCTGAATCTCGAAATCTTTTAAAACGTGAAATATGCATGTATTGTAACCATTATATATTAAGTGCATGAATGATCTAAGTGATTATGTGTAAATATAAAATAGGATCAGAGAATATCCATGTATAGTTATATGTTTAACCAAATACAGTTATCTTTACCATGTGCTCATTTATATAATTTGAATCGGGATAAAGAAAAACATGCTTAACAGTTCAACATTTTCCGAAAAGCTCAATTAACGAAAATCAAAAGAATAATTTGTGGGTAGGCCTCTAAATACAAGCAATGTTTACTTTCTACATGTTCTAAGTCTAGTTGTGCGTTGTACCTATGTAGTAAACATTTCAATAAATATGTAGTTAAACGAAATTGGATTTTTGTTGTAATTTAGTTTGTATGGATTGAAAGAGCGAGGTTGTTCAAGATTTGAAAGAAAATTGACATACCCGGATTAATCTATTCGTTTGAATGATATTTTTTCAAACTTATTGAAAAGATTAGATTGATCGGTTGAGTCATGCATGAGTAATCAAAGATTGAATTAAAAATGACAATTTGTTTAAGTCACAAGAGTCGTTTTTCAGATTGTGTTTATACAAAGTTGGGCGAAGATTGTTTTTGGTGAAGTTTGGTGATAAAGCTATTTTATTATCCATCATTTACCCACTCCACACAAAATTTTGATAACGTATGTTCAGGGTTGAGTGAACACAATTATTTGTGCCGTATCATCATAGGTGTTTATTGTAATACCCTTTATAACTAAAAACATGTTAAAATTGGAAAATGTTAGTGGCTCCCCTCCCCCAATTTCTCGCCCCCCCCCCCATTTTCAAAGTCTGGATCCATCATTGATTAGTCCATAAATTCAACTGATCCTGAGAAATTGTTTGAAAAAGAATGCATTTTGCAATATAAAGATTATTCCTTCCTACGTTTTTAAGTGTGCTCGCTCAACCATGAAAGTGTAAAAAGTTCGGAAAGTATGTGGTGATAAAAATGATGGATGATAAAAACGACATCAATGAAGTCACATTTGAAACTGAATTTGCCCCCATTGTTCACTTTATAACCCCTCAAAATGAGCCTGTGACTTTAAAGATGCCATCCCACCCCTTTGATGCGTGCTCACCCATCCATAAATAAACAAATCGATTTCATTTTTGCACAGAATTCTGCCCATAGGTTGATCAACATTACTGCAATATGATATTGCTAAAGGCTGTTTTGAAAAAAAGTTCCATTTTGAATGAATGGGAGAGGAAATTAAAATTTTAACAAAAGTAAAATGAGGGTTTGTCATGGACGGTTTTTGTTACTTCTGCCAACATTTTTTTTTCATGAAACTTCGCACATGGCTTTAAAGTGAAACTTTCCAAAAGGCGCGCACATCACAATAATCATTCGATACGACACAGAGTGTTGCCAATTAAGGCCTTGAACTTTCTTATTTGCATAATTTTCTAATATTGCGTGCTCACTGAAGCATTAAACATCGGGATTTTCATAAAAATCAAATCAAATGAAGTATGCAAGAAGGTTTGTGACAGATATCCATAGTTAGCAATTGCATTTTTCTAATAACGTAAAAAGGAGCTAATACACATTCCACATGTTCATTCAAGCGTGAATGTTTAATTAAACGCCTTTGAATCATTGAAGCATGTTGATCGGTCATAAACATAACGGAAAAAAAGATAATTTCAGTTTCCAAAATAAAACAATACCTGCCTATGATATTTGAAAATCGTACTTTTGTTTGACATTAAATGTTTATTGAACCGTGAAATGAAGAATATTGTTGAAGATACTCTTCCCTAAATAAATGTCATCATATTCGATAATTTTCGACAGAGATGTGTAAAAAAATATAATTATAGCAAATTTTGACTTGTGTTTATCCAACCGTGAAATTTATCCAAAAAACGTAGTATCGTCTTTTAGAAAATAGCTTTTAAAAGTCTTCAGACGATTTTTCATAAGAATATGGAATTCGTTCCAACAAAATGGAATCAAAGTCATGATATTTGGCTTGTGACTTTTAAAAAGTGACAATTTTGCCTTCTGGCGGTGCTCACTGAAGCATGACATAAAATACGTCCGCAACATTCACTAAGAGGGTAGCTTATAAAATTACCTACACGCTCATGTAAAAATAAAATATTAAAAACTCCCATTGCTTCGGAAATTATGGATGTTTGTTTAAGGGGGGACTTACTCTTTTTGTTGTGTATATATATTTATTGAGTTGAGTTAACTCGAGGTGGTATTTCATCAGCACTCGTTTTCTGACAAGTTGGCACAGCTATCAACTTTCCTTATTTTTGATTAGCTGAGAGTTACTTTTACCATAGTAACCATCGGTAAAAATTAGCTTAAGAGGTTAAAAAAAGTACGACAGCTACTTCCATGACCCCTTCCCCCTCGAAGTGTAAGCCTTATGCAGTTAACTTAAGTAGGAAAATAAGTGTGCCGAACGCTGTTAACGTCACAAGCAGGAGTGGAATGCTTTCAATACATGTAATACATCTTTGTACAGATATTTCAAATGGCACTTCAAACGGAATTCATCATAAATCGTATAGGCTCTACTTCGTATAAACCAAACTATATGTGTAAAAGTAGTTCGAAAGTCACAATACATAAGTTTAAAACTGTTAGGTTGGTAATCTCATTCAAGGTGTACTTCAGTATAAAAAAATGGAAGCGGTAAATCTTAAAAAAATTCGAACAGAAGAAAAAAAACCCATACAAGATGTCAAGATATATATATATATAGAGAGAGAGAGCTCATTTGAACATATTTCCTCATTGCTTCTGTGAAAAGACCCCGTGTACATTTTCTCGCTGGACTTTTCATGTGCTTTTAAATTTCAGATTCCTCAATGAAAAAAAATTACAATGAAAACTCTTCATTGTATTTACACTCAAGGAAAATAGAAAAGGGAAGTGAGTATTTTGGCGGCATTATCAAGTATGATTATACTTTCCTCGCCGTTAAGTGACTAACCGCGATATTGTTGCCTTGAGTTGAAATTGTTGTATGGACTTCCCGAATCAAAATCAGAAATGCTTTCAATTCAAATGAAATATGGTAGTATTGAGATGGGTTTTTTTTTTTTATACAGCATGAAGGCGTGATTGGTATCAATAAAAATATGCTTGATCACAATCCATTTTAGAATTCTTTTCTTAATGTTCCATATCAAACTGTTTCGGTGACCTCCGCGATCATTATAATGCTGTTGAAATACATACAAAGATATCCAAATGTAGTATTTCTAAAAGCATTTCCAGAAAAATTGAAAGGTTTGTGCGTCTTTGGCCACGGTGTTGACAGGCATTATCCTTGTTCTCTTTTATATTTGCTATGTTTTTTTAATTTTATTTCAGATAAGGTAAGAGCATTTAAGTATTTAAGGAGTTATCACTTTTTCCATTTTTATGTGTAAGCGCCTTTGTTTTGCATTCATAAAAAGTTAATTTTTTATTGCGAAACTAAACATAAAAAAAAACAATACGCGTTATTTTACGTAATAACTATTAATTCAGGGGAGGATAAAGAGAAGGAGAAGGTGCAAAAAAAGAAGGAGGGTAGGAGTATGAATGATCGTGATTATCATGATAATAAAAAAAAAAGGAATCTAAGATGGAAAGTGCATGGAAGGAAATAAAATGAATGGCATGAGAGGAAGGAGAAAAGTGATATTAAGTAGACGAAAGAGCGCTTTGACTTAAAGGGACAGTGAGGGAGAAAGAGTAGTCAAAATATGAGTGTGATGGGGGGGGGGGGGCCCAAACGAAACATATAAACAATATACAAGAAGTAGAAATAATTGTTACAAAAAGCATGTTCAAAATACATAATGGGATAAAGAAAATGAGATTAAGTGGAGAAAGACAAAATAAACTTATAATTAAAACCAAATGAAGAAAATGGAGTCCGTTTTTGTGCAGATAGTGGAATACTGAATATCCCGTTTTATTGCAAGTCAACAAGACAGAAATTACGCTAGTGATTCATTTCTACATCAGCAATTCTAATTACATGATATGAAAAAAAATATCAGGACATGCTTTTGAATAAATAATATTTCAGAAAAAATGTTTGTGCAACCTTGTTAATATTTTGAAAATAAAATGTGAAATAATAGAGGATGTAACAATACAATTCAAAACACATCTGAAATTCTGAATATTTGCCCCTTTTACAATACACATGATTATGTCAATGACATGAACAGATGATTCTTTTAATTTGTTCCGCCCTTCTCTCTATAATCTCTCTTGAGAATAATGTGTGTGAATGATAGATTCTTGAATCCAGAAGTGTAACTTTATTCACAGTATGATAGCTATTGTGTGGTAAGAGGCTATGATAATACAAGCTTAACAATCAAATAATTACTTTCACCACATCTATGAATACAAGGTAAGAAAAGTAAAACAATTTATAACCAAGCAAATTAAATATTATTTATGATTGCATTAACATTAAAAGTTGCATGTCATAACATGACACCTCCCACCCTCCATTTTCAAAAGTTCAAAAACTTCAATCAATCAAACATTAAAGTTTATGTATATCAGGTCCTGCTGATAGTAAATATAATAGGGTGTAAACGTATATTCCATTGAAGATTGAAATAAAACCATGACAACACACAAATATTTAAGGAGACCCTGTTGACCTATTTACAACAATTTCAAGATGCTGGAAAGAATAAATTGGACAATGTTAATAAATATTGATTTAAAAAAAATGTAAGAGCACACAAATCCCACTGTGACACAAGATAATAAAAATATATTACCTGTTCTTTGGACAAGCACAATATTATTAGATAATTACATCATCAGCCAATTAATAGAAAATTGAGAAATACTACAAATTTCGAATACATGGATCTTCTTCTTCTATTTTCACATCGAGCTTTATATTGAAACTATTTCTCCTTCAGGGACATAAAAAAATGTTGTAAAACCTGTAACATTTTTGTATATTTCAGAGGGGAGATAAATATAACTCAGAGCAATACTAGTATATTATTTGAGCTCCTGACAAAATAATAAAATAAAAGCATATGATAATTATATCCTTGGTCTTTCTCTTTTTTATTCACTTTGGCAAAAATCTGATCACTTCCTCCCAAACTCCAAGAATAAAGTGCCAATATATGGAGAGGAAAAAATGTTGAATAAAACAATATAAATGGAAAAAAAATTAAAAGAAAACATAGAAAAGGTGCATGGATAAAACAAAAATAATTCAAGCACATGTGATTTAAGAGAGTCAAATTTGTGTGGACTCTCACCCAACACAATTATCATGGGTAGGATACCTTATTCACAAAGAATAGGTCTGTAGGAAAATCAAAAATATATTGACCATTTAGAGTATTGAACAATAAACACAGTATTCATAATGCACCAGATATCTATGACTTAGCTGAGGCGCAGAAGAAATAGGAAGTTAAAAGGACTGGAAATATATACTGTATATATATGTATGTATATATATATGTATATATTTCTCTACATCTGTGTTTAAGGCGATTTTTTCTTCTTCTTTCAATGTTCGTAATGCGCCTTAACGCCCTCTACCTTCGTCTTTACGACTATACAGTGCGTCCCAGAAAAAACGAAACCGAGATTTAGCGATGATTTATCATAACATAATCACAAATAAAATAGACAAATGACCTACCAATGTAAAGCTTAGAATCTCCTCTTTCATCTGATATTAATTAGATTATTTCTCCCTCACGCATGAGTGAGCAAAAACAATTTGAAGAGGGGATACCAAAAAGTCATTTGGCGGGTTGTATCTAGCTTTCAAAAGGAAAACTACATTTTTTGAAAGTTCAATATCTGCTCTTTAATTGGATACCTCAATTACAGAAAACGGTCAAGAAATAACAAAGTTCTGGTTATTTGAAATAAGGCTTGAATTTCCATAATTTCATTAAATAAACTGTTTTCACCGGTTTCCCACAGAAGCTATCGCATGGTTAACAAAAGACTTAATGCATGGCTGATCGTAAACAAAACGGAGTGTCAGTGAGTTTGAACGCTAGCCTGTAAAACCTCTTAATTTTATGAAATTATTGAAATTCAAGCCTTATTTCAAATAACCAGAACTTTGTTATTTCTTGACCATTTTCTATAATTGAGGTATCAAATTAAAGAGCAGATATTGAACTTTCAAAAAATGTAGTTTTCCTTTTGAAAGCTAGATACAACCCGCCAAATGACTTTTTGGTATCCCCTCTTCAAATTGTTTTTGCTCACTCGTGCGTGAGGGAGAAATAATCTAATTAATATCAGATGAAAGAGGAGATTCTAAGCTTTACATTGGTAGGTCATTTGTCCATTTTATTTGTGATTATGTTATGATAAATCATCGCTAAATCTCGGTTTCGTTTTTTCTGGGACGCACTGTATATGTATTATGACGGAATAAACCCATTCATAGACTTCGCCCTTTCGCAGGATGTAGGCATATGGGTAAACTCAATATACCTCGAGCAATATTCCAAAACACATTTTGAAGTTAAAACAGAATCCTTCTAAACTTACAATGCAGGGGTTGTGGAATGGTAATGAAAGTGAGGGTGGGCTGAGCCTGAAAATAGGAGGGGGGACCTGAACATGGAAAAAAAGGTGTGGGAAGTGGAGCCCACCCAACCCCCACCCCATTTTTTTAGTAGTCATTATACCATGTAAATCTATCTTACATTTTTTCTGATAAATAACACCCATGTGATAAATCAAGCAATACTACACAAATCAAAGTTTAAAGGTCAAGTCCACATCAGAAAAATGTTGATTTGAATCAATAGAGAAAAATCAGACAAGCACAATGCTGAAATTTTCATCAAAATCGGATGTAAAATAAGAAAGTTATAACATTTCAAAGTTTTGCTTATTTTTCACAAAATAGTTATAAGAACGAGCCAGTTACATCCAAATGAGAGAGTCGATGATGTCACTCACTCACTATTTCTTTTGTTTTTTATTGTTTGAATTATACAATATTCAAATTTTTTACGAACTTGCTGATTAGGACCTCCTTGCCTGAAGCACAAAATGTTGAAATAATGAAATTCCACGTGTTCAGGGAGGAATGAAACTTCATTACACATGACAATGACGAGAAAATCAAAATATTTCATATTTCATATAATAAAATACAAAAGAAATAGTGAGTGAGTGATGTCATCAGTTCCCTCATTTGCATACCGACCGAGATGTGCATATAACTGTTTTGTGAAATAAAGCGAAACTTTAAAATGTCATAACTTTCTTATTTTACATCCGATTTTGATGATATTTTCAGTGTTATGCTTGTTGAATTTTTCTCTTTTTATTCAAATCAAGACTTTGTTGGGGTGGACTTGTCCTTTAACATGAATTGAAAGATTGTGATTCTTGGTGTTCCCATTTTGTCAATGACATAATCAGTTTTAGATTAAATAGCTCTATAAGCCTTTACAAAGCAAATTATTTACAAAATAGGAGTCTAAACTACCAGTTACAAAGTCAAATGTGTTTTGAACACAATACAATACATGATCTCTCTCCTCAATAATAGTCATACAACTAAAAAAAAAAGAAAATACAGGGTGCACAGATGACAATATTGTTTAATTTAGCTTTAAGTTAAATGGTGATTCTCAAATTATAGGAGAAGTGTGTGTCATATCTTGCACCTCTGCCTGGATTCACCTGCCTATAGAATATATTTACACACACACACACACACACACACATACACATAATAATAATAATAACGCAGTTCTTGTATAGCGCATATCACATTATGTCATAACGTCCCTATGCGCTTCCAAAGGACTTGGATATTATTACCCTGGCTTTAGCCCCGCAGCCTTTTACAGCGGGGTGGCATTTCAAGAAATAAATTCCTGCCAGGTACCCATTCACCTCACCTGGGTTGAGTGCAGCACACTGCGGACGAATTTCTTGCTGAAGGAAATTACGCCATGGCTGGGATTCGAACCCACGACCCTCTGTTTCAAAGTCAGAAGACTAATCCACTGGGCCACAACGCTCCACACACATACACATGGATTCACCTGCCTATAGAAAGTATTTACACACACACACACACATACACATCAAAAGGCAACTCATTATTTCTCATACTGCATTGGAATTATTTATGACTTTTATGACTAACTTTTATACCTATAAGGTAAGAACCACCTTAAAAGAAAACTTGGTGGATCATATAATCATTTAAATCATTTGCCTATGGAGCAACAGCATAACATAAAACATGGGATTACTAAAACAAAAATCACTTTTTCTATTAAAGCTCATTCCTGCATATAACTTTTATACCTATTAGGTAAGATCCACTTTAAAAGAAAAATTGGTGGTTCATATGATCATTGAAATAATTTGCCTATGGAACAACAGCATAACATAAACATGGGATTACTAAAAAAAAAATCACTTTTTCTATCAAAGCTAATCCCTGCATTATTTACTCTGAATTTCAATTGGAATTTCCTCTCTAAAAGTTACTAAACCTCTTTGAACCTTCTCATCCATTTTAAGTGTTTAAGTAACAATCACCCAAACTAAATAACTTTTTTTGTAAATAACTAGAAGATACAAAAGTATAATCTTATCCCTAAAATCATTACAATATTATCTATTTGATAGATAAAGAAGAAAATCAGGAAAGAAACAAAAACATTGAAAGTGTAAAGCTTGAATTCAAATTGCACCTACTCTATGCATTAATCTCAGATAGCTTTTAAAATATGCAACATAATAATGAAATTTATTGGGTAAAAGCATGCTTTACAAGAGAGTTCCATCATTTACATGTAGTTATTGATTATGACTTTCCAGAAACATGGTCAGTTCATGAAGTATAATATTTCAAGTCAGATATTTGTATTTCTTTTTATTTCCTAAATCTTAGCCCAGATTATGAAAAATGTGCCATATAAACCTCTTGCAAGACCAATTTCTACCAAGTCAAACAGAGTTACTAAAAATTAGACTGAGGTATATGCAATACATACCCCTTGTAAGTCTACTAATTCAAACAAATTTTCTAAAGATTAAATTGAGGCATATGCTATATATATACCTCTTGTAAGTTTACTGAGTCCCAATAGATTTACTAAAGATAAAGACTGAGGCATATGCAATACATACCCCTTGTAAGTCTACTGATTCAAACAAATTTTCTAAAAATTAAATTGAGGCATATGCTATACAGTGCGTCTCCCCCAAAAAACTTAACACTTTTGAAATGGCTGCCAAATAAAAAAATATATCACTTTTGGGGGAAAGACTTGTATATATGGAAAGCCAATAAATTCTTCTTTCAAATGACACCAAAAAGTTGGAAAACTATTCATGCTTGAGCGAGCACTGCCCACTGAAACATAGGGTATAAGTGTTTCCTCGAAAGTGATATATTTTTGATTTGGCAGCCATCTCAAAAGTGTATAGTTTTTTTTTTGGATGCACTGTATATACCTCTTGTAAGTCTACTGTGCCGAGCAGATTTACAACAGATTAGACTAGCCCATGTAAGTCTACTGAGTCGAGCAGATTTACAACAGATTAGACTGAGGCATATAGCCCATGTAAGTCTACTAAGTCAAACAGAGTGTTACCTGGCCCATCTACTGTGCTTCCAATGGTTCTTTGTCACTGACTTCTGATTCTTTATAATGTTTCAGGGTTCTAGCAGAAGGGTCAGTTGCACCAGTCCATTTTGGCATCCAGATATAAGGAATCCAATCAGATCGTCCAGGATAGTATTTCTCAAACACCTGTCTGTAGTAATATGCTTCCTTGGAGCGGGGAGGGTTGAAAGGAAAGCGCTTTGGAGAATCCTCTAGTTGACTGCTAGTTACCTGTAAATAACAAAAAATCATATTCAAATTGATCCATACTAATGTCAGCGCATGTCAAATAATCGCTCAAATAAATGCACCATTGCGGACTATTGCACACCATATAACATGAGCTACTTATATCTTCAAGTAAAAATTGGCCAAAGTCCAATAGATTCCAGAGGTTTTAAATGATTTTCACTATGCAGATATTTTAAAAGTTTTACTTTCAAGTCTTGCGCATTTTTAAAAACTAAATTTGCAAAGCCCGGGTATGCGGTTCCGTATATAATTACGCAGCATTTAGTAAGCGCATGTCAGATTTGCACAAAAACGTGATTCCGTGTACAAAATCAATGCAAATTGTGTTTTTCAACCAAAAATCATTAATGTATCATGACTATTTTTACTGTTGTTGGTTTAGATGGATTTATTTTAAGTTATTTATGATCACAAAATTGTCCCCAACAAAGTTCATAAAAACTATAAAAAGCAACAGTTGGTTAAAAAACACAAGAACTACAAAAACTACTAAAAATTGGCATTCTACTTACTGTATAAAGTGAGTTAAAGGCAAAAACGTGTATACACAAAAAAATATTGTGGCAAATTTCCTACGCATATTTGCATAATTAATAAAAAATTATAAAATTATAAGCAATTAATTTTTTTTGAATGTTACTACAGTCTTCGTAGATTACATTCGGCACTATGCGCATGCAAATTTTAGCGGTGAACCTGCAATCAGCGGGCGAGGTCTCAGGGCAGGGGTCAAATTGACCCCCCCCTCCCTGTATATCTTGGTCTGAAATAGCTCAGTTAAAATAGGGAATAGGGTTAAGTTAGATAAACTATTGGAACTTTTTTTTCTTGGGGGGGGGGGAGGCTTAATCTTTGCAACACAAAAGCCAACTTCAGTTGAAACATCATGAGAATGGATAATGCAATGAAGACAGCTACATTTGAAGAAAATATGAAAAAAGTGTCCACCTTTTCCCCATGAATGTCAGACTGAACAACTTTTGGATAACAATAAAAATAATTAATTTTTTGCTTTCTATTTCATTTTTATTGTGGATTTTGAGAGCTTGCAAATCTTGTACAAACCTGGGTTTCAATGTGTTCTTGTAGGACCTCATACCATGACTTCTGAATGGATGATACTCCATCACTGAAAGCTTCTTTAGGTCTCCATAAGATCTCTGATGGTAAGAGATCAGTGTCATCAAATGCTTTGCGGAATAGGTACTTCTCAATTCCATTCTTTGGGCATCGTTTTTCTTTTGGCAAGGACAGGAAGTAGGAGGTGAAATGGTGATCAAGGAATGGACATCGCAGCTCAAGGCTATTAAAGGAATGATGTGAAAAAACTCAAAATGTTAAAATGACACCAGAATCTTCACAACTAGCAATTACAAGCTGAAAAGCTTGGAAATTATTTAAAGGAATTAAATTATTTAAGTAAAAAATTTGACACCATTTGAACATCTAGTGTTAGAGATCTGTAATGCCACTGGAAATATCTAAAAACTAAAGTCGTTAACTCACTGTTTCCTGGCCTGACAGTTCCTCTAGGCAAGGACCTGCCAAATAATTTCTTGATGGTATATCAAATTTGCTTTCCCTTAAAAGATGTCTTTGTTGCAGGGATTTCCAATGCCTTTCTGGGATTAGCAAATATTCATTCCCTTCTTATTAAAACTGACACCCAATACCAATAATACTGTGATCTACACTGTAGAGAGCTAAAGGCTGCATACTAATAATAATGTAATCTACACTGTAGAGTGCTAAAGGCTACATACTAATAATAATGTGATCTACACTGTAGAATGCTAAAGGCTACATACTAAAAATAATGTGATCTACACTGTAGAATGCTAAAGGCTGCATACTAATAATAATGTAATCTACACTGTAGAGTGCTAAAGGCTACATACTAATAATAATGTAATCTACACTGTAGAATGCTAAAGGCTGCATACTAATAATAATGTGATCTACACTGTATAATGCTAAAGGCTGCATACTAATAATAATGTGATCTACACTGTAGAGTGCTAAAGGCTGCATACTAATAATTGGGACCTATCGCAAACCTCACGGACGCTAATATTAGGGTCCCCACAAAAGTTGACGCTTAATCATACACTTGATTTTTAAGATTGATTGTACATTATAGTCAATAGAATCAAACATAGAAAACTGCTCTACAATCAATGCTAAGCTTTGTGTTACAGGGGGTTACAGGCCCTACAGACCTGCTTTTCGTGTGCAAAATTCTTTCCTGCGACACCCGCACCATACATGCATGTATACATTACGACTGATAGTCATCATCGTATTGATTATGACATATGGATAAGAAAGTGGTTTTTCAAACAAATCGAGTACATATTGAGTGAGGAAAAAGTTACTGAATTAAGGCTTAGATATAGATCATTACAGTCCATCGAATCGATATTGCATTTAATGTGGATTATTGGTGGATCACTGGCAATTGATTCCATGGGTCAGATCACCTCTCCAGCCGAAACCATTTCGCACGCATTGATATGTACACAGCATGCAGTAGGCCAAATTCGTCTGAACTTCAGTCGATTTTGCGGGGTTTTTTCTTTTTTTTACTCCTTCTACACAAACGATACGCCTCTAGCACACAATGTAATGGGCATTAAATTTTACTTTCCCCAGAAATGGGGGATTAGATTCAAGTTCCCGGGGGGACCACTTCCATTGATAAGTGGATACCAGGCGCGACCATGGGGTTTCGAAAATCACCCTAAACAAGGGAAGCAAGTCTTTTCCAGATTATGAAAATGCATCTCTTAACAAGTATTTAGCTTGTAAAACCCTACAAGTATTGGAAATATATCCCCCTTTTCAGTATTTCAAACATCGTTTTTGACTCCCTTATAACGTTACATATAGGCCTATACGTAACGTAAAAAAACTCTTTCCCTTTTTACGCGTAGTTGCGCCTGGTATCCACTCTTCAATGGAAGTGGGCCCCCCGGGCGGCCTCTCGAGCTCTGGGCGGAATGAAATGTGGCTCTGGAAAGTCGTCCTAAATCGGATATATCGCTGTTACCATAGTAGCAACCAGAATTTTGCACATGGTACGCAGATTGAAGTTTCCGTTTTAGATGCGAAACGAAAAAAAATCTCATGTCACACAATTTGCATTGCAGGACAGAGCTTTACGACCATGACGACGGGCCCAAAAGTCTCTTCCAGAATCAAATACCGTTGTAAATAAGCGTTCTCGTTCTCGAACAAAAGCTCGGGAACAATGTGATCTACACTGTAGAATGCTAAAGGCTGCATACTAATTAAAATGTGATCTACACTGTAGTGCTTAATCCTAACGAGGCCGGGCTTTTTTGGCTGTTCTGTGGCCAGGGGGTTGATTCAACCCCCCCCCCCCCCTGAGATCTCGGCTGCCGATCGCGCGAGCGCCGCAAAAATGTGCATGCTGGTAGTGTGCGATGTAATCTACAAGGCTGTATGGTAAAATTTTCCAAAACAATGAGATTTTATTTTATATGAATTAATTATGCTAATTTATGCATAAATCATACTTTTTGCTCTAATTCACTAAATAAAGCTCCTAGAATGCTAATTTGTGGTAAGTATATTCTTTGTACCATTCTTAACAATCGCAATTGAAAAAAATTTCGGTCAGGAAATCAATTTCTGATGTATTTCTTTGTTTTTCAACCTTTTGTTTTTCTTTGTTTTTTTCACCAGATTTATTGCACAACCTTTTTGAAGCATAATTATGCTAAAATCAATGGATTTCAGCTGTTTAAAGTAAAAATAATCATATCTTTATGAATAAGATGAGAAAACTCAATTTGCATTGACTTTGTACACAAAATCACGTTTTGGAACAATTTTTGGTCTGACATGCACTTACAAAATGTTGCGTAATTTCGGAACCGCGTACCCGGGCGTCGTAAATTTGGTCTCAAAAGATGCGCGAGACTTAAAGTATATACTCTGCGAGTGGCGCGGTCAAAAAATTTCGCGCGGCGGAATGATCATAGAAAATGTTGAGGGGGGGTTGATTCAACCCCCCCCCCCCGGCCTGTTTAGGGTTAAGGCTGCATACTGATAATAATGTGATCTACAATGTAGAATGCTAAAGGCTGCATATTAATAATTGGGACCTTTCGCATTCCTCACGGACGCTAATATTAGGGTCACCTAACACAAAAGTTAACGCTTAATCATACACTTGATTTTTAAGATTGATTGTGCATTATAGTCAATAGAATCAAACGTAGAAAACTGCTCTACAATCAATGCTAAGCTTTGTGTTACAGGGGGGTTACAGGCCCTACAGATCTGCTTTTCGTGTGCAAAATCCTTTTCCGCGACACCCACCATACATGCATGTATATTACGACTGATGGCTGGAGATATTCGAAATGCAGGACCTAAAATAGATTATGACATGGATAAGAAAGTGGTTTTTCAAACAAATTGAGTACATATTGAGTGAGGAAAAACTTACTGAATGAAGGCTTTAGATATAGATCATTACAGTCCATCGAATCGATATTACATTTAATGTGGATTATTGGTGGATCACTGGCAATTGATTTCATGGGTCAGATCAACCTCTTCAGCCGAAAATTTTGCACGCGTTGATATGTGCACAGCATATGCAATACGTTTGAACTCGTTTCTTTTGTTTCTTTGCTTCTTTTGTTTCTTTTGTTTACTCCTTCTACACAAACGATATGCCTCTCGCACACGATGTAATGGGCATTATGTTTTACTTTCCCCAGAAATGGGGGATTAGATTCAAATTTCGGGGGGACCACTTCCATTGATGAGTGGATACCAGGCACGACCATGAGGTTTCGAAAAGTACCCTTAACAAGGGAAGCAATTCTTTTCCAGATTATGAAAATGCATCTCTTAACAAGTATTTGGCTCGTAAAACCCTACAAGTATTGGATATATATCCCTTTTTTTCAGCATTTTAAACATCGTTTTGACACCCTTATTACGTTACATAGGCCTATAAGTAACCTGCCCACTCTGTCCCCTTTAACGCGTGTTCGCTCCTGGTATCCACTAATCAATGGAAGTGGGCCCCCCGGGCGGCCTCTCGAGCTCTAGGAGGAGTCAAATGTGGCTTTGGAAAGTCGTCCTCAATCGGATATATCGCTGTTACCATAGTAGCAACCAGAATTTTGCACACGAAACGCATATTGAATGTTTCCGTCGCAGATGCGAAACGAAAAAAATAATCTCATGTCACACAATTTGCATTGCAGGACAGAGTTTTGCGACCATGATGACGGGCCCAAAAAGTCTCTTCCAAAATCAACTACCATCGTAAATAAGCGTGCGCGTCCTCAAACGAAAGGTCGAGAATAATGTGATCTACACTGTATAATGCTAAAGGCTGCATATTAATAATAATGTGATCTACACTGTAGAATGCTAAAGGCTGCATACTAAAAATAATGTAATCTACACTGTAGAGTGCTAAAGGCTGCATACTAATAATAATGTGTTCTACACTGTAGAATGCTATTAAATGCTGCTGATGCATATTGCTGCCAATTTGAAGAGCATAAGCTTACCCATGAGCTGCGGTGGTCCTGTCTGCCCGCAGTACATCATACAGATATAGATCCTTTAACAACCTCCTACTCTCATCATCACCAGCAGATGCATCAGGTTGCTTGTGAAAATAGATGTATCCCTGGGCTAACTCATCAGAACCCTCACCAGAAAAGACAACAATGGTGTCTGTTTCTTTGCTGATGTAACGTGCTACCAGATACATGCCTGAAAGAAGAAAACACAAACCAATACAAATATTCAAATAGACGTCAATAAATTGATGACTGCACGTAGAAATTGGTAGAAAACCATGTTGAATTGACCCTAATGCTACAGTAACTTTTTGATGCAATAGTGCAATTCGCTGAATATCATGTGATCTGATTTGGACCAATCAGATTACAGAACATTCATGGGAGTTGTATAACAAGAGATAGATAATACATATAGCATAAGAGATAGATAACACATATAGCATAATAGATAGATAACACATATAGCATAAGAGATAGATAAACAAATAGCATAAGAGATAACACATATGTCATGAGAGAGATAACACAAATAGCATAAGAGATATATATATATAAACACATATAACATAAGAGATAGATATTCACATATAGCATAAGAGATAGATAACATATATAGCATAAGAGATAGATAACACATATAGCATAAGAGATAGATAACACATATAGCATAAGAGATAGATAACACAAATAGCATAAGAGGCAGATAACACAAATAGCATAAGAGATAAATAGCACAAATAGCATAAGATAGATAACACATAAAGCATAAGATTTATATATATACACTGTAACACACATAACATAAGAGATAGATAATACATACAGAAGATTTAAGTTTTGGTTGCTCATTCACTCAAAAATTAAATCCTTACAGCCTGGCTCATACCGTTGTGCTTTGGGCTTGCGTTCAGCTGTGGATGTACTCAACGTAAACAAACGCAGACTAACCCTAACACAGCACAATGAAATGAGCTAATACAAGGTCAATACACAGAAAACCGCAAAGGTATTTCATACTAGCTCGGCAGCTTGAAAATTTGTAAACATCCGCAACCAAAAGCAACAAACATTCATAAAGGCAAAGACAATTGGTAATGAGCAAAAGCAGGCAAGGACGCACAAGGATGTGAGAGAACAGGCAACAGCAAGCAACATCAACATAGTTTTAGTGCTTCATATTACTTTTATTTTCTAAAGCAGCAACATGCAGCTTGAAACCCAAAGGTGTGAGCCTGGCTTAAGGAGAGATAAAAATGGCAAGATAATTATTCATCAAGATAACGGTATCATACCACTTAAAATTTTTCCCCAAAAAATAAACATATCCTTACCAACTGAAGCTCTGATGGTGGTGATATCATAACTCTCAATAGCTTTTATCACATGTTCAACTGCTTCAATACCTTCTTCAGGAGTGAATGATATCTCATGATGTTCACTGCCGATGTGAGTAGCAACCTGAATGGAGTAAACATAAACTTGTTGAGTCAAAGGGCATTTCTATTAATGATAAAAACCTTCCATATAAGTCAAAGTAATTTATTAGACAAGATTATGCAAAATACGTGTTATATACATGTATCTCTTCTAAGTCAAATATCTCCCACGTTGAATAGATTTCTATGGACCCAAGTGATTCAACTTAAACATGACTAAAGGACAAGTCTAACCCAATAAAAAGTAGATTTGAATAATAAAAGAAAAATCCAACAAGCAAAATTTCATCAAAATTGATGTAAAATAAAAGTTATGACATTTTAAAATTTTGCTTAATTTCACGAAACGTACATCCTGGTCCGTATGCAAATGAGATTGATTACGTTATCCACTATTTATTTCATTGTATGAAATATTCTCCTCATTGTCAGTGAAACAACAATTTATTCCTCCCTGAAAATGTGAAATTAGCATTGTTTAATACTACCGGTATATTTTTTAAAAACTATATGTTTCAGTAAAATTGGACCTTATTGTCAAATATGTAAAAATTGAAGTATTGTATAAATCAAACAATAAAAATTAAAAGAAATATTGAGCGAGGGACATTATCAATTCTCTCATTTTGAATTTAACTGAATTGTGCATAATGCTGTTTTGTGAAAAATAAGTGAAACTTTAACACATCATAACTTTCTTATTTTACATCCGATTTCGATGAAAATTTCAGCATGATACTAGTTTTTTTTTTCTCTCTATTAATTCAATCGACATTTTTCTGGGGTGGACTTGACCTTGGAGTTGTCTTAAAAGGAACAAAATCTTACAAAAGATCACTAGCAATGTGACAAACAACCAGCCTAAAGTAACCAAAACATGTTTGGTCAATAGGATATTAAGGATAGTTTACCTTTCTGGCTGCAACAACATCAGGACTGACCTCCATTACAATTGAGAGTTTGAAGAGGATATTAATGATAGTTTACCTTTCTGGCTGCAACAACATCAGGACTGACCTCCATTACAATTGAGAGTTTGAAGAGGATATTAATGATAGTTTACCTTTCTGGCTGCAACAACATCAGGACTGACCTCCATTACAATTGAGAGTTTGAAGAGGATATTAAGGATAGTTTACCTTTCTGGCTGCAACAACATCAGGGTCCCGTTTCTTAAAGGACTTGCAACTGTTGTAACTTTTCCATTATGGCAACAGGGCTCAGCAGCCAATCAAAATCAAGGTTACCATGGTAGTTGCCATAATGGCAAAGTTACAACAGTTGCAAGTCCTTTATGAAACGGGACCCTGGACTGCCCTCCATTACAATTGAGGGTTTGAAGAGGATATTAAGGATAGTTTACCTTTCTGGCTGCAACAATATCAGGACTGCCTTCCATTCCAATTGAGAATGTTTGAAGTGGATACTCCATTCCTGCTGCAACCATCTGCTTCATAACAAGGGATGATACTAAGCTAGAATCCAAACCACCTAATAATGAGATAAATATAAACTAGGTGAACATGTTTGGCACATTCTCCTTTGAGATAAGCTAGTCCTGAAAAGGACTACTTTGTTTAAATACTGTTCTATAAAAAGTTCTGCAAAAAATGTTTTGTCTTGGTGTTTCAAAAAATGTGTATGGTGTGCCCCTCAACGAGGGGCACATAAGCATATTGCTTTACGTCTCAACATCCAAGTAAATCCAAGTAAGTAAAACAGGTTATAGCCGAATTAGATTAATTTCAAAATAACATACATCAGCTTCAACTAACAAGTGCGATGCATTATGCAAAGCCATATACGGTAGTAGAAGCAGTGCTGAACTATTAATGTTCAGGTAGGTTTAATCTGTATGACCTCTGTGACCTTTCACCTCATGACCCCAATACATTTCTACCATATAAATCATTAAATACATATCTATAACATCACAAGTGGTTTATGGTTAATCATGTGTAAAGTCCTGGAGGGACCGAGATAAAGTGGATATTGGTAGAAGTGAAATGGAGAGGCAAAGTAGAGGTTAGAAAGAAGACTATCTTTATAAAGAATATGAGTGTAGTCCTTGAAAGGACTGTAAACAGCTTGAGTATTATGCACAATGAGAAGGCTGGTTGACTTGGAAAGATGAGAGAGGCTTGAGAAGAGAGAAGCCTGGCTTTAGTCAGGTAATGGAGCTGTAGAGCATGAGCAGGAAAGAAATCTCAAAGTTTGGGGCAGGTTGACTGTCTGTCATCAGGGGAGCGTTTCATCAACATTTTTGTCCGACAAGTTTTCAGATCTGACAACTTTCTTTGATTCTGATTGGTCGAGAGGCACTGTTGGTATGGCAACTGTTGGATAAAACGTCTGACAAATCCTTTCATGAAACTCTCTCCAGGCATGAAGATTTCTCTCATGCTCCTGCTCTACAGCTTCATTCACCAACTACAGCCAGACTTCTCTCATCTACTCAAGCCTCTCTTACCTCTCTAACTCGACCAGCTCCATTCACCAACTACAACCAGACTTCTCTCATCTACTCAAACCTCTCTCACCTCTCTAACTCAACCAGCTCCATTCACCAACTACAGCCAGACTTCTCTCATCTACTCAAACCTCTCTCACCTCTCTATTCTCAACCAGCGCCATTCGCCAACTACAACCAGACTTCTCTCATCTACTCAAACCTCTCTCACCTCTCTAACTCAACCAGCTCCATTCACCAACTACAGCCAGACTTCTCTCATCTACTCAAACCTCTCTCACCTCTCTATTCTCAACCAGCGCCATTCGCCAACTACAACCAGACTTCTCTCATCTACTCAAGCCTCTCTTACCTCTCTAACTCAACCAGACATCTAGTCAAGCCTCTCATCCTGCCTACAACTCAAGGTTTCCACTTCCGTCTCGTTCGCATTCCTTATAAGGACTAAACTCAATTCAAGATAGTCTTCTTCCTAATTTTTATCTCAGTCCTTCCATGACTTTAGAGATGTATCGTAAACCACTTCTGTGATTGTTCATACCACCATGCAAACCTTCAAACATCATTTAAAAAGTCAACATATAATACAATTTTGAAGTTTGAATAGTGACACTTATTTTGTCAAGAAACATTTGAATTGGCTCTAATATCATTTAAGCATGCTCATCTTCGAGCTGGAGTTTCTTAGATTTGTTATATTTATTCACAAGTATATTTACCTGACAACATGCATCCAATACGACGTGAACTCATCATTCGCTTTTTTACTGCTTCAGTGAATAAAGCACGGATGTTAGCATGGATGTCCTCATCTAATAAAAGATTTACATAAGATATTGTGAATACTAATATGATTTTGTATTGCATATTTTTAATTTCAATTAACTTTAAAATCTGCTTGCAAAAGAAATATACTTCTTTAAAGCGATAATGTCCCACATTAATCAATTAATTTTCATTCTTAATATTTGAGTTTTTATAAGATTTTGATGCTTCCAACACAATATGCTTAGATTTTGAAATACATTTCAACATTGCCATTGAATATACATCATTGTCTTATAATCTCTACCATACCTGAAAGTCTCACTTGGTCTACAAGTAGATTGTTCAATTCTCCACTTGGTTTAAACATCACTTGGTATGATAGTCACTTGGTTTAAACATCACTTGGTATGATAGTCACTTGGTGTAAACATCGCTTGGTATGATAGTCACTTGGTGTAAACATCGCTTGGTATGATAGTCACTTGGTTTAAACATCGCTTGGTATGATAGTCACTTGCTTTAAACATCACTTGGTATGAGTCACTTGGTTTAAACATCGCTTGGTATGATAGTCACTTGGTTTAAACATCGCTTGGTATGATAGTCACTTGGTTTAAACATCACTTGGTATGATAGTCACTTGGTTTAAACATCACTTGGTATGATAGTCACTTGGTGTAAACATCGCTTGGTATGATAGTCACTTGGTTTAAACATCGCTTGGTATGATAGTCACTTGGTTTAAACATCACTTGGTATGATAGTCACTTGGTTTAAACATCACTTGGTATGATAGTCACTTGGTGTAAACATCGCTTGGTATGATAGTCACTTGGTTTAAACATCACTTGGTATGATAGTCACTTGGTACGATAGTCACTTGGTATGATAGTCACTTGGTTTAAACATCACTTGGGATGATAGTCACTTGGGCTCACTGTTATAATCTAATGACCGGATGGTCCATTCTCTACTGTCTTTTTCACAATGTGACATTCACAAATATTTGGTTCATTATCTGTTCATACAATCATAAAGACTAGTGGTGCTCTACCATGTGAAAAAACAGTATACCTAACTAGAATACACAAAGTGGTAAATGGGCTAAGCAATACTTGGACCAAATAGTTAGTAAAAGGAACTGGATATAGAAGAACTAGGATTAGTCTATGTGGGTTGAGACCTAATACAAAGTAAACAAAGTGGATGTAGAAGAACTAGCAATATAATTACCTGATGGTTGAAGGCTGCCCTCTACTGATGCCCATTTTGGAGTTTCCTCAAAGGAATGGAATAGCTTGAGTTCTAATGGAGATACCTTACCACTAGGAAGGAGATTGAAGCTCTGGATATGGCCAGGAGGGAAGGGTCTGATTGTGACATCACGGTCATCACAGCCATGTAATAAACCAAGGAGACCTTTGAAAAATAAAACAAAAAATGCTCAAAATGTGATTGTACCTCATTTTAATGTACCCTTGTAAGTTCTCTTGCATATTACATTAACATACCTTGCTTTAAATAGTTGCATTGGTGTACTGTCGGATTTCTTTAGCTATCATTTTAAGATTTCCGGTAAATATATGTATGTGTTTATCCATTTTATGATAAGCTATAAACAATTTTGTTAATTGGTACATTCAAATTTCAAATTTTCCTTTTCATCTTGATTTTGAGCCATGAAGGGATAGAAATAGAATTGGTAGTGTTGTTCATTTGATTGAATTAATGTCTAATTTGTAAATCAATTTCTGTCAAAAATACATCCATACAAAACCTATTACCCTTAGCCTCTGAGCTCAAAGCCATGAATCCATCCTCGTTGACAAGATAAAATATTGGTCTCACTCCATAGGTGTCACGGGCAAGATGTACCTAACACAGAAATGAGATACGGTACAAAGAAAATAAACAACCAAAGAAATTAGTCTGTTTAACAGAATATATTATTAACCGTATCAGACATCTGAGCAGGGCAACTTTAATACATTGTTGCCTGCTTAAGACTGATAAAGTGGTTGGTCAATAAGTTTCCACTTGTTTAACCACAGAAAAATTTATTGCCCGCTATAAAGGAATGCGTGGACATGTAGTGGGCAATAAGGCAGAGAGCTAACATCCGCGTATTCTACACGTTTTTGTATGCGTCCTTGAATCGCGCAGTGCTATACGTCACAATGTTAATCGAATTGAGACAACCCTGGATACTGCGTCCTCATAATAATACCTGCCTTGGAACAATGTAATGTAACAAATTAATATCAATAAAACAGTGTTCAAAAGCTAATCTCAAATTCAGGGTTTCCAAGGCGATTTATCCAATGTACTACAATTACCATAGTTAAAAAGTATTGGTTAAATGGGCCAAGAAGTGGTAAAAAAGGATTTGTTGATAACAACAGAATGATATCAAACTAATAAGAACAGAATAATAAAGAGTACACCAAAATACATGTAGGTGCTGATTAAGAAATAAAAGAAGATATGAAAAGAAAAATCAACGTCTAAAAAAAGTGATTAGAAAATAAACAATATGAAGGGCACTAATAAGAAACATACACTGTATAAAGTGCATCTCAAAATATTAAGATTGATTTTACTTGTAGGCTCAAATGGAGATTTTTAAAAAGCCAATCAGCAATAGAGTGCCATATATAATCATGGGTTGTGTACATGTCTTTTGTGTGCATGAACACAAAACCGAAAAAGACATAACATCCAACTTGACTACATACATTGATTAAACATGTATACAATAATTTTTTTTTTAATGAGAATAAGTTTTCTAATAATGGACAATTCTCAAGACAATCTAAACTTTATAAATGTATGAGGTACATGAACAAATTTTGCTCTGTATTATAGTAATGTGAATGACATAATTTGTCACGAGTGTGACAATCAACTGTTTGTTGAAGATTTGATATAATCATTTTGTCAAATGCTTTTATACCATCAACTGCAAAGAAGAATGTGGCATGACATGATTGTTCTCATAACCAAGTTGATATCACATGTGAATCCATGCCAGGCGAGACAGATTTGTATCGTGAGAAGCGATGGAATGGAAACAATAATGAAAGCTCACTGTCACAGGGGGAGATCATGAAAATCACTGGACTATGAAGGACATTGTTCACTTCATAAGGGATACTATTATTATTACTTCTAATGGCAGCATATGGAAGGGGATTGCTAATTCAAAGCAAAATTATGTTAATTGGTGTGAAAAGACGGTTCACCAAATCATTCGGACATGATTAACAATTAAACTGTAGTCAATATATTACCCAAGCCCATTTTGTCCCTGGCAAGTCCCTGGTAGTTCAGACACCAACCCTTTTCGCGCTGATGTTGCAATCTTGCACACTTGTACAATTAAATTCAACAATCATAATAATTAGTTTTCTCCCCTACCTTCATATTAGATAAGCTAATATAAGGTAATAGTTCTTGGATAACATCTAAAAATAATAATTTTCAATGGTGTAATATGGAAATCTTGAATTTAAGAAAATAACATGGAAACAATTGTCATTATTTTCCCCCAAAAAAATAATGTCAGCGTGCAAAGGTTTAAGTATAAACATTAGTTGGATAAATATAGTATTATTTGATTGTAGACCTGTGTTTATAAGAGATTGTCAGCTTTAACAGTAGTTTTCAGCATTCCACAACATTTTCAACATTATAGGCCATTGTACTTCATTCTAAAACAACTCAATATTTGTTTCCAGACTGATCTTTATTTTGTACCATTATTATTTGATTGTAACATGCATATTTAATTTATTTTGAAAGTTGGGAATAGTTGTGGTAGTAAAAGTGAGTCGATCAATAGCAATATTGATTATTTACCTGTCTGTTGGCTGTATCAACAATGCACATAGCAAAGACACCATCAGCCATTGAAGCTGCATACTCTATTCCTCCTCTGATATATAGATGTAGAAGAATCTCACCATCAACACTGCTTTGCATTGGGAAACCATACACCTCACTCAGCTGTCATTATCAAACAAAATATTGATTTGTAAATTCAAAACTAACAACACAATTAAAGGTCACAGGCAATAACAATCATTGCGTACTTCATATACAGTTATGATAGTTCCACCATTATATTCTTTCTTCCCCTTGGAATTGGGGTGGAAGGTATTTGTCACAGATATTTAGTTTACTTTTTTTTCGTCCCCAACTTTCCAAGGCAAATGTATACAGAATTATGTCAATTTCCTTCCTTTGTCTATCTAGTTTTTTTTTTTTTTTTTGCTGAATAATAATAATAATAACAATAATGATGATAAAATAATAAAATAATAATCAACATAATATATAAAAATAACAATAATAATAATGACAACAATAATATGTATCAAGGTCTACCATATGTTTGTACCATTAATTCAATTCATTGATAATATACACTTATCATACAAGTATGTAATATTTCCTCTTGCTTGTTCTACATTACAGTTCATCAATTGTGAACTTTTTCTGCCAGCCAGCCCAGCCTGCACCTGTGTTTTTCTTTTCCTATTTCTTTTTTGGCCATAGTGCATCTGAAAAAAGTAATTGTTTCCATATGTTGGTACTTAAGGCAGATAAAATGAAAAACACCCTCAAACTTATTCCTGTTTATGATTTACAACTTTGCATCATATATCTGTTGAAAAACACATGAATTCTGACTCAATAAAAACAAGGTTAGCCTTTGAATGTCTAGCAGAATTGTGAGTCTGAGTCAAGGTTTGAAGTGCTTCACATTGTAATTTCAAGAGATGATAAAAAGAGTCAATTCTCTGTAAAAGTCTGGTCCCGCTTGCCAATGGACACAAAACGTATTCATAATGGATACAGCGGAAAAGTAAAATTTCAGGGTGGCTCCATCCGTTTTCATCTACAGACAATAGACAAAATGGGCAAAAAATGAAATCAGTGGACGGATGCATGCTCCATGGATATAGAGCTTATGAAACACGTATGCAAATAGTACACAATGGATACATAATGTTTTCCAACCTTAAACTGCAAGTAGATCTACAACCTTTTGGTTTTAATACGAATCACTTGGTCTAATTACCAGTTTGTCTAGAATATTCACTAAAAAGTGAAAATTGAAAATGAGAATTAGACTAAGCAGGTATAGTGTCGACCAAACAATAATTAAAGCAAATAGATCAGGGGCGCCGAGGAACGGTTTTGAAGGGGGCTGAGCTGAAAGGGGGGGGGCTGACCATGCAAAAAATCATAATCAGATGGTTATCTTTACGTTTTTGTACACGGTTTTTGGAAAAAAGTGCGGTTCCGCACCCCTGTAGATAGCAGACCAAATGGGTTTATAGTATGAGATCATCTTAGAAGTAGATCAAATGCATTACAGTACATTATATGTAAACTAAGTAAGATGAACCAGAATGGCACTAAATACCTTACGATAGTTGTAGATCTCTCCATTATAGAGCAATGTGAGATGAGGGAATCCATTGATGCGGAGCGGCTGCATCCCAAAAATGTTACCAACGATGGCCAGACGATGAAAACACAGACAGCAGTTGTTAAACTTTGGGATGCTCTCAACCCGAAACGAATCAGGACCACGATGTTCAATCTTTAGTGCACTCCCTAGATGTCTGTGGACATCCACATCACTCCCAAACAATGCCCAAATACCACACATCTTAAATTCACTGTTCGACCTGAAATGAAAATAAAAATTAATATTACACTGCACAGCAAAGTCAAATTTTGATGACTGTCTCCACAACCTTATAACCTCATCAGGATGTGATTGTTTGGCAAAGTTAAAAAACAAGGGGGTACAGATTCCAAATTTCATCATATTTAAGGAAAAGCTAAATTCATGGTTAAAAAAATTACTAACTTTGTAACAATTCAATAAAAAAAAAGCAACAGAATATTTACTAGTAGATTTTGAAAATGTTTTGTGTGGAAAATTCTTATTTTGCACAAATAAACACGTTTATCATGACTAAAATTCATGGTGTCCCCTACCAAACTTAAAGGTCAAGTCCACCCCAAAAAAATGTTGATTTGAATGAATAGGGATAAATCAAACAAACATAACGCTGAAAATTTCATCAAAATCGGATGTAAAATAAAAAAGTTAGGCATTTTGAAGTTGCGCTTAGTTTTCACAAAACAGTGATATGCACAACTCAGTGACATGCAAATGGGTCAGTCGATGATGTCCATCACTCACTATTTCTTTTGTTTTTTATTATTTGAATTATACAATATTTCATTTTTTACATATTTTACAATAAGGACCAACTTGACTGAACCATACATGTATATTATTAAACAAGGCTAATTCTACATGTTCATGGAGGAATTAATCGTTGTTTTCCTTGACAATGAGGAAAAATTAGAACATTTTATATAATAAAATACAAAAGAAATAGTGAGTGGATGACGTCATCGGTCTCCTCATTTTGCATACCAACCAGGATGTGCATATAACTGTTTTGTGAAATTAAAGGTCAAGTCCACCACAGCAAAATGTTGATTTAAATAAATAGAGAAAAATCAAACTAGCATAACACCGAAAATTTCATCAAAATTGGATGTAAAATAAGAAAGTTATGGCATTTTAAAGTATCGCTTATTTTTCACAAAACAGTGATATGCACAACTCACTGACATGCAAATGAGTCAGTCGATGATGTCCATCACTCACTATTTCTTTTGTTTTTTATTGTTTGAATTATACAATATTTCATTTTTTACAGATTTGACCATAGGGAACGACTTGACTGAACCATATAGTATTAAACAATGCTGAATCCATATATATAGGGAGGAATTAATCACTGTTTCACCTGACAATGAGGAGAAAATTAGAATATTTCATATTTCATATAATAAAATACAAAAGAAATAGTGAGTGGATGACGTCATTAGTCTCCTCATTTGCATACCGACCAGGATGTGCATATCACTGTTTTGTGAAAATTAAGTGAAACTTTAGAATGTCATAACTTTCTTATTTTACATCCGATTTTGATGAAATTTTCAGTGATATGCTAAGCTTGTTGGATTTATCTCTTTTTATTCAAATAATTTTTTTGTTGGGGTGGACTTGTCCTTTAAGCGAAACTTTCAAATGTCACAACTTTCTTATTTTACATCCGATTTTGATGAAATTTTCAGTGTTATGCTTGTTGGATTTTTCTTTTTTATTCAAATCAACTTATTGTTGGTGGTGGACTTGTCCCTTAAAGGACAAGTCCACCCCAACAAAAAGTTGATTTGAATAAAAAGAGAAAAATCCAACAATCATAACACTGAAAATTTCTTCAAAATCGGATGTAAAATAAGAAAGTTATGACATTTTAAAGTTTCGCTTATTTCACAAAACAGTTCTATGCACATCCTGGCTGGTATGCAAATGAAGAGACTATGACGTCATCCACTCACTATTTCTTTTGCATTTTATTATATGAAATATGAAATATTCTAATTTTCTCCTCATTGTCAAGTAAAACAACGGTTAATTCCTCCCTGAACATGTGGAATTAGGATTGTTTAATACCATATGGTTCAGTCAAGTTGGTCCTTCTTGTCAAATCTATAAAAAATGAAATATTGTATAATTCAAACAATAAAAAACAAAAGAAATAGTGAGTGATGGACATCATCGACTGACTAACCTAGTTATGCATATCACTGTTTTGGGAAAAATAAGCGAAACTTTAAAATGTCATAACTTTCTTATTTTACATCCGATTTTGATGAAATTTTCAGCACTATGCTAGTTTGATTTTTCTCAATTTATTCAAGTCAGAATTTTTCTGGGGTGGACTTGACCTTTAATTTTGGTCATTGACACTGGGCAAAATCAATTAGCTGGACATTTATACCAAACCAAGTCAAGCCCTTGTTTTCCGTTCGGTTTGGTTCGGAAGTTTGGTTCAGTGAACTCCCATTTGGTTCAGCTACAGCACTATGTACAGTGTACTTTAAAGCTTTGGTTGTCAAATTAAATTCACAGAACAAACTTGACAGAAAGTTTCAACCCTGTAAAACTGATACATAAATAATCATATAATGTGACTGACAATGTGAGCATTTGCCAATATGCCTTCCCCTCAACCCCCCCCCCCTCCCTGGAAATTAGAGGATGGGTACATGTTAACAATAAGTTGATTTGAATAAAAAGAGAAAAATCAAATAATCAAATTGAAAGTTTCATCAAAATTGGATGCAAAATAAAAATAATTCATAGACTTTGTACAACATCAACCACTTACTGTAATTGCATTGAAATACATGTAATATTTATTAAAATTTTTCTCCACATTCATCGTCATGTGAAACAAATGTTTATTCCTCTCTGAACATGTGGAATTACTATTGTTTTTAAATTTTTTGTTCAGTCAAGTTGGTCCCCGATGTCTGTAAAAATTGAAATATTTTCTTTTTATTCAAACAATAAAAAAGAAAGAAATAGTGAGTAAATGACATTAACAACTTCTCATTTGACTATCACTGAGTTGTGCATATTTAAAACTGTTTTGTAAAAAATAAGCTAAACTTTAAAATGTCATTTTTATTTTCATTTACTACTGATTTTGATGAAATTTTCAGTGTTATGTTAGTTTAATTTTTCTTTCATGAATCAAATAAACAATTTTCTTGTGTAAAGTTGACCTTTAAAGGGATGGTCCAGGCTGGAGATATCTATATCTCAATAAATAGAGGAAAATTCACAAAGCAGAATGCTGAAAATTAGATCAAAATCGGATAACAAATAACAAAGTTATTGAATTTTAAAGTTTTACATTATTCCGGTGAGACAATTCTAATAATAATAATAATAATTGGCATTTATATAGGGCTTCATCAATCTACGACTGTTCAAAGCGCTTGACAATTATTATTACCCGGTCACTGGATTCATAGCATTTCAAGCAGCCTGTTAGGCGCAAACTTGCTAAACCAATCACAATGATGGTTGTTTCCTATCCGTACCCAATTAATGTAGCACCTGGGTGAGAGTGGCAATGTGTGGATTGACGCCTTGCCAAAGGGCGCTAGGCCATGGTGGGATTCGAACACACGACCCTCTAATTACAAGGCGAGAGTCAGAGCTGCTACACCACGGCGCTTCTAGGAATGTCTTTATGAATATCCACACTTGTTCTTTTGTATTTTATTATATGAAATTAGGTTTATTCAAATATTCAAAAATTTTCTACCAAGAACTAAAATAATTAGATTGAAACTGATTAAGGGCATTAGTTATTTACTGCCGCAACTTATTTCATCACAATGGTGACACATCATTTACATATGCATGAAAAAAATGAAACATTTATGATTTTATATAATAACATAAGAAAAAGGAAAGTGGGGCTGTGACATCATCAGCCCACCTAATGAATATTCATGATGAAGTGTTTTCACAAAATATTGATGAACTTTAGAATTCAATAACTTTGTCATTTGTTATCCGATTTTGAACTAATTTTCAGCATTTTGCTCTGTGAATTTTACTCTATTTATTTAGATATGAATATTTTAAGCCCGGACCATCCCTTAAATAAGGGCCAGATATATAACGACATATGATTATGCTAACATAACCCTTTACAAAATACAAATGCCAACTTTATAGATCACACTTCAATGGAGTGCCACTTGCAAACTCGTTTTTTTTACGTTCTTGTACAAGCTATGGCCAATAACACCTAATATTTTTTGCATTAAAAAATGGTTTATCATCTTCTCTCTTTTATCAAATACATTTAAATGATTTTATTTTTTTAATTTTTTTTTCAAGCCGTAACTAATTTTGAAATAATCTTTTTTTTTGAGAGGAAATCTATTTAAATATCTACTTATCTAAATCTATTTATATCTACTTTAATAGTGTGGTATGAATGTATTGAGTAGCGAATAGTTGTTTTATCATCCAAATGGGCCTTTACCAAGTTGATAGCTCCATGCCTTTACTATTAAAAGTCCCTGAGTTATTTATGGGTAAATTATGAGGATATAAAAATTATAAGAGGCTTAAAAATATAGCATCTTTATGCTCTTGAAGCTGATCAAATTATTTCCCCAACTATGGCTTAAAAAGAGAAGGTGACTTTCACCTCTCCTGTTGTCCCGACATCCACCTGCCATGTAACACACACGTGCATCTCCCATGCAGAATAGTCATATGGTCAAGGTTGACCAACTCACAAAGGGGATCTCTGTGTGGTGCATATACTCAACTGCACTTTGATACTTGGTATCACTATCATATTATTACACCGGCTGTAGCTGAGCCGCCATATTAATAGGCGCTAAAGCGTTCAAGGAAAATCCTACCGGGTACCCATTCACCTCACCTGGGTCGAGTGCAGCACAATGTGGATAAATTTCTTGCCGAAGGAAATTATGCCATGGCTGGGATTCGAACCCTCGACCCTGTTTCAAAGTCCGGAGACTAATCTACTGGGCCACAAAGCTCCAAATTGGGAGGTACTTCCATATGGTTTTATATCCTACATTGATTAAATCCTGTATAGTGATTCAATGGTTCAAAAAGCATCATGTGACCAAACATATTTCAACTATAATGTTGCATGATGTCAGACCTCAATATATTTTTCGCTATACCAATATTCTGACGTCATTATTTATAAAACTGGATATTTAGCTAAACTCTCAGGCGCACTGGCCAGTGAGCTGTCTCTCACGGGAAGTCCTGTGATGCGTCGGCGCAGGGACTAATCCGTGTTCCCATGAGCACGGTGGCTTGGAGAAAAGTAGGTAATTCAACACAAGTAACCAGACTTTGCAATCTCAGTGCATAGATTTTGGTTTTAAATTATCAAAAGTAGGATATAAAACAAATAAATCAGGCATTTCATTTGAAAGCATAGTGGGATTATAAACCCTCGGTTGAACTGGCAAAACTATTATATCAGTATTAGCAACTGCAATACCAACCTCGGATAAACTTTCTCAAACAGGGAATAATATTCCTGGTATTGCATCGCAATTTGCTCCACATTTTTTAAAGATAAACAGTCAGTCCGCAAGCCCCTGTGTTAATGAGCAAATGAGCAAGATTTATCCAAGTCCTCTCGTGGCTGAATTCATGTCCCTGCAAAATCTCGTGAATTGTGAGACTTTCTTTCTCAAAGAATTTAACCACTTTCTCCTTGAGTAATATTGATTAATTTTGTACCATGGGCAAGAGTAAATGTTACTCTTTTATATTGGTCATTTCTTTTGAATGAAATATTTTGATAAATAAGTGATTTTTTTACCTGCAAAGATACATCAAACAGAATTTACTTCCTCTGTTTTCACTTGCAAATTGTGCAACATTTTGTGCTTTAGGCACCAACATTATTTATATCACCAGAAAGCTCAAACTCTTTACTTTCTTACAATGTCACTCTTGTAATGTGGCATCTTTTAGATGGGTCAGCAGCCAGCTTTTTCCATCAAGATGCAAGACGAGATTTCTGAAATTTCTGAGTAACATAAAATCCAGAGTTCTGATTGGCTGAATAATGTTTACAGAACAACTGGCGCGGGTAATTTGAAGAGATTACCACATGGTGAGTGTGACCTTGCAGAGGCCCAGTGTGGGGAACATTGGAATTTGCGTGGGTTTGTGGTCTCTATGACCAATCAGAGCGCAGTATTCTTGTTTTTGAGCTGCTAAATGTACTTGGCCTATGAAAAGCTGGCTGCTGACCCATCTAAAATACATCTTCTTATAAAAATTATATCATATTAAAGCTTAGATCTTCAGCTTTATCATGATTTAAAAATCATTTGTGCCCAAACAGAAATTAAGTGTGAAAACAACAACTTTTGTTGCATGAAAAAAAAATATTTTGTTTCATGATTTAGATCAAAAGTTTTTCCTATATTACAACATCCTTTAAAAAATCAAAACACATGACCTGAAAGAATGATTCTTCTTCTTTACAAAGATATCAAAAACATGAAATTTGGTCAATATTTAGAGCAGCAATGGCCGAATAAAAAGAGGTGTTTTGGTTCGCACCAAGCTCATTAACTATGCAAAAACCCTCTAGTCATGAATATCACTTGGATAAAAGAAGCTACTTTTTCAGGGCTTGCGGACTGACTGTAAATGCCAGTTGTGGTAACGATTTCAAAATGAGTTCGTACAGAATCCAATAAAATGACCACCAAAGTGTCTGTTAATATACATGTATGCCAAAGAATTCTGAAAGAAATTGTGTAATTGCTGAGAGATTAGCAAATAAGCACAGGATTCGGGTCAAGTGTCGGGCCGACATTTAAAGGAATAATAATACACTGTCCCACGTGCGCTTATCTGTGTTGGTGATCTTCAGTGTGAACATTTTCCAGCGTAGATTTCAAGATTTCACAAAGTTCAGTTTATGTAACTACCAGATCTATATCCTCGATGATATAGTGACAATTACCGGTAAGCCTGGTTTTACAGACTTTCTCGTGAATTCACTGTTTACTGCAACTACTTCCATTTATCTTTAAAGACTGCTACGCAGAAAGTCTTTTGTATAGCATATTTCTACATACAGTGTAGGACTGTACATTACTTACCGGTAGTTGAGAGCTTTTCTCTTATGACCAGATATGCTATTCAAATTTGTAAAGCAAAATTATTCCATGTCAAAGCCTGATATATAGTGTAAATCAAATTGCAATAAAGCTATTAATACTAGCATGTTTAATTCGAAAACTTCTTAGGAAATTATCATTCTTATACTGATAAATGCACACTTTGATGAATTCAAATGCAGATTGAAACTTGTTACAGACTTAAGGCAGATCCAGGATTTTCCTTAAGGGCAGGGCATATTTTTTCAAGGAAATTATGACAAGGGAAAAAAGGTCCTCACTTCTGCATGCACAACATATTGGGACATATTCCAATTAATAGAATTAAACATATTTGTTGCGACTTTCAAAAGGAAAGAAAGGGATAGGGTTTTGATTTTTATGTTAGGTAATACATTAGGCTTAGGATATGCAGCTTGAGCTAAAGCCGGGGGAATAATAACATTGCGCCTCGGAATAGAATATTTCAAGATAGATGGCACTGCATAAATGCCTATTATTATTATATGGTAATTGTTTACAAATCAAGGATTGCAGTTATATGGGCATGATCGGCCTAGTCACTCATTCAAGTGTGTGGAATAATTACAGCGGAGTAATTGTCGCCGGAGCAAATGTCATGGAACCAGGCCTACATTATTGTATAGTTCTAACTACATGTCGCTAGTTTTTTTTTTTAATAATACTTAAGATCACAAAATCACAATTGAATCAAAATTCATACAAAACTTTTTAATTGATTATTCCAATTTTATTAGACATCAATCTCTCAATATTTCTTTCATAATTTACAATCACTAAGGGATTAGTAATAAATTCTTCTACAAGTTCTAACGTTGGAAATCTTTCTAAATATATATTATAGATCTATAACGTTAGACTAACCCAGGGAACTCCGGCCCGCTTTGCGGGCCGGAGCCCATTAGGACTTTACCGTGTAATAGGAGGTGGACATATACTCTCTTAAATGGGGTCGCAATTACATGTAGCACTAAAAATAAAAGGGGAAAATATAAATTAAATATAAATAAAGAACTTTTCCTTTTTTTGAGGGTCCAGTTTGTGCCTCGATGTCAGGATTCTGTGTCTCACGATAGACCTTCATCCACATAATCGAGGTAAGTGCATAATTTACATTTTCCCCTTTTATTTTTAGTGCTACATGCTATTGCAACCGCATTCTACCCCATTATGGAGAGCATATGTCCGCCTCGTATTACATGGACGAGTCCAGGGGCCGATTGCATGAAAGGGTCTTTCCAAGGACCGTCTTCCGTGTCGCCCATCTTTTATGATGCGCTGTATGCGGGATATCTCTGGAATTAGGGACAGTGATTTTCCGCGATCGCGGAAAACGAACGGAATTCACGGAATCGGCCTTTTGAAACGGAAAGTGGCTTTTCAAACGGAAAATCACGGAAAACATGTTTTTTCTCAAAATGCACAAAATAGCAACAAAAATTACTCCCAAATCCTCAATAGAATACGAATATCAACTGGAAAAAACACGATCTCACTTTGCTACAACAATCATGACAATCAACACATCGCACCTACACTCGAGCCCCTCGATCGTATCTAAATTAGTTTACACTCACGTCTGCATATAAGGCAGAATACGGCCGTGTGTTGCTGCCCTCTGCGTTCGGTCATAATATCATGATCACGGTGATTCAACAAATCCAAAATGGCGGATAGGAGGAAGTCGTCGACTGATCAAAACCATGTCCGAAAAGTCCCCAAATCAGTGATAAAACCTCATTTAACCATAAAATAATGCTAATAGTAATAATATGAAAGGTGAGGATTTATTTATGTTGATAGTTTTTTAGCTCGAATCTCTTTGATTTAAATGAATTTTAAAGCGATGATAGTACATTGGCAGATGCAAATTTTGACAGCGCTAGCATTTTGACATCATCGCGTATTGGTTTTCTATGTAAACGGAATCGTCACTTTTTCATGTACACAAAGTCTATGGGGAAACGGAATATCCGTTTCAGACATCCTGAAACGGAATTTGAGATTTTCTGAAACGGAAAAGGCAATATTTAGAAACGGAAAATCACTGTCCCTATGGAATGTATGATAAACAAATAAAATTTGTTAGCTAATATTTAAATCAATTTGTATACAATTTCATGATATATCACATTATTTTATAAACAGAGATTTTGTTTACTTAAACGGATGAATAAAATATGTTTGCAGGTAATTTATTGAAAATGTGTTTCACATGGCGCATCATAATAAATGGTCGACATGAAAGACGGTTCTTGCAAAGTCAAAGACCCTTTCATGCAATCGGCCCCTGGGCTCCGGTACTCGCTCACTGCAACCATCCTGCCTGTGGGGAATCTACAGGTATCTACATATGCCAATGCTGTACAGAGCACACACTTTAAAAAATCATTAAAATATCACTTTTGTGACCAAAATTACTAATTTCCATAGAGTTGCAATTCATTATTCATTAGTAACTTGGGAATAATTTTTGTATTCACCAGAGCGCTCAAAAACTTGAATTTTGGGCATAATTTTGTGTAAGCCCTCTATTGGTGGAAAGTAATATGGCAAGAAAATCTTCATTTTTCAATCTCTATTTTTAATTAAGAAAAAAATAATTAAAAAATCAAATTTACTTTAGAGCCAAGTTATATGATGAAAAGCTGTATTGGAAACTGATAGTGTAAAAAAATCAAGCATTTGTCCCAAAGAAAAAGAGAAAATAGCCAAACATTGCCAACCTTATTTTGCCACACATGGAGATGTAACTGAGAACAAGGTTATATCCCGGGGGGGGGGGGGGGGGGACTCAGTATATAATGCAGTGAGTATGTACCGCGGAGGGGACCCCCATTTTCACACTCAAATTTCCGTTCCAAGGCATAGCATTTTTGTCTTATTGAGCAAAAGAACAAAGAAAGCCGCTCCAAAGCATATAATTTTCTTCTTATCGCGTATCGAGACAAAAGAAGAAAGAAATCCGCTCCAAAGCTTCGCATATTTTCCGTTACGCCGTTCCGTCCGCATTGATCTGCTACAATAAGCCGCATTTTTTGTGAAAAGCGGCCGCAGAGTGCTGTCCGACCATCCCCTCTGCGCTAGCGCACCCGGGCCGCCGGGCTAGCTGCATGAACGTTCCATAGGGATGCATACGCAATCACACGCAGGCGACCCGTTCCAAGGACCCCCCGTTTTCACAAACATTTGTAGTTCCGAGGACCCTCCTTTTTACAATAAGCACACTCCAAGGCCCCCGTTTTTGTCTCGCCCACGGCACATACCCACTACTTTTTTGGTCGAGTCCCCCCCCCCACGGGGTTATATCATAACCTTGTTCATTGAAGGAGTGGGCTCCGTGGGTTGACGTTAAACCTAATGTAGTCGTAGAGCCGTAGATCTAACGTTAGGCCTAGCTAACGTTAGAGGCTTTTTAACTGATTAATCTAACGTTAGTCTCCAGGCCCATACTAAGTAATAGTAATACTATTCATAGTCATACATTATCATATGATTATGAATCTCATGCAGTCATGAAAACATATAGAGCTAAAGTAAAAACTTATTTGCCCCTCGACATGATTTTTTTTTTTTACAACAGTCAACATTTCTCAAAATAATTTGAGGAATTTATAATAAACATAGGCTACACACAAACAAAAGAAACTATATGACTTTTACTCCGCCACGCACGCTCCACCCATATCACTTACCACACCCCCTCCCCCGGTGAGAGAGACGAGACCGCGCAGGACACCCGAGCCGAGCCGAGCGAGGTAACAATCATTTCCCAATCCCATATTCATCTCTGCAATATTTCAATCTGTATTTGCACATACAATTCAGAAAATATTTCTTAATACATGAACAACATAAATGTAATTGTTTAATGGTAGATTAGTTGTAATAACTTACTAGAATTCACTGTAAAGAATATAACCAGGACAGGTCCAGGTTGCAGCACGATTGAGCTGACAATGATACCGCGCCGGTGCGTGATATATACGGTATGATGCCGATGGCATGCAGCACACACACACAAAATACACGTGCGCTGCTATTATGCCTGTAAACACATGTGGCTTAGTCTTTAAAATTAAACTTATTTTCCCTTTTTTAACAATATTCTAAATTTAAACTAAGAATAAGTGATAACATGAACTGCAATACTTGCGAAGAAAATTCGTTCTTACATTATTGTGACAAGCAATTTTCATTTTAAGATTCTGGGTAAGACTGCAAAAATAATTTCCAAACTGATCACTTGACTGTTAAAAAAATGTCTCAAGCCAAGACTTCATTGGACGATTGCATCAGTATTATTGCATCACTTTTGTATATCGACATCCGGATGGTGGGGGTATCACAGGCCCGGGGGGGGGGGGGGGGCAACTGCTTAGCCAGGATTTTCATTTTGGAGGGAACAATGACAATGATTTTATTTACCCATGTCACCCTAATTCGGGTATTGGGGACACTATCAAAGAACATAACATATTCAAAATCATGCATTTCAATTATATTTACAAAGTATTTACAAATAAAAATTGAGAAAGAAGCTGTTGAAAACTGCTTATCTAATAAAAGAGAGCCAATTGAGTAAATTAGAGAGTCAAAAGGGGCCTAAGCTTTCGATCCTAGCAGAATCTTCTTCTGAGGCAAAATTACAAACATATAAAGTGGAACAGACATTTAACAGCAACACTATAAGGAGACAAAAAGGGCATTATCTAGAGAGTTGTGACGACCAATCAGATTAGATCGGGATGATGAAAGCAAAGGAGTAAGCAGACACGAATACCCTTTTTACACAGGATTTTCTTAACCCCGGACTATCGCTAACCCCGTACTATTCAACTGATAATCAATATCTCAATATCAATATCAATATCTCATGTAATTCATGAAAATCAATTACTATGAAAAATTGAAGGAAAGTGAGATATATAAATAGATAGACGGTTAGATAGATAGGTAGATAGATAGATAGATAGAAAGAAAGATAAATAGATAGAAAGATATATAGGTAGAATGAGAGAAAGTTAAAAAATAGAAAGCAAACAGAAACAAAGTGGGGGAAAGGCAATAAAAATAAATAATGAAAAAATGAAAGCTAGAGTATACAAAACAAATTAATGAACCAGAACGAAGAAAGAACGAAGTAAAAACAGCACAATACTACTCCCATTGATCTCTCAGTGACTACTACTGGTGTCAGCAAGACGCGAGATGGCGTTATTCCACTATTCTTCATGGTGGCTTTACTTGTCAATGAGGTGAGTGACTAAACTCCTCAAAAAAGTTTGGAAATCTGACTTTGATCGATAATCAAAAATGAATCAATTGAGATATTGATTGTCAGATTCATACCCTATTTTGCATTATCTGGCGATAGATGCTATTCTGGTTATATAGATATGTGGACGAAGAATTTACACAACAATAATAAATCAAATCCAATGCGTTGATATATATATATTCAAATCATGAAATTGTGATTTATTAATAAAATATCTTCAGTTGGTTTTCTCCAACCTTTTCAGAATGAATATTATCTCATTGATTTCCACATGAAAAATTAAACAATATAATCTCCAATTACATAAATAATATACATGCAAGCTCAAATGTAAATGCTTCAATCTGACCTAAATATTCAGATGACAATCTATCAATCATGCTCCCAAATAGTGAATTGTGTACATAACCACTTCCCAGTTCTTCCTACGAAAAACAATTATTCCTTTTTGGTATAAGTAAACTGGTGTACTGCAATAATTTAAGTGGCCAACTTATACTTGAGCTCATGATTTAGATTACTATAAAATCTCAAAGAAATTGCTAATTGCGCTGTATGATTCTGCAGCTAAATCAATTAACAAAAACATAAGTATCCGCGAACGTTATCAACTCATATGGACTATTCTTACATCAGGCCTTCAATGAACACATGTCGCGTTCCATCCTCGACGAAAGCTGGTCGTAGTGATTATAAAAACTACACCGATGCTACGCGTCTAGTAGACGGAGACTCGCATCTTGGCGGTTGAACAGAGTCCATCCTGGAGGACTTGTCCCAGAATTAGAATTCGAATCATCGGAACCCAGCTGCCTGACCGCTGTTAAAAACAATATATATATATATACAGCCTACAGGTCACAGCATAAAGTTGAGATTATTCTAAATATAGATATAAATATAATCTTCTTTAAAAAATTTTATGGCATGACATACCGGAACATTTGTGATAAATCAGGAAAATAACATTTTATAATCGTAAACTGCACCAATATGAATATTATAACTGGATCACATCATCAATTTAAACCAAAAACACATATTGCCTGGTAAAGCTACATATACAAAGTGCAGGTTTATTCAAGAAACATAGACATGCTTCTATTCCTTTTATCAATTTTCTTTCAACTGAAAATAACCTAAATAGGATAAATTAAATGGCTCCTTTTCCAATATCTATGAAGGAAAACAAAACATCTGCCCATATAGCACATTCTTACTTATCAGGGCACATTATTCTCTTTACAAAGCAAAACCCTTTAGCAGGTTGACTTCTTTATGGCAAAATGATATGAATATATACATGTATATAGCAAAAATATAAAATACATCAAATGATCAAATTTAAATTAATCAAATTACTCAAATGGTTACTTCCACTCATCTTTAGCAAAATATGAACTTAACCAATTGCCTATAATGATTCTGAGTTTAGTTCGGGTGCCACGCCCTATTTCTGGTTGATATACATTAAAAGGAACAACTATGGATGGATCGAAGAAATATTGCTAAAACGGGTAAATATACCTTACTGGTGTCAGAGCCATGTTGTGGAGCTATAAGAGGAGTCTTCTTCCTGGCCTGTCTTGCCCGGTTTTCCATCGATGCCAACCCAAAATATATAAGTATTTAGGTGCTGTACATCTCTACTCCTCAATCACTCACTCAGTACACTGACTGTCAAAATTGCTCATGATAATAATAATAATAATAATAATAACGTCATATTTTACCCAGGGAAGCCACTTTAGTTTTGAAAACGTTTCTCCCAGCGGGCCCTGCTTTACAGGGCTTCTCGACATAAACACATTTTCTACTAGAACTTTGCAATGTAGGGCCTTTCAGTGTCTGGATGATTCGATGATAGTTCAATTTATAAGCCTAATCTAATTATAAAACTCAAATTCATCAAGAACATATCACACTCCTCTCAATCATGGAAATTAGAAAGAAATCACCATAGAAATATTATACTAATCTAGAGCCTTATTTTCACAGGTCAGAGAATTTTTTATTACATACAAGTCATGTACAGGTTAGATTCACTTTAGTATTCTATAGGTCAGAGAACTTTCTATAAACAAGTTGGAATGTTTGATGGAATTCAGTTCATCTGCTCAGTCTTTGTAAATTTCACTTCTTTGTTTAGACATGGATGCTTCAATGATTCTCTGTGCAGTCATGTTCTCTGTTACAGACATTGATACACTGCCCTATTTATGAATCTAACGTACCTGTATACAAAATATACACTATACACTCTTTGCTGATTGGTCATTAATTTGTTCTATGTTTCATGTAATGTGGATAGAGTGTATGTCCGCCCATCAGAGGATACAATATTTGCTTAAAAGGTTGGTCAATAATTATGTGAGATGATTTTGGAAAGGAGAGGGGAATAAAGTGGGTCTTGTGCTCTTGGGCAGTTCTACCCTAATCTTGAACTGAGAGACTTCTGTCTTAATTTGTTAAAGGGATGGTCCAGGCGCTAGAAATATTTATATCTCAATAAATAGAATAAAATTCACAAAACAAAATCACGAAAATTTGATCAAAATCGGGCAACAAATAAAAAAGTAATTGTATTTCAAAGATTTGAATTATTCCGGTGAAACGGTTCTAGGCAAACCTTTACTAGGTTGGCTGATGATGTCATATCCCCACTTGTTCTTTTGTATTTTATTTTATGAAATAAGATTTATTCAAAATTTTTCTACCAAGAACTAAAATAAATAAATTGACAACTGATCAAGTACATGAGTTATTTACTGCCGCAACTTATTTTACTATAATGGAGACACATATTCAATTCAATTCAATTCAATCTTTATTTCGCAAAATAAGATAAAAATACAAAGAAACATCAAATAATGTGATTAGATAATAAAATAAATTGCGTGGCTTTCCATGAAGGTTATATGAAACCTGTAAGGCTGGATCGCCAAAACATAGTAAAACGACAACAATATTGAATAAAAAAAAACAGAATGTCATATCATCATAGTAAATACAATGTAGGAAAAAGGAGGAAAAAAACAACAACAAAGAATACAAAAAGACACAAATCGAAGGAGGGGGGGGGGTAGATATGGTACAAGTAATGCATTGATATCAACTGCGAAAATTAATAATCATTTACTAGAAAATTTTTGTACTGTTTTCTAAAGGATGATATAAATTGTGAATTAGTTATTATTTGGGGAATCTCGTTCCATTGTTTGGGACCTACATAACTCAATGATTTAGCTTCGTGACTAGACTTGATAGACCATAAATGAAATTTATTGGAAGAACGGGTATTATGATTATGAACTTGATTATTGTATTGAAAAAGATCTGAAAAAGGAGTGGGTAACAACCTCTTCTTGTACTTATACATAAATATTGCGAGTTCTTGCTTATTAATATCATATATATTAAGTAAAGACAATTTCTTAAATAAAGGTGCGGATGGTGCTAGGTAATGGGAATTGGTAATTATTCTTAAACATTTCTTTTGAATTTTGAATATTGAGTCCAATTCATGTGAGGTTACATTGGTAGCCCAGACAATATTGCAATATTTTAAATAAGGGAAAATTATGGAATGGTATAGAGTTATCAGATTTTTATGAAGTAAACTATGCTTAAGTTTGTAAATTAAACCAGTATTCCTACTTATCTTATGTAATACATTTATCATATGGTACTTAAAACTCAAAAGATTATCCAATGTGACACCTAAAAAGTTAATGGAATTACTTAATTCGATACGTTTATTGTCGATATAAATGTGAATATGAGCGTTGTCAATTGGATTATAATTATTAGATTTGTCAGTATGGGTTCGTGTTAAAGATTTATTTTTATTAAAATAGATGCATCTAGTTTTATTGATATTCAGGGACAACTTATTTGCTTTCAACCAGTCGGAAACATTTTGGAGTTCATTGTTCAGGATGTGGATGGTATTATTTAAATCTTTAGAAGAATAAAAAATACTTGTGTCATCAGCAAATTGATAAAAGGTTAACAAATTAGATGACTTACAAAGGTCGTTTATATATAAAAGAAATAACAAGGGGCCTAAAATTGATCCTTGCGGTACCCCAACGGAAACATTTAATGAAGAAGATAAGACACCGTGGACAAATGTATGTTGAACCCTATTTAAAAGATAATCCCTAAACCAGTCTAACGCGATCCCTCGAACTCCATATTAAGTTTAAATAAAAGTAATGAATGGTCCATAGAATCGAAAGCTTTAGATAGATCTAAGAAGACCCCAATTATATGTTCGTCAGCAATAAATGAATTCATTATTTTTTCTTTAACTTTTAAAAGAACATGCTCACAGGAATAAGTGGGTCGAAATCCGTATTGAGAATCACTTAAGATATCATTACTGTTTAAAAACTTATGTAATCGATTATATACTAGTCGTTCAAGCAATTTGGAGAAACATGGTAAGAGGGATATTGGTCTATAATTTACAAATTTATCGGGGTCATCATTCTTAAAAACGGGAATTACTTTAGATTCTTTGAGTTTTGAAGGTACTTTCCCAGTTGCAAAAGACAGATTAAATACGTGAGCTAAAGGCAAGGCAATGGCATAAATGACACGCTTAACAACTTTACAATTTACGTTATCAATTCCACAACTTGCACTACTTTTAAGGCATTTACAAATATTAATCAATTCATTTATATGTACAGGTGATAAAAAGAAGGAACCAACCACATTTGTTCGGCAATAAAAGTGAGAAGAATGAATAGATTGTGGGACCATATCACTAATATTTTTTCCAATATTTACAAAATACTCATTGAATGCATCAGATATTTCAGATGGTTGAGAATATATTTTTTGATTACAATTAAACACTTTGGGGATTAGATTTTTCTTCTTACCTAATAACTCATTAATAGTTTTCCATGTCTTTTTTATACTACTCTGATTCATATATAATATTTTTTTGTAATATTCTTGACGAGATATACGAATGATATTAATAAGTTTATTTCTAATTTTTTTAAATTTTCTCTCGTTACTGGCAAGTCTAGTTTGGCAAAATATTTTGAAACATTTATTCTTTTTTTTAATTAATCTTAAAATTTTGTTGGTAACCCACGGTTTTCTATTTCTTCTTCTCCTTTTTTGTTGTTGACGAGGAAAATGTTTATCATAAAGTTTGATGAACATTTTCATGAATAAATTATAGGATTTGTCAGCATCGATACATGCTAGTACTTCACTCCAGTCAACATTATACAGTTCAACAAAAAAACTATTGATCGTTGATTCATTGATTTTCCTTGAAGTGTAATATTGGGCTGAATCATTCTTAAGAATTCCTTTCTTGTAACAAAAAATTGGCATGTGATCAGTTATTGGAGAATAAAGCACACCCGAGATAATATCACTTTCATTTGTTAATATATTGTCTATAATAGATTGAGATGTATTAGTTACACGAGTTGGCAAGTTAATTTTGATATAAAAGCCATATTGTGCAATTGTATTCATTAAGTTGGTAGTACTATTTGAAGTCATATTCAATAAATTGATATTATAATCTCCAAGTAGATATATTTGTTTGTTTTCTTTTGAAAGTTTTTGCAATAAATCGGAAAAATATTCAGCATATTGACGAAGATTAGATTTCGGGGGCCTATAGATTATTCCAACTATAATACTTTTAACATTAGGTATATTGATTTCAATGAAAATAGATTCACACGAAGAACATGTCGGATTTAAATCATTGCGTAATTGATAGAGTAGTCGTTCATCTAAATATACTCCAATGCCTCCTCCTCTACCGTCTTTTCTATTATTATTGATAAAGTTATAACCATCCAATATGAACCGATTTTCGTTTTCTGAGTTTAACCAAGTCTCAGTTATACCTATAACAGTAAAATTGAAAGAAAGGCTGCTCAGGTACGCAGAAATTTGATCGAAATTTTTTACCATGCTCCTCGAATTAAAGTGGATAGCACTGAACTGTACCAAATTAGGGTCAATAGATTCTTTGAAGTCATCGTCGGAATAGTATTTGCAATCATTTACATATTGTTGATCAAATTCAAAATCGAGAATAGGAGCAGAATCATTTAGTCTTATATCTTCACTCATATTATTAAAATCATCATATGTTATAAGTTGATTGTTAGTTTGATTTACACAGTTAAGAAAATCATCATTATTGATAGAGTAGAATGGGAAAACAGAACACAAATTAACAGGCATGTAATTTTTCAACAACAACAAAATAAGTATTAGAATAAACGCAAAATAAAAAAAGACTAACAAACAGTAAATCAAAATCACATTAAAATGGTCTTTGCAAATAGACCAATACTAAAACTGAATAAAATGTAGTTTGAAAATTGGGGGGGGGGGGAGAACGAAACCAAAAATATAACAAAGAATGCATGAAATGCATCAGTGGAAAAAAAATGAATATACAGTTATGTGTTCATGACTTTTTTTTCATTGTTCTCATTCATTTCATTGTCTCTGTCCAGTGATGTTATGTCGGTGTTATGTTCTTGTCATAATCATTCTTTCATCATAATTTCTTCAATTCTTCTTTGCTATGAATCACACGTTTGATGGTATTTCCTCTGGTTGCCGGTAGTAAGACAATTACGCGTCCATCTGAAGTCCATGCTTCTTTCACCTTCTGATGCTGTTTAGCTGCATAGAGTAGATCCTGGTTGGTCTTCGTCAATGCTTCATCGATCCCGATACCACTTCCCTTCAGCTTCCTGCGCATCTTTAGGATTTCAGCTCTCTTGCGATAAGTGGTGAGCTTCACTATTATCGCTCTTGGTCTCGATTTCCTATTTGGTGCTCGCGCTGTGCCGGATGTGGATTCGGTTGCTTCGTCACGTTTGGGAGCAGCGATCCGGTGTGACCGGTCAATGTCATTCGGGGTCAGGGATACCCCGAGACGCTCAGTCACAAGCTTGCATATGACGTCATCGGTGTTTTCACTCGTACGGGAATTCCCTTCACGGTTCATCTCCTCAACACCGTAGAACTTTATACAATTTCGACGAGAGTATTGGTCAGCATCGTTTAAGGTCATTTTTAAGTTGTCTATAGATGATTGTTGATTACGCAATTGATCATTTAATCTGGTAAAGTAATTGAATTCCAAAGATTTGAATTATTCCGGTGAAACGGTTCTAGGCAAACCTGTACTAGGTTGGCTGATGATGTCATATCCCCACTTGTTCTTTTGAATTTATTTTATGAAATAAGATTTATTCAAAATTTTTCTACCAAGAACTAAAATAAATAAATTGACAACTGATTAAGTACGTGAGTTATTTACTGTCGCAACTTATTTTACTATAATGGAGACACATATTACACAATCGTGTATGAAAAAATGAAACATTTATGATTTCATGTAATAACAAAAGAAAAGGGGAATGTGACATTATCAGCCCACCTACTAAATATTCATGACGACGTGTATATAACTGTTTAAAAAAATATATTGATAAACCTTCAAATTCAATAACTTTATTTCTTATCCGATTTTGATGAAATTTTCAGCATTTTGCGTTGTGAATTTACCTTTCTTTATTTAGATATAAATATTTCCAGCCCGGAAAATCGTTTTAAGATTATACTTGTGTAGTTGAACCCTAAAATTAGCGATCTAACTCCAGTATACCCACCCTACACTCATAACGCAAACAAATCACTCACCTGAAATAAAGCCACTCACCATGAAGAATAGTGGAATAGCGCCATCTCGCGTCTTGCTGACACCCGTAGTATATAGCATTGTTTTTTCGTTTTTCGTATCTTCGAAAGGGTTTTCTTTCTTATTTGTTTTTACTTTGATCTTTCTTCATTCTGGTTCATTTGTTTTTTATTGCTTTTCCCCACTCTGTGTCTGTTTCTTTTTCTATTTTCAATTTCTCTCATTCTATCTATCTATCTATCTATATATCTATCTATCTATCTATCTATCTATCTATCTATCTATCTATCCATCCATCCATCCATCCATCCATCCATCTATCTATCTATCTATCTATCTATCTATCTATCTATCTATCTATCTATCTATCTATCTTTATATCTATATATATATAACCGCCTATCTATTTATCTATCTCCCTTTCCTTCCATTATTCATAATAGGTAACTGACTTTTATGAATCACTTGAGATATAGATTATCAGTATTGACCGATTTTTAATAAAAAAAAATCGTTCGTTGGTATCTTACATTCTTTAATGAATTTTATTTTTTTATTATTAGTTTGATTTTCCATTACTCTCTTCCCTTTTCCTTTCTTCCTCTCTTTTTATCGATCTATCTTATTTTCTCTATACAGTTCTTTATTTCATGCTTCCTTTCTTGCTCGGGATGCATATACTACCCCATCTTTCATATGACAATGACTAGATAAAATGCAACAGATTCTTGTCAACGTTAACATATTTTGTACTAGAATTTAGCAATAATAAGGCCTTTCGGTGTCTGAGTGATTAAATGATTTAGTTCAATTATAAATACAATCCAGTGATAAATCTCGAAGTCATCAAGAACATATCACACTCTTCTCAATCATGAAAATAAGAAATAAATCACTCACCTGAAGTAAAGCCACCATGAAGAATAGTGGAATAGCGCCATCTCGCGTCTTGCTGACACCAGTATAGTAGCATTGTTTTTTCTTTCATACTCTCAAAGGTTTTTTTTTTCTTTCTTATTTGTATCTAAATCGTTCTGGTTCATTTCTTTTCTATACTCTAGCTTTCTCTTTTCGATAATTTTGTATTGCTTTTCCCCACTCTGTGTCTGTTTCTTTTTCTATTTTCAATTTCTCTCATTCTATCTATCTTTCTATCTATCTATCTATCTATTCAATTCAATTCAATTTATTTTCATTCTTCAACATAATACAAATAATTACATGATAAATCAATTCAATTCAAATAAAAGCATGAACAAAATTCAACATTGAATAAATAATATACATATTCAATAAGTGATTCAAATATAAATTAACATGCATGTCAAATTTAAATCAATATAATCAATATAATTAAATCAATATAATCATATATCATGAGAAGAATGGAGGGGTCCACTGAAAAGCAAAGCTTGTAAAATGTAAACCCCTCAAAAAGTTAGGATAGAAAAAATATTAAAATATACGTAAAGGAATACATGAAGATAACGAAAGGGGCAAAAAAAAATCTTATATACAGGATTGTGAAATTCAGAGACAAAAGACAATACACGACACAACACAGGACGGTACATGAGGGTGGACAATAGTACGATGACAACTGCCTAGAATATAGAAAGAAAAATAGAGATAGGGAGAGGGATGCAAAGCTAATCTGCTGCATATATATTATGTCTACACATACATACACATCATGTACATATATATACATATATATATAGTGTGATGATAAGTTTACTTCTACCAATCGCTGTTGAGTTGTGAATATTAAACATAATGAGATGAGGCGAGGCCAACTCAACAGATGACGCAGGACACCATTATTTGCTTTAGCTTTCGTCTTTTAATTCAAGACGAAAGCTAAAGCAAATAATGGTGTCCTGCGTCATCTGTTGAGTTGGCCTCGCCTCATCTCATTATACATATATATATATATATATATATATATATACATACATACAAATACACACATACACACGCACACCTACACACACACACATATACGGACATACACACATACACATAAACAATATAAAAAGTAGAATATAATGTATAGACAAGCTATAACTTTTGTATGTCTAATTGGAAAAAATATGTCATGTTCTGTATAAACATATATAATAGACTAGCAATAAGGCAAAATTTTAGTTTAGAATAATAAACATAATTCATTAAGACTTTAGGAGCATAAGTTTTAGTTTGTTTTTAAAGGACAGTAAAGAACGGGCGTCTTTAATCTCATCGTCAAGGGAATTCCAAAATCTTGGACCTGTATATAAGTAAGTATTTTGTGCTAGAAGCGTTCTAAGAAGGGGCAAGTGAAATTCATTTGACTGCCTGGTGGGATAGTTATGGAGGGATTGGTTTCGGGGAAACATGGAATCAAATATGCGTGGCAACGAATTATTTTTATATTTAAACATGAATTGACCTAATTGAAACAAATATAAATTTTTTATTTTCATGATTTTATGTTTCAGAAACAATGGATCTGTATGAGAACGAAATGGTGCATTACATATAATTCGGAGTGTTTTCTTTTGTAAAATTAATATTTTGTCCAATAAAGAATTTTGGGTATTACCCCAAGCTAATATTCCATAATTAAGGTAAGGTAAAATCAAAGAGGAGTATAACATGAGTAATGTGACGGAAGGAAAAGAGTGTTTTAACTTATTAATTACACCAATATTACGAGATAATATTTTGCTCACATTAAGAACGTGGGGTTTCCAAGAAAGTTTATCATCAACTATAATTCCTAAAAATTTAATTTGGGAAACACATTGTAAAGGTGTATCATCAAAGATGATGTCAGAAGGTAAAGATTCAATAGAATTACTAAATATCATATATTTGGTTTTGTTTAAATTAAGAGATAGTTTATTGGCACGTATCCATTGAGTCAAATTTAGCAATTCCAAATTCATAATCTGAACTAGGGTGTGAGGGTTTTTGTGAGCAAAAAATACATTGGAATCATCTGCAAAAAGAATAAACGAAAGAATGTCAGATGATCTGTGAAAATCGTTAATGTAAATAATGAATAAAAGAGGCCCTAATATACTACCTTGTGGGACACCACAATTAATGTCATGTTGATCAGAGATGTGATTATTTAAATAAACATATTGTTTTCTTTCTTTAAGGTAGTTCCTGAACCACTCCAAGGCAATTCCACGTATTCCATAATGATAAAGTTTGTAAAGTAAAATGTCATGGTTAATAGTGTCGAATGCCTTGGAGAAGTCCAGGAATATACCAATTAGATGCGAATGATCATCCAAAGAATGGGCTACTTTATGCACAAAATTTAAAAGAGCGTGGATAGTGCTATGTTTTTGTCTAAAACCAAATTGAAAGTTAGTAAATATATCATTGACTTTAAGAAATTTAGTTGTTCTAATAAAAATTAATCTTTCTAAAATCTTAGAAAGAGAAGAGAGTAAAGATATAGGACGGTAATTACCAGCATCAAGCTCGTCTCCCTTTTTAAATAAGGGAATAACTTTCGCAATTTTCATTTGCTTAGGAAAAATACCACTTAAAATAGATTTATTTAATATATGTGTCAAGGGCTCAACAATAGACGAAATGGTACCTTTTAATATAAAATTACTTATGTCATCATGACCAGCACTGTGTTTATTATTTAAGGAGGAAACAATATCGGTCACTTCATAAATAGTAGTCGGATAGAAGAAAATGGAATTGGCATTAGGTTGTCCCAAGAATTTAGAAAAATGCTTATTAGATTGTGGAATTTTTTGTGCCAGATTTTCCCCTATGGTAGAAAAGTATGAATTTAAAACATTGGCGATTTCTGTGGGATCTTCAATATTCCGATTATTAAATCTTATTTTAGTAATATTTGATTTCTTTTTTGAAATATTCAGGGCTTGCTTAATAACTTTCCATGTGTTTTTCATGTCATGTTTATATTGTTCTAATTGAATTGAGTAATATTTCTTTTTTTCTGCACGCAAGATTTTTATTAATGTATTTTTATAAGAAGTATACTTAATTTTTGAATGTTCATTCTTTTTTATTTTGAATTTATAGTACAGTCGGTTTTTTTTATAAATTGAGCGCAAGAGGGAGTTAGAAATCCATGGAAGTCTGGGTGATGTTTTATAATTAACTCGATTATCATTCTTTTTAGGAATATGATCATCTAGATGTTTTTTAAATATACTTAAAAAATTGCCTAAGGATAGATCGACATCGTCAGTGTTATAAACACTAGACCAATCAACTCTATCTAAACTGACACCAAGACTAGCTATCTATCTATCTATCTATCTATCTATCTATCTATCTATCTATCTATCTATCTATCTATCCATCCATCCATCTATCTATCTATCTATCTATCTATCTATCTATCTATCTATCTATCTATCTATCTATCTATCTTTCTATCTATATATCTATATATATACAACCGCCTATCTATTTTTCTATCTCCCTTTCCTTCCATTATTCATAATAGGTAACTGACTTTTATGAATCACTTGAGATATAGATTATCAGTATTGACCGATTTTTAATTTTAAAAAAAATCGTTCGTTGGTATCTAACATTCTTTAATGAATTTTAATTTTTTATTATTAGTTTGATTTTCCATTACTCTCTTCCCTTTTCCTTTCTTCCTCTCTTTTTATCGATCTATCTTATTTTCTCTATACAGTTCTTTATTTCATGCTTCCTTTCTTGCTCGGGATGCATATACTACCCCATCTTTCATATGACAATGACTAGATAAAATGCAACAGATTCTTGTCAACGTTAACATATTTTGGACTAGAATTTAGCAATAATAAGGCCTTTCGGTGTCTGAGTGATTAAATGATTTAGTTCAATTATAATTACAATCCAGTGATAAATCTCGAAGTCATCAAGAACATATCACACTCTTCTCAATCATGAAAATAAGAAATAAATCACTCACCTGAAGTAAAGCCACCATGAAGAATAGTGGAATAGCGCCATCTCGCGTCTTGCTGACACCAGTAGTAGCATTGTTTTTTTTTCATACTCTCAAAGGCTTTTTTCTTTCTTATTTGTATCTAAATCGTTCTGGTTCATTTCTTTTGTATACTCTAGCTTTCTTTTTTTTCCATCATATTTTATTGCTTTTCCCCAGTCTGTGTCTGCCTGTTTTCTATGTTTTAATTTCTCTCATTCTATGTATGTATGTATGTATGTATGTATGTATCTATCTATCTATCTATCTATCTATCTATCTATCTAACCGTCTATTTATTTATATATCTCCCTTTCCTTCCATTATTCATTATAAGTAATTGACTTTTATAAATCACTTGAGATATAGATTATCAGGATTGACTGATTTTTAATCAAAATAAACATTTTGTTCGTTGGTACCTTACATTCTTTAATGCATTTTAATTTTTATTATTAATTTTCCAATATTCTCTTCCCTTTTCCTTTTTTCTCTTTAATTGTATCGATCTATCTATCTTATTTTCTCTATTCAGTTCTTTATTTCACGCTTCCTTTCTTGCTCGGGATGCACATACTACCCCATCTTTGATATGACAAAGTCTAGATAAAATGCAACAGATTCTTGTCAACGTTAACATATTTTGTACTAGAATTTAGCAATAATAAGGCCTTCCGGTGTCTGAGTGATTAAATGATTTAGTTCAATTATAATTGAAATCCAATGATAGATCTCGAAGTCAATAAGAACATATCACACTCTTCTCAATCATGAAAATAAGAAATAAATCACTCACCTGAAGTAAAGCCACCATGAAGAATAGTGGAATAGCGCCATCTCGCGTCTTGCTGACACCAGTAGTAGCATTGTTTTTTTTTTCATATCTTTCAAATGTTTTTTCTTTTCATTATTTGTATCTATATCGTTCTGGTTCATTTATTTTCTATACTCTAGCTTTCTTTTTTTTTCATTATTTTTCATTGCTTTTCCCCACTCTGTGTCTGTCTGTTTTCTATGTTACAATTTCTCTTATTCTACCTATCTATCTACCTATATCTATCTATATCTATCCGTCTATTTATTCATCTATCTCCCTTTCCTTCCATTATTCATTATAAGTAATTGAATTTTATGAATCACTTGAGATATAGATTGTCAGTATTGACTGATTTTTAATCAAAATAAACATTTTGTTCGTTGGTATCTAATATTCTTTAATACACTTTTTATTTTTAATTATTAGTTTATTAACTGGAGATAGAACATTCACCGTTGCATCCTCAATGGAATTAATGTAACAAGCTCCCTCTCGCAATAAGACAATCCCGAACAATCAAGTCCTTTAAGAAGTCCCTTAAACTCTCTTGTTCTAGGCAATTGCCTTCATCATTATAATAACATATCATTCTGATTTTTGTTTGTATAAATATGTTAATTGAAATTGTGAGCGCTTTGGGCCATTTGGGAAAAGCGCATTATAAATATTGAGCATTATTATTATTATTTTCTATTACTTTCTTCCCTTTTCCTTTTTATCTCTTTTTATCGATCTATCTATCTTCTTTTCTCTATTCAGATCTTTATTTCATGCTTCCTTTCTTGCTCGGGATGCACATATCACCTCATCTTTGAAATGACAATGACTAGATAAAATGCAACAGATTTATTTGTCAACGTGAAAATATTTTTAACTGGAATTTTAAAAATATAAGGCCTTTAGGTGTCTGGGTGATTCAAAGATTTAGATCAATTTATAAGCCTAATCCAATTATAAAACTCAAATTCATCAAGAACATATTACACTCCTTTCAATCATGGAAATTAGAAAGAAATCACCATAAAGATATCATACTAATTAGTTAGAGCCTTATTTTCATAGGTCAGAGAATTTTGTAATACATACAAGTCATGTACAGGTTAGATTCACTTTAGTATTCTATAGGTCAGAGAACTTTCTATAAACAAGTTGGAGTGTTTGATGGAATTCAGTTCATCTGCTCAGTCTTTGTAAATTTCACTTCGTTGTTTAGACATGGATGCTTCAATGATTCTCTGTGCAGTCATGTTCTCTGTTACAGACATTGATACACTGCCCTATCTATGAATCTAACGTACCTGTATACAAAATATACACTATATACACTCTTTGCTGATTGGTCATTAATTTGTTCTATGTTTCATGTAATGTGGATAGAGTGTATGTCCGCCCATCAGAGGATACAATATTTGCTTAAAAAGTTGGTCAATAATTATGTGAGATGATTTTGGAAAGGAGAGGGGAATAAAGTGGGTCTTGTGCTCTTAGGCAGTTCTACCCTAATCTTGAACTGAGAGACTTCTGTCTTAATTTGTTAAAGGGATGGTCCAGGCGCTAGAAATATTTATATCTCAATAAATAGAATAAAATTCACAAAACAAAATCACGAAAATTTGATCAAAATCGGGCAACAAACAAAAAGTAATTGAATTCCAAAGATTTGAATTATTCCGGTGAAACGGTTCTAGGCAAACCTGTACTAGGTTGGCTGATGATGTCATATCCCCACTTGTTCTTTTGAATTTATTTTATGAAATAAGATTTATTCAAAATTTTTCGACCAAGAACTAAAATAAATAAATTGACAACTGATTAAGTACGTGAGTTATTTACTGTCGCAACTTATTTTACTATAATGGAGACACATATTAAACAATCGTGTATGAAAAAATGAAACATTTATGATTTCATGTAATAACAAAAGAAAAGGGGAATGTGACATTATCAGCCCACCTACTAAATATTAATGACGACGTGTATATAACTGTTTAAAAAAAATATTGATAAACCTTCAAATTCAATAACTTTATTTCTTATCCGATTTTGTTCATAAGTTCATAAGTTCATTTAATTTGTCTTCCAACTTTGAGTTTGAATACATGACAAACATATAAGTGTGTATGAAACAATGATCAGAGTACATGATAAAACAGGTATATATAAAACAGAGTATGCAGAAAACATTGTTTTTAAATACATTATACAGCTTAAGACAGAAAAGAAATAATTTTAAAGGAAGACGAGGAGACCTAAGTGAAGCAATGCTTGTAAATTAAGGTTCCTCATTACGAATTCAAAGAACATTGGATAAACAACAAAGAAATGGCAATATAATATAATATGATAACTAAAGAGAGAGGAGGGGAGAGAAGAGTGACACATTTATGTACAAAAGGGACAAAAAAGGGGACATGAGGACAGAGACCAGCCAGGCCCGGGAAAGGGGGGGATGTTAAGTATTGATAATTTAGCATTAACTGATAAATAAATTTTGATGAAATTTTCAGCATTTTGCGTTGTGAATTTACCTTTCTTTATTTAGATATAAATATTTCCAGCCCGGACAATCGTTTTAAGAATATACTTGTGTAGTTGAACCCTAAAATTAGCGATCTAACTCCAGTATAGCCACCCTACACTCATAACGCAAACAAATCACTCACCTGAAGTAAAGCCACTCACCATGAAGAATAGTGGAATAGCGTCATCTCGCGTCTTGCTGACACCCGTAGTATATAGCATTGTTTTTTTCTTTTTTCGTATCTTCGAAAGGGTTTTCTTTCTTATTTGTTTTTACTTTGATCTTTCTTCATTCTGGTTCATTTGTTTTGTATACTCTAGCTTTCTTTTTTCGATAATTTTGTATTGCTTTTCCCCACTCTGTGTCTGTTTCTTTTTCTATTTTCAATTTCTCTCATTCTATCTATCTATCTATCTATCTATCTATCTATATATCTATCTATCTATCTATCTATCTATCTATCTATCCATCCATCCATCCATCCATCCATCTATCTATCTATCTATCTATCTATCTATCTATCTATCTATCTATCTATCTATCTATCTATCTATCTATCTTTCTATCTATATATCTATATATATATACAACCGCCAGTGGCGTAACAGGCGGGGGGGCAGGGGGGGCAAGTTGCCCCCCCTGGCGGATTTCACCGGGAAAATAAAAGAAAAACGGGAAAAAGAAAAAAAGGAGGGAGAAAGAAAGGGAAAGGGGAAGGAAAGGGGAAAGGAAAGGAGGAAAAGGAAAGGGAAAGGGAAAAAAAAACGAAGAAAAACTTTTTTTTAAATGGAAAAGGAAGGAAAGCGGGAAAATGTACGAAAGAAGAACTGACATTTGAGAAAGAACAAATCATTCCGAAAAAGGCCTATGTAATGCAATAGCACGGTGGGAAATGAATTAAAAGATGACAAAATGGCAACCAATAGCGGGAAACGAAGGTAGAGAGTAATTAGTCAAAAGCTAAATTGGAAAAGAAAAGGGACAAGGAAAAAATATAATAATACGACTGGGCTGCCGATGATTGAAATTAAAGAGCGGGAAAAAAGATGGACTGCATACAACATTGTGCTATAAGCTTGCTAAATTTTATGCAAATAAGCTACCGGGGCTTTGCCCCAGACCCCACGCAGTAGGGGCTCTTCATTCATAACCTTCAAATGGCTCTATAACGTTCAATCACAATCAATCACTGGCATACAGGCGTGGGGGGTCTTGGTTCCACACCCAAGAGAAAATAAAAGAAATTGTAGGAGACAACGTATGTCATGAAATGAATGGAAACAATGAAATGCGTTATTTGCTGAATATAATGGAAAAAGCTATCACATAATTAGAATTTAATTTCAATTGGCAATTTTTTTTCCAGCTCGCTTTGCATGCTGGCGACTTTTTTTTACAAATTTTCCCACATTGCTATGTTTTGCCCCTTAAAAATATTTGGTTCATTATGCAACCGGTTTGAATAAATGTGTTATGTAAAAGCTATATTCTGTATATGACCGTGATTTTGATTGAAATAGCGGCAATCTGCGAGGTTTAAATGGCTTTGATATCAAAAAGTTTCGGGGGCTCTGCCCGGACCCCAACCGCACAGCACTGCGTATGGAAGGGTTGGGCCATGGCCCCAAAAAGTTCTACAAACAAGAATTTAAAAAAAGGAGGAAAAAAAAGCAAAGGAAAAGTGTAGGATATGATTTTATTTACTGAATATAATGTCAAAAAATAGCTCAAAGTTTGATTCTCATGAAAAGGTGATTTTTTTTCTCGCTCGCTTCGCTCGCTCGGGACTTATATAAAGCAGCTTTTTAGCACATGTGCTATACTGCTCCCCTGTTTTTTTTCCTTCTTTTTTTACTCTTCACGCTAATGCCACAAAGAATCCTGTTCACAGTGGCGTATCGTACAGACCACAAAAAAGGAATCTAAAGAGAGAAAAGTGAAATATATTGTTTTCTGGATATCATGTCAAAATCTATCACAAAATTGAATTTTTGTATTAAAAAGGTCAACATTTTTGCTCGCTCGCTTCGCTCGCTCGCAACTGTTTTTAAAGATAAATTCTGCCCGATACGCAATATCTGGCCTTCTCAAAATAGTCGCCTCATTACACCATTACGCCTGTTCATACCATGATATGACCGGGAAATTTTTGGCTCTTGCCCCCCCCCTGGCCACCGACCCCTGTTACGCCGCTGACAACCGCCTATCTATTTATCTATCTCCCTTTCCTTCCATTATTCATAATAGGTAACTGACTTTTATGAATCACTTGAGATATAGATTATCAGTATTGATCGATTTTTAATTGAAAAAAAAAATCGTTCGTTGGTATCTTACATTCTTTAATGAATTTTAATTTTTTATTATTAGTTTGATTTTCCATTACTCTCTTCCCTTTTCCTTTCTTCCTCTCTTTTTATCGATCTATCTTATTTTCTCTATACAGTTCTTTATTTCATGCTTCCTTTCTTGCTCGGGATGCATATACTACCCCATCTTTCATATGACAATGACTAGATAAAATGCAACAGATTCTTGTCAACGTTAACATATTTTGGACTAGAATTTAGCAATAATAAGGCCTTTCGGTGTCTGAGTGATTAAATGATTTAGTTCAATTATAATTACAATCCAGTGATAAATCTCGAAGTCATCAAGAACATATCACACTCTTCTCAATCATGAAAATAAGAAATAAATCACTCACCTGAAGTAAAGCCACCATGAAGAATAGTGGAATAGCGCCATCTCGCGTCTTGCTGACACCAGTAGTAGCATTGTTTTTTTTTCATACTCTCAAAGGCTTTTTTCTTTCTTATTTTTATCTAAATCGTTCTGGTTCATTTCTTTTGTATACTCTAGCTTTCTTTTTTTCCCATCATATTTGATTGCTTTTCCCCAGTCTGTGTCTGCCTGTTTTCTATGTTTTAATTTCTCTCATTCTATGTATCTATCTATCCATCTATCTATCTATCTATCTATCTATCTATCTATCTATCTATCTATCTATCTATCTATCTATCTATCTAACCGTCTATTTATTTATATATCTCCCTTTCCTTCCATTATTCATTATAAGTAATTGACTTTTATGAATCACTTGAGATATAGATTATCAGGATTGACTGATTTTTAATCAAAATAAACATTTTGTTTGTTGGTACCTTACATTCTTTAATGCATTTTAATTTTTATTATTAATTTTCCAATATTCTCTTCCCTTTTCCTTTTTTCTCTTTAATTGTATCGATCTATCTATCTTATTTTCTCTATTCAGTTCTTTATTTCACGCTTCCTTTCTTGCTCGGGATGCACATACTACCCCATCTTTGATATTACAAAGTCTAGATAAAATGCAACATATTCTTGTCAACGTTAACATATTTTGTACTAGAATTTAGCAATAATAAGGCCTTCCGGTGTCTGAGTGATTAAATGATTTAGTTCAATTATAATTGAAATCCAATGATAGATCTCGAAGTCAATAAGAACATATCACACTCTTCTCAATCATGAAAATAAGAAATAAATCACTCACCTGAAGTAAAGCCACCATGAAGAATAGTGGAATAGCGCCATCTCGCGTCTTGCTGACACCAGTAGTAGCATTGTTTTTTTTTTCATATCTTTCAAATGTTTTTTCGTTTCATTATTTGTATCTATATCGTTCTGGTTCATTTATTTTCTATACTCTAGCTTTCTTTTTTTTTCATTATTTTTCATTGCTTTTCCCCACTCTGTGTCTGTCTGTTTTCTATGTTACAATTTCTCTTATTCTACCTATCTATCTACCTATATCTATCTATATCTATCCGTCTATTTATTCATCTATCTCCCTTTCCTTCCATTATTCATTATAAGTAATTGACTTTTATGAATCACTTGAGATATAGATTGTCAGTATTGACTGATTTTTAATCAAAATAAACATTTTGTTCGTTGGTATCTAATATTCTTTAATACACTTTTTATTTTTAATTATTAGTTTATTAACTGGAGATAGAACATTCACCGTTGCATCCTCAATGGAATTAATGTAACAAGCTCCCTCTCGCAATAAGACAATCCCGAACAATCAAGTCCTTTAAGAAGTCCCTTAAACTCTCTTGTTCTAGGCAATTGCCTTCATCATTATAATAACATATCATTCTGATTTTTGTTTGTATAAATATGTTAATTGAAATTGTGAGCGCTTTGGGCCATTTGGGAAAAGCGCATTATAAATATTGAGCATTATTATTATTATTTTCTATTACTTTCTTCCCTTTTCCTTTTTATCTCTTTTTATCGATGTATCTATCTTCTTTTCTCTATTCAGATCTTTATTTCATGCTTCCTTTCTTGCTCGGGATGCACATATCACCTCATCTTTGAAATGACAATGACTAGATAAAATGCAACAGATTTATTTGTCAACGTGAAAATATTTTTAACTGGAATTTTAAAAATATAAGGCCTTTAGGTGTCTGGGTGATTCAAAGATTTAGATCAATTTATAAGCCTAATCCAATTATAAAACTCAAATTCATCAAGAACATATTACACTCCTTTCAATCATGGAAATTAGAAAGAAATCACCGTAAAGATATCATACTAATTAGTTAGAGCCTTATTTTCATAGGTCAGAGAATTTTGTAATACATACAAGTCATGTACAGGTTAGATTCACTTTAGTATTCTATAGGTCAGAGAACTTTCTATAAACAAGTTGGAGTGTTTGATGGAATTCAGTTCATCTGCTCAGTCTTTGTAAATTTCACTTCGTTGTTTAGACATGGATGCTTCAATGATTCTCTGTGCAGTCATGTTCTCTGTTACAGACATTGATACACTGCCCTATCTATGAATCTAACGTACCTGTATACAAAATATACACTATACACTCTTTGCTGATTGGTCATTAATTTGTTCTATGTTTCATGTAATGTGGATAGAGTGTATGTCCGCCCATCAGAGGATACAATATTTGCTTAAAAAGTTGGTCAATAATTATGTGAGATGATTTTGGAAAGGAGAGGGGAATAAAGTGGGTCTTGTGCTCTTAGGCAGTTCTACCCTAATCTTGAACTGAGAGACTTCTGTCTTAATTTGTTAAAGGGATGGTCCAGGCGCTAGAAATATTTATATCTCAATAAATAGAATAAAATTCACAAAACAAAATCACGAAAATTTGATCAAAATCGGGCAACAAACAAAAAGTAATTGAATTCCAAAGATTTGAATTATTCCGGTGAAACGGTTCTAGGCAAACCTGTACTAGGTTGGCTGATGATGTCATATCCCCACTTGTTCTTTTGAATTTATTTTATGAAATAAGATTTATTCAAAATTTTTCTACCAAGAACTAAAATAAATAAATTGACAACTGATTAAGTACGTGAGTTATTTACTGTCGCAACTTATTTTACTATAATGGAGACACATATTAAACAATCGTGTATGAAAAAATGAAACATTTATGATTTCATGTAATAACAAAAGAAAAGGGGAATGTGACATTATCAGCCCACCTACTAAATATTCATGACGACGTGTATATAACTGTTTAAAAAAAAATATTGATAAACCTTCAAATTCAATAACTTTATTTCTTATCCGATTTTGTTCATAAGTTCATAAGTTCATTTAATTTGTCTTCCAACTTTGAGTTTGAATACATGACAAACATATAAGTGTGTATGAAACAATGATCAGAGTACATGATAAAACAGGTATATATAAAACAGAGTATGCAGAAAACATTGTTTTTAAATACATTATACAGCTTAAGACAGAAAAGAAATAATTTTAAAGGAAGACGAGGAGACCTAAGTGAAGCAATGCTTGTAAATTAAGGTTCCTCATTACGAATTCAAAGAACATTGGATAAACAACAAAGAAATGGCAATATAATATAATATGATAACTAAAGAGAGAGGACGGGAGAGAAGAGTGACACATTTATGTACAAAAGGGACAAAAAAGGGGACATGAGGACAGAGACCAGCCAGGCCCGGGAAAGGGGGGGATGTTAAGTATTGATAATTTAGCATTAACTGATAAATAAATTTTGATGAAATTTTCAGCATTTTGCGTTGTGAATTTACCTTTCTTTATTTAGATATAAATATTTCCAGCCCGGACAATCGTTTTAAGAATATACTTGTGTAGTTGAACCCTAAAATTAGCGATCTAACTCCAGTATAGCCACCCTACACTCATAACGCAAACAAATCACTCACCTGAAGTAAAGCCACTCACCATGAAGAATAGTGGAATAGCGCCATCTCGCGTCTTGCTGACACCCGTAGTATATAGCATTGTTTTTTTTCTTTTTTCGTATCTTCGAAAGGGTTTTCTTTCTTATTTGTTTTTACTTTGATCTTTCTTCATTCTGGTTCATTTGTTTTGTATACTCTAGCTTTCTTTTTTCGATAATTTTGTATTGCTTTTCCCCACTCTGTGTCTGTTTCTTTTTCTATTTTCAATTTCTCTCATTCTATCTATCTATCTATCTATCTATCTATCTATCTATCTATCTATCTATCTATCTATCTATCTATCTATCTATCCATCCATCCATCCATCCATCCATCCATCTATCTATCTATCTATCTATCTATCTATCTATCTATCTATCTATCTATCTATCTATCTATCTATCTTTCTATCTATATATCTATATATATATACAACCGCCTATCTATTTATCTATCTCCCTTTCCTTCCATTATTCATAATAGGTAACTGACTTTTATGAATCACTTGAGATATAGATTATCAGTATTGATCGATTTTTAATTGAAAAAAAAAATCGTTCGTTGGTATCTTACATTCTTTAATGAATTTTAATTTTTTATTATTAGTTTGATTTTCCATTACTCTCTTCCCTTTTCCTTTCTTCCTCTCTTTTTATCGATCTATCTTATTTTCTCTATACAGTTCTTTATTTCATGCTTCCTTTCTTGCTCGGGATGCATATACTACCCCATCTTTCATATGACAATGACTAGATAAAATGCAACAGATTCTTGTCAACGTTAACATATTTTGGACTAGAATTTAGCAATAATAAGGCCTTTCGGTGTCTGAGTGATTAAATGATTTAGTTCAATTATAATTACAATCCAGTGATAAATCTCGAAGTCATCAAGAACATATCACACTCTTCTCAATCATGAAAATAAGAAATAAATCACTCACCTGAAGTAAAGCCACCATGAAGAATAGTGGAATAGCGCCATCTCGCGTCTTGCTGACACCAGTAGTAGCATTGTTTTTTTTTCATACTCTCAAAGGCTTTTTTCTTTCTTATTTGTATCTAAATCGTTCTGGTTCATTTCTTTTGTATACTCTAGCTTTCTTTTTTTTCCATCATATTTTATTGCTTTTCCCCAGTCTGTGTCTGCCTGTTTTCTATGTTTTAATTTCTCTCATTCTATGTATGTATGTATGTATGTATGTATCTATCTATCTATCTATCTATCTATCTATCTATCTATCTATCTATCTATCTAACCGTCTATTTATTTATATATCTCCCTTTCCTTCCATTATTCATTATAAGTAATTGACTTTTATAAATCACTTGAGATATAGATTATCAGGATTGACTGATTTTTAATCAAAATAAACATTTTGTTCGTTGGTACCTTACATTCTTTAATGCATTTTAATTTTTATTATTAATTTTCCAATATTCTCTTCCCTTTTCCTTTTTTCTCTTTAATTGTATCGATCTATCTATCTTATTTTCTCTATTCGGTTCTTTATTTCACGCTTCCTTTCTTGCTCGGGATGCACATACTACCCCATCTTTGATATGACAAAGTCTAGATAAAATGCAACAGATTCTTGTCAACGTTAACATATTTTGGACTAGAATTTAGCAATAATAAGGCCTTTCGGTGTCTGAGTGATTAAATGATTTAGTTCAATTATAATTACAATCCAGTGATAAATCTCGAAGTCATCAAGAACATATCACACTCTTCTCAATCATGAAAATAAGAAATAAATCACTCACCTGAAGTAAAGCCACCATGAAGAATAGTGGAATAGCGCCATCTCGCGTCTTGCTGACACCAGTAGTAGCATTGTTTTTTTTCATACTCTCAAAGGCTTTTTTCTTTCTTATTTTTATCTAAATCGTTCTGGTTCATTTCTTTTGTATACTCTAGCTTTCTTTTTTTTTCCATCATATTTTATTGCTTTTCCCCAGTCTGTGTCTGCCTGTTTTCTATGTTTTAATTTCTCTCATTCTATGTATCTATCTATCCATCTATCTATCTATCTATCCATCTATCTATCTATCTATCTATCTATCTATCTATCTATCTATCTATCTATCTATCTATCTAACCGTCTATTTATTTATATATCTCCCTTTCCTTCCATTATTCATTATAAGTAATTGACTTTTATGAATAACTTGAGATATAGATTATCAGGATTGACTGATTTTTAATCAAAATAAACATTTTGTTTGTTGGTACCTTACATTCTTTAATGCATTTTAATTTTTATTATTAATTTTCCAATATTCTCTTCCCTTTTCCTTTTTTCTCTTTAATTGTATCGATCTATCTATCTTATTTTCTCTATTCAGTTCTTTATTTCACGCTTCCTTTCTTGCTCGGGATGCACATACTACCCCATCTTTGATATGACAAAGTCTAGATAAAATGCAACGTATTCTTGTCAACGTTAACATATTTTGTACTAGAATTTAGCAATAATAAGGCCTTCCGGTGTCTGAGTGATTAAATGATTTAGTTCAATTATAATTGAAATCCAATGATAGATCTCGAAGTCAATAAGAACATATCACACTCTTCTCAATCATGAAAATAAGAAATAAATCACTCACCTGAAGTAAAGCCACCATGAAGAATAGTGGAATAGCGCCATCTCGCGTCTTGCTGACACCAGTAGTAGCATTGTTTTTTTTTTCATATCTTTCAAATGTTTTTTCTTTTCATTATTTGTATCTATATCGTTCTGGTTCATTTATTTTCTATACTCTAGCTTTCTTTTTTTTTTCATTATTTTTTATTGCTTTTCCCCACTCTGTGTCTGTCTGTTTTCTATGTTACAATTTCTCTTATTCTACCTATCTATCTACCTATATCTATCCGTCTATTTATTCATCTATCTCCCTTTCCTTCCATTATTCATTATAAGTAATTGACTTTTATGAATCACTTGAGATATAGATTGTCAGTATTGACTGATTTTTAATCAAAATAAACATTTTGTTCGTTGGTATCTAATATTCTTTAATACACTTTTTATTTTTAATTATTAGTTTATTAACTAGAGATAGAACATTCACCGTTGCATCCTCAATGGAATTAATGTAACAAGCTCCCTCTCGCAATAAGACAATCCCGAACAATCAAGTCCTTTAAGAAGTCCCTTAAACTCTCTTGTTCTAGGCAATTGCCTTCATCATTATAATAACATATCATTCTGATTTTTGTTTGTATAAATATGTTAATTGAAATTGTGAGCGCTTTGGGCCATTTGGGAAAAGCGCATTACAAATATTGAGCATTATTATTATTATTTTCTATTACTTTCTTCCCTTTTCCTTTTTATCTCTTTTTATCGATCTATCTATCTTCTTTTCTCTATTCAGATCTTTATTTCATGCTTCCTTTCTTGCTCGGGATGCACATATCACCTCATCTTTGAAATGACAATGACTAGATAAAATGCAACAGATTTATTTGTCAACGTGAAAATATTTTTAACTGGAATTTTAAAAATATAAGGCCTTTAGGTGTCTGGGTGATTCAAAGATTTAGATCAATTTATAAGCCTAATCCAATTATAAAACTCAAATTCATCAAGAACATATTACACTCCTTTCAATCATGGAAATTAGAAAGAAATCACCATAAAGATATCATACTAATTAGTTAGAGCCTTATTTTCATAGGTCAGAGAATTTTGTAATACATACAAGTCATGTACAGGTTAGATTCACTTTAGTATTCTATAGGTCAGAGAACTTTCTATAAACAAGTTGGAGTGTTTGATGGAATTCAGTTCATCTGCTCAGTCTTTGTAAATTTCACTTCGTTGTTTAGACATGGATGCTTCAATGATTCTCTGTGCAGTCATGTTCTCTGTTACAGACATTGATACACTGCCCTATCTATGAATCTAACGTACCTGTATACAAAATATACACTATACACTCTTTGCTGATTGGTCATTAATTTGTTCTATGTTTCATGTAATGTGGATAGAGTGTATGTCCGCCCATCAGAGGATACAATATTTGCTTAAAAAGTTGGTCAATAATTATGTGAGATGATTTTGGAAAGGAGAGGGGAATAAAGTGGGTCTTGTGCTCTTGGGCAGTTCTACCCTAATCTTGAACTGAGAGACTTCTGTCTTAATTTGTTAAAGGGATGGTCCAGGCGCTAGAAATATTTATATCTCAATAAATAGAATAAAATTCACAAAACAAAATCACGAAAATTTGATCAAAATCGGGCAACAAATAAAAAGTAATTGAATTCCAAAGATTTGAATTATTCCGGTGAAACGGTTCTAGGCAAACCTGTACTAGGTTGGCTGATGATGTCATATCCCCACTTGTTATTTTGAATTTATTTTATGAAATAAGATTTATTCAAAATTTTTCTACCAAGAACTAAAATAAATAAATTGACAACTGATTAAGTACGTGAGTTATTTACTGTCGCAACTTATTTTACTATAATGGAGACACATATTAAACAATCGTGTATGAAAAAATGAAACATTTATGATTTCATGTAATAACAAAAGAAAAGGGGAATGTGACATTATCGGCCCACCTACTAAATATTCATGACGACGTGTATATAACTGTTTAAAAAAAAATATTGATAAACCTTCAAATTCAATAACTTTATTTCTTATCCGATTTTGTTCATAAGTTCATAAGTTCATTTTATTTGTCTTCCAACTTTGAGTTTGAATACATGACAAACATATAAGTGTGTATGAAACAATGAGCAGAGTACATGATAAAACAGGTATATATAAAACAGAGTATGCAGAAAACATTGTTTTTAAATACATTATACAGCTTAAGACAGAAAAGAAATAATTTTAAAGGAAGACGAGGAGACCTAAGTGAAGCAATGCTTGTAAATTAAGGTTCCTCATTACGAATTCAAAGAACATTGGATAAACAACAAAGAAATGGCAATATAATATAATATGATAACTAAAGAGAGAGGAGGGGAGAGAAGAGTGACACATTTATGTACAAAAGGGACAAAAAAGGGGACATGAGGACAGAGACCAGCCAGGCCCGGGAAAGGGGGGGGGGGGTGTTAAGTATTGATAATTTAGCATTAACTGATAAATAAATTTTGATGAAATTTTCAACATTTTGCGTTGTGAATTTACCTTTCTTTATTTAGATATAAATATTTCTAGCCCGGACAATCGTTTTAAGAATATACTTGTGTAGTTGAACCCTAAAATTAGCGATCTAACTCCAGTATAGCCACCCTACACTCATAACGCAAACAAATCACTCACCTGAAGTAAAGCCACTCACCATGAAGAATAGTGGAATAGCGCCATCTCGCGTCTTGCTGACACCCGTAACTTAGTATATAGCATTGTTTTTTTCTTTTTTCGTATCTTCGAAAGGGTTTTCTTTCTTATTTGTTTTTACTTTGATCTTTCTTCATTCTGGTTCATTTGTTTTGTATACTCTAGCTTTCTTTTTTCGATAATTTTTTATTGCTTTTCCCCACTCTGTGTCTGTGTCTGTTTCTTTTTCTATTTTCAATTTCTCTCATTCTATCTATCTATCTATCTATCTATCTATCTATCTATCTATCTATCTATCTATCTATCTATCCATCCATCCATCCATCCATCTATCTATCTATCTATCTATCTATCTATCTATCTATCTATCTATCTATCTATCTATCTATCTATCTATCTATCTTTCTATCTATATATCTATATATATATACAACCGCCTATCTATCTCCCTTTCCTTCCATTATTCATAATAGGTAACTGACTTTTATGAATCACTTGAGATATAGATTATCAGTATTGATCGATTTTTAATTGAAAAAAAAAATCGTTCGTTGGTATCTTACATTCTTTAATGAATTTTATTTTTTTATTATTAGTTTGATTTTCCATTACTCTCTTCCCTTTTCCTTTCTTCCTCTCTTTTTATCGATCTATCTTATTTTCTCTATACAGTTCTCTATTTCATGCTTCCTTTCTTGCTCGGGATGCATATACTACCCCATCTTTCATATGACAATGACTAGATAAAATGCAACAGATTCTTGTCAACGTTAACATATTTTGGACTAGAATTTAGCAATAATAAGGCCTTTCGGTGTCTGAGTGATTAAATGATTTAGTTCAATTATAATTACAATCCAGTGATAAATCTCGAAGTCATCAAGAACATATCACACTCTTCTCAATCATGAAAATAAGAAATAAATCACTCACCTGAAGTAAAGCCACCATGAAGAATAGTGGAATAGCGCCATCTCGCGTCTTGCTGACACCAGTAGTAGCATTGTTTTTTTTTCATACTCTCAAAGGCTTTTTTCTTTCTTATTTTTATCTAAATCGTTCTGGTTCATTTCTTTTGTATACTCTAGCTTTCTTTGTTTTTCCATCATATTTTATTGCTTTTCCCCAGTCTGTGTCTGCCTGTTTTCTATGTTTTAATTTCTCTCATTCTATGTATCTATCTATCCATCTATCTATCTATCTATCTATCTATCTATCTATCTATCTATCTATCTTACCGTCTATTTATTTATATATCTCCCTTTCCTTCCATTATTCATTATAAGTAATTGACTTTTATGAATCACTTGAGATATAGATTATCAGGATTGACTGATTTTTAATCAAAATAAACATTTTGTTTGTTGGTACCTTACATTCTTTAATGCATTTTAATTTTTATTATTAATTTTCCAATATTCTCTTCCCTTTTCCTTTTTTCTCTTTAATTGTATCGATCTATCTATCTTATTTTCTCTATTCAGTTCTTTATTTCACGCTTCCTTTCTTGCTCGGGATGCACATACTACCCCATCTTTGATATGACAAAGTCTAGATAAAATGCAACATATTCTTGTCAACGTTAACATATTTTGTACTAGAATTTAGCAATAATAAGGCCTTCCGGTGTCTGAGTGATTAAATGATTTAGTTCAATTATAATTGAAATCCAATGATAGATCTCGAAGTCAATAAGAACATATCACACTCTTCTCAATCATGAAAATAAGAAATAAATCACTCACCTGAAGTAAAGCCACCATGAAGAATAGTGGAATAGCGCCATCTCGCGTCTTGCTGACACCAGTAGTAGCATTGTTTTTTTTTTCATATCTTTCAAATGTTTTTTCTTTTCATTATTTGTATCTATATCGTTCTGGTTCATTTATTTTCTATACTCTAGCTTTCTTTTTTTTTCATTATTTTTCATTGCTTTTCCCCACTCTGTGTCTGTCTGTTTTCTATGTTACAATTTCTCTTATTCTACCTATCTATCTACCTATATATATCTATATCTATCCGTCTATTTATTCATCTATCTCCCTTTCCTTCCATTATTCATTATAAGTAATTGACTTTTATGAATCACTTGAGATATAGATTGTCAGTATTGACTGATTTTTAATCAAAATAAACATTTTGTTCGTTGGTATCTAATATTCTTTAATACACTTTTTATTTTTAATTATTAGTTTATTAACTGGAGATAGAACATTCACCGTTGCATCCTCAATGGAATTAATGTAACAAGCTCCCTCTCGCAATAAGACAATCCCGAACAATCAAGTCCTTTAAGAAGTCCCTTAAACTCTCTTGTTCTAGGCAATTGCCTTCATCATTATAATAACATATCATTCTGATTTTTGTTTGTATAAATATGTTAATTGAAATTGTGAGCGCTTTGGGCCATTTGGGAAAAGCGCATTATAAATATTGAGCATTATTATTATTATTTTCTATTACTTTCTTCCCTTTTCCTTTTTATCTCTTTTTATCGATGTATCTATCTTCTTTTCTCTATTCAGATCTTTATTTCATGCTTCCTTTCTTGCTCGGGATGCACATATCACCTCATCTTTGAAATGACAATGACTAGATAAAATGCAACAGATTTATTTGTCAACGTGAAAATATTTTTAACTGGAATTTTAAAAATATAAGGCCTTTAGGTGTCTGGGTGATTCAAAGATTTAGATCAATTTATAAGCCTAATCCAATTATAAAACTCAAATTCATCAAGAACATATTACACTCCTTTCAATCATGGAAATTAGAAAGAAATCACCGTAAAGATATCATACTAATTAGTTAGAGCCTTATTTTCATAGGTCAGAGAATTTTGTAATACATACAAGTCATGTACAGGTTAGATTCACTTTAGTATTCTATAGGTCAGAGAACTTTCTATAAACAAGTTGGAGTGTTTGATGGAATTCAGTTCATCTGCTCAGTCTTTGTAAATTTCACTTCGTTGTTTAGACATGGATGCTTCAATGATTCTCTGTGCAGTCATGTTCTCTGTTACAGACATTGATACACTGCCCTATCTATGAATCTAACGTACCTGCATACAAAATATACACTATACACTCTTTGCTGATTGGTCATTAATTTGTTCTATGTTTCATGTAATGTGGATAGAGTGTATGTCCGCCCATCAGAGGATACAATATTTGCTTAAAAAGTTGGTCAATAATTATGTGAGATGATTTTGGAAAGGAGAGGGGAATAAAGTGGGTCTTGTGCTCTTGGGCAGTTCTACCCTAATCTTGAACTGAGAGACTTCTGTCTTAATTTGTTAAAGGGATGGTCCAGGCGCTAGAAATATTTATATCTCAATAAATAGAATAAAATTCACAAAACAAAATCACGAAAATTTGATCAAAATCGGGCAACAAATAAAAAGTAATTGAATTCCAAAGATTTGAATTATTCCGGTGAAACGGTTCTAGGCAAACCTGTACTAGGTTGGCTGATGATGTCATATCCCCACTTGTTATTTTGAATTTATTTTATGAAATAAGATTTATTCAAAATTTTTCTACCAAGAACTAAAATAAATAAATTGACAACTGATTAAGTACGTGAGTTATTTACTGTCGCAACTTATTTTACTATAATGGAGACACATATTAAACAATCGTGTATGAAAAAATGAAACATTTATGATTTCATGTAATAACAAAAGAAAAGGGGAATGTGACATTATCGGCCCACCTACTAAATATTCATGACGACGTGTATATAACTGTTTAAAAAAAAATATTGATAAACCTTCAAATTCAATAACTTTATTTCTTATCCGATTTTGTTCATAAGTTCATAAGTTCATTTTATTTGTCTTCCAACTTTGAGTTTGAATACATGACAAACATATAAGTGTGTATGAAACAATGAGCAGAGTACATGATAAAACAGGTATATATAAAACAGAGTATGCAGAAAACATTGTTTTTAAATACATTATACAGCTTAAGACAGAAAAGAAATAATTTTAAAGGAAGACGAGGAGACCTAAGTGAAGCAATGCTTGTAAATTAAGGTTCCTCATTACGAATTCAAAGAACATTGGATAAACAACAAAGAAATGGCAATATAATATAATATGATAACTAAAGAGAGAGGAGGGGAGAGAAGAGTGACACATTTATGTACAAAAGGGACAAAAAAGGGGACATGAGGACAGAGACCAGCCAGGCCCGGGAAAGGGGGGGGGGGTGTTAAGTATTGATAATTTAGCATTAACTGATAAATAAATTTTGATGAAATTTTCAACATTTTGCGTTGTTAATTTACCTTTCTTTATTTAGATATAAATATTTCCAGCCCGGACAATCGTTTTAAGAATATACTTGTGTAGTTGAACCCTAAAATTAGCGATCTAACTCCAGTATAGCCACCCTACACTCATAACGCAAACAAATCACTCACCTGAAGTAAAGCCACTCACCATGAAGAATAGTGGAATAGCGCCATCTCGCGTCTTGCTGACACCCGTAACTTAGTATATAGCATTGTTTTTTTCTTTTTTCGTATCTTCGAAAGGGTTTTCTTTCTTATTTGTTTTTACTTTGATCTTTCTTCATTCTGGTTCATTTGTTTTGTATACTCTAGCTTTCTTTTTTCGATAATTTTTTATTGCTTTTCCCCACTCTGTGTCTGTTTCTTTTTCTATTTTCAATTTCTCTCATTCTATCTATCTATCTATCTATCTATCTATCTATCTATCTATCTATCTATCTATCTATCCATCCATCCATCCATCCATCCATCCATCTATCTATCTATCTATCTATCTATCTATCTATCTATCTATCTATCTATCTATCTTTCTATCTATATATCTATATATATATACAACCGCCTATCTATCTCCCTTTCCTTCCATTATTCATAATAGGTAACTGACTTTTATGAATCACTTGAGATATAGATTATCAGTATTGATCGATTTTTAATTGAAAAAAAAAATCGTTCGTTGGTATCTTACATTCTTTAATGAATTTTATTTTTTTATTATTAGTTTGATTTTCCATTACTCTCTTCCCTTTTCCTTTCTTCCTCTCTTTTTATCGATCTATCTTATTTTCTCTATACAGTTCTCTATTTCATGCTTCCTTTCTTGCTCGGGATGCATATACTACCCCATCTTTCATATGACAATGACTAGATAAAATGCAACAGATTCTTGTCAACGTTAACATATTTTGGACTAGAATTTAGCAATAATAAGGCCTTTCGGTGTCTGAGTGATTAAATGATTTAGTTCAATTATAATTACAATCCAGTGATAAATCTCGAAGTCATCAAGAACATATCACACTCTTCTCAATCATGAAAATAAGAAATAAATCACTCACCTGAAGTAAAGCCACCATGAAGAATAGTGGAATAGCGCCATCTCGCGTCTTGCTGACACCAGTAGTAGCATTGTTTTTTTTTCATACTCTCAAAGGCTTTTTTCTTTCTTATTTTTATCTAAATCGTTCTGGTTCATTTCTTTTGTATACTCTAGCTTTCTTTGTTTTTCCATCATATTTTATTGCTTTTCCCCAGTCTGTGTCTGCCTGTTTTCTATGTTTTAATTTCTCTCATTCTATGTATCTATCTATCCATCTATCTATCTATCTATCTATCTATCTATCTATCTATCTATCTATCTAACCGTCTATTTATTTATATATCTCCCTTTCCTTCCATTATTCATTATAAGTAATTGACTTTTATGAATCACTTGAGATATAGATTATCAGGATTGACTGATTTTTAATCAAAATAAACATTTTGTTTGTTGGTACCTTACATTCTTTAATGCATTTTAATTTTTATTATTAATTTTCCAATATTCTCTTCCCTTTTCCTTTTTTCTCTTTAATTGTATCGATCTATCTATCTTATTTTCTCTATTCAGTTCTTTATTTCACGCTTCCTTTCTTGCTCGGGATGCACATACTACCCCATCTTTGATATGACAAAGTCTAGATAAAATGCAACATATTCTTGTCAACGTTAACATATTTTGTACTAGAATTTAGCAATAATAAGGCCTTCCGGTGTCTGAGTGATTAAATGATTTAGTTCAATTATAATTGAAATCCAATGATAGATCTCGAAGTCAATAAGAACATATCACACTCTTCTCAATCATGAAAATAAGAAATAAATCACTCACCTGAAGTAAAGCCACCATGAAGAATAGTGGAATAGCGCCATCTCGCGTCTTGCTGACACCAGTAGTAGCATTGTTTTTTTTTTCATATCTTTCAAATGTTTTTTCTTTTCATTATTTGTATCTATATCGTTCTGGTTCATTTATTTTCTATACTCTAGCTTTCTTTTTTTTTCATTATTTTTCATTGCTTTTCCCCACTCTGTGTCTGTCTGTTTTCTATGTTACAATTTCTCTTATTCTACCTATCTATCTACCTATATATATCTATATCTATCCGTCTATTTATTCATCTATCTCCCTTTCCTTCCATTATTCATTATAAGTAATTGACTTTTATGAATCACTTGAGATATAGATTGTCAGTATTGACTGATTTTTAATCAAAATAAACATTTTGTTCGTTGGTATCTAATATTCTTTAATACACTTTTTATTTTTAATTATTAGTTTATTAACTGGAGATAGAACATTCACCGTTGCATCCTCAATGGAATTAATGTAACAAGCTCCCTCTCGCAATAAGACAATCCCGAACAATCAAGTCCTTTAAGAAGTCCCTTAAACTCTCTTGTTCTAGGCAATTGCCTTCATCATTATAATAACATATCATTCTGATTTTTGTTTGTATAAATATGTTAATTGAAATTGTGAGCGCTTTGGGCCATTTGGGAAAAGCGCATTATAAATATTGAGCATTATTATTATTATTTTCTATTACTTTCTTCCCTTTTCCTTTTTATCTCTTTTTATCGATGTATCTATCTTCTTTTCTCTATTCAGATCTTTATTTCATGCTTCCTTTCTTGCTCGGGATGCACATATCACCTCATCTTTGAAATGACAATGACTAGATAAAATGCAACAGATTTATTTGTCAACGTGAAAATATTTTTAACTGGAATTTTAAAAATATAAGGCCTTTAGGTGTCTGGGTGATTCAAAGATTTAGATCAATTTATAAGCCTAATCCAATTATAAAACTCAAATTCATCAAGAACATATTACACTCCTTTCAATCATGGAAATTAGAAAGAAATCACCGTAAAGATATCATACTAATTAGTTAGAGCCTTATTTTCATAGGTCAGAGAATTTTGTAATACATACAAGTCATGTACAGGTTAGATTCACTTTAGTATTCTATAGGTCAGAAAACTTTCTATAAACAAGTTGGAGTGTTTGATGGAATTCAGTTCATCTGCTCAGTCTTTGTAAATTTCACTTCGTTGTTTAGACATGGATGCTTCAATGATTCTCTGTGCAGTCATGTTCTCTGTTACAGACATTGATACACTGCCCTATCTATGAATCTAACGTACCTGCATACAAAATATACACTATACACTCTTTGCTGATTGGTCATTAATTTGTTCTATGTTTCATGTAATGTGGATAGAGTGTATGTCCGCCCATCAGAGGATACAATATTTGCTTAAAAAGTTGGTCAATAATTATGTGAGATGATTTTGGAAAGGAGAGGGGAATAAAGTGGGTCTTGTGCTCTTGGGCAGTTCTACCCTAATCTTGAACTGAGAGACTTCTGTCTTAATTTGTTAAAGGGATGGTCCAGGCGCTAGAAATATTTATATCTCAATAAATAGAATAAAATTCACAAAACAAAATCACGAAAATTTGATCAAAATCGGGCAACAAATAAAAAGTAATTGAATTCCAAAGATTTGAATTATTCCGGTGAAACGGTTCTAGGCAAACCTGTACTAGGTTGGCTGATGATGTCATATCCCCACTTGTTATTTTGAATTTATTTTATGAAATAAGATTTATTCAAAATTTTTCTACCAAGAACTAAAATAAATAAATTGACAACTGATTAAGTACGTGAGTTATTTACTGTCGCAACTTATTTTACTATAATGGAGACACATATTAAACAATCGTGTATGAAAAAATGAAACATTTATGATTTCATGTAATAACAAAAGAAAAGGGGAATGTGACATTATCGGCCCACCTACTAAATATTCATGACGACGTGTATATAACTGTTTAAAAAAAAATATTGATAAACCTTCAAATTCAATAACTTTATTTCTTATCCGATTTTGTTCATAAGTTCATAAGTTCATTTTATTTGTCTTCCAACTTTGAGTTTGAATACATGACAAACATATAAGTGTGTATGAAACAATGAGCAGAGTACATGATAAAACAGGTATATATAAAACAGAGTATGCAGAAAACATTGTTTTTAAATACATTATACAGCTTAAGACAGAAAAGAAATAATTTTAAAGGAAGACGAGGAGACCTAAGTGAAGCAATGCTTGTAAATTAAGGTTCCTCATTACGAATTCAAAGAACATTGGATAAACAACAAAGAAATGGCAATATAATATAATATGATAACTAAAGAGAGAGGAGGGGAGAGAAGAGTGACACATTTATGTACAAAAGGGACAAAAAAGGGGACATGAGGACAGAGACCAGCCAGGCCCGGGAAAGGGGGGGGGGGTGTTAAGTATTGATAATTTAGCATTAACTGATAAATAAATTTTGATGAAATTTTCAACATTTTGCGTTGTTAATTTACCTTTCTTTATTTAGATATAAATATTTCCAGCCCGGACAATCGTTTTAAGAATATACTTGTGTAGTTGAACCCTAAAATTAGCGATCTAACTCCAGTATAGCCACCCTACACTCATAACGCAAACAAATCACTCACCTGAAGTAAAGCCACTCACCATGAAGAATAGTGGAATAGCGCCATCTCGCGTCTTGCTGACACCCGTAACTTAGTATATAGCATTGTTTTTTTCTTTTTTCGTATCTTCGAAAGGGTTTTCTTTCTTATTTGTTTTTACTTTGATCTTTCTTCATTCTGGTTCATTTGTTTTGTATACTCTAGCTTTCTTTTTTCGATAATTTTTTATTGCTTTTCCCCACTCTGTGTCTGTTTCTTTTTCTATTTTCAATTTCTCTCATTCTATCTATCTATCTATCTATCTATCTATCTATCTATCTATCTATCTATCCATCCATCCATCCATCCATCCATCCATCTATCTATCTATCTATCTATCTATCTATCTATCTATCTATCTATCTATCTATCTATCTATCTATCTATCTTTCTATCTATATATCTATATATATATACAACCGCCTATCTATTTATCTATCTCCCTTTCCTTCCATTATTCATCATAGGTAACTGACTTTTATGAATCACTTGAGATATAGATTATCAGTATTGATCGATTTTTAATTGAAAAAAAAAATCGTTCGTTGGTATCTTACATTCTTTAATGAATTTTAATTTTTTATTATTAGTTTGATTTTCCATTACTCTCTTCCCTTTTCCTTTCTTCCTCTCTTTTTATCGATCTATCTTATTTTCTCTATACAGTTCTTTATTTCATGCTTCCTTTCTTGCTCGGGATGCATATACTACCCCATCTTTCATATGACAATGACTAGATAAAATGCAACAGATTCTTGTCAACGTTAACATATTTTGGACTAGAATTTAGCAATAATAAGGCCTTTCGGTGTCTGAGTGATTAAATGATTTAGTTCAATTATAATTACAATCCAGTGATAAATCTCGAAGTCATCAAGAACATATCACACTCTTCTCAATCATGAAAATAAGAAATAAATCACTCACCTGAAGTAAAGCCACCATGAAGAATAGTGGAATAGCGCCATCTCGCGTCTTGCTGACACCAGTAGTAGCATTGTTTTTTCTTTCATACTCTCAAAGGCTTTTTTCTTTCTTATTTTTATCTAAATCGTTCTGGTTCATTTCTTTTGTATACTCTAGCTTTCTTTTTTTTTCCATCATATTTTATTGCTTTTCCCCAGTCTGTGTCTGCCTGTTTTCTATGTTTTAATTTCTCTCATTCTATGTATCTATCTATCCATCTATCTATCTATCCATCTATCTATCTATCTATCTATCTATCTATCTATCTATCTATCTATCTATCTAACCGTCTATTTATTTATATATCTCCCTTTCCTTCCATTATTCATTATAAGTAATTGACTTTTATGAATCAATTGAGATATAGATTATCAGGATTGACTGATTTTTAATCAAAATAAACATTTTGTTTGTTGGTACCTTACATTCTTTAATGCATTTTAATTTTTATTATTAATTTTCCAATATTCTCTTCCCTTTTCCTTTTTTCTCTTTAATTGTATCGATCTATCTATCTTATTTTCTCTATTCAGTTCTTTATTTCACGCTTCCTTTCTTGCTCGGGATGCACATACTACCCCATCTTTGATATGACAAAGTCTAGATAAAATGCAACGTATTCTTGTCAACGTTAACATATTTTGTACTAGAATTTAGCAATAATAAGGCCTTCCGGTGTCTGAGTGATTAAATGATTTAGTTCAATTATAATTGAAATCCAATGATAGATCTCGAAGTCAATAAGAACATATCACACTCTTCTCAATCATGAAAATAAGAAATAAATCACTCACCTGAAGTAAAGCCACCATGAAGAATAGTGGAATAGCGCCATCTCGCGTCTTGCTGACACCAGTAGTAGCATTGTTTTTTTTTTCATATCTTTCAAATGTTTTTTCTTTTCATTATTTGTATCTATATCGTTCTGGTTCATTTATTTTCTATACTCTAGCTTTCTTTTTTTTCATTATTTTTTATTGCTTTTCCCCACTCTGTGTCTGTCTGTTTTCTATGTTACAATTTCTCTTATTCTACCTATCTATCTACCTATATCTATCTATATCTATCCGTCTATTTATTCATCTATCTCCCTTTCCTTCCATTATTCATTATAAGTAATTGACTTTTATGAATCACTTGAGATATAGATTGTCAGTATTGACTGATTTTTAATCAAAATAAACATTTTGTTCGTTGGTATCTAATATTCTTTAATACACTTTTTATTTTTAATTATTAGTTTATTAACTGGAGATAGAACATTCACCGTTGCATCCTCAATGGAATTAATGTAACAAGCTCCCTCTCGCAATAAGACAATCCCGAACAATCAAGTCCTTTAAGAAGTCCCTTAAACTCTCTTGTTCTAGGCAATTGCCTTCATCATTATAATAACATATCATTCTGATTTTTGTTTGTATAAATATGTTAATTGAAATTGTGAGCGCTTTGGGCCATTTGGGAAAAGCGCATTATAAATATTGAGCATTATTATTATTATTTTCTATTACTTTCTTCCCTTTTCCTTTTTATCTCTTTTTATCGATCTATCTATCTTCTTTTCTCTATTCAGATCTTTATTTCATGCTTCCTTTCTTGCTCGGGATGCACATATCACCTCATCTTTGAAATGACAATGACTAGATAAAATGCAACAGATTTATTTGTCAACGTGAAAATATTTTTAACTGGAATTTTAAAAATATAAGGCCTTTAGGTGTCTGGGTGATTCAAAGATTTAGATCAATTTATAAGCCTAATCCAATTATAAAACTCAAATTCATCAAGAACATATTACACTCCTTTCAATCATGGAAATTAGAAAGAAATCACCATAAAGATATCATACTAATTAGTTAGAGCCTTATTTTCATAGGTCAGAGAATTTTGTAATACATACAAGTCATGTACAGGTTAGATTCACTTTAGTATTCTATAGGTCAGAGAACTTTCTATAAACAAGTTGGAGTGTTTGATGGAATTCAGTTCATCTGCTCAGTCTTTGTAAATTTCACTTCGTTGTTTAGACATGGATGCTTCAATGATTCTCTGTGCAGTCATGTTCTCTGTTACAGACATTGATACACTGCCCTATCTATGAATCTAACGTACCTGTATACAAAATATACACTATACACTCTTTGCTGATTGGTCATTAATTTGTTCTATGTTTCATGTAATGTGGATAGAGTGTATGTCCGCCCATCAGAGGATACAATATTTGCTTAAAAAGTTGGTCAATAATTATGTGAGATGATTTTGGAAAGGAGAGGGGAATAAAGTGGGTCTTGTGCTCTTAGGCAGTTCTACCCTAATCTTGAACTGAGAGACTTCTGTCTTAATTTGTTAAAGGGATGGTCCAGGCGCTAGAAATATTTATATCTCAATAAATAGAATAAAATTCACAAAACAAAATCACGAAAATTTGATCAAAATCGGGCAACAAACAAAAAGTAATTGAATTCCAAAGATTTGAATTATTCCGGTGAAACGGTTCTAGGCAAACCTGTACTAGGTTGGCTGATGATGTCATATCCCCACTTGTTCTTTTGAATTTATTTTATGAAATAAGATTTATTCAAAATTTTTCTACCAAGAACTAAAATAAATAAATTGACAACTGATTAAGTACGTGAGTTATTTACTGTCGCAACTTATTTTACTATAATGGAGACACATATTAAACAATCGTGTATGAAAAAATGAAACATTTATGATTTCATGTAATAACAAAAGAAAAGGGGAATGTGACATTATCAGCCCACCTACTAAATATTCATGACGACGTGTATATAACTGTTTAAAAAAAAATATTGATAAACCTTCAAATTCAATAACTTTATTTCTTATCCGATTTTGTTCATAAGTTCATAAGTTCATTTTATTTATCTTCCAACTTTGAGTTTGAATACATGACAAACATATAAGTGTGTATGAAACAATGAGCAGAGTACATGATAAAACAGGTATATATAAAACAGAGTATGCAGAAAACATTGTTTTTAAATACATTATACAGCTTAAGACAGAAAAGAAATAATTTTAAAGGAAGACGAGGAGACCTAAGTGAAGCAATGCTTGTAAATTAAGGTTCCTCATTACGAATTCAAAGAACATTGGATAAACAACAAAGAAATGGCAATATAATATAATATGATAACTAAAGAGAGAGGACGGGAGAGAAGAGTGACACATTTATGTACAAAAGGGACAAAAAAGGGGACATGAGGACAGAGACCAGCCAGGCCCGGGAAAGGGGGGGATGTTAAGTATTGATAATTTAGCATTAACTGATAAATAAATTTTGATGAAATTTTCAGCATTTTGCGTTGTGAATTTACCTTTCTTTATTTAGATATAAATATTTCCAGCCCGGACAATCGTTTTAAGAATATACTTGTGTAGTTGAACCCTAAAATTAGCGATCTAACTCCAGTATAGCCACCCTACACTCATAACGCAAACAAATCACTCACCTGAAGTAAAGCCACTAACCATGAAGAATAGTGGAATAGCGCCATCTCGCGTCTTGCTGACACCCGTAGTATATAGCATTGTTTTTTTTTCTTTTTTCGTATCTTCGAAAGGGTTTTCTTTCTTATTTGTTTTTACTTTGATCTTTCTTCATTCTGGTTCATTTGTTTTGTATACTCTAGCTTTCTTTTTTCGATAATTTTGTATTGCTTTTCCCCACTCTGTGTCTGTTTCTTTTTCTATTTTCAATTTCTCTCATTCTATCTATCTATCTATCTATCTATCTATCTATCTATCTATCTATCTATCTATCTATCTATCCATCCATCCATCCATCCATCCATCTATCTATCTATCTATCTATCTATCTATCTATCTATCTATCTTTCTATCTATATATCTATATATATATACAACCGCCTATCTATTTATCTATCTCCCTTTCCTTCCATTATTCATAATAGGTAACTGACTTTTATGAATCACTTGAGATATAGATTATCAGTATTGATCGATTTTTAATTGAAAAAAAAAATCGTTCGTTGGTATCTTACATTCTTTAATGAATTTTAATTTTTTATTATTAGTTTGATTTTCCATTACTCTCTTCCCTTTTCCTTTCTTCCTCTCTTTTTATCGATCTATCTTATTTTCTCTATACAGTTCTTTATTTCATGCTTCCTTTCTTGCTCGGGATGCATATACTACCCCATCTTTCATATGACAATGACTAGATAAAATGCAACAGATTCTTGTCAACGTTAACATATTTTGGACTAGAATTTAGCAATAATAAGGCCTTTCGGTGTCTGAGTGATTAAATGATTTAGTTCAATTATAATTACAATCCAGTGATAAATCTCGAAGTCATCAAGAACATATCACACTCTTCTCAATCATGAAAATAAGAAATAAATCACTCACCTGAAGTAAAGCCACCATGAAGAATAGTGGAATAGCGCCATCTCGCGTCTTGCTGACACCAGTAGTAGCATTGTTTTTTTTCATACTCTCAAAGGCTTTTTTCTTTCTTATTTTTATCTAAATCGTTCTGGTTCATTTCTTTTGTATACTCTAGCTTTCTTTTTTTTTCCATCATATTTTATTGCTTTTCCCCAGTCTGTGTCTGCCTGTTTTCTATGTTTTAATTTCTCTCATTCTATGTATCTATCTATCCATCTATCTATCTATCTATCCATCTATCTATCTATCTATCTATCTATCTATCTATCTATCTATCTATCTATCTAACCGTCTATTTATTTATATATCTCCCTTTCCTTCCATTATTCATTATAAGTAATTGACTTTTATGAATAACTTGAGATATAGATTATCAGGATTGACTGATTTTTAATCAAAATAAACATTTTGTTTGTTGGTACCTTACATTCTTTAATGCATTTTAATTTTTATTATTAATTTTCCAATATTCTCTTCCCTTTTCCTTTTTTCTCTTTAATTGTATCGATCTATCTATCTTATTTTCTCTATTCAGTTCTTTATTTCACGCTTCCTTTCTTGCTCGGGATGCACATACTACCCCATCTTTGATATGACAAAGTCTAGATAAAATGCAACGTATTCTTGTCAACGTTAACATATTTTGTACTAGAATTTAGCAATAATAAGGCCTTCCGGTGTCTGAGTGATTAAATGATTTAGTTCAATTATAATTGAAATCCAATGATAGATCTCGAAGTCAATAAGAACATATCACACTCTTCTCAATCATGAAAATAAGAAATAAATCACTCACCTGAAGTAAAGCCACCATGAAGAATAGTGGAATAGCGCCATCTCGCGTCTTGCTGACACCAGTAGTAGCATTGTTTTTTTTTTCATATCTTTCAAATGTTTTTTCTTTTCATTATTTGTATCTATATCGTTCTGGTTCATTTATTTTCTATACTCTAGCTTTCTTTTTTTTTTCATTATTTTTTATTGCTTTTCCCCACTCTGTGTCTGTCTGTTTTCTATGTTACAATTTCTCTTATTCTACCTATCTATCTACCTATATCTATCCGTCTATTTATTCATCTATCTCCCTTTCCTTCCATTATTCATTATAAGTAATTGACTTTTATGAATCACTTGAGATATAGATTGTCAGTATTGACTGATTTTTAATCAAAATAAACATTTTGTTCGTTGGTATCTAATATTCTTTAATACACTTTTTATTTTTAATTATTAGTTTATTAACTAGAGATAGAACATTCACCGTTGCATCCTCAATGGAATTAATGTAACAAGCTCCCTCTCGCAATAAGACAATCCCGAACAATCAAGTCCTTTAAGAAGTCCCTTAAACTCTCTTGTTCTAGGCAATTGCCTTCATCATTATAATAACATATCATTCTGATTTTTGTTTGTATAAATATGTTAATTGAAATTGTGAGCGCTTTGGGCCATTTGGGAAAAGCGCATTACAAATATTGAGCATTATTATTATTATTTTCTATTACTTTCTTCCCTTTTCCTTTTTATCTCTTTTTATCGATCTATCTATCTTCTTTTCTCTATTCAGATCTTTATTTCATGCTTCCTTTCTTGCTCGGGATGCACATATCACCTCATCTTTGAAATGACAATGACTAGATAAAATGCAACAGATTTATTTGTCAACGTGAAAATATTTTTAACTGGAATTTTAAAAATATAAGGCCTTTAGGTGTCTGGGTGATTCAAAGATTTAGATCAATTTATAAGCCTAATCCAATTATAAAACTCAAATTCATCAAGAACATATTACACTCCTTTCAATCATGGAAATTAGAAAGAAATCACCATAAAGATATCATACTAATTAGTTAGAGCCTTATTTTCATAGGTCAGAGAATTTTGTAATACATACAAGTCATGTACAGGTTAGATTCACTTTAGTATTCTATAGGTCAGAGAACTTTCTATAAACAAGTTGGAGTGTTTGATGGAATTCAGTTCATCTGCTCAGTCTTTGTAAATTTCACTTCGTTGTTTAGACATGGATGCTTCAATGATTCTCTGTGCAGTCATGTTCTCTGTTACAGACATTGATACACTGCCCTATCTATGAATCTAACGTACCTGTATACAAAATATACACTATACACTCTTTGCTGATTGGTCATTAATTTGTTCTATGTTTCATGTAATGTGGATAGAGTGTATGTCCGCCCATCAGAGGATACAATATTTGCTTAAAAAGTTGGTCAATAATTATGTGAGATGATTTTGGAAAGGAGAGGGGAATAAAGTGGGTCTTGTGCTCTTGGGCAGTTCTACCCTAATCTTGAACTGAGAGACTTCTGTCTTAATTTGTTAAAGGGATGGTCCAGGCGCTAGAAATATTTATATCTCAATAAATAGAATAAAATTCACAAAACAAAATCACGAAAATTTGATCAAAATCGGGCAACAAATAAAAAGTAATTGAATTCCAAAGATTTGAATTATTCCGGTGAAACGGTTCTAGGCAAACCTGTACTAGGTTGGCTGATGATGTCATATCCCCACTTGTTATTTTGAATTTATTTTATGAAATAAGATTTATTCAAAATTTTTCTACCAAGAACTAAAATAAATAAATTGACAACTGATTAAGTACGTGAGTTATTTACTGTCGCAACTTATTTTACTATAATGGAGACACATATTAAACAATCGTGTATGAAAAAATGAAACATTTATGATTTCATGTAATAACAAAAGAAAAGGGGAATGTGACATTATCGGCCCACCTACTAAATATTCATGACGACGTGTATATAACTGTTTAAAAAAAAATATTGATAAACCTTCAAATTCAATAACTTTATTTCTTATCCGATTTTGTTCATAAGTTCATAAGTTCATTTTATTTGTCTTCCAACTTTGAGTTTGAATACATGACAAACATATAAGTGTGTATGAAACAATGAGCAGAGTACATGATAAAACAGGTATATATAAAACAGAGTATGCAGAAAACATTGTTTTTAAATACATTATACAGCTTAAGACAGAAAAGAAATAATTTTAAAGGAAGACGAGGAGACCTAAGTGAAGCAATGCTTGTAAATTAAGGTTCCTCATTACGAATTCAAAGAACATTGGATAAACAACAAAGAAATGGCAATATAATATAATATGATAACTAAAGAGAGAGGAGGGGAGAGAAGAGTGACACATTTATGTACAAAAGGGACAAAAAAGGGGACATGAGGACAGAGACCAGCCAGGCCCGGGAAAGGGGGGGGGGGGTGTTAAGTATTGATAATTTAGCATTAACTGATAAATAAATTTTGATGAAATTTTCAACATTTTGCGTTGTGAATTTACCTTTCTTTATTTAGATATAAATATTTCTAGCCCGGACAATCGTTTTAAGAATATACTTGTGTAGTTGAACCCTAAAATTAGCGATCTAACTCCAGTATAGCCACCCTACACTCATAACGCAAACAAATCACTCACCTGAAGTAAAGCCACTCACCATGAAGAATAGTGGAATAGCGCCATCTCGCGTCTTGCTGACACCCGTAACTTAGTATATAGCATTGTTTTTTTCTTTTTTCGTATCTTCGAAAGGGTTTTCTTTCTTATTTGTTTTTACTTTGATCTTTCTTCATTCTGGTTCATTTGTTTTGTATACTCTAGCTTTCTTTTTTCGATAATTTTTTATTGCTTTTCCCCACTCTGTGTCTGTGTCTGTTTCTTTTTCTATTTTCAATTTCTCTCATTCTATCTATCTATCTATCTATCTATCTATCTATCTATCTATCTATCTATCTATCTATCTATCTATCTATCTATCCATCCATCCATCCATCCATCTATCTATCTATCTATCTATCTATCTATCTATCTATCTATCTATCTATCTATCTATCTATCTATCTATCTATCTTTCTATCTATATATCTATATATATATACAACCGCCTATCTATCTCCCTTTCCTTCCATTATTCATAATAGGTAACTGACTTTTATGAATCACTTGAGATATAGATTATCAGTATTGATCGATTTTTAATTGAAAAAAAAAATCGTTCGTTGGTATCTTACATTCTTTAATGAATTTTATTTTTTTATTATTAGTTTGATTTTCCATTACTCTCTTCCCTTTTCCTTTCTTCCTCTCTTTTTATCGATCTATCTTATTTTCTCTATACAGTTCTCTATTTCATGCTTCCTTTCTTGCTCGGGATGCATATACTACCCCATCTTTCATATGACAATGACTAGATAAAATGCAACAGATTCTTGTCAACGTTAACATATTTTGGACTAGAATTTAGCAATAATAAGGCCTTTCGGTGTCTGAGTGATTAAATGATTTAGTTCAATTATAATTACAATCCAGTGATAAATCTCGAAGTCATCAAGAACATATCACACTCTTCTCAATCATGAAAATAAGAAATAAATCACTCACCTGAAGTAAAGCCACCATGAAGAATAGTGGAATAGCGCCATCTCGCGTCTTGCTGACACCAGTAGTAGCATTGTTTTTTTTTCATACTCTCAAAGGCTTTTTTCTTTCTTATTTTTATCTAAATCGTTCTGGTTCATTTCTTTTGTATACTCTAGCTTTCTTTGTTTTTCCATCATATTTTATTGCTTTTCCCCAGTCTGTGTCTGCCTGTTTTCTATGTTTTAATTTCTCTCATTCTATGTATCTATCTATCCATCTATCTATCTATCTATCTATCTATCTATCTATCTATCTATCTATCTAACCGTCTATTTATTTATATATCTCCCTTTCCTTCCATTATTCATTATAAGTAATTGACTTTTATGAATCACTTGAGATATAGATTATCAGGATTGACTGATTTTTAATCAAAATAAACATTTTGTTTGTTGGTACCTTACATTCTTTAATGCATTTTAATTTTTATTATTAATTTTCCAATATTCTCTTCCCTTTTCCTTTTTTCTCTTTAATTGTATCGATCTATCTATCTTATTTTCTCTATTCAGTTCTTTATTTCACGCTTCCTTTCTTGCTCGGGATGCACATACTACCCCATCTTTGATATGACAAAGTCTAGATAAAATGCAACATATTCTTGTCAACGTTAACATATTTTGTACTAGAATTTAGCAATAATAAGGCCTTCCGGTGTCTGAGTGATTAAATGATTTAGTTCAATTATAATTGAAATCCAATGATAGATCTCGAAGTCAATAAGAACATATCACACTCTTCTCAATCATGAAAATAAGAAATAAATCACTCACCTGAAGTAAAGCCACCATGAAGAATAGTGGAATAGCGCCATCTCGCGTCTTGCTGACACCAGTAGTAGCATTGTTTTTTTTTTCATATCTTTCAAATGTTTTTTCTTTTCATTATTTGTATCTATATCGTTCTGGTTCATTTATTTTCTATACTCTAGCTTTCTTTTTTTTTCATTATTTTTCATTGCTTTTCCCCACTCTGTGTCTGTCTGTTTTCTATGTTACAATTTCTCTTATTCTACCTATCTATCTACCTATATATATCTATATCTATCCGTCTATTTATTCATCTATCTCCCTTTCCTTCCATTATTCATTATAAGTAATTGACTTTTATGAATCACTTGAGATATAGATTGTCAGTATTGACTGATTTTTAATCAAAATAAACATTTTGTTCGTTGGTATCTAATATTCTTTAATACACTTTTTATTTTTAATTATTAGTTTATTAACTGGAGATAGAACATTCACCGTTGCATCCTCAATGGAATTAATGTAACAAGCTCCCTCTCGCAATAAGACAATCCCGAACAATCAAGTCCTTTAAGAAGTCCCTTAAACTCTCTTGTTCTAGGCAATTGCCTTCATCATTATAATAACATATCATTCTGATTTTTGTTTGTATAAATATGTTAATTGAAATTGTGAGCGCTTTGGGCCATTTGGGAAAAGCGCATTATAAATATTGAGCATTATTATTATTATTTTCTATTACTTTCTTCCCTTTTCCTTTTTATCTCTTTTTATCGATGTATCTATCTTCTTTTCTCTATTCAGATCTTTATTTCATGCTTCCTTTCTTGCTCGGGATGCACATATCACCTCATCTTTGAAATGACAATGACTAGATAAAATGCAACAGATTTATTTGTCAACGTGAAAATATTTTTAACTGGAATTTTAAAAATATAAGGCCTTTAGGTGTCTGGGTGATTCAAAGATTTAGATCAATTTATAAGCCTAATCCAATTATAAAACTCAAATTCATCAAGAACATATTACACTCCTTTCAATCATGGAAATTAGAAAGAAATCACCGTAAAGATATCATACTAATTAGTTAGAGCCTTATTTTCATAGGTCAGAGAATTTTGTAATACATACAAGTCATGTACAGGTTAGATTCACTTTAGTATTCTATAGGTCAGAGAACTTTCTATAAACAAGTTGGAGTGTTTGATGGAATTCAGTTCATCTGCTCAGTCTTTGTAAATTTCACTTCGTTGTTTAGACATGGATGCTTCAATGATTCTCTGTGCAGTCATGTTCTCTGTTACAGACATTGATACACTGCCCTATCTATGAATCTAACGTACCTGCATACAAAATATACACTATACACTCTTTGCTGATTGGTCATTAATTTGTTCTATGTTTCATGTAATGTGGATAGAGTGTATGTCCGCCCATCAGAGGATACAATATTTGCTTAAAAAGTTGGTCAATAATTATGTGAGATGATTTTGGAAAGGAGAGGGGAATAAAGTGGGTCTTGTGCTCTTGGGCAGTTCTACCCTAATCTTGAACTGAGAGACTTCTGTCTTAATTTGTTAAAGGGATGGTCCAGGCGCTAGAAATATTTATATCTCAATAAATAGAATAAAATTCACAAAACAAAATCACGAAAATTTGATCAAAATCGGGCAACAAATAAAAAGTAATTGAATTCCAAAGATTTGAATTATTCCGGTGAAACGGTTCTAGGCAAACCTGTACTAGGTTGGCTGATGATGTCATATCCCCACTTGTTATTTTGAATTTATTTTATGAAATAAGATTTATTCAAAATTTTTCTACCAAGAACTAAAATAAATAAATTGACAACTGATTAAGTACGTGAGTTATTTACTGTCGCAACTTATTTTACTATAATGGAGACACATATTAAACAATCGTGTATGAAAAAATGAAACATTTATGATTTCATGTAATAACAAAAGAAAAGGGGAATGTGACATTATCGGCCCACCTACTAAATATTCATGACGACGTGTATATAACTGTTTAAAAAAAAATATTGATAAACCTTCAAATTCAATAACTTTATTTCTTATCCGATTTTGTTCATAAGTTCATAAGTTCATTTTATTTGTCTTCCAACTTTGAGTTTGAATACATGACAAACATATAAGTGTGTATGAAACAATGAGCAGAGTACATGATAAAACAGGTATATATAAAACAGAGTATGCAGAAAACATTGTTTTTAAATACATTATACAGCTTAAGACAGAAAAGAAATAATTTTAAAGGAAGACGAGGAGACCTAAGTGAAGCAATGCTTGTAAATTAAGGTTCCTCATTACGAATTCAAAGAACATTGGATAAACAACAAAGAAATGGCAATATAATATAATATGATAACTAAAGAGAGAGGAGGGGAGAGAAGAGTGACACATTTATGTACAAAAGGGACAAAAAAGGGGACATGAGGACAGAGACCAGCCAGGCCCGGGAAAGGGGGGGGGGTGTTAAGTATTGATAATTTAGCATTAACTGATAAATAAATTTTGATGAAATTTTCAACATTTTGCGTTGTTAATTTACCTTTCTTTATTTAGATATAAATATTTCCAGCCCGGACAATCGTTTTAAGAATATACTTGTGTAGTTGAACCCTAAAATTAGCGATCTAACTCCAGTATAGCCACCCTACACTCATAACGCAAACAAATCACTCACCTGAAGTAAAGCCACTCACCATGAAGAATAGTGGAATAGCGCCATCTCGCGTCTTGCTGACACCCGTAACTTAGTATATAGCATTGTTTTTTTCTTTTTTCGTATCTTCGAAAGGGTTTTCTTTCTTATTTGTTTTTACTTTGATCTTTCTTCATTCTGGTTCATTTGTTTTGTATACTCTAGCTTTCTTTTTTCGATAATTTTTTATTGCTTTTCCCCACTCTGTGTCTGTTTCTTTTTCTATTTTCAATTTCTCTCATTCTATCTATCTATCTATCTATCTATCTATCTATCTATCTATCTATCTATCTATCCATCCATCCATCCATCCATCCATCCATCTATCTATCTATCTATCTATCTATCTATCTATCTATCTATCTATCTATCTATCTATCTATCTATCTTTCTATCTATATATCTATATATATATACAACCGCCTATCTATTTATCTATCTCCCTTTCCTTCCATTATTCATCATAGGTAACTGACTTTTATGAATCACTTGAGATATAGATTATCAGTATTGATCGATTTTTAATTGAAAAAAAAAATCGTTCGTTGGTATCTTACATTCTTTAATGAATTTTAATTTTTTATTATTAGTTTGATTTTCCATTACTCTCTTCCCTTTTCCTTTCTTCCTCTCTTTTTATCGATCTATCTTATTTTCTCTATACAGTTCTTTATTTCATGCTTCCTTTCTTGCTCGGGATGCATATACTACCCCATCTTTCATATGACAATGACTAGATAAAATGCAACAGATTCTTGTCAACGTTAACATATTTTGGACTAGAATTTAGCAATAATAAGGCCTTTCGGTGTCTGAGTGATTAAATGATTTAGTTCAATTATAATTACAATCCAGTGATAAATCTCGAAGTCATCAAGAACATATCACACTCTTCTCAATCATGAAAATAAGAAATAAATCACTCACCTGAAGTAAAGCCACCATGAAGAATAGTGGAATAGCGCCATCTCGCGTCTTGCTGACACCAGTAGTAGCATTGTTTTTTCTTTCATACTCTCAAAGGCTTTTTTCTTTCTTATTTTTATCTAAATCGTTCTGGTTCATTTCTTTTGTATACTCTAGCTTTCTTTTTTTTTCCATCATATTTTATTGCTTTTCCCCAGTCTGTGTCTGCCTGTTTTCTATGTTTTAATTTCTCTCATTCTATGTATCTATCTATCCATCTATCTATCTATCCATCTATCTATCTATCTATCTATCTATCTATCTATCTATCTATCTAACCGTCTATTTATTTATATATCTCCCTTTCCTTCCATTATTCATTATAAGTAATTGACTTTTATGAATCAATTGAGATATAGATTATCAGGATTGACTGATTTTTAATCAAAATAAACATTTTGTTTGTTGGTACCTTACATTCTTTAATGCATTTTAATTTTTATTATTAATTTTCCAATATTCTCTTCCCTTTTCCTTTTTTCTCTTTAATTGTATCGATCTATCTATCTTATTTTCTCTATTCAGTTCTTTATTTCACGCTTCCTTTCTTGCTCGGGATGCACATACTACCCCATCTTTGATATGACAAAGTCTAGATAAAATGCAACGTATTCTTGTCAACGTTAACATATTTTGTACTAGAATTTAGCAATAATAAGGCCTTCCGGTGTCTGAGTGATTAAATGATTTAGTTCAATTATAATTGAAATCCAATGATAGATCTCGAAGTCAATAAGAACATATCACACTCTTCTCAATCATGAAAATAAGAAATAAATCACTCACCTGAAGTAAAGCCACCATGAAGAATAGTGGAATAGCGCCATCTCGCGTCTTGCTGACACCAGTAGTAGCATTGTTTTTTTTTTCATATCTTTCAAATGTTTTTTCTTTTCATTATTTGTATCTATATCGTTCTGGTTCATTTATTTTCTATACTCTAGCTTTCTTTTTTTTCATTATTTTTTATTGCTTTTCCCCACTCTGTGTCTGTCTGTTTTCTATGTTACAATTTCTCTTATTCTACCTATCTATCTACCTATATCTATCTATATCTATCCGTCTATTTATTCATCTATCTCCCTTTCCTTCCATTATTCATTATAAGTAATTGACTTTTATGAATCACTTGAGATATAGATTGTCAGTATTGACTGATTTTTAATCAAAATAAACATTTTGTTCGTTGGTATCTAATATTCTTTAATACACTTTTTATTTTTAATTATTAGTTTATTAACTGGAGATAGAACATTCACCGTTGCATCCTCAATGGAATTAATGTAACAAGCTCCCTCTCGCAATAAGACAATCCCGAACAATCAAGTCCTTTAAGAAGTCCCTTAAACTCTCTTGTTCTAGGCAATTGCCTTCATCATTATAATAACATATCATTCTGATTTTTGTTTGTATAAATATGTTAATTGAAATTGTGAGCGCTTTGGGCCATTTGGGAAAAGCGCATTATAAATATTGAGCATTATTATTATTATTTTCTATTACTTTCTTCCCTTTTCCTTTTTATCTCTTTTTATCGATCTATCTATCTTCTTTTCTCTATTCAGATCTTTATTTCATGCTTCCTTTCTTGCTCGGGATGCACATATCACCTCATCTTTGAAATGACAATGACTAGATAAAATGCAACAGATTTATTTGTCAACGTGAAAATATTTTTAACTGGAATTTTAAAAATATAAGGCCTTTAGGTGTCTGGGTGATTCAAAGATTTAGATCAATTTATAAGCCTAATCCAATTATAAAACTCAAATTCATCAAGAACATATTACACTCCTTTCAATCATGGAAATTAGAAAGAAATCACCATAAAGATATCATACTAATTAGTTAGAGCCTTATTTTCATAGGTCAGAGAATTTTGTAATACATACAAGTCATGTACAGGTTAGATTCACTTTAGTATTCTATAGGTCAGAGAACTTTCTATAAACAAGTTGGAGTGTTTGATGGAATTCAGTTCATCTGCTCAGTCTTTGTAAATTTCACTTCTTTGTTTAGACATGGATGCTTCAATGATTCTCTGTGCAGTCATGTTCTCTGTTACAGACATTGATACACTGCCCTATCTATGAATCTAACGTACCTGTATACAAAATATACACTATACACTCTTTGCTGATTGGTCATTAATTTGTTCTATGTTTCATGTAATGTGGATAGAGTGTATGTCCGCCCATCAGAGGATACAATATTTGCTTAAAAAGTTGGTCAATAATTATGTGAGATGATTTTGGAAAGGAGAGGGGAATAAAGTGGGTCTTGTGCTCTTAGGCAGTTCTACCCTAATCTTGAACTGAGAGACTTCTGTCTTAATTTGTTAAAGGGATGGTCCAGGCGCTAGAAATATTTATATCTCAATAAATAGAATAAAATTCACAAAACAAAATCACGAAAATTTGATCAAAATCGGGCAACAAACAAAAAGTAATTGAATTCCAAAGATTTGAATTATTCCGGTGAAACGGTTCTAGGCAAACCTGTACTAGGTTGGCTGATGATGTCATATCCCCACTTGTTCTTTTGAATTTATTTTATGAAATAAGATTTATTCAAAATTTTTCTACCAAGAACTAAAATAAATAAATTGACAACTGATTAAGTACGTGAGTTATTTACTGTCGCAACTTATTTTACTATAATGGAGACACATATTAAACAATCGTGTATGAAAAAATGAAACATTTATGATTTCATGTAATAACAAAAGAAAAGGGGAATGTGACATTATCAGCCCACCTACTAAATATTCATGACGACGTGTATATAACTGTTTAAAAAAAAATATTGATAAACCTTCAAATTCAATAACTTTATTTCTTATCCGATTTTGTTCATAAGTTCATAAGTTCATTTTATTTATCTTCCAACTTTGAGTTTGAATACATGACAAACATATAAGTGTGTATGAAACAATGAGCAGAGTACATGATAAAACAGGTATATATAAAACAGAGTATGCAGAAAACATTGTTTTTAAATACATTATACAGCTTAAGACAGAAAAGAAATAATTTTAAAGGAAGACGAGGAGACCTAAGTGAAGCAATGCTTGTAAATTAAGGTTCCTCATTACGAATTCAAAGAACATTGGATAAACAACAAAGAAATGGCAATATAATATAATATGATAACTAAAGAGAGAGGACGGGAGAGAAGAGTGACACATTTATGTACAAAAGGGACAAAAAAGGGGACATGAGGACAGAGACCAGCCAGGCCCGGGAAAGGGGGGGATGTTAAGTATTGATAATTTAGCATTAACTGATAAATAAATTTTGATGAAATTTTCAGCATTTTGCGTTGTGAATTTACCTTTCTTTATTTAGATATAAATATTTCCAGCCCGGACAATCGTTTTAAGAATATACTTGTGTAGTTGAACCCTAAAATTAGCGATCTAACTCCAGTATAGCCACCCTACACTCATAACGCAAACAAATCACTCACCTGAAGTAAAGCCACTAACCATGAAGAATAGTGGAATAGCGCCATCTCGCGTCTTGCTGACACCCGTAGTATATAGCATTGTTTTTTTTTCTTTTTTCGTATCTTCGAAAGGGTTTTCTTTCTTATTTGTTTTTACTTTGATCTTTCTTCATTCTGGTTCATTTGTTTTGTATACTCTAGCTTTCTTTTTTCGATAATTTTGTATTGCTTTTCCCCACTCTGTGTCTGTTTCTTTTTCTATTTTCAATTTCTCTCATTCTATCTATCTATCTATCTATCTATCTATCTATCTATCTATCTATCTATCTATCCATCCATCCATCCATCCATCCATCTATCTATCTATCTATCTATCTATCTATCTATCTATCTATCTTTCTATCTATATATCTATATATATATACAACCGCCTATCTATTTATCTATCTCCCTTTCCTTCCATTATTCATAATAGGTAACTGACTTTTATGAATCACTTGAGATATAGATTATCAGTATTGATCGATTTTTAATTGAAAAAAAAAATCGTTCGTTGGTATCTTACATTCTTTAATGAATTTTAATTTTTTATTATTAGTTTGATTTTCCATTACTCTCTTCCCTTTTCCTTTCTTCCTCTCTTTTTATCGATCTATCTTATTTTCTCTATACAGTTCTTTATTTCATGCTTCCTTTCTTGCTCGGGATGCATATACTACCCCATCTTTCATATGACAATGACTAGATAAAATGCAACAGATTCTTGTCAACGTTAACATATTTTGGACTAGAATTTAGCAATAATAAGGCCTTTCGGTGTCTGAGTGATTAAATGATTTAGTTCAATTATAATTACAATCCAGTGATAAATCTCGAAGTCATCAAGAACATATCACACTCTTCTCAATCATGAAAATAAGAAATAAATCACTCACCTGAAGTAAAGCCACCATGAAGAATAGTGGAATAGCGCCATTTCGCGTCTTGCTGACACCAGTAGTAGCATTGTTTTTTTTCATACTCTCAAAGGCTTTTTTCTTTCTTATTTTTATCTAAATCGTTCTGGTTCATTTCTTTTGTATACTCTAGCTTTCTTTTTTTTTCCATCATATTTTATTGCTTTTCCCCAGTCTGTGTCTGCCTGTTTTCTATGTTTTAATTTCTCTCATTCTATGTATCTATCTATCCATCTATCTATCTATCTATCTATCTATCTATCTATCTATCTATCTATCTATCTATCTATCTATCTATCTATCTAACCGTCTATTTATTTATATATCTCCCTTTCCTTCCATTATTCATTATAAGTAATTGACTTTTATGAATCACTTGAGATATAGATTATCAGGATTGACTGATTTTTAATCAAAATAAACATTTTGTTTGTTGGTACCTTACATTCTTTAATGCATTTTAATTTTTATTATTAATTTTCCAATATTCTCTTCCCTTTTCCTTTTTTCTCTTTAATTGTATCGATCTATCTATCTTATTTCCTCTTTTCAGTTCTTTATTTCACGCTTCCTTTCTTGCTCGGGATGCACATACTACCCCATCTTTGATATGACAAAGTCTAGATAAAATGCAACATATTCTTGTCAACATTAACATATTTTGTACTAGAATTTAGCAATAATAAGGCCTTCCGGTGTCTGAGTGATTAAATGATTTAGTTCAATTATAATTGAAATCCAATGATAAGTCTCGAAGTCAATAAGAACATATCACACTCTTCTCAATCATGAAAATAAGAAATAAATCACTCACCTGAAGTAAAGCCACCATGAAGAATAGTGGAATAGCGCCATCTCGCGTCTTGCTGACACCAGTAGTAGCATTGTTTTTTTTTTTCATATCTTTCAAATGTTTTTTCTTTTCATTATTTGTATCTATATCGTTCTGGTTCATTTCTTTTCTATACTCTAGCTTTCTTTTTTTTCATTATTTTTTATTGCTTTTCCCCACTCTGTGTCTGTCTGTTTTCTATGTTACAATTTCTCTTATTCTACCTATCTATCTACCTATATCTATCTATATCTATCCGTCTATTTATTCATCTATCTCCCTTTCCTTCCATTATTCATTATAAGTAATTGACTTTTATGAATCACTTGAGATATAGATTGTCAGTATTGACTGATTTTTAATCAAAATAAACATTTTGTTCGTTGGTATCTAATATTCTTTAATACACTTTTTATTTTTAATTATTAGTTTATTAACTGGAGATAGAACATTCACCGTTGCATCCTCAATGGAATTAATGTAACAAGCTCCCTCTCGCAATAAGACAATCCCGAACAATCAAGTCCTTTAAGAAGTCCCTTAAACTCTCTTGTTCTAGGCAATTGCCTTCATCATTATAATAACATATCATTCTGATTTTTGTTTGTATAAATATGTTAATTGAAATTGTGAGCGCTTTGGGCCATTTGGGAAAAGCGCATTATAAATATTGAGCATTATTATTATTATTTTCTATTACTTTCTTCCCTTTTCCTTTTTATCTCTTTTTATCGATCTATCTATCTTCTTTTCTCTATTCAGATCTTTATTTCATGCTTCCTTTCTTGCTCGGGATGCACATATCACCTCATCTTTGAAATGACAATGACTAGATAAAATGCAACAGATTTATTTGTCAACGTGAAAATATTTTTAACTGGAATTTTAAAAATATAAGGCCTTTAGGTGTCTGGGTGATTCAAAGATTTAGATCAATTTATAAGCCTTATCCAATTATAAAACTCAAATTCATCAAGAACATATTACACTCCTTTCAATCATGGAAATTAGAAAGAAATCATCATAAAGATATCATACTAATTAGTTAGAGCCTTATTTTCATGGGTCAGAGAATTTTGTAATATATACAAGTCATGTACAGGTTAGATTCACTTTAGTATTCTATAGGTCAGAGAACTTTCTATAAACAAGTTGGAGTGTTTGATGGAATTCAGTTCATCCGCTCAGTCTTTGTAAATTTCACTTCTTTGTTTAGACATGGATGCTTCAATGATTCTCTGTGCAGTCATGTTCTCTGTTACAGACATTGATACACTGCCCTATTTATGAATCTAACGTACCTGTATACAAAATATACTTTATACACTCTATGCTGATTGGTCATTAATTTGTTCTATGTTTCATGTAATGTGGATAGAGTGTATGTCCGCCCATCAGAGGATACAATATTTGCTTAAAAAGTTGGTCAATAATTATGCGATATGATTTTGGAAAGGAGAGGGGAATAAAGTGGGTCTTGTGCTCTTGGGCAGTTCTACCCTAATCTTGAACTGAGAGACTTCTGTCTTAATTTGTTAAAGGGATGGTCCATGCGCTAGAAATATTTATATCTCAATAAATAGAATAAAATTCACAAAACAAAATCACGAAAATTTGATCAAAATCGGGCAACAAATAAAAAGTAATTGAATTCCAAAGATTTCAATTATTCCGGTGAAACGGTTCTAGGTAAACATGTACTAGGTAGGCTGATGATGTCATATCCCCACTTGTTCTTTTGTATTTTATTTTATGAAATAAGATTTATTCAAAAATTTTCTACCAAGAACTAAAATAAATAAATTGACAACTGATTAAGTACGTGAGTTATTTACTGTCGCAACTTATTTTACTATAATGGAGACACATATTACACAATCGTGTATGAAAAAATGAAACATTTATGATTTCATGTAATAACAAAAGAAAAGGGGAATGTGACATTATCAGCCCACCTACTAAATATTCATGACGACGTGTATGTAACTGTTTTCACAAAATATTGATAAACCTTCAAATTCAATAACCTTATTTCTTATCCGATTTTGATGAAATTTTCAGCATTTTGCGTTATGAATTAACCTTTCTTTATTTAGATATAACTATTTCCAGCCCGGACAATCGTTTTAAGAATATATTTGTGTAGTTGAACCCTAAAATTAGCGATCTAACTTCAGTATAGCCACCCTACACTCATAACGCAAACAAATCACTCACCTGAAGTAAAGCCACGCACCATGAAGAATAGTGGATTAGCGCCATCTCGCGTCTTGCTGACACCCGTAGTATTTAGCATTGTTTTTTTTTTCGTATCTTTGAAAGGGTTTTCTTTCTTATTTGTTTTTACTTCGATCTTTCTTCATTCTGGTTCATTTGTTTTGTATACTCTAGCTTTCTTTTTTTCCATATTTTTTTATTGCTCTTCCCCACTCTGTGTCTGTTTGTTTTTCTATTTTCAATTTCTCTCATTCTATCTATCTATAAATATATATAACCGCCTATCTGTTTATCTATCTCCCTTTCCTTCCATTATTCATAATAGGTAATTGACTTTTATGAATCACTTGAGATATAGATTATCAGTATTGACTGATTTTTAATCAAAATAAACATTTTGTTCGTTGGTATCCAACATTTTTTAATGGATTTTAATTTTTTATTATTAGTTTAATTTTTCATTACTTTCTTCCATTTTCCTTTCTTCCTCTCTTTTTATCGATCTATCTTATTTTCTCTATACAGTTCTTTATTTCATGCTTCCTTTCTTGCTCGGGATGCACATACTACCCCATCTTTGATATGACAATGACTAGATAAAATGCAACAGATTCTTGTCAACGTTAAAATATTTTGTACTAGAATTTAGCAATAATAAGGCCTTCCGGTGTCTGAGTGATTAAATGATTTAGTTCAATTATAATTGAAATCCAATGATAAATCTCGAAGTCAATAAGAACATATCACACTCTTGTCAATCATGAAAATAAGAAATAAATCACTCACCTGAAGTAAAGCCACCATGAAGAATAGTGGAATAGCACCATCTCGCGTCTCGCTGACACCAGTGGTAGCATTGTTTTTTTTCTTCATATCTTTCAAAGGTTTTTTATTTATTATTTGTATCTAAATCGTTCTGGTTCATTTCTTTTGTATACTCTAGCTTTCTTTTTTTCATTATTTTTTATTGCTTTTCCCCACTCTGTGTCTGTCTGTTTTTTAGATTATCAGTATTGACTGATTTTTAATCAAAATAAACATTTTGTTCGTTGGTATCTACCATTCTTTAATGCATTTTACTTTTTGCTTATTTTTTTAATATTCTATTACTTTCTTCCATTTCCCTACCTCCTCTCTTTTTATCGATCTATCTTATTTTCTCTATTCATTTCTTTATTTATTTTATACTTCCTTTCTTGCTCGGGATGCACATATCACCTCATCTTTGATATGACAATGACTAAATAATATGCAACAGATTTTTTGGTCAACGTGAAAATATTTTTAAATGGAATTTAGCAATGTAAGGCCTTTAGGTGTCTGGGTGATTCAAAGATTTAGATCAATTCATAAGCCTTATCTAATTATAAAACTCAAATTCATCAAGAACATATCACACTCCTCTCAATCATAGAAATTAGAAAGAAATTACCATAAAGATATCATACTAATTAGTTAGAGCCTTATTTTCATAGGTCAGAGAATTTTGTATAATTACATACAAGTCATGTACAGGTTAGATTCACTTTTGTATTCTATAGGTCAGAGAACTTTCTATAAACAAGTTGGAATGTTTGATGGAATTCAGTTCATCTGCTCAGTGTTTGTAAATTTCACTTCTTTGTTTAGACATGGATGCTTCAATGATTCTCCGTGCAGTCATGTTCTCTGTTACAGACATTGACACACTGCCCTATATATGAATCTAACGTACCTGTATATACACTATACACTCTTTGCTATCTATCTTTACAGAAGCGGATCTAGAGGGGGGGGGGGTTGGGGGGTTGCAACCCCCCCAAAAAAAAATCCGGGGACCATTTTTTTAAATCTTATCTTTTTTTTAAAACTTGTAATTTTATTTTATTCTATTTCTATGTATTTATTTCATTTATTATTATTATTATTATTATTATTATTATTATTTCTTTTGGGGGGGAGGCCTGGGGGGGGGGGTTGGGCGAACAAATGTCACAGAGTCCCTTGCCCCCCCCCCCCATCAGCTTTTTTTAGGACACGGGCCACCGCCGAAGTGACAAGCTAGGCCAGCGTTGCCGATTCTCATCCCCAAAATCCCCACATTAAAAAAAAAAAAAAAAATTGGGGGATTGTTGAAGTCTTTGGGGATGAAAAATAAATATTTGGGAATGAAAATAATATTGAGTTTTATGAAAAACGAATTTGGGGATTTTCTGTCAAAATTTGGCAACTTTGGGGATATTTTAAGTGTCGTTTGGGTAGGGATTTTGTGAAGATTTAACCTGGCAACGCACGCTGAGCTGGGCTGCTCATTTCCTGGATTACTTGTTCAAGTTGCTCACTTTTTTATCAGTCTGATCTGAGTGTACATGTAGTGACAAGCAATATGGAAGCAAACAGGGCAAAGAAGTTGCGGCAATCCAGTCTCGCATCTTTTTTTTCATGGGGGTTAATTTGGCAACGACCTCTATACCAAAAAGAGTGGTGTTTTAGATGCAAGAAAACGCCATTTTCACACACAGATTTTCAAAAATTTTCCCTACTGTGGGAGGGGGGACACCCCCCTCCCACACCCTCCCCCCTCGCTTGGACTCGGTCGCTACGCTCCCTCGTATACCACCCCAACCCCCCCTTTATAAAAAGCTGGATCCGCCCCTGACTTTATATGCATCTGTCGAACCGTTTTATCGATTTTGATGAATCCACTGATATATGGATTATCAGTTGTTTTATTCAGTAAATGATTTTTAATCAATTGATTTATTACTAATCCTTTATTCCTTTAATAATATCTTATACACTTTGATTTTTAATTATTGGTTCATAAATTTTCTATTACTTTCTTCCCTTTTCCTTTCTTTCTCTCTTTTTATCGATCTTTCTTATGTTCTTTTTTAATTCCTTTATTTCATGCTTCCTATCTTGCTTCTAAAGCACAAACTACCTCATCTTTGCTATGACATTGACTAGAGAAAATGAGATATCAATACATTTTTTACTAGAATTTAGTAATAAAAGGCCTTTTGGTGTCTGGGTGATCCGATGATTTAGTTCAATTATAATTATATTCAAAATTAACATGTTTATTAAGGAATCCATTTTTTAAAACATGTACAATAACATAGAAAGTAATAATTATAGTCTACCAAGATTTAAATTATATTTAAAAAGAAAATGAAGGCCATTCATATCTAAAAAGGCTGTTACTGGGCTGGGTAGTATGGGGGGGGGGGGGTAAATGTATCAACGTAAGATTAAGTAAATTTCCTAGACCCAAGTCATAATGTACAATGTTTAATCAAATTTCATTCAAAATATGTCGATGAGGCCTAATAGGTAATGTGATTCATGTATCCAGGATTTTTGAAAAGAGCATACAATTTTTTGATATATATATTTTTTTTTTACAAAAGTTTTTCACTCAAAAAATTTGGTAAATTCCTTTCAAATTTGCTGACAAGGAAATAGTCTACTTGAGAGCACCTTCATAAGGGGGGGGGGGGGGTGCACAAGTTCCTTTCCCAATTAATACATTAGTGAATCATTAACAAAATTTGATATTGTCTACTTTCACTGTGGTTAGAATTCAATCTATTTTTTTAAATATAGTATACTTATATACTTATATTTATTTTTGCAAAACTAACCCATTTCAATTAGAAAAAAATAAATGCAACTTAATATCCCTACATAATTATTCAAGCATTATGAAGACTTGCAATTATGGTAACTTGGCCCCAGCCTGTTGCAGCTACCATAAAAACCTTGATTTCTTGCTCAGCCCTGTTACCATGGTAATTGTCATTATGACAAGATTGCAATAGTAATAAATTGTTTATGAAATGAGGTCCTTAATCCTCTGATTACCTTGATTAACATTTAACTATGCATGATTTTAATTTCAAAATACAATATTTCTGTCTTATATAAAACCCTAAGTATGTCACTAAAAGAAGACCTATTCTGATATTGAATAGGCGTTTAAACAGGAAAATAATATTCAGTTTCATGAAAACTACTAAGAAATAGTAGAAGCAAAAATATCAATAAAAGGTGATGCATTTGCCCGTTGGAGAATATTTCTTACTTGTATTATGAGTGAAATTTTGCACCTTAACTTGTGTACTTCAATTTCATAGCCCGGTGATGAACCTGAACTTGTACTCAGGGGTGAAATATAAAAAGCTCCCATACTTTTTGTACTGACAGAAGAAAACCAAAAAAGCTGAAAAAAAAAAATTGAAATCAAATAAAAACCTGAACACCCACACCCCTGCTTGTACTGCAGTCTTTTCTACAGATGTGTAGTTTTAGTAACATTCAATGCTTTATCAATGTATTTATTCAAATTAATTCATATTTGAATGTGTTATTGCAATGAAGTAACTACTTTTATTAACTTGGCCTTAATATTTCTTCTTGGTACTTGTTGTGATACCAGTATACTTTAACAGCTTGAGAAGTGGGAAACATGCATGTTAAAAAAAATTAAAAAGAACAAAATGAGCTGTTGATATAAAGAAGATTTAAACTCTGTTCAATACTCCTCAGTGATAAAACAAGTTTAGCACATACAGTCATGTTTGTCCTACATGTACATCCAGAAGAATTGATAGATCAATATAATTATGATTTACAGCATGTTTTGATAATGAAGAGTGCAAAATTGACAGGAGATATGATAATTTGGTGAAAATGGAAAAACTGGTGAATCTGAATTCAAACAAATATTAACTCACAATGGAGCTTTAATTTTACATAATATCACATCATGATATCTGACAATTGGCCACAGCCCCCTCCCCCCCCCCAAAAAAGCAAAAGGGGGAATATTTATTTATTTACTCTTTTTTTTTTTGGGGGGGGGGGGTGATGAGCTAAGATACAGCCTGTATATTATTAAAACAGCAAGCATATCTGAATGGTTCTCAAATTTGTACTTCTGACTGGGTAAGAACTGCTAAGAACTTGGTCCCATTGGATCTGAAATTAACATTTTACAGTTGAGAATTTTAGAGATGAATAAAATTACTCTCCTTAAAAAATATTTCTAAAATTTCCAGCTGCCCATATCCTAGGCCTATGAATATTCAAACTAGAAAAAAAAAATATCTGGACCCAAAACTTAATTCTCTCTCTATCATAAAGTTTCACAAAGAGGCATACCGTACCTGACTCTGTTTATTAAAGTAAATGATTTTAACCACATATTGCTGCAGCTGTATAGCTGAATCAGGACCTAGCTGGTCTACACATGGCCTGTATAACTAACGAATCAAATCACATCTAAATGAAGTAAACATATTTTAAGAATACCAGTACCACCCTAGCCAAGGCCCAGGGCATCCTGTTCAAATAGAGACTTGATTTAGGTCTAACGTTAGGCCAAGTCATTTCAGGCTAAATGAATTGTATTTCAACACTGATTATTCTGAAGTAAAACGTTCATGAATAAAATAAACTGCTGTGCTGAGAGTTATACTTCATATGAAGATGAAATAGCGGGGGCAGACTATGCCTAAACTTCAACTTGAAGGCTTGGGCCTAGCCCGTCCGAGCTATTTTCATACCCCAGGACTACATCGACAATCTCGCTAGCCGGCTAACACCTGCGATGTCAAAGGCCGGATCCCGCTGCCGCTCTGACCATATCCCTACATTGACCAAAATTTTAATAGGCCCAACAATAGACTAGGCCTAAAATCGAAAGTTTTTCGTTACTAATACTAGTAAAACAGGAGGTCAGAAACAAGTCCACATCTACCCCTGATGATTGACAATAAAACTGAAATACAGATTACACTACACTACAGGTGACCTACATGAGCATTCTGATGATATTTTTTTGAGAAACATAGATCATAGATTTTGCGTAATTTGACGTTATTCTCATGAAAAGAAAAACATTGACCTCCAAAGTCAACCTTTAAAATTGCATCGGCAGACATGTTGGCTATGTGCAGAACCTGTGGAAAATAAAAACGCGCAAAATTAAAGAGTTCCCTCTCGATCTCTAACAGGATCTAGACCATAGTCTAATGGTAATGGGGCGTTGCTACTTGCTCCATGGAACAAGGAATGTAGTCTGATTTGATATAGTTAAAAGTGATCAATCAATTGTAAAATTGCAACAGAAAATTTGTGATTGATTGCAAATATTTTCTTGCAACACCCCCTTAGAGATTTAATACTCTTTCAATGACCTACTAGTACTAGTTCCATTATATTCGGGAGCTTGCCTAACGTGTATACCGTACCGGTACGTATAAAGATCGTATCTCTAAGTCTAACACTAACAGTAACACTGGTACACTCTAAGTTACAGGTTAAAGTCTAACGTTAGCTCTGAGGTCTTGAACTGAAGTTGAAGAATACGGCTAGCACGGCTTGTCAATATAAACTAATTTTTATTAAATGATTTAGTTAAACTATAATTACAATCCAAGGATAAAACTCGAAGCCATCAAGAACATATCACACTATTCTCATTCATGAAAATAAGAAATAGACTCTAAATCACTCACCTCAAGTAAAGCCACCATGAAGAATAGTGGAATAGCGCCATCTTGCGTCTTGCTGACACCAGTCTGTAGCATTTTTTTTTTTTTTTCCATAGAGATATACTAGTACATTATATCTCTATGGTTTTTTCCTTTCTTTCAATTTTTTTTTCTTATTTGTTTTTACTTCGTTATTTTTTTATTTTTACTGGTTTATTTATTTTGTATGCTCAAGCTAGCTTTCCAAATTTCTCTCATTCTATCTATCTATCTACATGTATCTATCTTTCTATCTATCTATCTACATGTATCTAATATCTATCTTTATTCTTTTCCTTTCATTAGTATTTAATTTCAATGAATCAATTTATTATTTTTTTTTTATAATTCTTTACTCGTTTATTTTTCATTTATTTATTTATTTCAATTTTTGATTATTGGTTTATATTCTATTAGTTTCCTCTCTTTCACTCTTTTTATTGATCTTTCTCTTTTTCCTCTATTCATATCTTTATTTCATGCTTCCTTTCTTGCTCTGGATGCACATACTACATCATCTTTAATATGACACTGACTAAATAAAATAAAACAGATTCATACTGATATTTTACTTTTTAATTATTTTTGTTTATTAATTTTTTTCTTACTTTCTTCCCTCTTTCCTTTCTTTCTTTCTCACTTTCTTTTTATCAATCTTTCTTTTCTTTTTTTTCTCTATATTTATATCTTCATTTCTTTCTTCCTCTCTTACCCTTTAACTACTAAAATTTTGCAATATAAGGCATTTTGGTGTCTGGGTGATTCAATGACTTGGTTCTATTATAATCATAATCCAATGAAAAGAGTCAAAGTCATCAAGAACAGATCCAGTAATACTCTATACTATAGAATTAATCCCTTACCTAAAGTAAAGCCACCAGTCAAATAAGCGCCATCTCTCGTCTTGTTGACACCAGTCTGTAGCATTGTTTCTGTTTTCTTATAGTCTTCCATTTTGTTCTTTTTTTTATTTTATTTTTATTTTATTTTTTTATACTTCTTTATCAATTTGGAAATTTCTTTGCATTTGTATGCCCTGTTTTTCTTCATCACTCTTTTTTTCTTCCTTCCTTAATGCAATTCTTATCAATTAATTAATTGATTGATTGATAATTTATTAATTTATTAATTTATTGATTGATTTCCTTTATTAGTTTATATAAATATTTGTTTTCTATTTTCTTTCTTTTCTTTTCTTTCTTTCTTTTACTTTCCTTCCTTCCTTCCTTCCTTTCTTTCTTTCTTTCATTCATTCTTTCTCTTACTTTCCTTCCTTCCTTTTTTCTTTCTTTCTTTCTTTCTTTCTTTCTTTCCCCCTCTCACCATTCTCCCTCTTATTCTACATATTATAATATTAAGGTTGTGAACTACAGAACACTTTATGAAAGCTAATAAGTAAACAAATATTTCCAGTTCCACATTAAGGAAAGGAATGTTTTTTCTCACAAGAAAAATATATACTTTCAATCAATCTATCATGTCCATTTTGAATATCCTATCTATGGGTAGATTTAGCATTTCACAAATATGCTATTACTTATCAGAGAATGTGGTTCCCCCTTATTCTAAACTTAGACAATATTTGCCTTACAATATGTAATCATAATGTATCATTCAAAGAGCAAATTAACAAACTATTAAAGAATTCATCCCCGCATACTCTCTAAAACAAAATAATATATTTCATCCCTTCCTGATCATAGAAGGATGACCAAATTATTTTATTTCATTTCACAATTACAAACCAATTTCTGTTTTTTGGAGCATATGTAAGAACTATTATAATGTATCGCAATTCCACGCCCTTTCAAATTGTGAAACTTTCAATTATCAATTACACTGATTACTTTATACAAATAATATAGTATGGAAAATATTGTATTAATTGAGCAGGTATGTTCTTTGCAATCCCTAATCCTGTAAAAGAACAATAAAAATCTGTCTTTTATAGATTCAAATAAATCCCTAATTTTACAAGCATATTTTAGTAATCTCTTTTTAAGTGCATAATGAAAAAATCTGACTTTTATTCCCCCAAAATAGCATACAATTTCACTAAGATTCAGTGTTCTATGTTTTGTCATCATTCATAATTCAAGTAATAAAGCTGGTCAATAAATTATGACTATCAATGAATCACCTGCATCCTACTCAATATTAACACTTATTAAACTGGGGGGAGATGGTCAATTTGACCCCCCCTCAACAAATGTTGTCACTACGCCGTGGCACAATTGTTTTTTACTGTGCTTCTCACTGACTTTTTACTTGCGCATCTTTTGAGACCAAATTTGCGACGCCCAGGCACGCGGTTCCAAAATTACGCAACGTTCTGTAAGTGCATGTCAGACCAGAAATTGCTCAAAAACGTGATTTTGTGTAAAAAGTCAATGCAAATTGTGTTTTTCAACCAAAAATCATAGGGTTTTGTTGGTTTAAATGGATTTATTTTATGCCTTTTATGATCGCAAAAGTGTTCTCGACAGAGTTCATTGGGAAAAACAATAAAAAACAAAGGTTTCAACTTTGAAAAAAAACAAAGAAATACATAAGAATTTAAAAACAATAAAATACATAAGAAATTCATTATATTTTTACTATATTTTGTAGACATTTGTTAGAAATGTAATAATTGATACTCCCACCAAAAATTAGCATTCTACTAGCTATATAACTTGAGTTAAAGGCAAATACATACACATACACAAAAAAGAAATTTATGGCAAATTTCATATGCTTATTTTGATTAATCAATAAGAGATATTAAAAAAAAAAATTTTGAAAAAGTTTCTATACACTCTTGTAGTTTAAATCTGGCTCTACGTGCTTGCAAATTTTCGCGGCCAAGATTTGAGGGGGGGGGGGTCAAATTGACCGCTGGTCTGAAATAGCCCAGTTAAGATAGGGTAAACTCATATTTGATAAAACATCCATAAAAATAAATGTTAAAATATTGGAATGTTAAGCAATACCGTAATCAACAATATCCAAGTTTAAATGTAAGTTACATACAGAAAAATTGGTACTTCCAACAAATAACCACACATGCTTTCAAAGGGTCAAACAAGTGGAATGCCTCTGGCGGTTTCACCTGCATCACGTGATTCTATTTAGCAGCAGTGCTGACTTTGAAAACTACTATAAAATAATTATTCACAAGAAAAAACATTCATATAATGATACAATACTACGTTCATTGATATTTGACCTTGATCATGTGACCTAAAACTTGTCAGTGATACTTGATTATCCTTATATCCACCTTTTGTACACTGTATGTATAAACTTTGAAAGTTATGACAGCAATCAAATAATTACCTCTAAAATGGCCAAAGTTCAATGACCTAAAATGACCTTTGACTTTCGTCATGTGACCTGAAACTCGCATGAGATGTTCAGCGATACTTGATGACTCTTATGTCCAAGTCTCATGAATCAGATCTATAAACTTTCAAAGTTATGATGGTAATTCAAAAGATACCCCCAACTTGGCCAAAGTTCATTGACCTTTGACATTGGTCATGTGACCTTAAATTCGCACAGGATGTTCAGTGATACTTGATTACTATTATGTCCAAGTTTAATGAATCAGATTCATAAACTTTTAAAGTTATGGTAATTCAACAGATACCTTTGGCTAAAGTTCATTGACCATAAATGACCTTTGACCTTGGTCATGTGACATGAAACTCGAGCAAGATGTTCAATAGTACTTGATTAACCTTATGTTTAAGTTTCATGAACTAGGTCCAGATATTTTCTAAGTTATGCTGTCATTTCAAAAACTTAACCTTAGGTTAAGATTTTGGTGTTGATTCCCCCAACATGGTCTAAGTTCATTGACCATAAATGACCTTTGACCTCCGTCATGTGACCTGAAACTAAAGCAGAATCTATAGTAATACTTGATTAACCTTATGGCCAACTTTCATGAGCTCGGTTCATATACTTCCTAAGTTATGCTGTCATTTCAAAAACTTAACCTTCGGTTAAGATTTGGTGTTGACGCCGCCGCAGCCACCGTCGGAAAAAACGGTACCTATAGTCTCACTCTAGTTCACAGGTGAGAGAAAAATGCAATCCGATTGAATTGAATAGTGAAAATGTAATTATTACATGTCATGCAACTTAGAAAGTCTCTATCATTTAGCAGGGTCACAATAATGAGCAAAGTATCATATACAGGTAACTCTGCCTATTAAAGTCAAAGCAATCTTTTAGATCAGATTCAAAATGTGTTACATACCTCTTTTCAGTTGAATTTTGCCTAAGTCGAACATATTGATTATTATTTGGTCCCAAGAGATTTGACTTAGGCAGAGTTACTTGTATTGCTGATAGGAAGTGGTAACTAAGATCATCCCTGGATGTCATTGAATGTGTAATAGCTGACAGTGTGAGAATATGATTGTACAGTACAATATCCTAGTGGCTACAGAGATTGAACTAAAGCAAATAAAATTTATCCTGATGTTGAGTTTGCAATGTTTCCTGTATAAGAAAAGACATTTTCATATATAGTCAATAATTAGCAAAAAACAAACAAACAAAAAACCCAAACAGAGTAAGTTTGCCTTGAACTGAAATGGATTCACCAGTAACAGCACCATCTTATTCATACATCAAGGGGCAAAACATTAGCAAACAATTTATAGATTTGGGGATAAGACAAGAATTTTGGTGGGGAAAGCATTTTTAACAGTTTATTCAGGATGAAATAAAAAGTGATACCAATCATTATCTTACTGACAATGTCAAAGCATATTTGGCAATTCAACTAATGGTTAGCACCGCTGCGAACAAAGCTGGGGCCCATTTCTCAACACCTTGACAAGTTAGTCATATCTTTATCCATCAACCACTGAGCAATCTTACTAAACCTGTTTCACAAAAGGGTTCCTAACTAGAATACCTTGATATCGATACTATCAGTAAAAAGAGCAGACAGCTTTAGTCACAAAATAGCATTATTTTCAAAAAGAAAAATTATGACAAAATTGCAGATAATGTGATGAATTGGGAAATACATCTTTTCAAAATAATAGCTCAGGTATATTATGCATCATAAATACTTGGACCATGAAGACTGGAGCATTCAATTGCTGAGAAAATTAAATTATGAACAATTCACTTCATGACTAAAAAATCACATGTGGACATTGAAAAGGGTATCCAATTTTAATAGTTTACGAAAGTAAACCATAACAGTTTGTAAAATGTTACTAATCATAGTCTTTTAAGATTCCACACATCATCAAAATACAGTGCATATAAAAAAAAAACGAGACAGATTTGAAAAATCTATAAATTTTTTGTTTCAAATTATGATCTCTATATTTTGGTGTCAATACGTGCTCTGGAGTCTTATCCTTTAAATGCCATTAAAATAATTTTGTTTCGTTCATGCTTGAGCGAACACAGAATGTTTTTGTCTGGGGTAAAAAAGGAGGCTTGTGCCAAAATGGCATAAAACAATAAATATGATGGTCGGACTTCTTGATAATCAGCAGACTTCCTCTTAACCTTTTCATTATCTTTGCCATAATTCTCGAATTATGCGGCCAAAATTCATTTCCAAATCTACTTATTTGCTTGAATAGTTTTGTTGTTGTTCCTTTTTAATATGTTCTCGTTTAGCTTTAAATATTCCTTCTTTAGGCAAGAACATTTTTTTAAACCAAAGTATGGGGGAGTTTGGGAGAGCATGTTTTTTTCAAATCCTTTCATTGTGTGCTACAAAGGTTATGGTGCCTTTGAACAGTGGCATACTGATGGGTGGGGGCTCGGGGTGCTCCCCCCCCCCTCCCCAAATAAAAAAATTATGACCAAGGAAAAAAAAGTGTAAAGGAAAATAACAGAAAACATAGAAAAAGAAATATGATATCATTTTCTGAATATTATGTCAAAATCACAAAATTTGATATTTTAATAAAAAAATGTTCTTGCCCGCTTCACAACTTTTTAATACATTTTACCCGATCTGCCATATCTTGCTCCTTCAAAATTGACTCAATGCACCATTGCCATTGAAAGACATGAATCCCCTCCTGTTTGTCATGTCAAGAACATAATTAAACTTGGTGAAGGATTCAATAACCCTTTGAAAATAGAATTCATGTCTTTATAGGTACCATAGCATAATTTGTTTCACATAATAATTACTAAAGGTACCATAACATTATTTGTTTTACATAATAAAAAGGATTTGAATAATTATAAATTCTCCCAATTAATAATGCAAATCTGCTTACTTGGGTTGACAAAAAGTCTCTTCTTTTCTAACTTATGAAGAAAAATTCAAAGGTAAAAGAAGTTTAAATGAAAAACAATATAATTCAGGGTAAATAAATAAATTTGTAAATGAAATTTGACAGCATAATTAAAAAATTATGACAAAGATAATGAAAAGATAAAGAGGAAGTCTGCTGATTAGCCAAAAGTCTAATCATCAAATTTCCTATTTCTGCCATTTTGGCGCAAACCTTTTTTTGAACCCCTGACAAAAAAGGCCCGTGTTCGCTCAAGCTTGAACAAAATTTATTTTTTTAATGGCATTTCAAAGATAAGATCTTAGAACACCTATTTACATCAAAATATCGATATAATAATTTGAAACATATTTTTTACAGACTTTTCAAAACTGTCCCGTTTTTTTATACGCACTGTATAGTTTAACATAAACTTTTTGAATCTTTGATACCGAAACATACGATTTGACAAGTTCTATGTATAAATTAGAGATAGTATTGATGAAAATGTTAATAGGGGTCTGAAAACGACAAATATGAGTCCAGTTATGGATGGCCTAACCTAGTAAAATCTTTATCGATTAAATTATTTTCCTTTTCAAAATGAATGGTATTGTGGGGTTTTATCAACAGTATTTATAGTTTCTTTTGTACTACAATCATCATTGAATGCATTTTCCCACATATTTTGTGATGTAATTTCAACCTCTATGATTGATTATGCAAGATAATAATTTCTAGGGTCTTTTGCATGTATGAAAAACGTGATATTATATGAATAAAGGTTAAAAAGCATTAGTTTATTTTACCTTTTCTTAGTGCTTGCAGTATTGAACTACCCCATGCAATCTCTACTTCTTTACTCTTGGGATTTTTGATTTTTTATTTAACAACAGGTTTGCTCTCTGTCTTGACCTTGATATCTTCCTTGCCTTTCTCAATAACCTCAAGAATCTTGACTGTAGGGGGCAGCAGGGCTTCCTCCGGGACCTGTTAAACTTAAGCATGATTTCATCCAGGTTTTTCTGAGCGGTCCCAATGATGTCCATGAGCTTCTTGGAGCAGGTGGATGAGCCAATGAGAGCATCCAGGAGCTCACCGCTGAAGTTGGTAAAGGCACCAAAAGGAAATAAATGGAAAGAAAGAATGAGAGAAAGACAGAAAGGAAAAAAAGAAGATAGTTTAAACCAAAAAGTCAACACATTATGGCTTAAAAAGACAGTTTTGAAATTTGAAATAAACCAAGTGTACAGGCGGGACTGTAAAACACTCGCCTATGTATTAAGTGTGTGTTGATACCACTGATCTGAATACTATCTGATTGGATATTAAGAAATGAAGCCATTGATGCAGAGTGGCGGCCATCTTGGGACCATAAAAAAACACATCGGTTTTGCACTAAGGCATGGGCTTCCAATCAATTTTCCACTAATTCTATATAATTTGGAGGTTTTCCAACTTAATTTTGCGCTATCAATTTGTATTAGACTCTTGGTTTATGTGTGTACTATTTGTTCATAAATTTTGATGATAGGTGATACAAGGAAAACCAGTGCTTTTAAGAGGAACCAGGCTGCAATAATAATAATATCTATGAAAATATAGTAACATATACTTAAAAGTAGAATGAATATCAGTAACTATAATTATAGAAAAAATCATTTTGTTTACATCCGTCGTCAACTTGAATTTTAAAAGCAAGTGTTATCCAAATGCATATGCTTTTAAAGGGATGGTCCTGGCTGGAAATATTTATATCTCAATAAATAAGAGTAAAACTCACAAAACAAAATGCTGAAAATTTGATAAAATCAGATAACAAAATAACAAAGTTATTGAATTTTAAAGATTTGCATTATTACGTTGAAACAGTTCTAGGCATGTCTTTATGAATATTCATTAGATGGGCTGATGATGTCATATCCCCATTTGTTTTTTTTTGTATTTTATTATATGAAATTAGGTTTATTAAAATTTTTTCTACCAAGAACTAAAACAATTCGATTGACAACTGATTAAGTACATTTGTTATTTAATGCCACAGCTTATTTCATCATAATGGAGACACATCATTAACACATGTATGAAAAAATGAAACATTTATGATTTCATGTAATAACATAAGAAAAAAAGTGGGGATGTGACATCATCAGCCCACCTAATGAATATTCATGACGATGTACATATAACTGTTAAAAAAAATATTGATAAACATTAAATTCAATAACTTTATTTGTTATCCGATTTGATGAAATTTTCAGCATTTTGCTATGCGAATTTTACTCTATTTATATTTTCAGCATGGACCATCCCTAACTTAATGAATAAAAATTGATAAAGAATATGATGAAATAGATATATATTTCAACCATCGTCACTGTCAATTAAGACTTCATGAAACACAGAGATCGACTGCAAAGAGCAAAAAGACGAGGGAGAGACTTGAGAAAATCAAAGTGAAGAGCAGGTAAAAAGAAAAAAAGGAAGTGAATAACTCTAAGAAATGATAAATAGTAAAACGTTTATAAATTAAGGCTTATATAAAAAATCAGTTCACTATTTGAAAAATAAAAAGAATATGTAAATGGAGAAGGGCTATTAGCCTTGTCAAATTGATAGTATTTTATTTTCTGCGATGCTAAAATATGGGAAAAGGCATTACACTATGTGCAAAACAAACAGCTTTGTTTGCTGTGTTGATGGTCCTAAGATGGCGGACGATGGCTTTTATAGTCCATGACACTTTACCATCCATCCAGATATTGTACAGAACAGTTGTTGATACACACAATAATTTTTGAAACCCAATCTTTTTGAGCTACAACAAAAGTGATTTCTCCTTTTACTGCTTGCAAATGACAGAGCATTTGTGAACTTTGACAGTTCTGTGGGAGATTTCTTACAGAGCAAATCAGCACCGGGAGTTACTTTGTAGATGGGCTGAGCATGGCTAGCTTAGCTGGCTGCACAGCTTAATGATGCAGTTGGTTTGACACAAATTACGTTTTTTTTAATTTACTAATATACCTGTATGTGTTTGAGTGTCAATGAAAGAAAATAGTGCAAATATGACTTGTGGAAAGTGGGTAAAATGTGTGAGAAATCAGGATAGCATGGTTGAAAATTTATTCACTCCTGTAGTGAGAAACTCCTTACTTGTCTATAATTTCAATATTCTATGACTTTTCCATGAAAACGATTTTCCATGACTTTCAAGGCCTCACCCAGAAGTAATGACATAAAATTCCATGATTTCCAGGTATTCAATGACCCATATGAACCCTGTAGTGATTAAGCACTTATGTAATCAAGTTACTTGTTCAAGTTACAGACTGATTCAGAAGATAATGAATCCTGAGGGACATCTTTCAAATAAAGGCAAGTTCAAAGATGTCAGTGATTTTCACTGATTAATTTGTCCTGAGCCAATCAGATGCAAGGAACTCAGTAGCTTATAACAATGTCAAACAAAATCACTATCAAGGTATGTCATCAATTTTCTATCTTCAATGAAGGTACTACATACCTATCTGTTTCGCCAAAGATTCAATCTTCTTCTCTGCCATAGATCACTCTTGATCAGCCTTCTGTACTTGTTCCAATGGATTAGTATTAATGTCAATTACTGTTCTGCATTGGTAACTCCATCAGGGGCCATGGTCTTTGATCCTTTCTTTATTGGATGTCATACTATCAAGGATCACTTGATTACCTGATTACATATAAATAATAGACACAAACACTGTCTTAGAATTGAAAGAATTGAATTAATTTTCACTATGAGCAGGATAAATTGTGGTCTAGTGGTTCTGTCTTTCAAACAGAGGGTCATTATTTTAAATCCAAGCCTTAGCATGTTTTTCTTCAGCAAGAAGAAACGTCCTGTTAAAACACCCTTCAAATGCATCTGAAATATGGATTATTTAAATAATCATTATAATAAGCTAATGAATGATTTATTTGGTTACTTTTTGCCATATTGTAAAAAAAAAAGGGAGAGGATGAAAATTAAAAGCACAAACACAAATTAAAAAGAATGAAATTGTTAAGAACAGGGGGTTGGGGGAACTCTTATTATTCACAAAATGTTGAACCCTTTTAAAATTGTTATAGTTCCAATGATTAAGATTTCAATGCTTGCAGGTTATACTTAACCTATCTCTCCTGCCAGGGAGGTCCATCTATGTTTCTGAGGGGGGGGGGGGGTGTAAATAAAATATCACACCAAAAAAATATAATTTTGTATGTTTGATATTTCTATGTCAAGTTTAATGTTTCTTAAAGTGCTTTTCATATCTTTTAAATTTTCCATCGCATGTTTATTTTTTCAAGTTCTCAAAATTATGGGGGGGGGGGGTGAATCGATATGTTTGCCACCCCATATTTCCATGGGGCAATCGCCCCCTGCCCCTCCCCTAATAATTTTGAGAACTTTATTTGTTGTGCAGAGCAAATCAGCAATTTTTGTTGTTTTCTTTACCCCCCCCTTCCCCATCTGAAACATAGATTGACCTCTTTGGCAGGAGAGATAGATTAAGTATAACCTACAAGCATTGAAATTGAAATCATTTTCAGAATACCAATTTGGGGGTTTGTTAAGGGGCGTGTAAAATCAGAGAGATAACACAATATTTAACACCAAAGTCGACACGATTTTAAGAATACCGCCTAGGTGAGGTGGTTGGGAACCCCGGGGGGGGGGCACTCAGTATATAATGCATAGTGGGTATGTGCCGCGGAGGGGACCCCCATTTTTACACTCAAATTTCCGTTCCAAGGCATAGCATTTTTGTCTTATTGAGAAAAAGAACAAAGAAAGCCGCTCCAAGGCATAGCATTTCCTTCTTATCGAGAAAAAAAAGAAGAAAGAAATCCGCTCCAAAGCTTCGCATATTTTTCGTTACGCTGTTCCGGTCGCATTGATCTGCTACAATTTTGGTGAAAAGCGGCCGTAGAGCGCTTTTCGACCATCGCCTAAGCCCGAGCGCACCCGGCGGAGGCCGCGCTAGCTGCGTCATGCACGATTGCCCGTTCCATAGCTATGCATACGCAATCACAGACATACGGAGATCCGTTCCGAGGACCCCCGTTTTCACAAACATTTGTAGTTCCGAAGCCCGTTCCGAGGACCCTCCTTTTTACAATAAGCCCGCTCCAAGGCCCCCGTTTTTTGCCTCGCCCGCGGCACACCCCTGCCACTTTTTTGGTCGAGTACCCCCCCCGGGTTGGGAACCTAGTATGATTATTTCTTTGAATGCAACAAGAGCCAGAATTAAGAGGAAGGTTTGTACCAAAGCCAGTGTGATAATACAGTAGTTGCACTTCAGAAAATCTAGCCACTATAATTTTAAACAGACTACTGGAGCACTCGGTCCTAAAAAATAAAGCCAATATCATTCCCTATTTACTACTGAAATCAATGATAGATAGGATCACAAGCACAAGCTTACCCTTAGAAAGATCTAGATCAGGAGGTTCATGTTTAATATCTATTGTGTCATCTTTTTTCTTCTCAGGTCCATCTGTAAGCTTTCTGTAACTCCAACAGTCTCTGGTGACTATCTTCTGAACGGCTTTCGAACCTGGAAGAAAAGAAAGGAAGGATCAGTGGTGATAGTGATAACAATGATGATGGTAATGATGACGCTGATGGTATTGATGATGATGATGATGATGGTGGTAGTAGTGGCGATGTTGCTCTACTGAATAAGTCAGAAAAAACTTTACACCTTAAAAATCAACGAGTTAATGACGGTCCTTAGTTTTTATCATTCGTGCCACACCACTGCACCTCGTGCCGAACGATCTTATAACTTTGATCTTTGAAGCTTTGCACATATTTTGGAACCAAGTTTGTAAAAATCAGACCATCTATTACGGAGTCATGCGACCTTTTGTGACAAAGGTCAACCTGAAAACTTATTTTTTTTTTTTCCCATTTTGTGTACAAAAAGCCAATAGGAAAGTGATATTTTAAATTTGGAGTGTAAATCAGTAATCTTTACATTTGGCTTTGTTTATCATTCATTTTGACATAATATTGATCAAAATAATGTACTAAAAAATGTAACAAAAAAGCAATGAAATACAAAAGAATGTTGATTTCAAATATTTTTCTGTGCATGTTAACCAGACTTCTAGGATATTTCAGAACAAAAAATAATTTACAAGTAGGCCTATTTACAAGAAGCTTTGTTTATGACATTATCAAAGAACACGAGTGTCACTAAGGCAAGCACATAATATGCCCGCCTATAACATGGAAAATGAGAGTTATTGGTCGAGTAAGAAAAGTGGAAGGTGGTGACATCACCTTTGATCTTCTAACCTCAAAATCAATATAATTCCTGGGATCCATGCTAGTATCATTTTAACGTGCAGCTCACTGAATTTAAAATTTCAGGTCTTGTGCATATATTTGAGACAAAATATGTGACATCTGGGTTCACAATTATGCAACATTTTGTATGTCAGACCCAAAATTGGTCAAAAACATGATTTTGTGCACAAAGTCAATGCAAATAGTGTTCTTAGCCAAAATTCATAAATGCATCATTATTTCTCCTTTTACTTATTAAACTGAATTAATTTCATCTTGTTTATGGTCAAAATAAAGTTCTCAACATTTCCATTGAAAAAAACAAAGACATACTGTACATAAAAAATTTAGAATAAGAAAATGATTGTGATATTAATGTACATTTGATCAGAATCCTAGAACGAGTTTGTTAACACAAAATAGCGTTTTGGGGGCCTAATTCAATTAATTAAAGCAAAATTTTTATTTGACACATAAATTATCATAATTAATTAGGAATGAGATTTTACAAAGAATTTGATATTACAATATTGTAGATAATGCCATAGGCAATGCATGTGAAGTTATTTGTCGCCATCACACGATTGGCAGCTGAGATCATAAGGGGGGGGGGGCTGAATCAGCCCCCCAGTCCTCTAAGGCGTTGAAATAGCCCAGTCATTTTAGGGTTACACTTCTCTGAGTTACAATCTTGAAATGCGGAATTGAGACTCATTGAGTTAGATTTCCTACCACACTTGTGGAAGAAACCTCATCTATCTCCCAGACCACAGAATGCCCTCGTGTGCAAGGGAAGGCTGATAATCGCAGATAAGCAGCCACTGAATTGCTTTAAAGAAAGGACTATGCTGGGTAAATGTCACTATCCTTGACCAAAATTATCTTAAAATTGTAAATTGTAAAGTTGAAAAGGAGCATTCATATCCCAAAATAAACTTTAGAGCATGAAAATTGGACTGGCAACAGTCGAAATATATTAAAATGAAAAAATAACCCCCTACAAACGAACATGATCGACTTGTATTTCGAAGGGAGTTGCAAAGATATATTGTTTACACATACCCTATCACCAGTTCTTGGCTGTGGTTTTAAATATGACCACAAGCACAGATTAATTCTGAATGGCTTGAATTTCTGGTCATTGCTGATTCATTTGCATACTTTTGTATATCATCTTTATTTTATTAATAGGACTTCTTACATTGATAGTTACCCCACATATAGCTTTGAATCGCTGGAAAAAAAATGAGTATAACTATAAGCCAAGATATTTTTTATTCAGTGTTGATATGTCTCTTGATCTGGTGAGCTGCAAGCCCATTTTGTGTGTCTGCATGAATAATATGGTCCCATTTAAATTGAAACCCTGACTTTGGAGTTTCAACTGTGTGAAAACTAAAGAAGCTCGGAAGTCAATGTTTCAATTTTAACGTAGGAACTAATACATGACATATTGTAACTATTCGCTAGTCTATTTCTGAGACCACTGTTTCTGCCCCATTTTTTTGGTTTGGCTTTAACTTTTTCTTTTGAAGAAGATTTGGTACTCCACACTAGGAAATCAGATTGGGGTATAATAAGAGGATTAATTTTGATTATCCTGCATTTTCAATGATATTATGTGGTATCAAATTTTGGGGTTTCAATTTCCTTTAAATTGGTGATGCATGAGGTATACATTTTTTCTCACTCACTCGATAGGTAGATGCAAACCAATGATGTAAAGGATCTCTTCTAAATCTCTAAGATACAACCACAAGGATTCTGATCAAAGATCAACCTACCTGAGCCCTTGATAGATGAACACCAACCTATACAGTATCTCCTCTAAGTCTCTCTCTAAGATATAACCACAATGATTCTGATCAAAGATCAACCTACCTGAGCCCTTGATAGATGAACACCAATGGTATACAGTATCTCTTCTAAGTCTCTCTCTAAGATATAACTACAATCATTCTGATCAAAGATCAACCTACCTGAGCCCTTGATAGATGAACACCAATGGTATACAGTATCTCTTCTAAGTCTCTCTCTAAGATATAACTACAATCATTCTGATCAAAGATCAACCTACCTGAGCCATTGATAGATGAACACCAATGGTATAGAGTATCTCTTCTAAGTCTCTCTCTAAGATATAACTACAATCATTCTGATCAAAGATCAACCTACCTGAGCCATTGATAGATGAACACCAATGGTATAGAGTATCTCTTCTAAGTCTCTCTCTAAGATATAACTACAATCATTCTGATCAAAGATCAACCTACCTGAGCCATTGATAGATGAACACCAATGGTACAGAGTATCTCTTCTAAGTCTCTCTCTAAGATATAACTACAATCATTCTGATCAAAGATCAACCTACCTGAGCCATTGATAGATGAACACCAATGGTATACAGTATCTCTTCTAAGTCTCTCTCTAAGATATAACCACAATGATTCTGATCAAAGATCAACCTACCTGAGCCCTTGATAGATGAACACCAATGGTATACAGTATCTCTTCTAAGTCTCTCTCTAAGATATAACCACAATGATTCTGATCAAAGATCAACCTACCTGAGCCCTTGATAGATGAACACCAATGGTATACAGTATCTCTTCTAAGTCTCTCTCTAAGATATAACTACAATCATTCTGATCAGAGTAGATGCAAGATAGAATGATCACTCTCGGCTTGCTCTTCTCATCTTCACTCTTCTTTCCCTTCTTCTTCTCATCTGCAAGAGACACATGAGCAAAAGGGGTGAACTGAGAGTTTGCCTTTTTACTGCGATTGCTCGCTATACTTTATCTAAAAATATAATTATTTTGAAAGTGATTGAAGACCAGCATTTTTCATTGTATTTTTGTTTGTAAATAAAGAATTTTGCATAAAATCTAATGGTATTGACCATTTTCTGCGATTTAGCTTTCAAATTAAAGAACAGATATTGAACATTTTAGGCATATGATTTTCTTTTTGAAATTTTGATACCCCTTTTTACTATCCTCTTTCAAATTGTTTTTATTCACTCATGCGTGACTAAAAAATCTTGTATGTTATACCAGCTAAAAGAGGACATTCTAAGCTGTACAATGATAGGTCATAATTTGTCTATTGTATTTGTGATTAAGTTATGATAAATCATCGCTAAACCTGGGCTTCGTTTCTTGTGAGACGCACTGCAGATGCAGGTTGCTGCTCAAAAACTATATTCCAGGGGTTAAATCCAGGGGTAAAATCCATGATTTTGACTTACAAAGTTTCTTATGATTAATTATGGACTCTAAAAGATTGACGACCCCAAAAATCTTGTAAGGTGGAAGTGATCTCTGCCAAAAATATCGCGGCCAAGATTGCACATGTACGATCTATCGCAAAAAATCTGCAATGGCCGCCATTGGGAATCCTCGCGAAATTCAACACCCTTCCAAATATGGCACTCTCCTAAAAATCGGAAATATCAGCAGATTGAATTGGAAATGCATGCTGTAGATGCACGCACACTCATTTTCAGAACGAAGTCGCGAGCTGAGCAAAGACGTCCGATATTTAGAGCCGAAAGAGGTCCCTTTGGTAATAATCATTACCGATTCCTGTATCAAAATTATTAAAAATTGGCACTTGCATAGCTAAAACAAGTTATATTCTCAACAATCAAGCAATTATTTTGGGGTCTAGAGCGTGATTAAAATCGCCAAAATTGATCGCGGTGCTCAACTCTACGTGTCGGATATTTGGATTCTGCACCCGATATTTGGCTAAAAAACAAGCTTCTGCCTTCTGGTAGTTCACAATGATTTCCATTTCGATCTACCATATATCCTTTTTTACTTCTATTTTTTTATGACAATAATATTAAACATTTGCATAGTGATTGTATTACCGACCACCCTTGTATTACATAGCGCACGCATCGTTCGCATCAGAAAAAGATTTCATTTGCTCAAAACTTTGCATACATACATAACAGACCTGTACTTATATAGTGCTTTTCCAAAAATATGATCAAAGCGCTTAACAATGAAGAACTAATAATTTCAATGAAATTACATTGAACAGGACTTAAAAATGTATCTACAGGGACTGGTGCCTGATCTCAATGCCCTGTTAAGTTTAAGGAACTTGCCCAGAAGGCAATCCGCCAGGCTAATAACTCACAAAGGCTCTAAAAACATCAGGCCTAGGCTACACCCTTACACAAAACTAACTCACAAAGCATGGCATACAGTACTATATAACAAAAAATATATTTTTAAACCACTAGTTAACCAAAACATCCTTCTAAAGAGAAAAACTGGTCAAAACACATTTTCAAAGTCTTAATATTAAAAAAATAATAAAATATGGGCAAAATAGCTCATCAGTAATTTTGTTGTTTTCAAGTGTTCGATAATACGACACCTTTTGAAGTGACCAAAATATTTCATATGCGAAGAGCGGTGCGATTGGAAGCTAATATCGTAAAAAGGAAAAACGACGTAGACAAAAATTTTACATACCGGTATTTATATTTTGTAGGTAATTTTGTATTTATGGTGAAAGTTTGGTGAAATTTATGAGAGTTTATGTTTGATATGATTGAATTCATGAAAAGTGTTTGGTAATACGATACAAAACCGTAAACTGGGGTGGCTTTGGACAAATTTAAACTATCTTCATTATGAAGAGAGGAATTCTAGGGGTAATGTGGGGGTTAGCAAGTACCAATAAAGAGGACATGTTATCATATTTTGCTAAGAATAAAGAAATTTCAATTTAAAAGGGCCTTAACAGACACTTGGTTGCACACTTTTTTTCTGTAGATTTTGAAATTAAATTTGATATTTTGATTTCTGATAGGCCTAAATATTCAAAATAGTAAATGATGAAATTTGAAAAGTGTAGCAAAAAGGGCATGTAAATTTCTGTGGACATGTTTTTTTACTTGCAATATTATCACAGTACGTTTAACTGTGCAAATAACTAGCCACAATACATTTGAATTTGTTCATGAAACACGTTAATGCTATTTTTAAGCAGAGTTTCTGATTGCATGCCAGGAAATAAATATATATATCTAGTTGGCAAGATTAAATGTCAAGTCCACATCAGAAAAAAGTTTATTTAGATAATATAGAGAAAAATCAAACATGAATAACGCTGAAAATTTCATGAAAATCGGATGTAAAATAAGAAAGTTATGACACTTTGAAGTTTCGCTTATTTTTCACAAAACAGTTCTATGCTCAACTCAGTGATATGCAAATGAGAGAGTTGATGATGTCATCCACTCACTATTTCTTTTGTTTTTTATTGTTTGAATTATACAATATTTCAATTTTTACAAATTTGACAATTAGGTTCCCCTTGCTTGAACCACAAAATGTTGAAATAATGGAATTACATGTGTTAAGGTAGGAATGAAACTTTGTTTCACAAGACAATGACGAGAAAATCAAAATATTTTATATTTCATTTAATAAAATACAAAAGAAATAGTGAGTGGGTGACATCATCGGTTCCCTCATTTGCATACCGACCAGGATGTGCATATAACTGTTTTGAAAAATTAAACGAAACTTCAAAATGTTATAACTTTCTAATTTTACATACGATTTTAATTAACTTTTCAGTGTTGCGCTTGTTTGATTTTTTTCTCTTTCTTTTAAAATCAGCTTTTTGTTGGGGTGGACTTGTCCTTTATACATTAGTTTCACAAAATACCAACTTCCTTTGAATGAAGGTAATTGTAAAGGTCAGTTTTTCACATTTGCAAAATATCAAGATGATATTGGCAGGGCCTTCTAAATGACATATTAATTCCCCTAGTTTAAACTGCATGAAAGAGAGCAAAACTTTTCAACCTAAAAAGCACTGCCTACTGGAAACATAAACACTCTATTCTTGGCCCTCTGTGTCATTAATTGAAATGGCTATGACCATGAATCTCATCATGCATAAATGCTCTCATAATATTTTCTGGCTGTGGCAGCTTCTTATTTATACCACTTGATCAAATTCCCTAGGAGAGATCTTTCTTAGCTGGCCAACAAACATGTTCTTTAAGTCTACTTTAAAGTCACCAGTAAGACTAGGATCTGCCCAACAAAATATTTCACAGACTTCTTCCCTGTAAACTTGACAAGAACTCAGTTGCCTTGTTCAAATTTTTTTTTTCGAATAGGCAGTTCCTCTTCACTCTCACATCTAGATTCACATTCCATCTCACTTTCCTCTAATTCCCTTTCAAACTAATGTTCATCTGATTCATTTTCACCTTAACTTTCCTCAGATTTGCTTTCAATTTCACCTTCCTTCAATTTCTTTCCATGGACTGGCTTTTTCTTGGACACCCTACTAGATGAACTATTTGCCAAAGTTCCCTTTTCAACATTCTTTTTGGTTTTTTCTCTTTTATTTTTCAGAAAGAGACTTGTGTTGACCTCTGCAACAGAAACACTCTTTCCAGAAGCTTGGTTTGACATACACTTATTTTCAACAGCCACCAGATTATGACTACAGCCTTTTCAGGAGATTCTTCAAAATAGTTCTTTAGGGCTCAATCTCTTCTTTTATGTGATCTCCCCATTGTTTAGATCTTAACTATCCTAATTATCCTATCCTTACTATCCTAAGTGTGCTTGCTACTCTGAAAAAAGAAAGAATAGTTATGTAGCTGTCGAACATTGGTACTCCTTTAATGTCCAAAGTCACCCCATACATGAAGGCAAATCATGGGTGAAAATTGGACATGGCCTATTTTGAGATTTACAATTGCAAGGGTCACGGTGGTCAGGTATCATGATTACGGTATACATGTGAGTTCATGAACCCTTTATGCTCACTATCCAATCAATAGGATTGAGCTTCCATTCTTCTACACTCAGCAAAAAAAGTTCTTGGACATATATATATTCCATATATTGCAAGAAATGGACCATTCATATGCTAATGATTATGGCCATCCTGTAGGCATCATACATTAAGCAATTTCAACATGCGTTCATCATTTGAATTGAATGCTTAGGGATGCATCATGAGATGCAAAATGAGATGGATAATTTGGACACTCACTTTCAAGATGAAACTTTCCAACTAAGAGCATGCAAGAGCAATAGGAATGTTGCAGTCTGGGCAGTCATTTAGACAAGTGGCTCAATATTTCCAAGTTTCACCAACAACAATTTCAAATTTGAACCAGCAGTCTTTCGCTACTAATGAAGTTAGAGATCGTCCTAGGAGTGGTGGACTTAGGGCCACCACCCCTGCAGTTGATAGGAGGATAAGGATAATTTTCTTTTGCTTATAAAAGTTAAAATATTCCATATAGATATTTGATTAAAGGTAAATTATTGTATGTCAACATGACCAGACAACATGGGTACTTCTTTAACCCTTTGCGTGCGGGCCCGTGAAACCGGATACCTCTCCCTGCGGCGGAGCCGTTTTTGTACATTGCTGGTTTTTGGATCTGTGGCGGTGTTTTCCTAATCTATTGCTAATTGCGCCAAACTGAAGTATTTTCAGGATTTTTAGTAAATGTAAAGATGAACGATCAGACATTTTTCTAACTAGAATTAAAGGTCTCGCTTCTCGAATCAACAGAATAGTTAAGAAATTTAAGATGAAAAAGTCGTTATTTTGTCAAATCTTCGCTTTTTCCCAAGTCAATGGGCACTGTGTACAAAAATGCGTAAGGGCAATCAGCACGCGCGGACAAGTCGAGTTCGATCGATACCGCTTTGTTGTCTGCTCTGGTGCTTTTTTCATTGCCTATTGTCACGCTACTCATGAATGGTCTCTTTACCCCCTTGTATACAGATCATTTGCAAAGTGTATAATTACGACGATAGTCCGTTTTGGGTGAAATCACAGCATACCAAGTACCTTATTTCCAGAATGAATAAAAAAGGGTGAATATTCCCTTGCAAGTACGACGATGATGCTGCGCAACGAAAGTCCGAAACTATTTTGTGATTTTTGGCTTCTGGGCTTCAAGACGGTGGCCTCAATGTTTCACTAAAAATCGCCTTTATTTTCTTCTTTTCATGAATTATAGCTTGTAATAAAATATAATTTTGTTTCTGAAGATTGCATACCAGTCTTCGATTTGTTATCTGTTGCAATTTCAAAGAGCGAAGGGGGTAAATGTGACTCAAACAGTGGATCTGTAATACCTCCCAACGCTCTCCCAAGTTGTCTCGTTCTACGTTTCATTTTTCTATCTCCCTTTTCCCTCCAAAATAACCATGCTACCGATTACTGTTCGCCACAATGAGAGAAAGTAAATTATTCTCATCTATAGAATTTGTAGCATCTAAAATTAATTTAGATGCTTTTAATTTAAAAGTGTTTTATTTTGTTCTTTCATTTATTCATTTTCTAACCGTTCTAGATTTTTTCACAACCGAAAACAAAAGCAATAAATAAACCATGAAAGATTTGTATACCATTTTGTCTCTATCTTTTAATCGTTCAATTAAATACAGATGCGTTGGAGTCGGTAGGAGGCGTCAGTCCACCCCCCCCCCCCCATTCAGCAAACGTATACAAAAACGCGAAGTCCATAAATTTGTGATTTTTAGGGGCCGGATCACTCCCTTCTACATTCAGCTCAACCCCTCCATTATAAAAAACACGCTCAGCGGCCCCTGTTATTTATACATCTTTTTCCAATATTTGCCATGTCTTAAGCTTAAGCAGGTTTGTCAATATAAAATGAGTAATCATTTAATTTTTTAATGTTACTGTCCTAATATGAAAAACAGTATTCCTAAGAGCTTGTTGTATTGCTAAATACGAGAAGCATTCAGTAGGTCATCCTGACGAAATACACTCATCTTCCTTTTATTCAGGGCGTTGGCTATTTGTCCCCTGCTCTATTCATAAGGAATTTTTTTAGCGGCCGCCATGACTTTCTTTTGTTTGGGGAGTGCCGAGATCAATAACTGCATGGACGTTTTCATTTTCAAAAGAGCAGAGGATAAACGGTGTTCTAAATTCCTTTATTTTATGTTTGTTTCCTTTGAAATAGAAGACAAAAATAAGAGCAATATCGGATGAGAGAACGAGAGAAAGCGGGAGGGGGGGGGGTCAAACATTTACCAGGGGCCCGTTTTATATAAAATTTTCAATAAGACTAGATAGCTACTGAAATCCTTCTATTTGACTGACGGATGGTAAATGTTTAAATTATTGCGCATTTGTCAATATAAAATGTACATGTATAATGTATTTATAAAACGGTACCAATTAGGGATTTCCTCGTTTTCCCTTTCTCTGTTTTTTTTATTTAAAAAATCAGATATTTTAGTTTTCATGCTAACCAAGGTAAGCGCCCCAAATGATTGTTTGCAGTCACGGAAACTTTTTTCCTCTATGAATCTTTTCTTCCATGCTATTCGCCGGTAAAAAAAAAGAAATTGGCGAAAAAGTAGGAAAATCCATAAAATTTGGATCGGTATAATTTTTTTTTTTTTTTTTGGGGGGGGGGAGGTGTGTAGGCCACACATGAATAAAAGTTTGTAGGATTGAGAGGGTTCTATCGCGTGACACGCCAGACAAACGTGTTTTCTTTATAGGGGGTGCCTAAACGTAATTTCTCATCCTGTATCATTCTATTTCCTCCATTTCGCGGAAATAAGATGAAAAGCTTCTAAAACCTAACCTATTATAAATTCATTCTGTAAAATGACATGAATTAACAAATTGTGATTTTTTAGCCGCTTCACCCCCGCCCACAGCTCAACCCCTGCACAATAAAAAAAAATGCTGTCCCTGCATGTATAACATCTTTTTTCCAAATATTTTGGTTTATATGCTAACCATGGTAAGCGCCCCAAATGCGATTTTTTTTGGGGGGGCGGTCGTTACGGGGAAATGAAGTGGCCAGGACGGTCTTTATTCTCATCTTTTCTACTGCGTTACTTGCAATTAAAAACAGAAAATCGGAGAGAGGAGACAAACAAGCAATATTAGAGTGTAGGTCAGAACATTTCCATCGGGGGGGGGGGGGCAAGGTCAAACAAGAATAATGATAAAAAGTCATCAGTTTGGCTGCTTTGGCAAGGGTCTGAGGACCGAGTTGCGACAAACAAACGTTGTGGGATTTTTTAAAAGTAATCTAACCAAAAAATAAAGTCATGTTGTTATTCGTTTAAGTAGATATTCAAGGAATTTTAGCAACAGCGCACTTGTCTATTTTCATTTTTATCTCTGTCTTTCATTCTCTCTCGTTCTCCGTGACATCTGAACATATTTTTTTTTAATATAATTTCCCTAAATGATTCTTCGTTCATCCTTATATGCATCATCACCCAGGGGAAGCGCTTTTATGCAATATGAACCACTGACGGATGTCATAAGCCCCTGTGTTATCGGTAAATGGGACATTTTTTTTTTTATAGGTATGTTGGTCGAAAAAAAAGTATTCATAAAAGCTTTTTGTATTGCTAAGTACGAAAAGCATTCATCGGGTCATCCTGCCGATATACACTAATCTTCCTTTTGTTCGGGGCGTTGACCATCTGTATCCTGCTCTTTTCGGAAGGAATTTGTTTGAGTGGCCGCCCAGACATTCTTTTGTTTGGATAGTGCCGATATCATGAACTACATGGACGTTTCCTTTTTGAAAAGAGCAGAAGATGAATGGTGTGCTAAACTGCTTTCTTTTCTCTTTTTTTTTGAATAGTAGACACAAATAATGAGAAGAAGAGGGATGATGGGGAGGCAAAAAGTTCAAAAGTGCACCAAGGTCAGCTCAAAGTACCAAGACATGACAAGCGTTTTGTTTTTTCTGAAAATACAATCGATCGATGAAACCAAGGAGATATCATTCTTTCTAGAGTGATATCGTCTTGATGAAATAAATAAGACCGTAAAATGGTGAATAAATGCGTAGGTTATTACGTGACGATCTTCCAGAAAATATTTTAGCTTAGGCTTTCAGAACAACGATATGGATCAAATCACGTGATCAGAACAAATCACGTGATCAGGCCTAGTGTGCGCGCGCGTACGTGCACGTCACAAAATTTATCCTCCCCGTCTGACTCCAACGAAAAATTCGGGTAAAGTTGAAATGATTTCCTATTTTAGGGATTTTTCTCCACGTAGCTGTGTATTTTTTTCATTTGATTGTCGAAATAGGTTTATAAAGGAAATAGTGGGAAAGGTTTTAGTACAAAACAATTACGAAAAAGCTGAAAAACTTCATCGAATTAAACCAAACAAATCTCGGCTTCTGTAGAAGCCCGTCGTAGCTAAGTGAACGACTCGCTGGGCTTCTGTGGAAGCCCGTCGCACGCAAAGGGTTAATGTCCAAAGTCACCACATACATGAAGACAAATCATGGGTGAAAATTGGACATGGCCTATTTTCAGATTTACAAGGGTCACGGTGGTCAGGTATCATGATTACGGTATACATGTGAGTTCATGAACCCTTTAGAAAAAAGTTAAAATATTCTATATAGATATTTGATTAAAGGCAAATTATTGTATGTCAACATGACCAGACAATATTCCTCTTCCAGTATGATATGACATTTTCATGTGAACAGTCATGCATGGGTGGTTAAATGCTTTAAACAATAGCAATGTCAGTAAAAGAAAATTGCAAGAAATGGATCAGTCAGTGCATGGCTGGTTACAGGCCTAACAACAGCAATGTCAGTAAAAGAAAATTGCTTGCAAACGATCAGTCATTCTTTCAGTTGTGAAAGTTTGTGTGGCATAAATATCCATTAAACGATAAAAGCAAACTTAAAGTCAAATACCACTCTAATAGTGAAGAGAAAGTTATCCACCTTGGATGCATCACTATTCCACTGGAATTTTAAGTCAAAGTTAGTCGATGAACAAAATGTCAAATTTCAGTATCTTGGCATTTAAGCAAAATAAAATTATCCTTATCCTCCTATCAACTGCAGGGGTGGTGGCCCTAAGTCCACCACTCCTAGGACGATCTCTAACTTCATTAGTAGCCAAAGACTGCTGGTTCAAATTTGAAATTGTTGTTGGTGAAACTTAGAAATATTGAGCCACTTGTCTAAATGACTGCCCAGACTGCAACATTCCTATTGCTCTTGCATGCTCTTGGTTGGAAAGTTTCATCTTGAAAGTGAGTGTCCAAATTATCCATCTCATTTATTCATCTCATGATGCATCCCTAAGCATTCAATTCAAATGATGAACGCATGTTGAAATTGCTTAATGTATGATGCCTACAGGATGGCCATAATCATTAGCATTTGAATGGTCCATTTCTTGCAATATATGGAATATTTTAACTTTTTTTGCTGAGTGTAGAAGAATGGAAGCTCAATCCTATTGATTGGATAGTGAGCATAAAGGGTTCATGAACTCACATGTATACCGTAATCATGATACTTAACCACCGTGACCCTTGTAAATCTGAAAATAGGCCATGTCCAATTTTCACCCATGATTTGTCTTCATGTATGTGGTGACTTTGGACATTAAAGAAGTACCCATGTTGTCTGGTCATGTTGACATACAATAATTTGCCTTTAATCAAATATCTATATGGAATATTTTAACTTTTATAAGTGTCCAAGAACTTTGTTTGCTGAGTGTATATTCCTTGAGTACCAAAAGTTTGATGGCCATAAAAATCAAGAATTTTATGGACCCTACAAAGAAAAGTAGAAAAACCATTTAAGGCAATGCAGTATACAAGAGCACAATAGTCATTTATAATATTCATACATTCCCCTATAGGAAAAATTACTGGCAAAAGCAAAAGGGAGAAATGTAAATGAAAGTAAAAACAATACGTTTTTTTCTGTCTTGTCCAAAGTCATCCATGTGTCCAAAGTAACCCCAGTTCATATGGAAATACACATACACATGATTTTTAATTGATTCGATGATTTTATTTTAGTTTTGGTCCAATGAATCACGCTATTAAACTTAAAGACATTGTCCAATATTTAGGCACTCGATCTGTTTGAATTTCTGACATGTCTGATTCCTAAAGTGTTCAGATAGATTACACAATCCATACTCACCTTTCGAAGAGCATTTACAAACAAGCCCCTCCATTTCTTGTAGTCTTCTGACTCAAAGTCAACAGTGGCCATCATCGTATTCGATGTATAGCAGGCACGCTCTCACACTCGAGAGCTCTTCGAAGAAAATGGTAGTATTGCCATGTGGTATCTGGCAAAATAGTTTACAAGGCTTTAGAGGTATTACTTAGTTTAATTCAAATAGGCATAAAACTCCTGATGATAAAATGACTTAACTAGGATTATCATGACCTCGTCTCGATGAATTCGTCATTTCGTGAATATTTGCAATACTGATATGTTCAGACGGCAAAGTTAGGCATCGCGTCGCGTTGGGAGAATGGTGCCTTGCCCTGGCTTGGCCTGTCTGCGATGAGAGTCCACGACTCCAATACCAATGCATGCTGTAATGTATACCGGTACTGTAACTGTTCCATTCTCAACATCACAGGATTTAAAAAGTCGAATGCACACAGGAATACAACCAAAGAAATCCTCGTCTTGATCATCTGTTCAATAATTATCTTGCAGTCCATGCCCGGAGTCCATGTTGTTGTAAAACACACCAGGTTCTGATCTGTACAGCATTTTTTATGCACACGTCCACTCGACTCTAACCATGGACATGGAGCTCTAGCTCTCGCGATCGCCCGCAGCGAGCGCGCGGGGGCGCGGCGGGAGCTCCGCGGGTTAACTCGACTCCGGCCGCTTCAATGATTATTGCATGCATGAAACGAGCTATGATGATTGGTGTAAAGTTGAGAGCAAGGTTTTGTTAGTCTACAAATGTAGACCCACATAGATCTGCAGTGTGTGTACCACTGCAAAACGCACATACCCAAGGGCAAATGACTAATGAGGAGAAAAGAAAAAAGCCGGAAGGAAAGCCAAAGAGGAGGAAATAAAAAAGAAAAGTCAAAAGGGAAGAATAAACTGACCCGATACAAATATGACAAATTATATTATTATACTCGAGCTTCGCGCTGTGAAAAATCAGCATCGTACACGCCAATTCTCTTCACAACTTTTTTTTAGAAGTCCTTAAAATATCAATTCCTTTCTCAGTCATGTCATAATCATTATCGCATTATATTCGCATTAATTATTTAAAAAAAACTGCTTTAAATGTCTCGTTTTCAGAGTCTGAATATCAACAAATTTTAGCTCACAATTCCATTCAAATAAATTCATTTTCTTCAAATTTTGCACACAAAAAATACACTAAAAACGATATAAGTTTTGTTCGCAGAACAGGACGCAATTCCCTACAAACGCTGCCCTCGTCTCAGATAAATTATGTAAGACAAGGATCGAGATAAAGAGAAGTAGTGGCGTATAAATGGGCCAACAATTTTAGGGAGGCAGGATAAGTGTAGGGACTATCTGGGCAAAATTTATAAAAAGTTGCGATGGTTAATTCTAGATTTTGACATATGGAAAATTTGATCCAAAAAGGGAAATATAATATTCCAAATGAAAGGTCATTTGGACTAAAATAAATCTGACAAGTAAAAAAGAGGGTATACCCCAAAAGTAAGGTCATCTCGTCCAAAACACATGTTTATTTCGATTTTTAATGATGTATTTCTTTCAATCATAAATAACCGAAAAATAATAGGGGGACATTTGATATTGTGTCCCCCTACTAAGTTGGTTGGGGGGACGTGTCCCCTGGGATTCCCGCCCATGCACAATTGTACATAGTTCACATCATCTTGAAATAAGATGAAACACGAATTCGAATTGGGAAAATTTATTTTTTCAGACAGTGAACAAAAATAATAGAGTTAAAAAAGATATAAACTTGGAAATATAAGACAGAATATTAAAGGATTAACACCCTAATGGCCGGTTGTGCCCCTAGAGATTATGCCCCACATCTACCCCCCCCCCCCCCATCCACGGCCCTTTCAGTTGTCAAATGTGATAATGTCAGAATATATGCATTTATGCAAATTTACACAAATACAAGGAATATACTTTTAAATGATAACCCATACATTGCAAAAAGGTTGAGAGATTGCAATTCCGACTGCTATCTCTATGATAATAAAAATTATAAAATGTATATGATTGAAACCAAATTGCAATCCACAATTACAAATTAATCTGAGCAAATTGATTATTGCCATGAATCGTATTATAATTATGGCAACAGCATATTCAATGGATTTTCATCGGTTCGGATCTAAAATGGGATGGGGGGGGGGGGCTAATGGGACAGAAATATGGAAAGAAAAAAAAAGATAACAAACGAAAGACAGCGAAAAGTAAATGAGGGTGAGCAAAAATGGGAATGCATGGTGCAAAAATTCAAACGAGGCCTAAATCACGATCACAGAACTACAATTTGTTATGATCGTAACGAGTAGCGGCGGTACATTTTCTGTTTTCCCATCATGCATTTCGCTTTTGTTTACAAATACATATGGGGCGCGTCCTGCGCTCTGTACGCGTACGCTTGATATGCGCGACGAAGACGACGGACATTATGTGCGCATGACTTGATGACGACACTGGCCTTTTAGTAGGACGTAACAAAGCTACACTGCTATGATTCTTTGATATAAGGTTTCCCACATAGCGGTTTACCAAGTATTTTACATTTACCGTAAGGGCACTATATTCAACCCGTTTGGAGAGTTTCCTCAAATATATAGAAATATAGAATTTACCTGAATTTCAGACCCGTCTTATTTCCAAGAGCAAATGCTGGTTATTCTTTTTCCGTTATTTTTTTCTTCAACCAGTTGACTGTGCGCGGGCGATCGAATTATACAGCGACAGATTTTGGTACTAGTATTCAACCCGTCGGCACTAGTATTCAACCTAGCGATGAAAGATGGCCCTGTCTCTCAATCTGCCCTTGTCCCATCCGACTATGGACTAGACCATTTGAGATGAGACCAAACAGGGAATTAATCAAAGCCAGAGACTTACATAGATCTAGATCTAATTTAGCAATCTAAACCCTTTTGAGATTTGCTATCAATCCTCACTAGGTTGAATACTAGTACCATTCAGTGCAAAAGGCCATCGCTGCATAATTCGATCCTCCGCGCATACAGTCGACAGATTGACAAAGAAAATATCGACAACAGATTACCCTGGAAATAACAAAGGTGTGAAATTAAGATAAATTCCCTATTTCTAAATATTTTGGGGAATATATGTCAAAATCTTTGAATTATGCCGGGTTGAATACTAGTACCCATACGGTACTTAATAAAACGCAATTATTAATCACACATTCAGAATTAAAGGGGAAGTTCACCCTTACGAAAAATTTGTTGTAAAAAATACGATATATATATATATATATATATATATATATACACAACAAAAAAAGTAAGTCCCCCCTAAATCAAATTGCTGTAACTTTTGAGCGGAATTATTTCGAGATATGATATTTCGTAGGTGGTTTTGTATACTCATTAAACAACTCCTGAAGAAAAATGAGATTGATCGGTTGAGTCATGCATGAGTAATTAAAGATTGAATTAAAAATGACAATTTTTGAAAGTCACAAGAGTCGTTTTTCAGATTGTGCAAATACAAAGTTGGGCAAAAGTTGTTTTTAGGTAAATTTTATGGTGTTATGCTGTTTAACTATCCATCATTTAGCCACTCCACACACAATTTTGATATCGTATGTTCATGGTTGAGTGAGCACAATGTATTGCAGGGGCCGCGGAAGCGGGGGAGGGGGCTGGGTCGGGAGGGCTTCAGCCTCAAGCATGTACAAAAATGTAAAAATTACCATAAGATAATGATTTTTTGCATGGTCAGCCCCCCCCCCACTTTTGGCTCAGTCCTCCCCCCCCCCACTTCGAAAACCGTTCCGCTACCCCTGTATTGTGACGTATCATCATAGGGGTTTATGGTATATCTCTACAACTTGTTAGATCATGTTAAAATTTGAAAATGTTGGTGGCTCCCCCGATTATAGGCCCCTCCCCCATTTTAAAATTCTGGGTCCACCACTGATTTGTCCATAAATTAAACTGATCATGAGAAATTGTTAGGAAAAGAATACATTTATGCAGTATAAAGAGTATTCATTCCTAAGTTTTCGAATGTGCTCGCTCAACCATGAAAATGTTTAAAGTTCGGAAAGTGCGTGGTGATAGAAATGGTAGATGATAAAAACAACAGCAATTAAAGTCACATTTGAAACCGAATTTGCCCCCAATATTCACTTTATTACCCTTTAAAATGAGTCTCTGACGTTGAAAATACTAATTTTCCCACTTTGATGCGTGCTCACTCATCCATAAATAAACAGATCGATTTCATTTTTGCACATAATTCTGCCCATAGGTTGATAAACATTACTGCCAAATGACATTGCTAAAGACAGCCTTGGAAAAAAGTTCCACCATATTGAATAAGGGGTTACTTATTCTTAAAGATATGCACCCATAATGTACACAAGTCTATGAGAGAGGAAGTCAAAATTTTAACAAATATGAAATGAGGGTTTGTTTCATGGACGGTTTTTGTTACTTCTGCCAACAGTTATTTCATGAAACTTCGCACATGGCTTCAGAGTAACACTATCGAAAAGGCGCGCACACCAAAATAACCATTCGATACGGCACAGAGTGGGGCCAAGGCCTTGAACTTTCTTCTCATTTGCATAATTTTCGAATATTGTGTGCTCACTGATGCATTAAACATCGGGATTTTCATAAAAATCAAATCAAATGAACTATGCAAGGAGGTTTGTGACAGATATCCATAGTTACAAATTGCATTTTTCCCAATAACATAAAAAAGAGCTAATCACATAACGGTTCATTCAAGCGTGAATGTTTAATTAAACGCCTTTGAATCATTGAAGCATGTTAATTGGTCTTGAACATTATGAAAAAGTTGAGAAAAGATCATTTTCAGTTACCAATATGAAACAATACTTGTCTATGATATTTGAAAATCGTATTTTTTGTTTTCAGTAAATGTTTATTGAACCGTGAAATTATGAATATTGTTGAAGATACTCTTCCCAAAAATAACTGGCATCATATTCTATCATTTTTATTGATAGAAATGTGTAAAAAATCAAATTATAGCAAATTTAGACTTGTGTTTATTCAACCGTGAAATTTAGCCCAAAAAGTTGTATTGTCTTTTAGAAAGTACCTTTTACAAGCCTTCTGACTATTTTTCATGATGAGAATGTGGAATTAGTTCCAATAAAATGGAATCAAAGTCATGATATTTAGCTTGTGACTTTTGAAAAGTGACATTTTTGCCTTCTGACGGTGCTCACTGATGCATGACGTAAAATACATCCATAACGTTTACTCAGAGGGTAGCTTATAAAATTACCTACACGCTCATGTAAAAATATATTAAAAACTAGCATTGGTTCGGAAATTATTGATGTTTGTTTGGGGGACTTACTTTTTTTGTTGTGTATATATATATACATACATACACACATACTTACATGCATACAACACGCATACATACACACACAATAAAAATTAAGGTCTGAGGAAAATCTATCAAAGATTAAGGGGGTGTTTCAAGAAGATATTTGCGATCTATTGCAAAGTTTCAGATGCATACTTAGAAATGATATCTCAATTTTGACTGAATTTGTTGAATATTTGTTGAATTTGCAAGAAGCAGACCCCCAATCATTTGCAAATTTACAATAAAACGCATGACTTTCAGTGGCGTAACAGGCGGGGGGCAGGGGGGGCAAGTTGCCCCCCCCCCCTGGCGGATTTCACCGGGAAAATAAAAGAAAAACGGGAAAAAGAAAAAAAAGGAGGGGGAAAGGGGAAGGAAAGGGGAAAAGGAAAGGATGAAAAGTAGAGGGAAAGGAAAAAGTAAACGAAGAAAAATATTTTTTAATGGAAAAGGAAGGAAAGCTGGGAAATGTACGAAAGAAGAACATTTGAGAGATAACAAATCATTCTGAAATAGGCCTATGTAATGCAATAGCACGGTGGGAAATAAATTAAAAGATGAAAAATGGCAAACAATAGCGGGAAACGAAGGTATGTAATTAGTCAAAAGCTGAATTGGAAAACAAAGAAAAGGGACAAGAAAAAAAATAAGTACATGACCGGGCTGCCGATTATTGAAATCAAAGAGCGGGAAGAAAGATGTACTGCAAACAACATTGTGCTATAAGTTTGCTAAATTATATGCAAATAAGCTACCGGGGCTTTGCCCCAGACCCCACGCAGTAGGGGCTCTTCATTTATAACATTCAAATGGCTCTATAACGCCCCCCCCCCCCCGTTCAATCACGTTCGATCACTGACATACAGGCGCGAGGGGGGGGGGTCTTAGTTCCACACACAAGAGAAAATAGAAGAAATTATAGAAGACAACGTATAATGAAATGAATGGAAACAATGAAATGTGTTATTTGCTGAATATAATGGAAAAATCTATCACATAATTATAATTTAATTTCAATAGGCAATTTATTTTCCAGCTCGCTTTGCACGCTGGCGACTTTTTACAAAGTTTTCCCACATTGCTATGTTTTGCCCCCTCAAAATATTTGTTTCATTACGCAACTGGGTTGAATATATGTGTTGTGTAAAAGCTATATTCTATATATACCCGCGATTTGATTAAAATAGCGGCAATCTGCGAGGTTTAAATGGCTTTGATATGAGAAGTTCCGGGGGCTCCGCCCTGGACCCAAACCGCACAGCACTTCGTATGGAAGGGTTGGGCCATGGCCCCAAAAGTTCTACAAACAAGAACAAACAAAAAAGGAGGAAAGAAAAAGTGTAGGATAATTATGATTTTGTTTACTGAATATAATGTCAAAACATAGCTCAAAGTTAGATTCTCATAAAAAGGTGATTTTTTCTCGCTCGCTTCGCTCGCTTCGCTCGCTCGGGACTTATATGAAGCAGCTTTTTAGCACATGTGCTATAGCTGCACCCCTCGTTTTTTTAATTTTTATTTTACTCTTCACTGCCGCAAAGAATCCTGTTCACAGTGGCGTACACATCACAAAAAGGGAATCTAAAGAGAGAAGAGTGAAATATTTTATTCTCTGGATATCATGTCAAAGTCTATCACAAAATTGTATTTTTTGTTTGTATTATTAAAAAGGTCAAAATTTTTGCTAGCTCGCTTCGCTCGCTCGCAACTTTTTTTAAAGATAAATTCTGCCCAATACGCGATATCTGGCCTCAAAATAGTCGCCTCATTACACCATTACGCCTGTTCATACCATGATATGACCGAGAAATTTTTGGCTCTTGCCCCCCCCCCCCCCCTGGCCACCGACCCCTGTTACGCCGCTGATGACTTTCAGTTAATTTGGGGTTCTAGAATTGACTAGCGACCAATTGCAAGTTTCTTGCAACACTCCATAAAAAAGTTAATGGATTTTTTTTTTAATTTGTGACGTCACATTAATACGAGCAGCTGCACCATATGTTAATTATGCAACATAAAATGAACCTATATTTCAATTTTTCAATGGTATACTTCCTAAAAATTTATTTTCTTTCAGGAGCGAGTGTAAAGAATGATTTGTTTGTTGATAATTTGATATACTGAAGGTACAATAAAAACAATTTCTTTATTTATTCTTTTTTAAGAAAATGACATTTTATTGATTTTTTAAATAATAACCCATAAGGGGAAGCTGCTCGCATATGACGTTTAAAATAATAAAAAGGAGAATATTCTAATAACTTAAAAAAATCTTTGATGGATTTTTCTCAAACCTTCACCATTAAAAAAAAAAATTTTCCTGCTAATTTTTAAATAAAAATTTTCGTCATAATAACAATAATATTAATGATAATAATGATGATTATATGGAGCTTTTATATAGTGATTAATTCAATTACAGTTTCTAAATGCTTTACAATTGAAACAGAACGTAGATAAAACAAGTTCAATATAATTAATCTAAATAGAAACAAAATATGAATATAAGTGTAAAATTTTATGAGGTACTCAATGTAAATCCTATAAACAACAAATCAATAAATGAAATAGCAAGAAAATAACAGACATCTGGTAATAACACGAAGAACTTCCCTTTAATTCCTAATATTTGTAAATTAAATTTCAAGTGTGTTTGAGGAGGGAAACATGAAATAGGCCATATTTAAGAAAAAAAATAATTACAATTTCCTCCAAAGTGTATATTCAACTCATATGTATTAGATCATACTACAATTAACATGTAATTCAAAGTATTTGTGTCGAATGTATACTTTTATACTTGTGATTTACATGGACATCCATTTAGAGTAAGTAAATAAAAAATCAAATAACTGTCATGTCTTTGCTGAAGAATTACTTTATTTGTGTGCGCAAAATAGCACGCAAATAAGTTTTTTGTGATTTAATTCAATTCAATTCAATTTATTGATACTTCCATTCAATCGATAAAGATCTTGTTTTGTGTGGGAATTTATAGTAAAAGATCATTTTCCGTATTAGAGGGAATTTCATCCTTTCCCTATCGAATTGGAATTAGGGTTAATTAATTCTTCTGCTTCATTCCAAATTGATCCTGGTAGACCTTTATTATATCATCATTCTTGTAAGATTACTGTACTTAGGCTTAGGCATTAGCTCTCCCCAAAACTGATAAGACATTCTAAAGATAACGACCAATTATAATTTGTAAAGAAAAAAGAAGAAGAAATTAACATGCCTAATCATAGGCACACAAATATTAAATCAAACAAAAAGGATATTATTTTTTTCTTTTTCTTTCTTTCTTCTTGTATTTCTTCTGCTCGTTTGAATTTTTTGTGGGGGCGAAAATCTTATACAGAATAAATCAAATCAAGATGCAAGGGAAGGCAATAATGAAATTAAAACATGCAGTATTGTCAATGACTGATAAGGCCGGTATATACCGGTATATACCGAGTACGGCCCACAAAAAAGGAAAGAAAATGAAAATATACAACTACAGAAGATATCAAGGGCATTTCATCATATATCTCTACGTGTACATCATTTACGTACCTATGGATTGAGTATCAAGACTTTAACCTCAAACAGACGAATACCATAATTATGTGGGCAGGGGTTCGAAAACTTCATATTTTTTCCCCTTTGTTCATTTTTTGAGCTACCATATACCGGTACTTTTACCATCCGAGCTAGCACACACGTACGTACGTACGTGCATGCGAGATAACGGAGTTCGACTGCGAAGCTTGATACTAGCGGTATCAAGTCAAGGACAAGGGTAATGGAAAACAACGAAAGACTATATTTCCTGAGGGTAACTTGTTTTTGAGCTTTCTTCCTTTTTCATTTTGAATCTAGCTAGACCTAGACAGCTGGCAGCCGTCTTTTTCAGGATTTTAAAAAACATTTTTGACTATTAGTAATAGTAGTAGTACTGTAGGCCTAGTACTCACTAGTACCGTCACATAACCCAGGGAGCTCCCGCCCGCTGCGTTAGCCTAGAGGCTGTTCTCACTGTGTCAGTTGGTGATGGGTGCACTTTCAAAATTCTCTGCTAAATTCCACTGAAAATCTGCTATTTAAAGATATTTTTCACCACAAAACTTGCTTTGCCAGCCACTATTATCATTGTGAGCATTTTTTGCCACCTTTATTATGGATATCGTCAGTTAATTTTATGGGAATTTGGACACCTCATACTGCTCCTCAACACTGTATAGCTGAGTAATGGCCTACATCAGCCCCACATGCTACTTTTCGTGTTATTACCAGTGGTAACGTGAAATGCAATCCACTTCTCCAGATTTGGTAATGTACCATACTACTGCTATACTACGAGTCTCCCTAACTTCTGCATAATGTTTGTGAGAGTATAAGTTAATCTTTGAAAATGTATACTGATTTTTGAGGTGGGAATCTGCTTTTCTCATATTGATTGTTTGTAGATCTACATCATACATGTATGTATGGATCTGGTGAAGTTTTTGTCTCTTGAGAATTTGACTGACTTCTGCCATTGTCATTGACATTGACTTTAGGCTTTTAAGCTTCTAACTTCAATTCAGATGTATGCCCCAGTCTGGATTCATTTTATGCATAACTACTATAAGCTTTTTTATCCCAGTTATTCCTGCGAGTTGTAATTGAGCCCTCCACTCATTTACTAGACCTGTTAGTGTTAGTTACTCCCGACTACTGGACTATATGACAACTCATAATATGGGTAGACGCCCTTCTTCAACCATGACTCCATGGCCACATCCAGTGATAATGGTTTTCTTCCTCATTATTACGACAAGCCTGTTGCTAGTCAAGCCACTATTCAAGCAAGATGTTCATCAAGATTTTGAATTTCTGTCATCAGATGCCTCAAGCATTTCTCTGTGTCCTCGAGTAGATATATCATTGACATGGAAATCAGGCACATCGTTGCTGCTTCTGACAAAACAGAAGCACATGAATTCAACAAAAGTTTTGAATCTTCACTCTGCTATGGCTAGTCACCTTGCTATTCTCCTTCTTCTGAGCGGCCAAGTTGAGACAAATCCAGGACCTGCAGACACATTCCCTTGTGAGTTTTGTAACAGAAATGTCACGGACAATGACCATGCCCTCCTCTGTGACAACTGCAATATGTGGTGTCATATTGCATGCATTGGCATCACTGAGCAGTCATATGAAGTCCTTTCTAGGTTTAACAGTTTCTCTTGGGTCTGTGCTAAATGTGAAAGTGTTAATGTAGAATTAACAGCTACGATCAGCAAATCCGATCTCTTCACAAGTAATCGTTTTGAGTTATTGAGTACTAGTGACACATCTAGTGATGCTTCATACCATCTGCAGACATCTACTCCAACCTCAGGTCATGCGCCGAGGCTTCCACCTCGGCTTAACTTTTCACCCTCTAAAAACCGCAGAAAGATCCTGAAGGGTATGATAATCAACTGCAACGGCCTCAAAAGCCCTGCCAAGTACACTCAGTTCCAAGCCACAATCAATCATCACAAACCAGATGTAATTCTTGGCTGCGAATCCAAGCTTGATGAAGCAATTTCTACATATAGTGTATTCCCATGTAACTACACAGTATTTAGAAAGGATCGAAATGAACATGGGGGTGGTGTTTTCATAGCAGTCCATGAGTCTCTCATATTATCCAGCTGCCCTGAATTTGACTCTCAAAGTGAAATCATTTGGTGTAATTTGCAGTTCACAAATGCAAAGCCTCTTTTCATCGCAAGTTTCTATCGTCCTCCAACAAATGGAAGGTGGGATCTTGAGGAACTCCAACTCTCTATATCTAAGGTGGTTTCCAAACACAGGAGAAGTCATCCTAATATCATCATTGGAGGAGACTTCAACCTTCCGGATATTGATTGGGAATCCTGCATATTGAGCAGTATGAGCCGTGCAAGCATCCACCAGCTCCTGCTCGACACCCTTTTGGAATTTTCACTGGTACAACTTGTTATGGATGTAACCCGCCCTGCATCGGGTAACACCCTGGATCTTCTCCTGACATCTAACCCAAGCCTTATTACAGATGTACAAGTACTTCCAGGCATATCTGACCACAATGTTGTATCTTTTGTCTTCTCGGGTAACCCTAAGACAGGCCGCACCCCTTCCAGGAAGATTTACCAATTCCACAGAGCAGATGAGGAAGACATCAAAGATGCTGTTGCAAAGTTCTCTTCAGATTTCCTCCTTTCAAATCCAGAGCTTGAATCTGTTGATGGGAACTGGAAGAAGATAGCTGTCTTCCTCAAGAAATGCATGGAAGATCTGATACCATCCAAGTTCAGCAAGTCCCGAAGACACCTTCCATGGATAACCACTGACCTGAAAAGGAAAATGAGGAAACGGGACAGGCTCTTCAAGAAAGCCCGTAGGGGCCCTAGTACGTTAAGATGGAAGGCCTACAGACAGCACCGAAATATGGTTGCTAAGCTTGTTCACCAGGCACACCACAACTATGTGAATAACATCATAGGAGACAGCCTACAAGAAAATCCTAAGATGTTCTGGTCCTACGTCAAATGCTGCAGGTCTGAAAACATCAGCATTCCATCTCTGAAATCTGACAGGGGTATCCACATGACTAGCAAAGACAAAGCGGAGTGCCTAAATGCTTACTTTCACTCTGTCTTCACAAACCAACAGGCTTGTCACACATCTGTGGAAGGTTCTATGCACTATCCTGACATTGGACATTTGCATGTTCATCGCACTGGTGTGGCTAAACAACTGTCAGGTCTCAACCCGTCCAAAGCCTGTGGACCGGATGAGATTCCTCCTAAGCTACTTAAACTTGTAGCCATTGAAATCTCGCCGGCTCTTGGGTTCCTGTTCCAACAGAGCTACAATACAGGTACTGTTCCAACAGAATGGAAGTCTGCCTTGGTGACCCCCATTCACAAGTCGGGTGATAAATGCGACCCAGGAAATTACAGGCCGATTTCCCTGACTTGCATCTGCAGTAAGTTAATGGAACACTTAGTACTTAGTCACATCTCAAAGCATGTAGCTGCAAACAACATCCTAGTAGATGAACAACATGGGTTTAGGCAGAAGTTGTCTACAACTACCCAACTCATCTCAGCCACTCATGACTGGGCACACACCCTACAACGCAGAGGCCAGACGGATATCATATTTCTTGATTTCAAGAAAGCCTTTGACCGAGTACCTCACTGCCATCTGCAAACAAAGCTAGCATACTATGGCATCAAAGGAGACACTCAAAACTGGATCATGTCACTACTCACCAACCGACAACAAGCAGTTGTTGTTCAGGGATCACGGTCATCTTGGATGCCAGTGACATCTGGGGTGCCTCAAGGATCAGTGATCGGCCCTGCCCTTTTCTTGCTTTACATCAACGACATCACTGCAAATATCCAGTCCAAGATGCGCCTCTTTGCAGACGACAGTGTGATATACCGAGATATCAACACAGCACATGATGTCTCCATCCTGCAGCAAGATCTTCAAACCCTATCAGATTGGTCAGCAAAGTGGCTTATGGCTTTTAATGTCAAGAAGTGTGCTTCCCTTACCATTACTAGGAAGCGAGCTCCCATACAACACAACTACAGGCTTTCCAATGAGGTAATAGCAAAGGTCGACCAATACAAATACCTCGGAGTCACCATCTCCAAAGACCTCCGATGGAATACGCACTGTCAACTTATTGCGAACAAGGCCAGCAAAACCCTTGGGTTGCTGAGAAGAACTCTCTCACCTTGTTCTGAAAAGGCCAAATCAAATGCGTATATGGCCTTGGTTCGACCGCAGCTTGAGTATGGTGCTGAAGCCTGGAATCCCCACACCTCTACTACGGCTGCAAGCCTGGAAAGGGTACAGAAAACAGCTGCTCGCTTTGTGACCCGCGACTATAGAAAATCTACATCAGCCTCAGGACTTGTCTCAAATTTGGGATGGGACCAGCTGCACACACGTCGTATCCTTGCACAAAGCACCATGCTCTATCAGATATACCACCAGTTTGTGAATATCCAGCTTCCACACTTCATAACCCAGGCTCCATACATCAGTAGAAGAGATCATATGCTAAAACTCTCTGTACCACAAGCAACGATTGATGCATACAAATTTTCATATTATCCCCGTACCATTCGTATCTGGAACCATCTACCAGCTAAAGCAGTTACTGCCCCATCAGTTGCTGTCTTCCGGGGGGCTGCCCTTCCTGTCATCAGAGGGTTAAAGCCTCCTGTAGGTTCCAGGATGCTGTAAGCACTAGGAGCATGATTTTTACTTGCACTTCACCAATTTTATTGTAAATAGAATTCCAACAAAATTGTCTGCACCATCACCTTCTGTCACAGCACATCCCATCCCAGTTTAGCTTGGAAGAGCTGCTTAAGGGATTATTCCTTCAAGGTTCAAGGTTCAAGGTGGAAACTAGTTTAGTGGAAACTAGTTTAACGCTAAGTGAGAACGGTCGAAGCGCTCTTGGAAGCGCTCTTCCAAACCAGTTTGGAAGACCACCTCGCGATGTAGTTTTCAAGATCGCTTCGCATCGGAAAAGTGGTTTTAGCGTAAGTGAGGACACAACCGTTCTTCGGGAAGCGATCTTCGCACATTTTGAGCGCGCTACTCCACACGACAGGTGTAGAATGCCTATGCTGCGGTTTCGAATTTCGCGCGAAACGTGTCTCCCCACTGAGAGCGTTTCCATAGCAACAAGAGCGCTATACGTGAAGTGATTTTGAAAACCACTTTCGTGTGATCAAGTGAGAACGCTAGCAAAGCGATCTTCCAAACTGGCTTTCTGAACCGGTTCCCAGTAAACTAGTTTTAGGAACGTAGTGAGAACAGCCTCCTAGACTGGCACTGCCACGCGCCACTTAACCCAGCGGGCCGGCGCCCAGGAGCTCACCGTGTATTTACCCATACCCGTGGGCGTGTTTTTTTTCTGTACCGCTAACGCATCATATTCTCTAATTTAATGCCAAAGAGAGACTTGAGCAGAGGCCGTTATCTGTCTACGAATGCCTTAGACCAAAAGCTTCAGCTCAGTTAGACAGCTGGCAGCCGTCTGTTTCGAGGAGTTTTTAAACATTTTTTTAGTTTTTTAATTTCCCCTCGTACACAGACGGCTCGCTATCGTGTAACCCAGAGAGCTCCCGCCCGCGCAGCTGGCGGGAGCCCAGAAGCTTACCGTGTATTTTACCATTGTCACCGGACTAGGGTGATTTATGGTCTAAAAAATGACTAAATATTTCTCCAAATAAATTGTGAAAACAGAAAGTATACAATTACCACGATTATATGGATGAAGGTCTAACGAGTGGCAGTTTCCTGACGTCTGGGCACAGACTGGAACCTCAAAAAAACGAAAAGTTCTCTCCTCTACCCCAGTCTCGATCACTCCTAGTACCAATGAGGTCCAAACATTACATGTATGGACCTCATAGGCGACATCAGTAGTATTTTTGGTTAGAAATCTCTGAGAACAGGATATTTCTATATTATATCACAAGTACAAGCTATATTCCTTTCTCTTATTTAAATTATAATTTTATAGTGTAACTGCATCGTTAGCAACAACAAAAAAATGAAAGAAATGAAGGGGAACTTACATTTTCACGGCTTTTTCCTGATTTTCTGGGCAGTTGCTCTTCACTTCTGACTCGCGATCGAAGCTGATATGAAGATCACGTGATTCGCGTTCTCGTCAGCTGATCGGTTGATTATTCTTTTCGTCAGACGTTAATAATATATATTTTATAATGCTAGCATTCATCGCTAATTTAGGTGAAAGAGATTGAAGTTAAACAGCGCCAGGTCGGAATCATAATTATTTTGGAAGAGTGTATTTATACACTCGATCTCATACCTGACGTAGACGGCGCTATTCAACAAATGCACAATCTTCAATATAAAAAATAAAACAGAAAGAACACCTTGAACACAGGCCAAAATGCCTAACGATTTAACTAAGGCAGCGCGGACGGACGTGTTGCGAATTTCTCGCTCGCTCGATATTTTGCTTTATCTTTGGAATTTTGTCAATCTTTGGATTTTTGCCTATATATGGATTTATATTATCTGGAATAGGGACCATTCTAGCTATATTTGCTATACTTCGGACATAAAACTGGTAAGCAAACATTTTGGGCTTTCTTTTATACACGACTAATACAGCACTTGTTTGATTTTCAAATTTCCCGCCAAATTGGCACATGCCAATAATGGCGGCAAAGTATCCACATCCTCTATTTAGGGGAGAATCTGAATCGGGTACCCCCTACACAGATCATGAAGGCGAATTTCAAACAGTAGAAACGTCTAGACGAAAGAAAAAACGTAAAACTAGAGAAGGAAGTGTTAGTGTAGAAAATGTATCTATCAGGAGTGGATCGTCGGGTGAATCTGACAATGAGTTCCAATTCCGCACACCTTCTGCAGAAACAAGAAACCAAAACCTGAAAGTTTTCATTGTACCAATAGATCGTGATAAATCATTAAAAAATGTTAGCCTATCAGTTGTCATTAGAGCTATCGAAAATTGCACAAGCCTTTCTCCCGAATACATAAAGTCTACTAGAAACGGAATTTTCGTGAAATGCCAAAATATCAAACAGTACAAACGAATCCAGGAAATTCAATCTATTGGAAATATCCCAGTAAAAATAAACAATCGTCCAAACCTACAAAAGGGAGTAATTTCAGGAGTACCAACCGAAATGACAGACCAGGAAATAACAGCAGAATTAAAAAGTCAAAGAGTTGTGAACGCCAAAAGAATATTGAGAAAAAATCCTAGAAAGCAAGAGGTTGATATGGAAACACAAGGTGGACCTACTACTTCCCCGACAAGTAGTGTTATTTTATTCTTTGACACACAGTCTCTCCCAAAAGAAATAACAATGTGTTTTCAAAGAATGGAGGTTAGGATGTTTATCCCCCCTGTCAGTAGATGCTTCAACTGCCAAAAATTTGGACATACGGCAAATACATGCCGTGAAAAACAAAGGTGTGTAAGATGTGGGGAAGCACATAATTTTGATGACTGTACAAAAAAAGAACTAAACAATTGTATCAATTGCGGTGGTCAACATTCGGCGGCGTATAAATGATGCGCAAAAGCCAAAATAGCGAATGAAATCCAGAAAATAAAAGTTGTGAACAAAATGTCCTATGCACAGGCAACCAAAGCTTTCTCAGAAATTCAACAAACGGAGACTCAGATCCCAACAATACCGACTTCGGTGCAATTCAATAAAATCAAAGTAGACAATAACAAACCAATTACTGTCCAGGCACAAATACACAGGAATCCCGATCCCGATAATGTAATTGAACCCAATCACCTTAAGCTACCACAAATACCAACACCCACACATAATCAGATCCCCACACAGTCGTTCTCTAATGTTAGGAAGTTCAAGACCCCACGCCCAGCACCAAAAGAAGAAAATTTTCTAACAGCAGCTAGCAATGAACAACTTGTTACTTTCTTTGCCAAATTACTCATTAACTTTGCAAAAGACCAATCAGAGGCGGAAATTATGTCTTTTATCAGAACAGCCGCGGAACAACTTCCAGCACAAGCAAGCTAATAAGTGTTATAATACCCGCGCTCGTCATTTTACAATGGAACGCGCAGGGAATGCAAGGGCACGGTGATGAACTAGTTAAATATATACATTGTAAAAGAGATGAAATTATCCATTTAATATGTTTACAAGAAACATGGTATCAAGGTTCTCAATCAATACATATTCCTAATTATACTTGTTTTTCTAAAAGCAGAAATTCCCGAAGAGGAGGGGGATGTGCATTCTATATTCATAACTCATTGGATTACGAATACATATCTCTAAATGTAGATTGCGAAATGCAATCAATCAATATACACATGGACAAGTCTTTTATTACAGTTATTAATTACTATAATCCATGTAAAAAACTAGAAGAATACGACTTAAATTTACTCCTTCAAAAAGTCAAGGACATCTCCAAATTATTGATAGTAGGAGATTTTAACTCCCATAACACTGTATGGGGGAGTGAGAAAACTGATAGCAACGGTCATTTAATTGAAAACTTTCTTGCCCAAAATAACCTCGTCATACTTAATAATGGTTCTGGGACTCGATTAGATCCACATACAGGTAAAATATCCTGTCTTGATTTATCCATCACCTCACCCTCTTTAGCTATTAATTGTGAATGGCAGGTCCTATCTGACAAATGTGGCAGCGACCACTTCCCCGTCAGAATTGATTTGCATCTTAGGAAAGCGCCAACAGTGAATGATCCAGATCACTACCCAACCAAAAAATGGTCTCTTAAACATATGAACTGGTCAAATTTTCGAAAGAAGTGCGAGGAACACTTTAGAAACACATACCCTAGTACAACGAGTGCATTGAACGCTTCAGAAACCTATGACCTTTTCATAAAACTAATCACAAGTGTTCTGGAGGAAACTGCCCCACCTTTTAAAAAACACAAACAAAACCCAACTCCCTGGTGGACAAAAGATTGCACCACCAAAATAAGGGAACGAAATAAAGCAAAAAACAAACTGAGGAAAAATCCATCCCAACAAAATTTGGAACACTATAGAAAAAAGAAAGCAGAAGCGCAAAGACTCGTTAGACAGGCTAAACGGCAATATTGGCGGGAACTCTGCTCTAAATTTAACCGGTTTACGCCCCTAACGATGATATGGTGCTCTGTAAAGAGACTAAATGGTTCACAAACTAAACCAACCAATAAAATGCCAGTTCTTCATGCAGACGGTAGGACAATTACCGCAGACGAAGAAAAGGCAAGCGCATTCGCACAAAGTTTCATGTCTACGGGAAAAAACAAATCCCATAACAAAGAAGAAGAGGAGATTAATAAAGAATTTAATGATCTCCCCTTTAAGGAAATGGGCGGTAAACTTGCCATTAATGAACCTTTTGACATGACAGAACTAAATTATATCCTGAAAACGAAAAAAGAATCAATGCCCGGGGAAGATAACATTGGATATCAGGTATATAAGAATCTTCCAACGAACGCAAAAGAAGCCATGCTTATGTTAATCAACAAAATATGGGAATCCGGTGAAATTCCACCCTCGTGTAAGCATTCCATAATGATTCCAATTTTGAAACCAAATAAAGACCCCACATTAACAAATTCATACCGCCCCATTTCCTTAACTTCTTGCCTTATGAAAATAATGGAAAGTTTGGTAAAAAGGAGACTCCAGTTTTATTTGGAAAAACACAATATACTATCCCCAATTCAGAATGGATTTAGAAGGGGACGTTGTAGCTTAGATAATATTATACATCTTGAAAATAGTATCCAAAAGAATCTGGAAGTCGGTACGAAGACGATAGCTGTATTTGTAGACTTAGAGAAAGCGTTCGATTCATTGTGGACCAAAGGACTTTTAGTCAAATTAGGCAAAATAGGACTGAAAGGCAACATACTTCTCTACATCTATAATCTTCTATCACGTCGTACTTTCCAGGTACGAATAGGAAAGCAACTTTCTCCATGTATGGAAATTAACAATGGTCTCCCCCAAGGGAGTACACTCAGTCCAGAATTGTTCAATATAATGCTACATGACATTCCTATTTCACCTTACGTATATAATCTGTTATATGCAGATGATTGTGTTATCTGGAGACACGGAAGTGACTTGAAAGAATCTAGCGAATATATTCAAGAATATTTAAATGAATTGAACAATTGGTTTTCATCATGGGGATTGAATATATCTCATGACAAAACTCGTCCAATGCTATTTTCACGTTCAAATAGAGAAGAACATTTCAGGATCACTTTGAATGAATGTATTCTCGTTCCACAAAAGGAGCACAGATATTTAGGTGTATTATTTGATAAGAGATTGACATGGAAGCCACATATTGATAGCATTGTTCAGAGATGTCAGAAAAAAATAAATGTACTTAAATGTATTGCTTACAGCCCCTTTTGTAACAGCGCGCATGAAACCCTCCAGGTATATAGAGCCATCATACGGTCACTGATGGATTACGCCTGCGAAGCATACAACTCTGCAACAACAAATGTAAAAAATATATTGAACTCGATCCAATATCAGTCCCTGCTAATCTGTGCTGGAGCAAGAAAAGGAACTTCTCTCAGAACATTACAGGTAGAGCTGGGGGAGATGCCTTTAGAATTACGTCGGGAAATGCTAAGTGTCAAATTGAAAAAACGTATTGAAAGTATCCCATACCACCCTTTGATGGAGGACTTGAAAGATTGTTGGCAATTTAATATACAAGTGAATCAAAATACTCGGGAACCCTTTGGTCAAAGAGTGCTAGTATTACCACCGATCTTATCATACAAGATTGAGGACATGTTTATTACAACACCCATTCCAAAGTGGCATTATGAGACCCCATCAGTATCAAATGAACTCGGTGACCTTATTTCCAAGGCAGACAACCCCTTGCTCCAAAAACAGAGAAGTATAGAACTTATTCATCAGAAGTGGCCAAACCACCTACATATATTTACGGATGGCTCAAAGTCTCCAGACACGGGCAGGGCAGCTGCTGCATTTTTTATACCACGCTTCAATCATGTAGAGTCCAAAAGACTACACAACAATACATCCTCTTACAGAGCAGAATTAGCTGCCATTATTCTGTCACTATATTGGTTAAACCAAATACAGATACCAGGATTACTCACAGGAGCGGTTATTTTCTGCGACTCTCTTGGAGCACTAGAAGCTTTAAAAAACAACAATGAAGAACAGTTCATTTATGAGTTGTTGATGCTCCAGACACAACTTCATCATAAAGGATTATACACATTTGTTATGAGTGGATACCTGGGCATTGTAATATCACCGGTAATGAAGTGGTAGATAAGGCCGCCAAAAGTGCTTTAATACATCCTACAATCAACATCCATAATAAACTAAATAAAAGAGAATCAAATAGTATGATCAAATTGTATTATATGCAAAAATGGCAAAAGATGGGAGGAAACTGTATCCCCCTTAAAAAGAATCCAAAAAAATGTAGCAGGAACTTTTAAATGTTCCTTGAACCACAAGAATAGTGAATCCATTTTGCACTGTCTAAGAATGGATAATATAGGATTAAACCAAAACCTATTTCTTTTCAAAACACACCTAACTGGATTATGCGATGTTTGTGGAGTGCCCGAAACAACAAGACATTTTCTAACTGAATGCGCAAAATATATTATAGAAAGAACAATGCTGTTAGTGGATACAGACTGCCAAGATGCAGCAGATCTAGAGGGATCATTGTCTTCAGCAGAAGTTTCACACCAGAGAGCACTTGTGTCTTTCGTAAGAAGGACACATAGACTCTCTTATTTTTAAGTTCTCTCTGCATAACAAGATATAGCGCCTGTAAATAAATGTATATAATGTGTATATATGTATATAATATGTTTTATTTTGTTTTGTTATTTATTTTTTTCCTCTCTCTAAATTTACTTGTATTTTGGCTACTGCATTTTGAAGTTCCCCTTGAGTATATGTACACAGGTGTCACCCATTTATGAATCGATAGAATATTCCAGATAACCATGTAATACATATAACATTTAATAATAACACATAAGATTAATTGCACCGAGCACAAGCCCAGAATGTCTGCATATAATTAATTGTTTCCTTATATTTGGTTATGATATATCATACAGTAACATGTATTTTATATTACACACTTTTATTTTCTCTTTTCAAACTTCGGAAGGAGAGGTCTGTTGACAGGCATCACACTGTCTTGGTTGGGTATTGGGGGGCCTAGGCAGTGCTTGTTTTTATTAGCAACCACGCGCATGCTGAGAAGCCCGTTCAAATTACTGAACCAGGTTGGCCAGAAAATACTATTCAAACAATCAAGAATTTGTGATGAGCCGCCTTTCACGATCTCATCCAAATTTGCTGAAAGCAGCGCTAATCCATTATGCGTCAAATTTTATAACCACAAAACGACAAATTGATCATAGGCGTAACTATTCATATCTGAATGACACGCGCCTCAAAACCCAAGATAACAACAACAACAACAACATTCTCCGCGGCATTAACAACTATCGTAAAGGGCGCTCCATTTATTAATAAAGATGGACGTATAGCTGTCTATGGCGACAAAATTTGCCGCAAATATTTACGAAGAATTGTGAGAAATGGTCTGAAAATGCAACAAAAGAACCGGTGAGTACCGATTAAACATTATCAATTTATTTAATAGAACATATTTCATGACTACAGTTTAACAATTTCTAGATAATATTGCTTAGTTCTAAGCTAGGGCGGCCCAAATGCGCGTGAGTGGAGTCCCAGTTTATTAACACGGGTAAGTATTGGGGTGTCGCCTAGAGTGGTCTCAATCGGCCATTTTGTTACGATTTTTAACAAAAATGGCCAATCGAAACGGGGGTAGAAGGAGAGAACTTTTTTTTTTTTTTTGAGGTTCCAGTCTGTGCCCAGATGTCAGGAAACTGCCACTCGTTAGACCTTCATCCATATAATCGTGGTAATTGTATACTTTCTGTTTTCACAATTCATTTGGAGAAATATTTAGACCATAAATCACCCTAGTCCGGTGACAATGGTAAAATACACGGTAAGCTTCTGGGTTCCCGCCCGCACAGCGGGCGGGAGCTCTCTGGGTTAGCTATCGTGCAGCCACCATTAGGGGACTTACAATGCAAAATCCCCCCGTCGGGGCTCTTCAATTTTCGTCTTTAATGAATCAAAATTTTGAAAATAAACACGACAGAAATGCAAATTAATATTCCCTCTTGGCATTAATTGCCAAAAAACGGGGAAAATCAAGTTGAAGGGAACAAAAACAGTGACTTACCTCGGCTGTTGCGCAACTTCACTTCCTGTTTTATCTGAACTTATAGTACATAAACATATGGCCATTGAGTCCCCTGTACAGATCGCGCTAGAACTTCGGTCTCTGTATTTGGTGAGTGAAGTCAACGGAGTTCAGCTGAACAACCAACATAACAGAGACCGAAGCTTTTGGTCTACAGCTCAGTCAGTCAGTCTCTGTATTTTGGTTGTTCCGCTGAACTGCGTTGGCTCACTAAAATGTCAGAAATTGTTTAATAAATCCCCAGAAACGACGGTTATACCTGTCTACGAATGCCTCAGCTATATCGATCTCTCGCGCGCGCTATAGAAAAGTACCTTAGCTCGCTACATGTAGGCATATCTTCGAGTTCGACTACGTCTATTCTTCGATTAGTAAACCTACGAATTATCATATCAGTTGAAGCTAGTTGTGATGTGTTTAAAAACTCATATTTATTGAAGTTTTATATCGTTGCTGTGCTACCTCGAAACAAAAAAATGAACAGTTTTCATGAAAACGAAAAAATTATTATTTTAACAAATTACGTCAGTACATGTAGAATAAGAGTAATTAAGACCATGTTTGATAATCAATTTGATATGCATTGATTAAAATGCACAAAAAATAATTTGGAAGGAGGAAAATTGAGTTACAAGGTTTTTGCACTAAATTAAATCCAAAAAAGAGATACGAGGTTTTTTACAAAGATGAATTTTGACATATTATGAGTTATACCTTACACCTCACATTTATCAATGAATTATTTTCAGAAAAAAATGAGAAACGAGTTTTAACAGCCCAGTGATGATACGTTCCATAAACGGTGCTGTCATTGACATCGCAAGTTGAACTACAATGATTGCATGTATTTATATATTTATTTCTTGTGGGAATTTGTTATTATAATTAGTCCTAATGGTCAATGTTAGAGAGAGGGACTCTTGCGCATTTTTTTTAAAGATGTCTTCAATTTTTTCCCAGTGCGCCAACCCTGAAAAAGTTACTAGCTTTAGACTCAGACTCCGATGAAAACCAATAATAAAGTTGAAATTAAAACTGTCATTGATGGACTGTTGCACATTTTTTCATGACAAATTTTTCCCCAGTGCACCTGAAAAAGTCGCCCATGGGGGGGGGGATGGCTCTTTTACATTTTTGGGATGTCTTCTCCAATTTTTCCCACCGCGCCAACCCTGAAAAAAGTGACTCAGTTTGGGTCGGATGGGGGAAGGAGAATGTCCAATTTTCCTCCGGTGCGCCAACCCTGAAAAAGTTGCTCAGGGGGGGGGGGGGTATAGTGTAAATAATGTTTTACATGTTTATCACATGAACACTATATGAATATGATTTCTTGTGATAAATACTTGCAGGTACAACTAAAGAACATACATGTATGGTCAGAAAAGTGTTTTGAAGAATGATGTACTTCAAACTGGTTGGAACATACTTCTTTACTTTTGTTGATGTTAACAAATATTTTACTATTAACATTACAATAAAAAAACATGTACACCAATAATGATACTCAATAGTTGATTGAATTGATTTACATTGGGCATTACAGGGATATGAATGATATCACCAGCGTTGTGTTTGTTACAGATTGATGAAGATGTTGTTGGAAAATGATATAATTATGAAGTTTGTTATGATGATAATATGATATAAAGGATGGTGTGGGTGATGATATTTATAAAGGCAGTTGTGGTAATGTGAATATTCTATACCATACATTTGTGTGTGATATGATAGTGATTATGCTGATGGTGATAATTGATATAGAAATGATGATTTTTCTGAGGTGGACTTGACCTTTAAGATTTGTTTTTCTTTTAAAGATTAATCATATGACTCAGATTTATATGATATTACTTCAATACAGATCATCTGAGGTGACCATCATGCATTTAGATTTTTTTTTTTTTTTTTTTTTTTTTTTTGGGGGGGACCTGACCTAAAACAATACCCACTTTATATAGGTACCCATACCTACGTACACGTTATTTGGATGGACCAGGGAGTTGAGAGTGATTGGATCGAGTCACTTACTGAGATAAAGTTCAACTGCATACAATCACAACAATTTGTGTGACTTAATTGCATTATAGATACATTCCTCTCTATTTCTGAATTGATATTGAAATTAGTATTACACTGCCCTTAAAGGGGAAGTTCAGTATATGGTGTAGAGGGTGCTTCAGGTTGATAACTACTCCGGGAGGGAGGATGAAAACTACCATGAGTATTGAAGCAGAATTATCATCTATGAAGAAATATGCCTTTGGTTTGAAGAAAATCTGTTCAGAAATGACTGGAATATGAAGAAAAAACTACTGTAATTAACATTTGGGTATACCAGACAATAATTGCAATTTGAAAATAACCATTATTTACATGCTATGCGCTGATTGGCCTATTTTGGGGGTAATGCATATGCTAGAACTATAATTTGTCATTAGCGATCAAGAACTTACATTTTTAATGGACTAGCTATCATCCTCATTTTGGGAGAAATTTATAACCGATTATAATAATAATCGATTGTCAATTAATTCAATTGAATTCATCTCTTAATAGTGTAAAGAAGCAATCTATTTTTTGATGGTTTCTAAAATTGCTAAATGATATTCCACTCCATAAATGCAATGTTAGCATCATGTTTGCATATGGTTGAAAAATCAAAACCACTACTGATCTATCCCTTTAAATTACGAGATCACAATACTTAGAGCAGATTATTTACTGGTAGTTTAGGATTTGTTTCTAAGTATATTCATAGAATAAATCTGCATGAATTGGGAGGTTGGGAAGGGCTTGTTGCAAACTACCATTACAAAACAACCCAATTTATCCTCATTATCAGGTCCTTCAGAGAGGACCTTAAGCCATCGGTCCCCTGGTTGCTTGTTCACAGGCATTTGTGCTTTCTTAGCAGTCAGGTAGAAACCTCGATATAAATGTACTCATGTCATTATTTCCTAATTCGCTAGCTCAACCGGAAATAAATATTTTCCTATTGAGCCTCTTTCTTTGCAAAAGAAACATATATACTATATAATTAATAAATTATAATTATATTACCTTGAGAGGCACCGTACTTCAGCTGCAGGGACAAGACATTTTCTCTGCTCTCTCTAGGTCAAGACTAAAGAACGGGCATGGTGTATATAGGGTATCAATATCGATAGTTATTCATTTTATGATTAATTTTTGATATTCATTATAACAGAAAACAAGTTATCAAAGCAATGATCAATACTGGAATGATATGCTGAGATCAACTTTAAACCATATTACTATGATTTGCATAAAATTCAAATACCCAGATTCAATGACACAAACATCTTATTTTCAAGAGATTCTTTGATATATCTGTCTTTAAAAGAATCTGATGCCCATCTGGCGTGCCTTTTAATATAGGCGATCTGGTACTGCGATTTGGGCTGCTGCCGTAGCACCACCCGTCCTCAGGCTATGTAACCCAAACTGTTTCGAGTTCACCCCGATAGCTTCCAGAACTTCTTTGAAATTCTCCCTACATCTCGAATAGGACATCGTTCCTTTTCCGAGTTTGTAACAATTCTGAGATGTACAAAAAAAATGAGAGGCCTGAACATAAACTCATTTTCATCTATAGATACTTATTGTGTACTCTCTAAATATCTGCGCATCATAATATTTACTGGATATGTTTCTTTTCCAGTGATAGAAACGATTACCCAGGCTCCTCTCGAAATTTGTCAGTCTAACTTTTCTCAAGGAAAAATTTCATGTGAGAATCAAATAATTCAATGTCAGTAAGCTTAATGATGAAAGGTTCATCGAATCTTAAAATTCCTGCATATGCTAACAATAACATAGAACAATAACGAAGATCTTTCACAGATCCCGAGTCAAACTTAAAAACGATACTCAAAAGCATGTCGGGGGTAACAGATTCTTTCCAATTCACCGGTCTTGGTACGATCCTCTTGATCCCTTCTAAAATCAAATTCAAGAACTTAGATTCACAAGGATTACTTCTGTTCCTTGTATTGAATGAACAATCAAATTACTATTTTAAAGCACAAAAAGCCGTCTCTATTTTGCTATATGTGGATCCTCCAAGTACATAATTAAGTCTTGATATGATGTGCCACTGTTACTACACCAAGCATTCCATGCTTCTACTGCATGTTTATATTTCTTGACCGTGATCTCTGCCCGGGAAGCTTCTAAAAATCTTGTGAGCGTGTCTTTGAAGTCAATGTCCTGTATAAATTATAAAATGAAAGCAAAGAGGATACATCCTCCTCTTGTGAAGATGAATTCTCCATGAAAAACTGCCAGTGCAATCATTAATAGAATATATATTCATTTTGCTACTGCCAGTGCAGATGCATACAGACAACACTTCACAATTAAGGAAAACCAGTGTTTACTTTTAATACACATTCTCCAGTGAGACAGTGTAATTTATCATCTCCAGTGAGATACTATCGCTCTGCTGTCAATCTATCTATCGTCTATATGTAGAAAAATGAATCCACTTTTGAATTTATCGGATCCGAAAAATGTATTTCTATTTCGGCCTTGATCAAAAATTTGATTTAGATCAGAAAACTTGCTAATCTGACAAATAATGCTTGAAAAAATGCCTTTTCTGGAGAAAAGTAAAGGCCAAAAGGGTGCAGAAGGCCAAATAGGAACCACAAGAGTAGCTACTGTTCTGCTTGCTTCAGTGTGTCTGATAGCTTTTGGTACCAATTTGATTGGGGGAACTAACCAATTATTGTGATGTTCCCAGGACACTGAATATGCATCTACTTGATTAGTCTTGGGGATACAAATTTGGAATTGAATTCGGAATCTTAGCATTGCGTTCGTTTGCAAAACTATCAACTGTGTGTGTTCCCCAAAGTCTATCTATGGAGCTATTAAACACAGTAATAGCTCTATGATCTATCCATAAGAGAAAAAGGTTTCTGAAACACCCCAATCATCAAAACCTATTTCTCTGCTCAAGACGTCTGCCTCTTGATTTTGATTTCTCGGTATCCACTGTACCTCCATTACTATATTCATTTGATTACAGTAATCTGCTAACTCAATGCTCAGCTGATGGAGATCATTTTTTCATACTGCCCTTCTTCATGATCTTCTCTACTCCAGTATTATCTGTGAATATCTTTACTGTTTGGTTTCTTATACTCTTTTCAAATGCATTTACTGCCAGTGCAACACCTTTAAGTTCTCTCTAAGTGGAACTTTTACCTTGCTGACCAAATGTGGTGAATTTCAGTCCGCCACACTCTGCTGACAAAGCTCCACACCCGACGTGGCTGGCGTCTGAAAAGACAAGTATCTGTGGTATAGAATAATGCAATATATTTCGTACATTTATTGACTTCACATTATCTCTCCAGAAGAACATTTCTTTTAAGATATCATTTCGTGTGGATAGATTAATTTCATTGGCCCAGTGTTTGCATGATGCAACAACAATTGATGAAAATCTAGTTCTCAACTGTGCGATCTGCCCAGTTACAGGTAGCAAGGAAATAATTTTTACCTATAAAGGCCGATAATTTCCTAGAGGTAGTATGTGATAATTATGTTATCATATTGTGTATGAAATCCAAAATGTTGACAATTCTACGATCTGATGCATGTAAAGTGCCACTATTTGAATCCCACGTTAAACCAAGCCAATCAATTTTCTGAGTTGGTATCCATACCGAGTTTTCTACGTTAGGCACTAAACCCGCATTCAACAAGTCATTTCTGACTGCTAGCTGAGGCAATTTCTTCACATTCTTGAAAGGAGGATGCTCTAATCCAACCATCATCTAGGAATACAACTACAAAAACATGTTTATTCCTCCAGTACTTGACAATTTTAGTGAAAATATATGGAGCAAAGGACAATCCAAAAGGGAGTACCTTTAAAGAGTAATATGTAATAATTCCATTGAAGTTCCAGCTGAAACATTAATACTTATCGTTTTCAAGTTAATATGGTGATCACCCGACTTAAGGTTAAAGGAAACCATGTATAGTCAACCTTTTGGAGGTATTCCAGTGCTACATTCCAATCTTCAAAGAATAATCTTTATTTCCAAACGATATCTTAAATCTAAAATTAGGCACTTCTTGTCAGAATTTTGAGCAGGCTGTAAAAGGATTGACGCATTCTGATACAGAACTCACTTCGAACATGTCGAAATAAAATCTTTATTCAATACTTCATCAAGAGCTTCCGAAACGAAGTCTGTATGCTCAAGGGCTGATTTGTTATTGAAAGACTTTGGAGGAGGGGTCTCAAGAAATGGTATCTCATAACCAAATTGATCATTTTCACTTTTTCTTCTTTGGCTCCTATTAATTTCCAGAAGTAAAAGTTGACTTTCATTCTTCCTCTAACAATATATACAGCTCTACCTTGTTCGTATTTAAAATAGTCGATTCTGTAATCTTCAATTTCAAACCGATTCATAATCTCCCCTCTCCGATTCCAGATCTCTTTCTACTCTTTCATTTAATTCAGTTAATGCTGAAAACAAGAATCCGAGAAAACATACTGATATCCGATGAAAGCACGGATATTGTACTCATTGCAAGCATGTGTTTGATTCTTACAAGAGTGACAGTTTTTATGGTTTCTGGAAGACCCATACAAAGTGACAGTATTTCTCGGTAGAATTTGACTTCTTAAAATCTAATCAATAAATCATGTTCTCGAGTGAAGAAATTGTAACCATATGATTATCTGTAAGATTCCAACTTGGCCCACTTTTTTTTTTTTTTTTTTTTTTAAAACATACAATTAACTTCACACCATTGGTACCACGTACTCACACCAATGCTATAGGATTATATCCAGACGAATGCTTGAAACATGTCTATAAATATTGTCAAAATTATGCTTACCGAATCTGGTATCTTTATAGGCCTGTGCCTTCTTTGGTGGGTTTGCTATTCGGGCAATTCCTCCAATGTCACGACTTGCCGCAACCGAAGCATAAGTCGAATGATCTTGATGTACGAACCTGGTTAAATTGAGGTCGACCTTGTTGCAAATAGCTACGAAAAGTAGCATCAGGATTAGGGAAAAGTTTCTTTTAAACTTAGCATTCCGACGTTTGAAGCTGCTCTGTTTCGAGCAGCTTTGATTTTCTTGTCGTCATCGGAATCACTTGCGAGTTCCTCTGATAAGTACTCATCAACCCCTCATTCTATGAACAAGGTTATAACAAGGTTATGATATAACAAGGTTATGATATAACAAGGTTATGATATAACAAAGTTATGATATAACAAGGTTAGGATATAACAAGGTTATGATATAACAAGGTTATGATATAACAAGGTTATGATATAACAAGGTTATGATATAACAAGGTTATGATATAACAAGGTTATGATAAACAAGGTTATGATATAACAAGGTTATGATATAACAAGGTTATGATATAACAAGGTTATGATATAACAAGGTTATGATATAACAAGGTTATGATATAACAAGGTTATGATATAACAAGGTTATGACATATATGCTCATCAACCACCTTATAACCATCTCCATGATCAGACTTGTCTCTAATCCTAATGAGCTCGTTACGCTTGTGGATATCATCTACTTCCTGAAGCTCTGAAATCACGGAAGCAGTATCTTCCTTCTTGATCGCCTTCCTCGCGGTATGCACACGCTCAAGTTGGGAATTGTTCAATTCAAATTAAAGCTTAAATATATAACCTTTAAATTTGAAATTTATTTCAACTGATTCAATCACTTTAGAGGTAGCTTCTTTTTGTGAAGCTATAGCTTGACCAACGTTTTCCCTAAATCCACCAAGAGCCTCTTTGATAATATCTGATATATTGTTGGCGCTGATGATTTGAAACTGGCCTGGCTGCTGGCCCGGCTGTTGTCCTTTATACGGGTTAGGATTTACCGAATTGTTAATTACTGGGACCGAGCCCGCATTAGGCGATAAATTATTATCAGGCTTTCTCAATGAGGAGGGCAATGATCCCAAAACAAATTTTTCGGAGGATTCCGCCATAGTATGGCTCTTACCTAGTGTGCAAATACAGCTATACGACGTCGCTAAGCTAGAAAAAGTTGTAATAAAACATGGATCCAACAAGGAGGATTTAGAAGCGTGACTTGTCCGCTGCGTGCTGAAAACGGTCAATGATTCAAGCGACTCTTACATGACTGCACACAGTTTAACTTTCCCGCCTCTCCAGCTGATTTGCATACTTGAAATGCAAAGCACGTAACCAACAATTATAGGAAACATCAATATAGTGACTGCAATCACTAATTAGGCAAGTCCATGCGCATGCGTATTGCACAATTCTACTTCTGTAGTACTACTTCTGCACTTTTTTGCGTACCAAAAGCGATAATGGCCTCTGCTAAAGATGCTCTGCGGCATTAAATTAGAGAATCTGACGCGTTAGCAGTACGGTAAAAAAAACACGCTACCTGGGGGGGGGGGGGCCCACTTACATTGATTAGTGGATACCATGTGCGACCAAAAAAACATGTAAGAAGGATGTCTTTTTTCAAGACAGGGCACATTACGTACGTAACGTGATAAGGGTGTCAAAAACACAAAAATAATGAAAAAAGGGTACCGGTATCTATTTCGTTAAGAAAGCTACGTGTTTAGGGTAAAATTTGCGGGGATGATAAAACAAAATTAAAAGGATGTTTTTTTGCCCCAACCCTACGTGTTTAGAGTCCGTTTTGCGCAAGGTGTGGAAGGTGAGGCCGTACTAAACCAAAGGTGTGTAAAGGTAAACAAAAACCGATAACCGACGGACCTGTGACATAATAAAATATCGCTGTACTTGATTAGGGGTTCATTTCAGGGAATACTTGCCAAGAGTCTCATTTTGTTTCCAATACTTGTTAAGGGTAGGTTTTCAGACGCCAATACTTGTTAAGGGGTGCATTTTCAGAATATGGATAATACGTGTTTAGATAGACCAAAAGCTTCAGTTTCTGTATTTTGGTTGTTCCGCTGAACTGCGTCGGCTCACTCACCAATACATAGACTGAAGAGCTTGGAGGCCCGTACGTACAGACAACGTATTTTAGCAGTAACGTTAGATCCAACAGCGGAAACCCGATTTTCCGATCGTTTTTATGTACATAAAATGTCACATTATGAAAAAGAAATCACATCAATATTGGAGAACGGATTGCCAATTAAGCTTATGCAGTATTAGTATAAAGTAGATGTATATCGGTCGGCATTGAGAATCATTCTGGCGTAGGGATTCTGGGCTCTTTGTAGTCTCTTAATGTTCGTTTTTGTTGTGTTACCCCAGATTACGGAACAGTAATCAAGATGGAGGACAAACATGGCAAAATACAGATCAATCAGTGTCTTTTGGGTTAAGTAGGTCTTAATCCTCCTAATACAAGCAGTGACCCGATGAAGTTTGCTTAACACACTGTTAACATGTTTTGTCCATTTCATAACTGGGTCGAGAGTAACTCCAAGATACTTGATGCTGTTTACGTTTTCCAGTGTTAGATTTTTACATGATATATCAATTTTACAACTTTTTATTTTCTTTGTGGAACCGAAGATCATGACTTTAGTCTTGTCGATGTTAATATACATTTTGTTTCTGTCCATCCAATCAGTTATCATATCAAACTGTGATTGTAAAGAATGTTTCAAATTATCTTCAGATTTTTCTCTACAAAATATCACTGAATCATCAGCGTATAAAGATAGTTTTGAATATGGCATAAACTTTATATTGGCAATATCATTGATATACTAAAGATCAAACGCCCAAGTGTCAAACCCTGAGGAATTCCTGTTTTTACGATTAACGAATTGGTATTTTGGTTGGAGTGGCAGGATGTATTTAATTTTAGTAATTGGAAAATGTCTGAAATATATTAAAGATAGGCTTTTGAAAATAAAGGTAGGCTAACCTTTTTTTCTTTGTTTGAATTTACAGGTGAGTGAGAATTGCAGACTCCATACTGAACTTTACATCCTTCATGATGAGTTTAATCAGACCTGGTTTGAAGACAGGCATTTACAGGTGACTAGAGACTTCACTTTGATGGATTTATGAAATTTCTTTCCATGAGTGTAGAATATTTTCCTTTGGCTTTGGCGGTACAGTTTCATTACTTATTTTGACCATGCGTCACAAATGATTTTTCTTTTAGTATGCTATTGGAAAAGCAGTACAGTTTTCATGAATTTTGACCATTATTACTATTAACAATTTAATAAATTTTGCTTGGTAGTGCAAACAATTTTCTGTAGATTTTAGTTCTATATCTCAGGGGATATAGAACTAAAATCTACAGAATTGATAATTTCTAGAATATGAATATATAAAATCTACAGAATTGATAATTTCTAGAATATAAATATATACAATTTTGTTTTGCTTGGGAACGATTTCTCTCAAATTAAAAATTCTGCCATCGGGGCTCTATTCCATTAAAGTTTTTTTTTTTTTTTCAACTCTAGTTGATATCACAACTCTGTACTGTTCTACTATGAAAATTAAAGTCCAAGATTTATTTGCCTTTCTTCTTTTCTTTTTGGATGATGACTTTAATATTTTTACTCAGTAACAGAAAACAGAACCTAGATTATTGCATAGGCCACCATGTTTTTCTTATAAATGTCTACCTAATGAAGTAATGGTAATAATAAATAAATGAAAGGTGAAATAGTTTATTACATAGATCAAATTCTTTATGAAACTTTATGAATCCAAGTGTCTTTTGTCTTACTTTAACAGGAGGTAATTATCCTACTTCGGGACCCCATTAAGGCTAAGTTGGTTTCCCACAATGAACAAACTAGGAAGAAGAAATGGGCTGATGTCAAAGAAGGAAATGATTCTAAGGAACAACCAATCACAGATCAAATGAAATAATGCATGAAGTTATAATAAATAGTTCTGCCATTCTTTTGGATTCACATCTCTTCAGACTTTAATAGTAGGCCTATTTGACTGCTGTGATATATTTTTTTCGCTGTTTGTAATGGCATTTAGTTTTCTGTATGTGTTTTATTGAATCTATTTGATATATTTTTTTGTGGGGGGGGGATAAAGTTTAGAATATTTGTCACTCTAAACTAGTTTAGAGTTTTTATTTTTATTTTTTTAATTTGGTGTACCGGGTCACGATTGGAACAATGCAGTTCGGACTCAGATTGCAAAAAAATGACTGATGACCCACCACTGAAATCAATTATGATTCCTATTCCTTTCAGGTCAGTCTGTTAAGATTGGTTATAAGTTTGTAGATTGTAACGTGCATCAACACTCATGTTTGACACCAACTGAGATTGAATCACCAGTCTGGAAGGATAGGAACTCAAGACATACAGGTAAATATTTCTTTTTTAAATCAGTAAAAATGAAATTTATTTATTTTCATATTTACAGTATCATGAAATTCAAATCAATCTCTTTCTACTGTAGATGACATTCACATTCATTTTTGTCTCACCTGCATAAGAGTGAGACTATAGGCGCTGCTTTTCCGACGGCGGCGGCGACGTCAACACCAAATCTTAACCTAAGGTTAAGTTTTTGAAATGACAGCATAACTTAGAAAGTATATGGACCTAGTTCATGAAAGTTGGCCATAAGGTCAATCAAGTATTACTGAACGTCCTGCCTGAGTTTCGTGTCATATGACCAAGGTCATTTAGGGTCAATGAACTTAGACCATGTTTGGGGAATCAACATCAAAATCTTAACCTAAGGTTAAGTTTTTGAAATGTCCTCATAACTTAGAAAATGTATGGACCTAGTTCATGAAACTTGGGACATAAGGTTAATCAAGTATCACTGAACATCCTGCATGAGTTTTACGTCACATGACCAAGGTCAAAGGTCATTTAGGGTCAATGAACTTTGGCCGAATGGGGGGTATCTGTTGAATTACCATCATAACTTTGAAAGTTTATGGGTCTGATTCATGAAACTTGGAAATGATAGTAATCAAGTATTACTGAATATCTTGTGCAAGTTTCAGGTCACATGATCAAGGTCAAAGGTAATTTAGGGTCAATGAACTTTGGCCAAATTTGGGGTATTTGTTGAATTACCATCATAACTTTGAAAGTATGTTGGTCTAGTTCATAAAACTTGGACATAAGAGTAATCAAGTATCACTGAACATCCTGTGCGCATTTTAGGTCACATGACTAAGGTCAAAGGTCAATGAACTTTGGCCATAATGGGGGTATCTGTTGAATTACCATCATAACTTTGAAAGTTTATGGATCTGACTCTTGAAACTTGGACATAAGAGTTATCAAGTATCACTGAACATCCTGTGTGAGTTTCAGGTCACATGATCAAGGGCAACGGTCATATAAGGTCAATGAACTTTGGCCACGTTGGGGGTATTTGTTGAATTACCATCATATCTCTGTAAGTGTATTGGTCTAGTTCATAAAACGTGGAAATAATAGTAACCAAGTATCACTGAACATCTTGTGCAAGTTATAGTAGTTTTCAAAGTCAGCACTGCTGCTATATTGAATCGTGTGATGCAGGTGAGACCGCTAGAAGCATTCCACTTGTTTAAACAAGATATTGCAATTCATTTTTTTTTTTACAGTTAATGAAATTTGAATCTATACTCCATTTTTTTTCTTTTTTTCAGTTAATGGAATTCAAAATTTCCTTGATTTCTTTCCTCTGACACATTGCTAATAAAGATCATCAGAGCAGTAGAGGTTTCCATTATAATCTCTGTACATGAAAACGGAATAAAAAGAATTCAAGATAACTACAAATCTTTGGCAGCTGAGGTCTATTATAATAGAGAGATGCTGTTTTATCTTCTGCCAATATTTTTGTCTATCCTGTGAAGCAATGTGAGACTATAGGCGCCGCTTTTACAACAGCGGCGACGGCATCAACGCCTAATGTTAACCAAAGGTGAAGTTTTTGAAATGACAACATAACTTAGAAAGTATATGGACCTCGTTCATGAAACTTGGCCATAAGGTTAATGAAGTATTATTATTTGTTTTGGCGTCACCTGTGCCTGGGAGGCGAAAAGCGAACTGGATCACTGTGACCCGCAGGTCTCTCCTCCCGATATAACTGATTGGGGGGAATGCAGGTGGACCACTACACCGGGGTTTCCCCCTACTCTTATACGAATAGTGCAGTGGGTTCTTAATGTGCAAAGGTGGTGATTCCCCTCTACAGGGGGCCTCCATTTAACGTCCTATCCGAGGGACGGAGTGTTTTCAATTGTAACATAGCCTGCATCTATGAAACATGGGAGAGACGTTTACACACAACGTACTGGCTTCAGTCATCCGCCCGGGGTGGACTCGAACCCACGATCTTTGGTTCGATGGGCAGACACGTTACCGACTGAGCCAACTCCGCTGCCTGAGTTTCAGGTCACATGACCAAAGGTCATTTAGCGTCAATGAACTTAGACCATTTTGTAAACAAATTTTCGGCATTACTCCTTAAGATCGCATGCTTGATCTGTAATGAAAATCATAAGTCAGAAAAAATTGGAACCAGTGGGATTCAAACCTGCCATCTACTGCTTTCCGGGCAGTGAAATAACTACCAGGCAATTCTGGTTCACGGCTAAATCACAATGAACTGGAATTCAAATACCCTCAATCATCTTCTTTTTGACTCATTAATATGCAAATGCAGTCCGCCGTGGACAATGGACGGTAAATTAAGAGGCTTTAATAGGAGGAAATTACAATTTGTAAACAAATTTTCTGCATTACTCCTATGTATTTATGTTGCATAACATAACTGTGGAACGTCCTTAAATATGCTTCCTGCTCATATTAGATCATGGTTACAAAATTAAGTGTTTAGAATGTCCGGTTTGTCAGGTCATGAAATCAAGTTTTCAAAGGAGGGAAATAAAAAGGTAAATTTCCAATTCGTCCACTGTCAACACATCTACTCACGTCCATCAACATAATGTCTAACAACCATTATAGGTCAAATAACCATTATTTTGGTGCTATCAACACTTTGTCTAATCACCAGTTGGTCTACATGTATGACCATTTCGTCTCATAACCAGCTGGTCTAATAATCGTATTATTTCCATTTGTTTTGCCTAATAAACACTTGAGACCAATTGGTATAATGACTTAATGACTTTTGGATGAACTTGTTATTAGACGAAATGGCAATTATACCATGCGGATATTGGACGAACTGATGGTAGACACAATTTCTATTAGACAAGTTGGTAAATTGACGAATTAGTATTGGACTAAATGAAAATTCCTTTTGACTAAGCTACTTTAATAGCGCCCCTCTTTATTAGTATTATGAGCAGTGACCATCTTTATTGATTATTGTTAATACCTTGGTCACATTTGATCTATGGCGGCCGTACGGCGAGTCGATATCAGCCGTTTTATTCATTTTTATTCAAACCACCTATACATAGCTGGTACAAAAATGTTAAAACGGCTGTTTTTGACTCGCCGTACGGCCGCCGTAGAGCAAATGTGACCAAGCTATAAGAGTGATGGCCCTCATGGTTGAATATCAGACCTTATGATTTATGGTCCTTATTACTATGACTAATGACCCACTTTCCCTTATAGCAAACCTTTGGTTATAAAGGAACTTACACTTTATGAATAGCAGACCCTTTCACCAGTGGGCATTATTCTAGCCTTACCTGCGGGCAATGCAGGTATGGTTAGAGGATTTTGTATAGCAGGGGTTCTCAAAAACTTTTTCTTTGAAGGGCCAGATGAGACTCCAAGTAAACCTGAAAGGGCCAGGGTGAAGTGAATACTTTGAAAAAAAAATGTGCGCGAAGCCCAAAGATCCTTGTGATCGGGGTCTTAGATGCTATCTTGTGCAATCTGGCCCTTATTTTTGGAGCATTTAATCCAACAAATTTATAACAGTTTCATATGGAACGCAGGCAAAATTAGAAAAAGATTTCAAAATACAGCGAGAGTCAATATTAATGATAACAAAATGGTAGTACTTTGTTAAAATGAATCTAGCAGGGGTTCTCAAACTTTTTCTTTGAAGGGCCAGATGAGACTCCAAGTAAACCTGAAAGGGCCAGGGTGAAGTGAATACTTTGAAAAAAAATGTGTGTGAAGCGCAAAGATCCTTGCGATCGGGGTCTTAGATGCTATCTTGTGCAATCTGGCCCTTATTTTGGGAGCATTTAATCCAACAAATTTATAACAGTTTCATATGGAACGCAGGCAAAATTAGAAAAGATTTCAAAATACAGCAAGAGTAGTACTTTGTTAAAATGAATCTAGATTTATACCTATCCATACCTGGTATTGGGGAGACAGATAATGTCTTGAAGTATCAATATTTGTTGTAGCCAAAGTAGATTGAATAATAGAAGAGGGTCTGTTGTAGACTCTAACAAGGATGTCAGTCTCCTAATCACTCTCAATGGGAAAAGTGACACTGTCTGTCAGCAACAAGTTGCTTGAACCTTGGCACAAAAGGTGTAATTGTCAGACGAAGGCAAATGTTCACTTTTTTTTCCAAAACCATGTACTAAAACGTAAAAATTACCATATGATTGAAAACTGTTCCGCGGACCCTGTCAAGGTACTACGGTATGAGTTAGTTCTTTAAAGTGTTCATTGTGGAAAATGCACTTTCGCACCTGTATTTAGATCTTACATGGTGAGAACAGCGCTGGTCATCTATTAAAGTAGATCGAACAGAGAGAAAGACTCCACTTAACTTTGTTTAAAGGTCAAATTAATTTGACTGCCATTACTTTTATTACGGTTAGGTCTACATTGATACACAATGTAATCATATTGAGCTATGTTTCATATTGTGACTTTAAAAAAAGTGATTAAAAAAAACAGCATCGTCTCGCGGGCCAGATTAAGAAGCACCGGCCCGCGGGCCGTAGTTTGAGAACCCCTGTTGTAGAGGGTATATTGCAGTAGATGTTAAAGGTCAAGTCCACCCCAGAAAATTGTTGAATGAATAAATAGAGAAAAATCAAACTAGCAAAAATCAGATGTGAACTAAGAAAGTTAAGACATTTTAAAGTTTTGCTTATTTTTCACAAAAGAGTGATATGCACAACTCAGTGACATACAAAGTGACATGCATCACTCACTATTTCTTTTGTTTTTTTATTGTTTGAATTAATTAGTTTAGTTTACTTCAACGATGTTGGAGGACTAAAGCATGTTCATCGACCAATTAGAATGTATATTGCTGCTCTCCTTCAGATAAAATTAGTAGCGCTACTTATGTTGGCATGGAGGGGTGACCTATTTCATTTTTTTTTACAGATTTGACAATAAGGACCAACTTGACTGATGTATTAAACAGTGCTGACTCCACATGTTCAGAGAGGATTGATTGTTGTTTCAGTTGATAATGAGGAAAAAATCAAAATATTTCATTTTTTATATAGTGAAATACAAAAGAAATAGTGGATGACATCATCAGTTGCATTTGCATATCAACCAGGCTAACTGTTTAGTAAAATTATGTGAAACTATAAAATGCCATACCTTACTTATTTTACATCCGATTTCGATGAAATTTTCAGTGTTATGCTTGTTGGAATATTCTCTTTTTATTAAAATTAACTTTTGTTGTGGTGGACTTGTCCTTTAAATAAAGATCAATGACGGGCCTACATGTTGTTTCTTGTTGTTTCTAACCTTAAAATGTCCAGTGGAATTTGTGCCTTAATGAAGGTCAGTCCTCATCGTCGAACCATTGACGTCCCTGGTCTTATGTCCCTTGTTAAGACCAACGATCCATCGTTGGGCCAGAGTTCTGGTACCTTTAAAGTATACTTGGCGAAGGTCACTACCATTGGACAGTATACAACATCTGCGTGAAAAAAAATATCACGGAAAAGAATTAGTTGATGCTAAAAATTGCTGGTAGGCAGGGAGCGCATATTCAGCCAAAACACAAAGAATGAGAAAACAGCTCCGGGCTGAAAATATTTAGATCTACATGAATAGAATAAAATTCAGAGCAAAATGCTGAAAATTTCTTCAGAATCGGATAACAAATTACAAAGTTTTTGAATTTCAAAGATTTGCATTACCCATCCCCGGTATTCCGGTGAAACAGTTCTAGGCATGTCTTCATGAATCAACGATTTCGCTACCACGCGTCACCGACAACCCTGAAAATTTTCAGGGCAAATTCGCCAACCGTGAACTTCCCCGACAACCGTGGCCGACAACTGAAAAACAGGCCGAGATCTACTAAAAAAAATGAATAATATATGCTTTTCAGATCCTAGAATAAACTTGTCGATTATTTCTTCCCGGGATTTCTTTGACTCGCTACTATGTTGTATACGATACGACCTCGATTTGAGAATCAGGGTACTAATGGATAATTCGTTTTTCATTCCCGATCATAGCAGAGCAAAAACGGAAATCAACCTCATGGTTCGGTCTTTGAAAACACAAAAACGAAATCACAACGAGAAAAACCTGTTGTGATTTCGTTTTTGGAGATCAAAAACTGAAGAATGAAATCAGAAATACTTTAGGGCTCTTTCTGATTTCTCATTCTATACTTGTGTTGTTATATATCAAAAACAAAATCAGAACACGCTTTCCGCTCCGTGATTCTGTTTGGAAAAACGCAGACAGCACTAGCGTACCTAGGATCTTCCAGGATTTTCGTCAGGGGGGGGGGGGGCAAACAAGGTATTTCAAGCTCGTCAGGGGGGGGGGGCAGACTTTCTTTTCGGACCTTCACAGAGCAGGAAGTGGAAAGCGAGTTTCCGATTCGTTTTCGCTGTCTGCGCTTTTCCAAACAGGAAAAAAAGAGAATGGGGGGTGGCCGTGGGCAATGTAGATGAAAATGATGGGATGTTTGTGACTTTGTGGGGAGGGGATTGTTCGTAGCGAATGAAATTAATATTAATTTATGTATGTGTCTACTGTGATTGTGGCTGCATAATCTTTATGGCGATTGGAAAATCCACCTTGGGGCGGGAGGGGTACGTGATTCAATAGATTTCGATAGAAGTACACATTCAACAAAGTGGAATTGGCAATTCATTCACAGATATTCGTTTCAAGTACGAATTATTGAAGTTGATATGTGTGAACGTTTTAGATGATATCGGATATGTAATCGTTTTTTCACGCCCACAATGAGTTTGCTAGTATAATTTGAATATCGTTGGATGAATTTTTCAAGTTTGTCTTTGTCTTTATGTTTTATATCGGAATTGTGCTTTTAATATATGAGTTATATCTTGGCAACGTCGTTAGCCTAATTATACTGCGAGTGGATATTTATGAAATGAGTTGGAATGTGAACGAGACGCCCCAAAGCCGATGGCACGTGATCTAATTAGTATTCACTTTCTGGGTTGAGCCAATCATTGTGCTTGAAAACGGGTTTCCCCGAATTCCCGCCCTTGGAATGTGTCCCACATGTGTGACCTGTTAACCTGTTGTTTGAGTGCGAATCAGCTGATTTCGTGACCTCAAAAACTCTTCATGGTGTTTACGCTGGATGGGGGCTATAAAATTAAAAAGATCTTTCTCTTTTATTCATTTTTAATAAACTGTTCGTGATTTTCAAACTACACCTATAGTGATATTGTGATGCAATTTATTGAATCACGTACCTCGATCATCCCACTCATGGTGGAAGAAAATATTTTTTAAATTCACCAAAAGATACATGTAAAGAAAGATTATTCGGCCGTCATCATCGGTAGACGTATAGACAGGTCTATAAAAATGTAATCGCTTCGAATATTGACTTCTTCACCAATCCCACACACACGATCTCAACATCCCCTTGTCATTGTCCACGCCACGACCCCTCCCCTATCGCTCTCTCCCTTCGACCAGCCTAGCTACAATCCCCCCTTCCTCTCTTTCACACACACTGTATTTATATACCTACATAGTGCATTATTTAAACATAGAAATCTGCTTTCCTGTCAGTTAAACTTTACTTTCAAAACATTTTAAATCGCAAATAAAAATAAGAACAAGATCGTAATATTAAAGAATTATGAATGACTAAAAATATTTCTCCCGCTCGTGATGGGCACATTCATTATTTTATACATGTTGGTGAGTATAGAACAATACAAATGAACATAGCAATAATTGAAAGTGATAAACGAATCTTGATTGGGTATTATTAGCATAAACATCAACAGAAGTCTTATGAGAGTTATAGTTTCAGTGAGTATCTGAAAACAAAACAAACATGCAAATTATATAAGTTGGGGACCCCGTCTGATGAATACCGATGCCCATTATTTGGAACAGTCTTTGGATTTAGTAAGGGCGTGCCGTGGCGCGGCGCAAGCTCAAAGGGCAACACATGCGGTCCGTAGATGTAGTCGGTCATTAACACGCATTCACAAAATTAATCGCACTTTTTGTGGCTGGAGAAGCATTAAATAGACATAAAATATGGTGCATTTAGCAGCAATCTAAGCTCGTCGATATTGGTATTTTCGATAGCTACTGCGCTTCGCGCGGAAGGGGGGACACCCCCAAACCCTCGACACCCAAGCCCTCCCCCCGTGCGTGCTTCGCACGAACCGAGGCTGCTGCGTGGCTTGCGTCGCTTCATGCCGCCAAGCGTCAGAATGAACCTGGCGAGAACGTTGTCATGAATATTCATTTGGTGGGCTGATGGTGTCATATACTTTCCTTTTTCCAATGTCATAACACGAAATCATAATTGTTTCATTTTTCATAAAATGTGTAAATGATGTGTCTCAATTATTATGAAATACGTTGCAGCTAGAAATACCTATGTACAAGTACGTAATCAGACAGCGGGGATATGACATCATCAGCCCACCTAATGAATACTCATGAAGACGAGCCTATAGCTGTTTCACCAGAATAATGCAAATATTTAATAATATTAATAACTTTATTTGTTATCCGATTTTGATCAAATTTTCAGCATTTTGCTCTTTGAATTTTTATTTTTAATATATAAATATCTCCAGCCCGGAGCATCCCTTTAATAATGAGGGCCTAAACTGCAAATAGAGGACGTCATTTGAAAAATTGAGGGAAGGGTGGCATTTGGTTTATTCTCCCTTTTACCTTGGTCACATTTGCTCTACGACGGCCGTCGAAAACAGCAATTTTATTCATACCACATGTGTAGCTATTCCAAAAAATGTGACCGAGGTATTAATTGTAGCAACGGTAAAATAATGTAAGGTCCTAGTAACAATGCAGTACAGATGATGATTAAAAATGAAATTATTCTGGTTGTGAAGAAATATGTATGATTATAAATTAAGGACGTTCCACAATTAAAGTGAAATCCATGTCATTTTCACCAAACTTTGCACATATATACTTTAGAACCTTAATATTCGAAATATTCAAAAATTAACATAGGTCCATGTGCTTGATTTTTTGCTATAGAGCTTCAAAGTTCACCTAAATTGATGTTCTTAAAAATTGCGCATTCAAAAGAATTTGGCATTTTTAGACCGCCCAAGATTACTAAAAGTGAGTTTAAACCTCTATTACTCAGTCAAAATACATGAAAAAGTCATCAAATTTCGCAAGAGAGTTAATAATTTATCGTTAGAATGGAGAATCTATTTATAGTGCTATTTGTTTGCAATTTTAAGTTTAACAGCACTGTCAGTTCTTAAAATGGTGTTAAAGATAACAAAATCCCAATCTAAAAAATGTAAAATTTCAGTAACAAACTACAAACGTACAATAAATGCTGCACTTTACTCAAAATCCATGTCATTTTCACCAAAATTTGCAGAGTTGTAGAGGAAGGTATACCTAAGAGGGACTAACATTAAAAAATAGGGGTTCATGTGCTCGTTTTTAAAATATCAACATTTTTATTAGAGCAAATGTGCATTTTAAATCACAAAAGTGCGCCGAATGCTTTGTATCTATGTGAAGAAAAAATGAAAACCACTCTACCATTTATTCAAACTCGGGGTAATATTCGTGATTCTTCGCAGCACTGCAGAGTAAAGTATTTTGAATTTGTAGATAAATTTTTTTAATGGTCCATGGAATAAGTCCATTTTTTAGCTTCATGAAATAACGCATCAGATTGATTGATTGATTGAAGGATTTTATTGAAAATATCCATTCTCGCAGTCCAAAGACTGAATTGCAATGGTTACAATGTATGTACAAGATAAAATAAATGATACAATTAAACATTTGGTTCGAAAAATAAATAGTAAATGAAATAGTTACATGCATGCACAATTGAAAGTAGTACTTTTTGGAACAATTATTAATAAGAAATAAAAGTGTATTCACTGGGAATGACAATGCAATCTAGGAAGTATGATATTACTAGAAAGTTATTAAAATTGAATATTATTATACAAGAATGCTTGTATTTTGAAATTGGTTGTTTGTAGATTGATATTGCACAGGTTTAAAATAAAATTGAATGATCTGGGTTAATATATGGTAAAAAAAAAAATCAAACTAAAGTCATGCAGTCTCTACTCAAATTGTGATAAAATTAATATCATTCATGATTAAACGTAATCAATTATAAATCGTACTAATTCAGTGATTAAACAAAATATGCAATTGGGAATATATTAAGTAAAATATTTTAATTGAATATTACAACATTTAATAAAGAATGCTCCTGTATTGAAATTGGTAAATAAATATTGATATTGCACACGATCAAAATACAAAGAAACATAAAATGAATATAAATAAATACCTTATTCACAATTGTGTAAACATTCAATGAATAGTAAAACGACGACATTATTAAAATTCTGAGTACTAAGAAGATCCAATAACACGGAGATAACTGATCTGTCCATTCGATTCACATAAAATTCAAAAAGAAAGAACATGGGCCTAGTAAGTAAAATGTTGATTTAGAGTCTTAACCAAGTAAGGAAGAGTGCTATTTCGTAGTCTTTCTGTTCGGCATTTAAAGTCTCTCAATCTCTCACTGTGCCTCAACTTTCGGTTCATACTTTGCATGTCCGGCAGCCAATCACGGACATGTCTGTAGAGTGATTCAGCGAATCGTAGGCATAGGTGTTCTCTTCTCTCACTGAGCGATTGAAGGTCCGAGATCTGGAGAGCATGCTCGTAGCTTTGATATCGATCATGGAAGATAATACGGAGTGCCCTCTTCTGGACTCGTTCGATATCACTGGCCTGCTCCGACGTGATTGATGAGTGCCACACAGGAACACAATATTCAAGTACAGGTCAAATATAGCATGTGTATAGTACAGTCAAGAGGTCAGCAACAGGAGCGCGATACCGCTCCAGGGCTCGAATGATGTAGAATTTCCGCGATGCACGTCTTGTGATATCACGAATATGTCCGTCCCAACGTAGGTTTTGCTGCAGCATGACACCCAAAAGCTTCAGCTCTTTGACTTCTTGGAGAGTTGCATCATCTAACTCAAGATGCAAAGGTGGAGGGCCAGTCCGTGCAAATGACACTCTCATGAATTTACACTTAGACGAGTTGATACGAAGTCCATTATCTAGACACCACTGACCAAACTCTATCAAGGTGGAAGGTATCACGCTGTTTGAGCCCATCCTACGGCCTTCTGCAAAGGTTAGGTCATCGACGTATTTCCATCTCGATATTCCAGTGGTGTTTCTCAGAGCGTCATTTATTAGCACCAGGAAAATTGCTGGCCCAAGTCGAGTACCCTGGGGTACCCCTCCAGCAGGAGTAAGGGGAGACGAAACCACTCCATTATATCTCGTCATCTGTTCTCGCCCATGAAGAAAACTACTGATCCAAGGCAAGAGACATGGTCGAGCACCCATCGCGAACAACTTATTGATGGCGATATTGTTGTTGACCAAGTCAAATGCCTTTGAGAAATCGGTAATCACGACGGTGGAAACAGTCTGAAGCCGATCAGCGTTTGTGTGGAGGAAATGAAGAAGATTGACGAGATAATGTGTAGTAGAATTCCCTCTTCGACTTCCATACTGTTGGGGATCGATGTTTGCATCAATATCTGACATCAGTTGACGATAGATGAAGAGTTCAGCCAACTTTGCAAAGTGGTCAGTCAAGGAGACTGGTCTTAATTGATCTATTGTAGGAGGAGACTTCTTAGGTACTGGGACCACAATAGATCTTTTCCACTGCGATGGGACCTTTCCTTCCTTGTAAGAGGTGTTAATAATGTCACATATGGGTGAACTCAACTCTACTGCGAATTCTCTAATCAGCTTTGCAGACACTCCATCTGGTCCGCAACTTTTCCCAACTGGTGTCTTCTTCAGCTCACAGTATACTTTCCATGGAGTGACCTCTACGACACTTGAAGGATTTATGGGCTGATAAGCTGGTAGTAGTCGTACATCCAATGGAGGAACATTCGCGGAGATGTCAGTGAAGTGGTGGTTGATTGCATTAGCAATCGCCTGGTCATCATGGCTTTCCAGTCCAGGTACTTCTATAACATTCAATGGTGTTGAGTTACTAGTTGCAATTTTAACAAATTTAAACCATGCACTTGGGTTCTGACTTTTTAATCTCTGGATCCGATTCTTGTAGTAATCCACTTTAGCTTTTTTGATTTCTCTTATAACTCTGTTCTTTAATGATGACCACTCGGAACTGCACTTAATAAAAGCGGTCTGTCTATTCTTTATAAATTCCTTTACCACAGGTGTGATCCAAGGTTTGTCCTTGCAGTGAACCTTTACTTTTCTTGATGGGAAGAAGACTTCAATGGCAGAGTTAAGTTCACTGTAAAAGTTATCACACTTGGTACTGACATCATGTGCGTTCGTGACACTAGACCAATTTTGATGAACTATCCAATTACCAAATCGTCTAATGTCAGATTCCTTCATTGGCACTTAAAGTGCAGAAGATGAGAAAAATCAGCTCATACCCGCAGCTAATTAATCACCGGTTTATCCATTGTGACGTCAGCGCGTAGAGTGTAAACTATGCGCAGATCATAATGCGCACAAACATAACTGTGGAACGTCCTTAAGTAATGAAATAAATGAATTGCTAATGAGATTGGCCCACTTTTATCCAACCTTCATTCTTTCTCTCAATCTATCTCCCATACACCTCTCCCCCTTCATCTCTTGCTCTTTTTACCTCTTAAACGAACCCCTTCTCTCCATTCGCCTTCCATGTGTATTGCACTTTATCCTTTCACTGTTAATTCTTCATAAAACATCTTATGGTCATATCCATGCACCCTTGTTCAGAGGTCAAAATGAGGTCAATCGGAGTTTGTCTTCAACTCTAGTAATCTGGATTGCACAAACCATGGACCTATTACAAATAGGTCCATGCACAAACTTATTGAGCAAGATTTGAGTGCACAAACTTATTGAGCAAGATTTTAGATTTACCAAATAATACCAAAGCAAACTATCATAGATTTCAGTACTTATTTGCTTATATGACAGGGAAATAAAGTGGATAAAAGTGTTTATCGCCTATCGGTTTGTGAATTATTGGTGAAAATTAGAATGCTGTGGTATTTTGATCCTTCTTCATTTTAAAAATATAAGTTAACTGGTCAATATTTGGACCAGGTATATGAAATAATAACAATAACAATATTATCTATTCATATCGTGTGACCAAAGAGTATCTGTGCTCGCAATCTAATTAATAATAAATTCAACGTAGACAAAATGAAGGGGGGAGGGAACCCAAATTAACCTCAACACCGAGAGAGGGAGGAAAAGGACACATGATGATAAACATGAATTAAAAGTAGAGCTTCTAAATAGATCATTCAAAATGAAAATAGGGCCTGTTAAAATCAATGAAGAGTTATGTACATGTATTTACATGCATCAAATTAGTAAACACCCAATATTTAGTCTTTACACATTCTGAGGCAAACACCCACATGGCACGATCCATTTTAAACTAAACTAAAAATACGAGTGCCGACCAGATGAGATTCACTCAACATACACATGCACATTACACAACATTGGGTCTACATGCGTTTAAATAGGAGAGCATCAAAGTTCATACACCCTGTACATCGTGGCCCGCATCGTGGTTTGCCATTCACAGAATCAGGATCTTAACTACACGGAATTGAATAGTAAGTTTATTGTTGCTAATTGATATGCCGATCAATTTTAGCGCTGCAATCTTCCCATTTTAAAGAAGCTTCAATGAGCGTGAGTCATTGCAGAATCGTGTCCCGCTGATCTGCCATAGCGCAGCGCAGCATTGCGGCGGAAAGAAGCAGAACGGATTAGTTCTCCTGTAATCCGACGATTTAGGCTCCTCCTCCTTTTCAACTCTGTCAAGGAGGTTGGGCTAAAATCGTCAGCTATTCCACATGCAGGAATGGCTGCGAACGCCAGCGATAATAAAAATATGGTCCCTTATACAGTGCGTCCCCCAAAAAACTATACACTTTGAAATGGCCGCCATATAAAAAGTGTAGTACTTTTGGGAAAAGACTTCTAGATATGGAAAGCCAATAAAGTAAACTTTCATATGACACCAAAAAGTTGGAAAATTATTCATGCTTGAGCGAGCACTGCCCAGTGAAACAAAGGGTATGAAAATTAGGGTGGGCCGGAATAAGCCTTCCATTTTCTTTCAAGTTTTTTTTGTTGGTACTTGCAAAGTTGAGGGTTATTTGGTGAATTAAAGATCATTTGGGATCAGTTTGTTGTTTGTGAAAATTTAATGCGTTATTTAATTGATGCATGAGTGATCATGAATTGCAATTTTTAGTGCAGCATTTTGTCTTTATCATGTGGATATCAACAATGTGTCCATGACAGTCAGGAGAAGAGGGGGTAAGATAGGACTGAAGTAGGTGAAGTACGTTGATGGGATAAAGGTCAACAGAACGTTAAGCAACCCCCCCCCCCCGTTTCTCTCCTCTTGAGAGACAAAGCTCGGCTAGGCTGGGCAGGAATTAGCCTTACATTTTTTTTGAGTGGTTAGTCCTAGCTTTGGAACTTGCTAAGCTAAATTAATGAGTGAGATATGTTTTGGTTTCTTAGGCAAATTTCATGAGTTACTAAATTAAAATTTAGTGCAGGAGTGAACAGTAAATGTAATTTTAGTGTAGCACATTCATCTTGTGGACCTCAGAAGTGTGTTAGTGAGAGTCAGAGTAATGTGATGGTACTTGTTTCAAGCAAGAGGGTGAGATATGCTAAGACTTGGTTAAAACGGCATTCCTCTTTTTGTCCTTTTACAAATTAAAAGTCATATGTGCCCTCCCCTCTCTCACGGTCTCACTTCCTGGATTGTAGCTTATTCAAAACTTAACTGCCAAGTGTCCGATGGCTGATGGTCAGGTTTTTCTATTGAATGATTACCAAGAAATTTAATGATTATGATGATTAATTGAATAATTTATTGAAAAAAACTGAATGTTTGATTGATCACATTGCACATTGAATGGACTTCACGCGTACATGACAATTGCCATCAGTCTCTCAACAGGAGGGGAGGGAGTGGGCGGGGGCTGAATGTTCTGTTGACCCTTATTCCATCAACCTACTTCTTCCAATTTTTAAGTCTATCTCACCCCCTATTCTCCTGACTCCCATGAACACATTGCTGAGATCCACATGATAAAGTTGAAATGCTGCCCAAAAAGAGATCCAAATGATAAAGTTGAAATGCTGCCCAAAAAGTGTAATTTGTGTTCACTAATGCATTAAATTTTAATTCAATAATTTACAAAATTTGCTTAAGCAACCCAAACTGGTCACGGTTGATCATTAATTTATGACAACGCCCTTAACTTTGCAAGTTTGAACGGATTTGCCTCTCCAAAACTGACATAAATTGGAAGGCTAATTCCAGCCCACCCTAATTTTCATACCCTTTGTTTCAGTGGGCAGTGGTCGCTCAAGCATAAATATTTTTCCATCTTTTTGGTGTCATTTGAAAGTTGACTTTATTGGCATTCCATATATGTAAGTCTTTTTCCCCAAAGTGCTACATTTTTTATTTGGCAGCCATTTCAAAAGTGTATAGTAGTTTTCAAAGTCAGCACTGCTGCTATATTGAATTGCGCAATGCAGGTGAGACTGCCAGAGGCACTCCACTTGTTGAAGTATTGCAGTCAGTTGATAGTAATTCAATCTGTGTATTTCACTTTTTTATTCACTGAAATTAAGAAATGGCAGGCAAAAATGTTAAATTTGTTGAATTTGGTCCAACTGTTCTGAGTTTTTCTACAATTTGTGCACTAAGCCTTGATTTAGCAACATGTTTGAAAACATTTTCTCAATTTTACTGTGTTCATCTCTTTTCAGGTGGAGGATTCAATACCGCCAGAATCTTTGCCAAGAAGCTGATGGTGTTCGTCTGTAGGTACCAACAATCCACCATTGACTATACCACATCGCAGCTGATGAAATCATTGTGTGCTACTTCACCCCCTTCCAAACATGTCAGCAGCTATTTTGCTCCCAAAGCAGATGATGACTTTGTGGGTCAGTCTGTAACCGAGTCAGCCCGCAGGAAGAGGAATAAGTTGAAGAAAGTGTAAGTTCCTATGTTCTTGCTAATTTCATTTTTTTCCTGTAGAATCAAGGTTAATCTCTGAAAATAGTTTACATATCATAGATCTGCATGCTAACACATGTATTCTATTTGTTCTGAAATGAAGTAAATTTTATTCCGTGAACTCCATTATCTTTAATCATTTATCTTCGATGTAAAAGAAGGATTAGCATTGAATAAATTTTAAAAAAAATCCCTTGACTGAGAAAATTTTAAAGTTAGGTAAAATTTCAATAGAGTAAAAAAGAATACTTGTGTATATTTATTGTACATGTACAAATTGTCAACAAAGTCACACTCCCCCAAACCTGTGTCTTGATTATATGATGATCCAGCAATTTGATTATCTTCATCAATTATTATGTATTAAATAATTCTTATGCTGTGATGTTAACAAAATGTAGACTTTGTCTTTTAAAATCCTATACAGTGCCAAAAGAACAAAGACAGAGGCTACTGGATTGAAAGAGTAAAAAGTTCTCTGTGATGATGTGATAGAATCTGTTGAAGAGGCAAAGAATGATCAGGATAAACATGAACATAAAATGGCTCTGCAGTCATCATCATCTGATGACCTTATGATACCAAGCTTTCTTTATAGCAAGGCAACACATTCAACTAAGATGAAAGAGTTGCCGCTGTCCAGTAGTAGTAGGCAGAACAAACTCAATTCCCTAGGGATGAAGGATAATGTTATAGTCATCTCCGATGATAGTTCATCTGGAGATGATGAAGCCCTGAGTCACCACAACGACAACACCGTCTGTTTACCAAACGTCAGGTAATATACAAACAATACACATTATGTAGGGCAACATGCTAGAGATACCTTGGGGACAGTTCTTATACGCCTGATGTATAGACAAGGTCATTTGGACTGTTTCCAAGGTAACAAGTGTGTGTAATTATTCTATTGTGTGACTAAAATGATATGCATCAATGTTTTATGAGATAAACCATCCTCATTTCTAAAATCCTGAACGATTAATAAAACTTGTCATTAGTATTGATCATTAATACATTTTCCTGTTAACTCAAATAAATGCTTAGTCAGTTGAAACATTTCAGCCAATTAAAATGTTTTATCTCATTTCTGAAGTAACATTTATCGTATCATTTGTCTAAGTCAAAACACTTAAGATTATAGTAAACATTGTGACTTAGAAGATTCACAATCTTTTATGAAATATAACATTATTTTATACAAACAGTATTTAATTAGATCGTTTGACTTACATGTAGGAAGAGCTGATGGTATGTCGTTATATCTCTGAATTATTTATGTTTATTTTATGCTAAGTAAAATTTTAGCAATTATTAAACAATGGTCATGTTTATTATAGAATCAGAATATCAATTATAATAAAATATTTCTTTCACTTAAACTGAAATAATGACAATGATGATATTGGATAAGGGTTAACCTCTACCACTAAAATCCATAATATTTTTTGATCTTTTATTTCAGATTTTTTTCTAATACTTGGTTGTTCCTTTTATTTTGTTTTATTAAAATGTCTATTATTTTAATTTTCAAATATAATATTTGGGAAAAAATAATGAATTTATGAAATATGCTTCTATGTGTAGGCTATAGATCTATTGAATATTGATGGTAATTTTGATTGATGCTTCAAAATATTTTTTCCAGGAGAAAAATACCCAACAAAATTCATCATGTGTTTTATAGTCCAGGATAGAAGAGGCATAACCTTGCTTTTTTACATATACAGTATTTTTTGGGGGTTTCTTGCCACTTGTGTAACCTTGAGCATTTTCCGCAAATTGGCAAAATCCAATATGGCTACCAAATATGCAAATTACCCATGAAAATCATTAAATTTACCACCTATTGGCAATGAAATGCATGAAATCGTGTGGCAGGAGTGAAATACTCTCTGAAAAAATAATTTTTGACAAAAAAAATTATTTTTCTGATATTCAAAATGGCCGCCATAGGCCCTTGTATACTCTATTATGTACAATATGAAAAAAAATTAGCACTGAACTGCAAAAAAATCATGATGTACGAACAAAGTAATATAAGCAAATCATCATTATTAACAAGATAATATAATTTATAATGTCATATATGGAAACATTGCTGTATTTTGATATCTTTCTCTTGTCCATCCCCTCTCTCTTAACTTTGATTATCCCACCCTTATCCACCCCTCCCCTTTTCCTCCCACTTCCTCTTACTTTCATTTCTCTTGTCAATCCCCTCTCTCTTAACTTTGATTATCCCACCCTTATCCAGCCCTCCCCTTTTCCTCCCACTACCTCTTACTTTCATATCTCTTGTCCATCCCCTCTCTCTTACTTTGATTATCCCACCCTTATCCACCCCATTCCTTTTCCTCCCACTACCTCTTACTTTCATTTATCTTGTCCATCCCCCTCTCTCTTACTTTGATTATCCCACCCTTATCCACCCCATTCCTTTTCCTCCCACTACCTCTTACTTTCATTTCTCTTGTCCATCCCCTCTCTCTTACTTTGATTATCCCGCCCTTATCCACCCCTCCCCTTTTCCTCCCACTACCTCTTACTTTCATATCTCTTGTCCATCCCCTCTCTCTTACTTTGATTATCCCACCCTTATCCACCCCACTCCTTTTCCTCCCACTACCTTTTACTTTCATTTCTCTTGTCCATCCTCTCTCTCTTACTTTGACTATCCCACCCTTATCCACCCCTCCCCTTTTCCTCCCACTACCTCTTACTTTCATTTATCTTGTCCATCCCCTCTCTCTTACTTTGATTATCCCGCCCTTATCCACCCCTCTCCTTTTCCTCCCACTACCTCTTTCATTTCTCTTGTCCATCCCCTCTCTCTTACTTTGATTATCCCACCCTTATCCACCCCTCCCCTTTTCCTCCCACTACCTTTTACTTTAATTTCTCTTGTCCATCCTCTCTCTCTTACTTTGACTATCCCACCCTTATCCACCCCTCCCCTTTTCCTCCCACTCACTCTTACTTTCATATCTCTTGTCCATCCCCTCTCTCTTACTTTGATTATCCCACCCTTATCCACCCCACCCCTTTTTCTCCCACTACATCTTACTTTCATTTCTCTTGTTCATCCCCTCTCTCTTACTTTGATTATCTCACCCTTATCCACCCCTCCCCTTGTCCTCCCACTACCTCTTACTTTCATTTCTCTTGTCCATCCCCCTCCCTCTTACTTGGACTATCCCACCCCTCCCCTTTTCCTCCCACTACATCTTACTTTCATTTCTCTTTTCCACCCCCTCTCTCTTACTTAGACTATCCCACCCTTATCCACCCCTCCCCTTTTCCTCCCACTACCTCTTACTTTCATTTCTCTTGTCCACCCCCTCTCTCTTACTTTGACTATCCCGCCCTTATCCACCCCTCCCCTTATCCTCCCACTACCTCTCACTTTCATTTCTCTTGTCCATCCTCTTTCTCTTACTTTGATTATCCCGCCCTTATCCACCCTCCCCTTTTCCTCTTGCTACCTCTTACTTTCATATCTCTTGTCCATCCCCTCTCTCTTACTTTGATTATCCCACCCTTATCCACCCCATTCCTTTTCCTCCCACTACCTCTTACTTTCATTTATCTTGTCCATCCCCCTCTCTCTTACTTTGATTATCCCACCCTTATCCACCCCATTCCTTTTCCTCCCACTACCTCTTACTTTCATTTCTCTTGTCCATCCCCTCTCTCTTACTTTGATTATCCCGCCCTTATCCACCCCTCCCCTTTTCCACCCACTACCTCTTACTTTCATATCTCTTGTCCATCCCCTCTCTCTTACTTTGATTATCCCACCCTTATCCACCCCACTCCTTTTCCTCCCACTACCTTTTACTTTCATTTCTCTTGTCCATCCTCTCTCTCTTACTTTGACTATCCCACCCTTATCCACCCCTCCCCTTTTCCTCCCACTACCTCTTACTTTCATTTATCTTGTCCATCCCCTCTCTCTTACTTTGATTATCCCGCCCTTATCCACCCCTCTCCTTTTCCTCCCACTACCTCTTTCATTTCTCTTGTCCATCCCCTCTCTCTTACTTTGATTATCCCACCCTTATCCACCCCTCCCCTTTTCCTCCCACTACCTTTTACTTTAATTTCTCTTGTCCATCCTCTCTCTCTTACTTTGACTATCCCACCCTTATCCACCCCTCCCCTTTTCCTCCCACTACCTCTTACTTTCATATCTCTTGTCCATCCCCTCTCTCTTACTTTGATTATCCCACCCTTATCCACCCCACCCCTTTTTCTCCCACTACATCTTACTTTCATTTCTCTTGTTCATCCCCTCTCTCTTACTTTGATTATCTCACCCTTATCCACCCCTCCCCTTGTCCTCCCACTACCTCTTACTTTCATTTCTCTTGTCCATCCCCCTCCCTCTTACTTGGACTATCCCACTCCTCCCCTTTTCCTCCCACTACATCTTACTTTCATTTATCTTTTCCACCCCCTCTCTCTTACTTTGACTATCCCACCCTTATCCACCCCTCCCCTTTTCCTCCCACTACCTCTTACTTTCATTTCTCTTGTCCACCCCCTCTCTCTTACTTTGACTATCCCGCCCTTATCCACCCCTCCCCTTTTCCTCCCACTACCTCTCACTTTCATTTCTCTTGTCCATCCTCTCTCTCTTACTTTGATTATCCCACCCTTTTCCTCCTGCTACCTCTTACTTTCATTTCTCTTGTCCATCCCCCTCCCTCTTACTTGGACTATCCCACTCCTCCCCTTTTCCTCCCACTACATCTTACTTTCATTTATCTTTTCCACCCCCTCTCTCTTACTTTGACTATCCCACCCTTATCCACCCCTCCCCTTTTCCTCCCACTACCTCTTACTTTCATTTCTCTTGTCCACCCCCTCTCTCTTACTTTGACTATCCCAACCTTATCCACCCCTCCCCTTTTCCTCCCACTACCTCTTTCATTTCTCTTGTCCATCCTCTCTCTCTTACTTTGATTATCCCACCCTTATCCACCCCTCCCCTTTTCCTCCCACTACCTCTTACTTTCATTTCTCTTGTCCATCCCCTCTCTCTTACTTTGATTATCCCACCCTTATCCACCCCTCCCCTTTTCCTCCCACTACCTCTTACTTTCATTTCTCTTTCCCATCCCCTCTCTCTTACTTTGATTATCCCACCCTTATCCACCCCTCCCCTTTTCCTCCCACTACCTCTTACTTTCATTTCTCTTGTCCATCCCCTCTCTCTTACTTTGATTATCCCACCCTTATCCACCCCTCCCCTTTTCCTCCCACTACCTCTTACTTTCATTTCTCTTGTCCACCCCCTCTCTCTCACTTTGACTATCCCGCCCTTATCCACCCCTCCCCTTTTCCTCCCACTACCTCTTACTTTAATTTCTCTTGTCCATCCTCTTTCTCTTACTTTGATTATCCCGCCCTTATCCACCCTCCCCTTTTCCTCTTGCTACCTCTTACTTTCATTTCTCTTGTCCACCCCCCTCTCTCTTACTTTGACTATCCCACCCCTCCCCTTTTCCTCCCACTACCTCTTACTTTCATTTCTCTTGTCCATCCCCCTCGCTCTTACTTTGATTATCCCACCCTTATCCACCCCTCCCCTTTTCTTCCCACTACCTCTTTCATTTCTCTTGTCCATCCTCTCTCTCTTACTTTGATTATCCCGCCCTTATCCACCCCTCCCCTTTTCCTCCCACTTCCTCTTACTTTCATTTCTCTTGTCCATCCCCTCTCTCTTACTTTGATTATCCCACCCTTATCCACCCCACCCCTTTTCCTCCCACTATCTCTTGCTTTCATTTCTCTTGTCCATCCCCCTCGCTCTTACTTTGATTATCCCACCCTTATCCACCCCTCCCCTTTTCCTCCCACTACCTCTTTCATTTCTCTTGTCCATCCCCCTCGCTCTTACTTTGATTATCCCGCCCTTATCCACCCCTCCCCTTTTCCTTCCACTACCTCTTACTTTCATTTCTCTTGTCCATCCCCTCTCTCTTACTTTGATTATCCCGCCCTTATCCACCCCACCCCTTTTCCTCCCACTACCTCTTACTTTCATTTCTCTTGTCCATCCCCTCTCTCTTAATTTGATTATCCCGCCCTTATCCACCCCATCCCTTGTCCTCCCACTACCTCTTACTTTCATTTCTCTTGTCCATCCCCTCTCTCTTACTTTGATTATCCCACCCTTATCCACCCCTCCCCTTTTCCTCCCACTACCTCTTACATTTCTCTTGTTCATCCCCCTCTCTCTTACTTTGATTATCCCGCCCTTATACACCCCTCCCCTTTTCCTCCCACTACCTCTTTCATTTCTCTTGTTCACCCCCCTCTCTCTTACTTTGATTATCCCGCCCTTATCCACCCCTCCCCTTTTCCTCCCACTACCTCTTTCATTTCTCTTGTTCATCCCCCTCTCTCTTACTTTGATTATCCCGCCCTTATCCACCCCTCCCCTTTTCCTCCCACTACCTCTTACTTTCATTTCTCTTGTCCATCCCCCTCTCTATTACTTTGATTAATCCGCCCTTATCCACCCCTCCCCTTTTCCTCCCACTACCTTTTACTTTCATTTATCTTGTCCATCCCCTCTCTCTTACTTTGATTATCCCACCCTTATCCACCCCACCCCTTATCCTCCCACTACCTCTTACTTTCATTTCTCTTGTTCATCCCCTCTCTCTTACTTTGATTATCCCACCCTTATCCACCCCTCCATTTTTCCTCCCACTACCTCTTACATTTCTCTTGTCCATCCCCCTCTCTCTTTCTTTGCCTTTCCCACCCCACCCCTTCCCCCTCCCTCTTTCCTTTCTCTTGTCCATCCCCCTCTTCTGCCCTTCTTTGTATCTTGCCATTTCTTTCCATTGTCTTCCTTCCTCATTGCATATTCACATATCCTCACATGAAATGTCAAGAAAAAATTGTTATTTGATATACAAAAAAAGATGTTTATAAATTTGCAATTAATTAATAGTAAAATAAGAAATTAAATAATAAAAAGTAAATAATTAATTTCAATATTCTTTATACAGGCAGGCTTGTAGTTTATGTCCAAAAGAAAGTGGAGGTTAAATGTACTTTTTTGTACACACAAACATCTACCTAGTCATCTCTTCTGATTCTGTTACTCATTTTGAAATTGTAACCTCAGCCAGATTTTACATTTATAAAGGAATTATGATTTTTTTTCCCTCTTGCCCTATATAAACATATACATGTATGATAGAACCCGGGATGTGGCGCTTACATTAACGAGTGGCTACCCTGCGCGACCCAAGAAGCATGTTAAAAGGATGTCTTTTTCAAGATAGGGCACGTTATGTACATGAAGTAATAAGGTTGTCAAAAACACTATAATAATGAAAAAAGGGTATCTATTTTGCTAGGAAAGCTACGTATTTAGGGCCAAATATACGAGGGTATAAAAAAGATTAAATTGTTTTATAAAGGATGTACTTTTTGCCCCGTCAACACTACGTGTTTAGAGTGTTGGCGGTGGGGCCATACTAAACCCTATGATGTAGGTAAAGGTAAAAGCGATGTTCTTGACATAACTAAAATATCGCTGTACTTCAATTAAGGGAATACTTGTCAGTATTCCACTCGTTCATCTTGCTCACTCTTGTGAAATTTTTTGCCCCCATTGCCATTGTACGTAATACTTTTTGGGCCAGTGGCGGCTATTTTTGATATAAAAATACAGCAATTTCCAATACTTGACATATTAAGATTCAGATTCAGATATTTTTATTGTCCAATTGCAATTGAGTACAAATTGAAATTAAATTTGTTCGCACAAAATAATTTAGAATATTACATGATACATACAAAAGATTACACGATACATACCGTAAGTAACGGTCTATTAACCGCACCTTTTTCTTGGCGGGATAGAAGCAAAAGTCGGGGGTGCGGTTTATACATGGTGACGGGTCTGAGCCAGCCCGTGGTAACCCCTCCCGAACATGTACGATGTCTGCCAGTTCACAACACATCGAGTGGCCGGGCGTAGCGGCCCAGGCAATGTCGTTTAGAGGGTTATGAGCCGCGGGTAATGGGAATCAATTATTACGATCTTAATGAAATATTGTCCATAACAAACGCACCCACATTCATGACACTAATTTTGACTTTATTCTTGACTCAAAGTAGCACTCGGTAAGATTTTGTCACCGCTGAGCGAGAGTTGACTGTTGAGTGAGCTGATCGAGCTTGTGTTGTATTGTGGTTATAGTGAGACTTAAGCTGGCGCTATTCATTTTAACCCCTCCCTCGAAAGTCCTGTTTCGCGCCAGCTTATTTTTTCTTTCCCGTTTGCTTTTCATAAGATTCCATGTAAACCACACACGAGACGACACGAAGCTGTAAAAAACAACTAAAAAAAAAAGCCAATTTCTTTGTTTCTTGAACCTTCCTGTAAACCCGTATCCAAAATTCATTCTAAGACATCCAGTTTCTGAAAGTGATTATGAGGTTGTGATGCAAGAAATGTGAATGTTTCTTCCTCCTACGCCGGGAAAGACACAGATCAAAGTTTACTAAGATACATGTACTGGTACTGTATCGTAGTTTGCAATGTACAAGAACGGCAGTGCTGTGTGTGTGTACATTGTGACTGTGAGGTGAGTGAGTGTGTAAGTGGCCAATATTGTCGGGACCTTTTTTTTGTTAATATTTGTAGATGAATTGATCAAGAACAGCAGATTTCCGCATTTACCGTTAATCTCTTTGGATGCTTTGAAATCTTTAACTTAGTTTTTGTTTCTTCGTACCTCAAATATGCATGTAAATGTGAGAAGGATTTTTTTTTTAGTCCAAAGTTAGGGGTGCGGTTTATAGTCCGTTACTTACTGTAAACATACAAATCAACAAGCAAAGATAAGAGAAATTAAAGGAAAATGAAACCTTGAAAAAAAGATAGCTTGTGTGAAAACAGAAAAATCAAAGAAACAGACCAACGAAAGTTTGAGAAAAATCGGACAAATAATGAGAAAGTTATGAGCATTTGAATATTGTGATCACTTATGCTATGGAGATCCTCATATTGGCAATGCGACAAGATGTGTGATGTCACTTATGAACAACTCTCCCCATTTCATTAGTATATATTTCACTAAAACTGCCTCTTTTATCACATCTATCAGTAGATCATGTATTCTTTCTATAGGAGAGCACGTTATACAGATTTGTAAAGAATACATCATGGATAAAGAGTTTGTATCACCATAAGAAAAAGCAAAAAGAGACATTTTGGGGGTATTTTATAGTCCATCAAAGGGAAAGTTGTTCACATGTGACATCACACATCCTTGTCGCATTGCCAATAGGAGGATCTCCATGGCATTAGTGATTGCAATATTCAATTGCTCATAACTTTTTCATTATTTGTCCAATTTTTCTCAAACTTTGTTTGTTCTTATTCTTTGATTTTTCTGTTTTGACACAAGCCTACTTGTTCCAAAGGTTTCATTTCCCTTTAAGATAAAGGCAAGAAGGGGGTAACATAATTTCAAGTATGGCTATTAAATGTCTGGATTGAAACTGGAACGAAAGAATTTACAAAGCGTAAGGTTCTGCCGGGAAGGGATCTCAAATGTTTGCCTGACCTCATCAATTTATAATAATTATGAAGGGCATGGTTCTCATTGGTCAGGATCTCTTGGGCTTTTTCAAGGACTCTACCTTCATTCTCGTCAACAAAGCACCCTTTTTCTTTTGTCATCTTAGAGGCTTGATAGTAAATGATATATCTCTTTAATAATGGTGATGTGCATACAGTTCTTTTTTCATATATCACGATTTCTTGCAGTTAAGTGCTCATTTTTGTGAAAATTTGTTTTCCCTAAAGACATAATAGAGTAAACATTTACCTATGGCGGCCATTTTTAATATCAAGAAAATGAATATTCTGTCAAAAATTATTTTTTCAGAGAGTATTTCACTCCTACCACACAATTTCATGCATTTTATAGCCATTTTGCAGGCAATTTTATGAATTTCATGGGTAATTTGCATATTTTGGCAGCTATATTGGATTTTGCCAATTTGCGAAAATGCACAAGGTTACACAAGTGGCATCCAGATTCGTAATCAGCACCCTCAAATTGACAAGAAACCATAAAAAAAAACATTGTGTATATGAAAAAATAAGGTTTAGCCACTTTTCTATGTGGGCCACATCTTATAGAGGACGTGTGCTGCTGTGTATCAATTAATAAGATTGCGCATTACATGTCATGTGCGCGTCACCATTTAAAGGAATAGTCCGGGCTGAATATATTTATATGTGAATAAATCGAGTAAAATTCACATAGCAAAATGCTGAAAATTTCAAACTCGGATAACAAATAAAAAAGTAATTGAATTTTAAAGTTTATCGATATTTTGTGAAAACAGTTATTTGCACATCAAATCTGAAGACACATAAACAGGATGACCCATTTACTTTAGTTTTAATAACCTCTATTCAGTTGAGCAGAAACTTGTATGCCTAATTGTTTATTTCTTTTCTAGGCTGGTGAAAGAGTTGAAGATCAATGACATGGTGTTAAGGACTCATCGAAACAGGCGGTATTTAAACGAAGTCTTTCTAGGCCAGGTATACTATCTGACTGAATGCTATGTAATGACAGTTTTTCAAGTAGTGGGAGAAAATTAATGAGTAAGATAAAGTAAAAGAAAAGAAATAGGAGTATAAAAAGACAGCTAATACCCCTAAAATTCAAATCATAAAAAGGATATAGGTCATCTTTTCCCCCTCCCATTAAAGTACCCTGACACCACCCCTGAACAAATATGCCTTTGACAGGTAAGCAAGTTGAATCATAGCTATAATAGAAGTTTTTATGACCTAGAAATTGATAACAGGGTACCATAATGGTTCCAGGGCAATTTGCTTGTCCCTATTTTGCATAATGAACAATCAACTCACTTCGAGTTTTCAAGCTACAACCAATTCTGTGTATTTGATTAAATGCAGAACTTCATACTGTATGTGGGTTGATTTAATGTCTCTGTATTACCCTTTTTACACAGGATTTTCTTAGCCCCCGACTATCGCTAACCCGGCACTATCCTTAACCCTGTACTATTTTTTTCCTTTTCACACATGCCAAATCGTTATTGCTAACCCCGGGTAAGGAATGCTTGCTTTTCACACACGAAACTCGCTAACCCTGGACTTGTGGTAGCTCATGAATATTCACGAGCGCACTGAGGGGTCATTCGGGTCATATCCAAAATCGCTAACATTTGTCAATCATTCGTAGTACAAGTACTTGACTCGTACCCTTTTTTACACATGCTAAAATTTCCTTAACCCTGTACTATAGGTGGGGCTAAATGGCAATTTATAGTACGGGGTTGAGCTAAGCCCACTTTCGTTTTACACTAGCAATCTTAACCCCGTACTATCGCTCGTAGCACCGCAATTGCTGGGGTAACCCTGCTTTTTTGCAGGGCCGAATAATCCCGTACTAAAGGTGGGGTTAGCCCACTTTGCAAAAATGCTGTGTAAAAAAGAAAATGGGCTAAGCTTAACCTCGTACTATAGGTGGGGCTAAATGGCAATTTAGCTCCACCTATAGTATGGGGTTAAGGAAATTTTAGCGTGTGTAAAAAAGGGTATATGTTGATCTGGGTGTTCAGTGGATGATTAGGTCTGCTAGACTGAGCTTAAGCAGAGAGCTTGGTTTCAGATAAATGATACAGATGGTGTTATTGATAGCTCATGAAATCATTTTGTTTTGCAATCATTTCAGCTAGATTTTAATTAGCCTTGATGATGAAATGGAATCAGGCTTAGTGGTGAATCTCATTGTTCAGGATCTAAAATCACGCTAAAAGAGCAAAAGAGACAATACTAATACTCATTGAAATGTACAAAGCTCCAATGATTTGCGCTCATCTTTACTTTAAAATCTGCTTTAACATGAACAATGTAAGCTCAATATCTTTAAAAAAAAAACTTACATACAGTGTAACTATCAATATATTCACTCCTTAAAATAAATATGCTTTGAACTGAACCCAATTCAATTACCTCTTTTAATAAAAGTAAAAGAAATCTCTCAACAATTAAGAATTACAAATTGATTTTACATTGATAGGATTTTTTTATGCTCAGCTACTTGATTTACAACAATATTCTTATCTCTAGCCTGAATTTATTTTCTTTCAGAGAGCTTGTGAAAGGCACCAATGTTACAAGAGAGGTGGGCCACACAGAAGTAAGAAAGTAAAATCAAATTAAAATGTGATTTTTTTTTCCTGTAAGACTATTCAAAGAATAGAAATAATGAAATGGGGGGGGGGGGGATGGGGTTGGGATGGGACTTTTCAAGCATTGAAGAAAAATGAATGGATTGGCAAGTAATGTGAGATTAGTCAGTAGTACCATTCAAAGAAGAGATACGTAATGAAATAATGTTATTCTTTTGGGTCTATTCAAATACCAATCAAAAAAAGTATTATGCAAATATAATATTCCTTTTACCAGTTGAAATGGTAAGAAATGTGAGATCAGTGCCATTCAAAAAAAGAGAATTACTGTAGTGAAATGATTTAATTCTCTTTTTCAGTTTGAATGGTGAGTAATGTAAGGCTAGGATCAGTCAAAAAGGATAATTGATTGAATAATGTCATTTCTTTTTTTTCAGTTGGAATGGGGAGTAGCGTTAGACTGGGACCATTCTCAGAAGATCAGATGGATGCAGTCATGGGGGAACTGGTCAAGATTTACTGCAACAAGCACATTAAGGTAAACCTTGAACACAAATAAGTCTGTCATATTTATGTCATATCAAGTGGACTTTGTCCAGCTCTTATTAAGTAACATATCCATACGTGGCATGAGAATATCCCAGGAGCAGAAAAAAATCTCTCAAAGAATTGATAAGTAGAAGCTTGAAAAATTAATTATATTGTAACAAGGTGTTCACAATGACGAAGTGAGCCATCTTCGGCGAAAAATAAAAAGTTGAGTTATGAAAAACAAAATTATGATGTCGGACTCGATGAATTCGGGCTTGGTGAATGACCATTGTGATGGAATGGACATGATGGGTAATTTTTGAATGCGCTGAAAGGAAAGAGATTGGTACCTCGCGACAATATCATTATCCCCCAACCAATGAAAAATTTCTGTATTATTTGATTGTTGAACTTTTGAATCAATTAATTGTGTGACTGTTTGGATATGACAATTGAGTTATTTTCAAAGATTTTATAAAAAATGTTCTGTTTAAAATTTTGTACAAAAGGTGATTGTAAAATAGAACTATTTGAGTTGTCAAGGCCTATAGCTGTAACTAGAAACTTGACAATAGCCAAAGTATATTAGTTTTCATATTTTGGAAAAAAGAAAGCAAGAATATATTAAAGGTATATCTCTTGATACTGTTGCGAACTTGTACCCTTACTTTGAAATGTCAAAAGTCAAAAGATCGAAATCAAGTATCAACTGGATGTTGTTTTAATGTAAATAGACTCTACATATTCACACTAGAAATCTTAAAATTATGACAAGAATTCACTGATATATTTATTATATTCTAATGTTTATATACCAAAGTGCATATATTGCGTGCAGGATAATAATTATGTAAACCGCTTATAAAAAAAGCTACTACTGTAACTATTATTATATTTTCTTTGTTTTTATTTATACAGTATCTTGATTATGTATCTAAAGTTCTTGTACCAGAGGCCATGACAAAAATATACATGGATGTGCATGGGGCTAGCCACACCCATGCTGAAGAGGTCATGAGAGGGGTGAAAAAGGAGTATCCAAGGTCTTCTAGCTTATCCATCTAAAGTTCTACATGAGACTATCGTTAATGTATGGTCACAAATACCTACGGACAGCAGATGAACAATTATTGTCTCACCTTTTTGAAATGACAGCATAACTTCAAAAGTATATGGACCTAGTTCATGAAACTTGGCCATAAGGTTAATCAAGTATTACTGAATATCCTGCCTGAGTTTCAGGTCACATGAGCAAAGGTCAAAGGTCATCTAGTGTCAATGAACTTAGACCATTTTGGGGGAGTCAACATCAAAATCTTAACTTAGGGTTATGTCTTTGAAATGTCATCATAACTTAAAGATATATGAACCTAGTCATGAAACTTGGCCGTAAGGTCAATCAAGTATTACTGAATATTTTGTTATGAGTTTCAGGTCACATGAACAAGATCAAAGGTCATTCAGGGTCAATGAACTTTGGCCAAGTTGGGGGTATTTGTTAAATTACCATTATAAGTTTGAAAGCTTATTGGTCTAGTTCATAAAACTTGGACATAAAAGTAATCAAGTATCACTGAACATCCCTGAATTTTTAGGTCACATGACCAAGGTCAAAGGTCAATCAACTTTGGCCATGTTTGAGGATATCTGTTGAATTACCATCATAACTTTGAAAGTTTATGGATCTGATTCATGACATTTAGACATAAGAGTAAATCAAGGATCACTGAACATCCTATACGAGTTTCAGGTCACAAGATCAAGGTCAAAGGTAATTCAAGGTCGGTAAAACTTTAGCCATGTTGGGGGGTATCTGTTCAATTGCCATCATAACTCTGTAAGTGTATTGGTCTAGTTCATAAAACTGGGATGTCTTAAAAGTAATATCACTGAACATCCTGTGCAAATTTCAGGTCACATGAACAAGGTCAATGGACTTTGGCCAAGGGTATTTGTTGAATAACTATCATAACTAAAAATGTATGGATCTAGTTCATAAGACTTGGACATAAGAGTAATCAAGTATAATTGAACATCTCATTCAAGTTTCAGGTCACATGACCAGAGTCAAAGGTTATTTGAACTTTGGCCATTTTGGAGGTAATTATTATAAACTTTTTAAGTTTATAGATATAGTTTATAAAATGTGGATATACATGTAGGGATAATCAAGTATCACAAGTCTTAGGTCACATGGTCAAGGTCAATGTCATTTATTGTCAATGAACGTAGTATTGTTTCATTATATAAATGTTTTTTTTTTGTGAATAATTATTTTTTAGTAGTTTTAAAAGTCAAAATTTCTGCTATATTGAATCGTGTGATGCAGGCGAGACTGCCAGAGGCGCTCAACTTGTTTAGTATAGAATCATTTGTACTATACGGTGTTCGTACAGGTATCAGTGACCGTAGCACAAAATTTATGTTATTTATACAACAGAGACTTGGTAGAGTGTTTAGTGAAGCACTTTTTTTCACTGACTAATTAATTCTGAACCAATCAGATACAAGGATTTTAGGAACTTAAAACAGTAGTCAGTGAAATTCATATTTTGACTATTTATTTCATGAAATGCTCCCCGGGAGTATGAAGTGCCAAAATGCAAAACCAAAGAGGCTTTTTGTATGTGTGTGAATAAAAACTTCCATATTTCAATTATTTTTGTAACCTTATGATTAGCTTTCGGAAAGATTCCTTGCATTTTGTCTGATTTAGCCCGAGTCTGGAAATATTTGAAACATTATTTGTGCAATAAGTACATATATAAGTTTATTATATCTAGTTAAGTATATTTAAAAAGAGGTTGGATTAAAAAAAGTTGTTTGGTCTTTCTTTAAAGCATTCTTTGATTCTTTAGATGTATAATGTGGAATTAGCCCAAGTCTGGCCACACATGAAATGTTTTTATGTGTGCAAAAGCTTACAATTATTAGTTTATTATTTGTAATTATGGCTATTAAAGTTTATATATTTTTGGAAAGTTGTTTTGCCTTTTAATACTTAAGACATTTTTTGTCTCTTTAGATTTATAATGTGGAAGTGTTTGGCCCAAAGTGATCATTAGCGTTTGAAGTAAAATGTATTATATAATCAGTGAAATATATATATTTTTCTTTTTCATAAACTATTAGACCAGATGGGAGGAATTCATCGTTATTATTGCTTTTTAGTACCACTTGGTACATTTTTGTCTCACCTGCATAGCAGAGTGAGAAAATAGCCACTGCTTTTCCGACGGCGGTGGCGATTGCGTGTGCAGCGTCAACATCATATCTTTACCCAAAGGTTAAGTTTTTGAAATGACAGCATAACTTAGAAAGTATATAGACTCAGTTTATGAAACTTGGATATAAGTTTAATCTTGTATCACTGAACGTCCTGTGCGAGTTTCAGGTCACATGACCAAGGTCAAACTTCAATTAAGATCAATGAACTTTGGCCAAGTTGGGGGTATTTGTTGAATAGCTATCATAACTCTGAAAATGTATGAATCTAATTCATAAAACTTGGACATAAGAGTAATCAAGTATAACTGAACATCTCACGCCAGTTTCAGGTCATATGATAAAAGTCAAAGGTTATTTAAGGTCATTGAACTTTGGCCATTTTGGAGGTAATTATTAGATTGCTGCCATATCTTTCAAAGTTTATAGATATAGTTTATAAGATGTGGATATAGGGGTAATCAAGTATCACAAGTCTTAGGTCGCATGATCTAGGGCAAATGTCTTTTATTGTCAATGAACATAGTATTGTATCATTATATAAATGGTGTTTTTATTTAACAATTATTTTATAGTAGTTTTGAAAGTCAGCACTCCTGCTATATTGAATCATGTGATGCAGGTGAGACTGCCAGAGGCGCTCAACTTGTTTATTATAGAATCATTTGTACTATACAGTGTTCATACGGGTATTAGTGACCGTAGCACAAAATTTATGTTATTTATACAACAGAGCCTTGGTAGAGTGTTTAGTGAAGCACTTTTTTTTCACTGACTAATTCATTCTGAACCAATCAGATACAAGGATATTAGGAACTTAAAACAGTAGTCAGTAAATTCATTGACTATTTATTTCATGAAATGCTCCCCAGGAGTATGAAGTGTCAAAATGCAAACCAAAGAGGCTTTTTGTATGTGGGTGAATAAAAACTTCCATATTTCAATTATTTTTGTAACCTTATGATTAGCTTTTGGAAAGATTCCTTGCATTTTGTCTGATTTAGCCCGAGTCTGGAAATATTTGAAACATTATTTGTGCAATAAGTACATATATAAGTTTATTATATCTAGTTAAGTATATTTAAAAAGAGGTTGGATTTAAAAAAAGTTGTTTGGTTTTTCTTTAAAGCATTCTTTGTTTCTTTAGATGTATAATGTGGAATTAGCCCGAGTCTGGCCACACATGAAATATTTTGATGTGTGCAAAAGCTTACAGTTATTAGTTTATTATTTGTATGTAAGTATGGATATTAAATTATATATATTTTTGGAAAGTTGTTTTGCCTTTTAATACTTCAGACATTTTTTGTCTCTTTAGATTTATAATGTGGAAGTGTTTGGTGTTTGGCCTAAAGTGATCATTAGTATTTGAAGTAAAATGTATTATATAATCAGTGAAATATATATATTTTTCTTTTTCATAAACTATTAGACCAGATGGGAGGAATTCATCGTTACTATTGCTTTTTAGTACCACTTAGTACATTTTTGTCTCACCTGCATAGCAGAGTGAGAAAATAGGCACTGCTTTTCCGACGGGGGTGGCGATTGCGTGTGCAGCGTCAACATCAAATCTTTACCCAAAGGTTAAGTTTTTGAAATGACAGCATAACTTAGAAAGTATATGGACCTAGTTTATGAAACTTGGATATAAGTTTAATCTAGTATCACTGAACGTCCTGTGCGAGTTTCAGGTCACATGACCAAGGTCAAATTTAAATTAAGATCAATGAACTTTGGCCAACTTGGGGGTATTTGTTGAATAGCTATCATAACTCTGAAATTGTACGAATCTAATTCATAAAACTTGGACATACGAGTAATCAACTATAACTGAACATCTCATGCGAGTTTCAGGTCACACAATAAAAGTCAAAGGTTATTTAAGTTCATTGAACTTTGGCCATTTTGGAGGTAATTATTAGATTGCTGCCATATCTTTCAAAGTTTATAGATATAGTTTATAAGATGTGGATATAGGGGTAATCAAGTATCACAAGTCTTAGGTCGCATGATCAAGGGCAAATGTCTTTTATCGTCAATGAACGTATTATTGTATCATTATATAAATGGTGTTTTTGTGAATGATTATTTTATAGTAGTTTTGAAAGTTAGCACTCCTGCTATATTGAATCGTGTGATGCAGGTGAGACTGCCAGAGGCGCTCAAGTTGTTTAGTATAGAATCATTTGTACTATACGGTGTTCATACAGGAATCAGTGACCGTAGCACACAATTTATGTTATACAACAGAGCCTTGGTGGAGTATTTAGTGAAGCACTTGCCAGTGGTTTTCACTGACTAATTCATTCTGAACCAATCAGATACAAGGATTTCAGGAACTTAGAACAGTAGTCAGTGAAAGGTCATATTTTTTTCATATTATATTATGAAATTCATATATTTATTTCATTAAATGCTCCCCGGGAGTATGAAGTGCCAAAATGCAAACCAAAGAGGCTTTTTGTATGTGTGTGAATAAAAACTTCCATATTTCAATTATTTTTGTAACCTTATGATTAGCTTTCGGAAAGATTCCTTGCATTTTGTCTGATTTAGCCCAAGTCTGGAAATATTTGAAACATTATTTGTGCAATAAGTACATATATAAGTTTATTATATCTAGTTAAGTATATTTAAAAAGAGGTTGGATTTAAAAAAAGTTGTTTGGTCTTTCTTTAAAGCATTCTTTGTTTCTTTAGATGTATAATGTGGAATTAGCCCGAGTCTGGCCACACATGAAATATTTTGATGTGTGCAAAAGCTTACAATTATTAGTTTATTATTTGTATGTAAGTATGGATATTAAAGTTCATATATTCTTTGAAAGTTGTTTTGCCTTTTAATACTTCAGACATTTTTTGTCTCTATAGATTTATAATGTGGAAGTGTTTGGTGATTGGCCCAAAGTGACCATTAGTGTTTGAAATAAAAGGTATTATATATACCCCCTTGGAATCTACCCTTGCCCCCCGGACATCTATCCCTGGACATCCACCCCCCGGACATCTACCCCCTCCCTGGAATGTACCCCCTAGAACAGGGGTTCTCAAACTATGGCCCGCGGAGCTTCTCAATCCGGCCCGCGAGACTCTGCTGTGTTTATTTAAATCACTTTTAAAGGACAAGTCCACCCCAACAAAACTTTATTTGAATAAAAACGTGAAAAATCCAACAAGCATAGCAGTGAAAATTTCATCAAAATCGGATGTAAAATAAAAAAGTTATGACATTTTAAAGTTTCGCTTAATTTCACAAAACAGTTATATGCACATCCTTGCTGGTATGCTAATGAGACTATGACATCCACTCACTATTTCTTTCGTATTTTCCTATATGAAATATTCCAAATTTCTCCTTATTGTCAAGGGAAACAACGATTAATTCCTTCCTGAACATGTGGAATTAGCATTGTTTAATAATATATGGTTCAGTCAAGTTGGTCCTTATTTTCAAATCTGTAAAAAAATGAAATATTGTATAATTCAAACAATAAAAAACAAAAGAAATAGTGAGTGATGGACATCGACTGGCTCACCTAGTTGTGCATAATCACTGATTTGTGAAAATATGCGAAACTTTAAAATGCCTTAACTTTCCTATTTTACATCCGATTTTGATGAAATTTTCAGTGTTGTGGCAGTTTGATTTTTCTCTATTCAAGTCATCATTTTCCTGGGGTGGACTTTACCTTTAAGTCACAATATGTAACATACCTCAATATAATTACATTGTGTAGCCATGTAGACCTAACCGTAATAAAAGTAATGGCAGTCAAATTAATTTGACTTTTAAACAAAATTTAGTGGAGTCTTTTCTGTCTGTTTGATCTACTTTCTTAGTAGATGACCAGTGCTGTTCTCACCATGTTTGGATCTAGGTGTGAAAGTGCATTTTCCACATTTTAAAGAACTAACTCGTACTGAAGTACCCTGACAGGGGCCACGGAACGGTTTTCAAAGTGGGGGGGGGGGGGGGAGGCTGGCCATGCAAAAATCACAATCATGTGGTCATTTTTGTTTTTGTACATGGTTTTGGAAAAAAGTGGGGGGGGGGGGTGAAGCCCCCTCCACTTCCACGGCCCCTGCTTGTCCAGTGAACATTTGCACCAGTGCCTTCGTCTAGCAATTACACCTTTTGTGCCAAAGTTCAAGCAACTTGTTGCTGACAGTGTCACTTTTCCCATAGTGAAAGTGACCAGGAGACTGACATCCTTGTTAGAGTCTACAACAGACATGCTCTATTATTCATTCTACTTTGACTTTTAGAAATATTGATACTTCAAGACATTATCTGTCTCCCCAATACCAGGTATGTATAGGTACAATCTAGATTCCTTTTAACAAAGTACTACAATTTTGTTATTAATATTGACTCTCGCTGCGTTCCATATGAAACTTATAAATTTGTTGGATTAAATGCTCCCAAAATAAGGGCCAGATTGCACAAGAGAGCATCTAGGACTCCGACCGCAAGGGTCTTTGTGCTTCGTGCGCATTTTTTCCCCCCAAGTATCCACTTCACCCTGGCCCTTTCAGGTTTACTTGGAGTCTGATCTGGCCCTTAAAAGATAAAGTTTGAGAACCCCTGCCCTTGAACATCTACCTCTGGACATCTACCCCGGTCATCTACCCCTGTACATCTATCCAATCGAATTGCGAGCAGATTTATTTGTTCATATTGATTTAAAAAAAGGGATCTTTAAAGCCAGTGGGGTCTTGCCCCCCTCCTACTCAAAAAAAAGAGGAAGAGGGGGAAAGAAAGGGGGGAAAAAAAGAGGGAAAAAGAAGGAAAAACGGAAGAGGGGAAAGAAGAGAAGAAAAAAGGAAAGGGGAAAGGAAAAGAAATAAGGAGAGGAAGAGGGAAAAAGAAAAAAAAGGGGGAGAAGGAAAAGAAGAAAAGAGAGAAAGGAAGAGGGGAAAGGAAGAGAGAGAGAGGAGGAGGGGAAAGAAAGAAAAGAAAAAAGAGAGGGAAAACAAGAGGGGGAGAGGAGGAATGGAAGAGGGGAAATAAAGAGAGAAGGAAAGAATATGTTGACCGGGCGTCAATATGTTTGAACTAGGAGGGCCCCAAATTGTTTTTAGATTAGGGGGTGCCGAATTGATGTTCAAACAAGGGGGCGCCAAATTGATGTTCAAACTAGGGGGTGCCAAATTGATGTTCGAACTAGGGGGCGCCAAATTGATGTTCAAACAAGGGGGCGCCAAATTGATGTTCGAACTAGGGAAGCGCCAAATTGAACTTCAACATGTTCAACCGTCTTTATGTTCTACCTATGGGGCGCCGAATTAATGTTTGACAGAGGGGGGCACCGAATCGATGTTCAACCTGGTGGGGGGGGGGGGGGGGCGCTGAATTGATATTTTTAATAGGGGCTCCGAATCGATGTTCAACGGGAACGATTAATGTGTGGAGTATTGTGACCCAGTGGATAAGTATGAAATGCATCTCGAACTAAAGCTAATAATAATGATAATAAGCAATGCGCCTTGGAATAGATTATTTTTAGATAGATGGCGCTATACAAATGCCTTTTTTTCATCATTATTCTTTTCATAATTATTATTATAATAATGATTATAATGACTATAATTATTATTATTATTAATATCATCATTATCATTATTCTAAAAATAAAATACTAAAAATAATCATTATTCTTTCAGTTATTATCATTATCATTTTTCTTACCAAGATGCGGATGATTGAACAACAGATAATGGTGGGGGGGGGGGGGTTTGTACTTTACCCGACCTGTATCCCTTTATTCATCCATCGCATCTGTATCACATCACCTTCTGTGATAGAAGTAATGTCATTCAAGCAAAATTGATACTGTACATACGTTTTACCTGAGAAATGGAGAGTTGTCCACAAAATCAGCCATTTTGAAGCACGTTTGCCAATTTGAGGATCCCCATTGAAAGTACAACAAATTTATTTAAACATCCATGACTTGCTTATTTCATAACCGATTTTGATGAAACTAGTTTTATATTTTTCCTCAAATTTTACTCTTTCCAATAAAATTGCTTCTCTTCTTGGGTTTTGGTTTCCTTTAATAAGGGCATTACACCGGCCACCAGTTAAACAAAGAATATTATTTAAGATTCTCTTTATTCTCTCTATTATCTTTCTTTATCTCTTTTCCCTTTTATTTTCATATCCCTTGTGTGTGTTTCCATTTTTTCTTGTTCTGTGCTTTTTGTTTTGCTGTTTTGTCACCTCTGTGTCCGTCTTCGTAGGTAATTCTACAATTATTATTTAGAGGGGTCCACACAATACATGCACTGCTTTTTAGTGGATCCCTCCATTTTCTCAGAACTTTATTTTATAATGTTTATATTTTCCTTATATGTAATAATCTGTATTGTTTTACTTACAGAAAAATATCATATATTGTACATGCCTCAATTCATACCATCCACTAAGTTCATTGTAATTATTTTGACCACTTTACTTTTTTCTGTTAAATAAAATAAAATTGGAAAAAAATGTGTATAAATCATTTCATGATCATGTACCAATGTATATCAATGGGGCACTTCAGATCAGGGGCGGAAATCTCTCCCAAAAGGTAAGGGGGACAAGGGGCTGGAAAATTTGACAAGCGAGAAAAAAAAAGGTTATCCCAAATTTCAGGAAATTTCGATGAAAAGAAATTTGACAAGCAAAAAAAAAATAAATTCCATGTCATTTTGTAAGGTCATCTCATACTAAAATACATATTTTATTTCGATTTTGAATGATGAATTTTTTACAATCATAAAAGAACAGAAATAGTAGGGAGTTGTGTCCCCCTGCTATTTTGAGGGGGGGGGGGGATGCTTCAGATTCACAATCCTAAACGAGAAGGTCTTTATCAACTAACCTATCAGGCAACTTGGAGCAAGGCGGGTGAACATACTTTTACTGTTGCTGTGGCAAAAGAATGGAACAAGCTTCCCATTACTTTGAAATCTAAAAACTTCTCTTCAGATTTAAGAAACAGTTGAAAACTTACTTTTATCCAGAATAGATGTAGCCTCTAAGTATTGCCAATTGATCTACAGTGTAAACACTATGAAATAGTGTACTCTGTATAGCGTTCCTAAATGCCTTATTTATTTATTTGTTTATTATTGCACTCATGCCTTTTTGCTATGATTTGTATATTATATAGTGTTATTTATAACATTTATACAGACATGACAGTTATCTTACATTTTTTTTTGTCTTTTAGAGAACATATTGACATTTGTCATCTGGGATTTCATGGGATATTGCTATTCATACAATTATTGAAAGTTTTTATTGTGCTCTTCGGTTCCTGTAGAACATTGAAAATTAGTACCTGATTAGATATTACCTTGATTAGGTATACCTTGATACTCTGTGCTGTGCTATATCAATAGGATATCATGAAAGGACCAAGCAATAGGGCCTACTATTTATTATTTATTTTTTTAATTAAGTGTGATTAGTTTATCATGAATGGACATTTAAAAAAAATATTTTTAATATTATTATTATTTATTGGTATATATGCATATAAAAATTGACTAGCAGAACAAGCCGAAAGGGCCAATTTACAAAAATTCATGAAGTACAATATACAGATATAACCAAGCAAATGAATAAAAACGTAATTACAGTATTCTATACCAAAACTTAGATCCAATTAAAAGATGTATCTCATAACTTAGAAGTTTGAGAAAGAGAGAAATAAGCAAAGGGGAAGAGGGATAGAGAAGAAGAAGAAGAAGAAGAAGAAGAAGAGAGAGAGAGAGAAATGATAGTAATGGAAAGAAAGAGAGGGAGAGAGGGGGTATGTTCTCCAAGTTCAAAGAGAAAATTGAGTGAGGTAGCGAGAAAAACAGAAAGTGGTGAAGAAGAGGAGAGTGACATGGAGAACATAGAAGTAAAAATACTGTCGATTATGATTTGACACTACTTAAAGGTATGAATATTCTATATGAGATACAAAATGAATTATATATATATAAATAGATTCAACAAAAGGACAATTAGTATAATACATTTTAATTTTCAATTCAAAATTTCAATCAAAAAATTCAATTTTGGCAAGACAATAACTGTAATCATTTCAAATTTTGCCTAGCCTACAAAAAAACGATAGAAAGCTAAAGATAGGATGTAAAGAAAGAAAGAGGGACAGACAAGGAAATAAAAAGAGAAAAGTGGAAGGGAAAGGACTCAAACAGTTAAAGATATTAAGACATTAAATTCAACCTTCATTGGCTTATTAGTATGACAGGTATTTGACAAATTAATGTTGATATCTTTAGGGTTTATTTATAGAGGTATTCTGAGAAATGCATGTTTGGTTGCCATGGTGTGCATATTGGTATGCAAATCAAAGAAAAGATTTTTTATCACAGACGGGTTCAGTATAACCTTGTACTGTACTAAATAAATATGGATGTAAAAGGATTTACCTTAATACAATAGTACCATGTACTATACCCTATCATTATGGATGTCATAATTGAATCACACAATACGATAGTATTGTTTATTTTGTGTGATCAGGTCTTCATGGATGAACATTTTCAATTGATATAAATTAACAAAGTAACATTGAGGCGTAACAAATTAACATGGAGGCGCGATAGCTCATTCATATTCTGATGACCTAGGTTCAATTCCCACTTGGTGCGCCAGTGCATTAATCCTCATTACCAGTTCCCTCTGAGAGGACTTTAAGCCGTCAGTCGTCAGGTTACTTGCTTACAAGCATTGATGCTTAGCAATCAGGTAGAAAAAATTACCACCATTTTACCACGTGGATTTTTTTTAGGGTTCATCACTCGGGCTACCATTGTATGTTCTAAATCTGAACAGTAGATGAGCTTGGTAACTTTGGTTGTTAAACTTTCTTATGCATGTTCAAATCACATTTTTTCGAATTCATTATTTAAAATCAAATTTATTTATTGAATCTTTTGGCATGTCTGTTTCCTTTCCTTATTATTCTGCCATCTTCAACATGATTTTATTTATTTGTTTATTTATTTATTTATTTATTTATTTATTTATTCATTAATTTTTTTTTTTTTTTTTTGGGGGGGGGGGTTAAAGACATTTTATAGTTGTAATAATGGGCAAATAAATTCAAACAGAATACAAACAAAACGACCCTGAAAGTATTAATTCATAAGCAAACAAATATTCCAGATGAAATTCTTTTTGCCATTATTCAGTGAACATGTTTTTTTTCCCAAACCACTATTATCAGATGTACCAACATGTGCTTACTTTTTTAAAAGCAATTTTCAATGAACTCAGTTTGCTAGCTTTTATTGTTTCATGATGTTTACTTACTTAAACTTTGTCAGAACTTGTTAAATCTAGAACTTTAATACTATAATACCATTTCATTTTGAAAATGTGTGTTGGCTCAGTTGGTAGAGCATCCATCTCACAACCGGGAGGTCGGGGGTTCAAACCCAGGCCGCGTCAGACCAAAAGATGTTAAAAGATGGGAGTTGATGCTACCCTGTTTGGCATTCAATGACTGAAGGGATAGAGCCTCGTCAATCTGGCACTGCACAGCCCCTGTCGGGTCTACGATTAATAGAGGGCAAAGCAGATTTTTTTAGTATTTCATTTCATGTCTTTTTCGAACAATCAAACATGGATTTTCATTTTTGGATATTCAAAGGCAAAGATTCTTCTTATAACAGTGAAACAGATACTTGGTCACAAATCTCAAAACAAGATTTTGTGTAATCACAAAATCTACATTTTGTGATTATCTTTGTGATATTTTGTGATTATTGTAAAAATCTAAATAAATCTCTAAGATATATTATTTCTTAAAGGAATGTAGAGCATTGGAATCAAGAAGATTGCAGTACTGTATATCACATCTGTGTATGCTAGTATTGGCTTCCATTATTATGTCATATCAGAAACAATACTGTTAAAGGTCAAGGCCATCTCAAGGAATTGTTGATTTGAATCAATAGAGAAAATCAGATAAGCACAATGCTGAAAATTTCATCAGAATCAAATGTAAAATAAAAAGTTATGACATTTAAGGTTTCACTTATTTAAAAAAAATAGTTATATGCACAAATTAGTCACATGTACAGAATCGATGATGTCCCTCACTGTTTCTTGTGTTTTTTATTGTTTGAATTATACAATATTTCATTTTTTACAGATTTGACAATAAGGACAACTTGACTGAACTATAAAATGTTAACAAGTGGAATGCCTCTGGCGGTCTCACCTGCATCACACGATTCAATATAGCAGCAGTGCTGATATTGAAAACTACTATAACTCGCACAAGATGTTTAGTGATACTTGGTTACTCTTATTTCCACGTTTTATGAACTAGACCAATACACTTAACAACAGAGATATGATGGTAATTCAACAAATACCCCCAACGTGGCCAAAATTCATTGTCGCCGCCGGAAAAAAACTTAACCTTAGGTTAAGATTTTGATTTTGATTCCCCCAACATAGTCTAAGTTCATTGACCCTAAATGACCTTTGACCTTGGTCATGTGACATGAAACTCATGCAGGATGTTCAGTAATACTTGATTAACCTTATGGCCAAGTTTCATGAACTAGGTCCATATACTTTCTAAGTCATGCTTCATTTCAAAAACTTAATCTCAGGTTAAGATTTGGTGTTGACGCTGCTGCCGCCGTCGGAAAAGCGGCGCCTATAGTCTCACTCTGCTATGCAGGTGAGACAAAAAATGGAAATTCCACATGTTAAGGGAGGAGAAAAAAATAACATTTCATATTTCATATCATAAGATACAAAAGAAATAGTAAATGAGTGATGTCATCAGTTCCCCATTTGCATACCAACCAGGATGTGCATAACTGTTTTGTGAAATTAAGCGACACTAAGAAATATCACAACTTTCTTATTTTACATCTCATTTTGATGAAATTTTCATTGTCATGCTTGTTGGATTTTTCTCTTTTTATTTAAATCAACTTTTTGTTTTGGTGGACTAGTCCTTTAATAAATCAGTATATGCATGTATGTAGTTCATGGAGATTCAAAGAAAGACCTGGATTTCAAACCAGTTTCAGGTAAAAATATTTATAGTGCAATCATTCTACTATTTAGTGTGACTTTCATCTTCACAATCTCCCTGACAATAATTCATCTTTGTAAACAGAAATTATGGAAATATAAAGGACTGAAGTTATGGTAATATCAAAGAAGGAAATGTACAGAGAAGTGTAAATGAAAACATGATTGTACAAAATGATCTTTGTAAAAGGTAAATTGTGTAAGGCTGCGTTTATGCGACCTCAAGCCAGAATCATGATTTGAATCATGATTCAAAACACAAACATGAATCACAATATCACAGAATCAGCGTTTAGACGACCTTCATTCCAATGCTGTTTCTCCTCATATTTGGGACAATCCAGTGTGCATCACTAGTGCGCAGTTTGACAGAGGAAGTTTTTCGCACGTGTTTCGGCTCTCGAAAAATCTTTTGCTTCCAGAATTCAGTCTATACCTCATTTTGTTTACTTCTATCATATAGGGTCCATATGCTTCTATTCATCTTGTTAGTTTATCCAAAATGGTGTTCGGAAGTGAATTTCAGCGTAGATCCAATTTAATATTGATACTGTATACTCAACAACAACTGAGATCATTGTCTGTCCAGTTAATTCATTTACTAGAACTTGAAGACATGACCAAAAAATGAAAAGTAGTGGACGATGCGATGACCAACACAGAACTTGAACATGACAAGAAATGCATGCGTAGTACATAATCATGTACATACAATGAGCATATAGAGCGCCTTGAGCTTGGCAAGAGTCAAACAGGAAGTAGCCCGACACAACAGTGAGGTCATAGAATCATGATTGTAATCACGATATTGTTTATTCGAACATTTTCGTACGTGATTCTGCAGAAACGTCTTTCCAAACGTCCCTTTTTTCGTGTTTCATGTTTGTGATTCTAATCATGATTATATTCAATTTCGACTAAACGCAATCGTGATTCTGCAGAATAATGATTTGAATCATGATTCAGATCATGATTCTAGGGTAAAAAACTGGCGGATAAACGCACCCTAGGAAATGGTACAACATGTACCAAATATTTGTTTTCTTCTAAAGTCAAGCAGCTGTTACAATTTGTTTGTCACATGGTGCCTTGCATCAAATAAAGTTGTTATTTATTTATTGTATTCTCTCAGTTCATACATATCTGTTGCATATTTCTTGTTGGGCAATAAAGATATTAAACTATGAACAGGAATGGAAAGGCTATTTATTTCCTATTGTACAATTATAGCAAGATGCAAGTTTATGTTCTTATTCCATTCAATAATTATAGACACATTGAAGCCATGACTGGATATCTGCTTGCAAGGTATAATAAACAATAATTGATAATTACAAAAATACACACACAACAAAATGAAACGATGCATCAAGGCCTTCTTTTCTATTTCAGCCTTTTATTTCAATATTCATTTATGGGAAGTCTCTGTAAAAAATGTTATCATGATAAATACAAATCAACTGACTTTTCCTTCAATTCCAATGTAGAGTGTTGGAATGTTTACCTTGCAAAATTATAACATTTATAAAAAAAATCTTTGCAAACATCACAAACATTAAAGGAGAATGAAACCCTTGAAACCAGCTGAATCAATATCAAAGAGAAAAATCAAAGAAACATATTGTTGAAAGTTTGAGGAAGATTGAATGAATAATAAGAAAGTTATGAGCATTTGAATATTGAGATCACTAGTGCCATGTAGATCCTCCCATCGGCAATGCGACCAAGATCTGTGATGTCACACACGTACAACTCCCTCATTACTTTAGTACTTATTTCACTTATATTCTCACTTTTATAGAGTCTATCACAAGGTGAGGTGTTCTCTTTATGAGATGACAAGTACAGAGGTTTCACAACATTATATCATTGATGAATCATTTGTCATATGATTAGAATGAGCAAAAAGAGATGTTTTGGGGTATATTTTCAGTGTTCAAATGGGAGAGTTGTACGTGTGTGACATCACAGATCTTGGTCGCATTGCCAATGGGAGGATCTCCATAGCATTATTGATCTCGACATTCAAATGCTCATAACTCTTTTATTGCTAGTCCTATTTTACTCAAACTTTTGTTGATCTTATTCTTTGATTTTTCTGCTTTCACAAAAGCTAACTTGCTCCAAGAGTTTCATTCTCCTTTAAACTTAAAATCATTAGATTAATTTAGTAACCAGATTTTGTGACATGACTGCCAAATCAGGGGCAAAAATACTTTTGCCTTTTGAACAGAATATGATTATATTTCTAATAATATACTTTGATACTGTTTGCAGAAATAAACATTGCACTATTTGTGTGTGTTGACAATTATCTGCATATCGTAACATCAGAATATGTGATTTCTCTTAAAATGAATTTGAAATCAAAATTGTTAGCAATGTCATGCATAATGTCATCAACAGCTTTGTAGATGATAAAAAAAAACCTCCTAATTTACCCATCAGAACAACAACAAAAGTAATCAATAAACTTTAATTTGGTACATATAAATAAATTTTATTGCACATTAATTCTCATTTAAACCATATAAATGTAGCTGAATTCAAATCACTTTGAACATATTCTTTTATAATCAACACATAATCACAAATATACATGTAGCACTCTGTGTAACAATACAGAAAGCAAAAAACAAACAAACCCATACACACCACTTAACTACATGTATCAACATACATTTCTTCTTTTTTTCTCAATGAGAAGATAATGCTATGCTTTGGAGCGGCTTTCTATGTTCTTTTTCTCAATAAGACAAAAATGCTATGCCTTGGAACGGAAATTTGAGTGTAAAAATGGGGGTCCCCTCCGCGGCACATACCCACTATGCATTATATACTGAGTGCCCCCCCCCCCCCCCCGGGTGGTAAAAATGAGGGGAGGGGTTGCCAAATGTTCTGTTGACCTTTATCCCATTAACATACATCACCTACTTAAGTCCTATCTTACCCCCCCCCCCCGACTCTCCTGACTCTCATGAACACATTACTGAGATCCACATGATAAAGTCAAAGTGCTGCACAAAAATTGCAGTCTATTAACACTCATGCATTTAATTTCCACATCCTTTGTTTCAGTGGGCAGTGCTCGCTCAAGCATGAATAGTTTTCCAACTTTTGGGTGTCATTTGAAAGTTGACTTTATTGGCTTTCCATACATACAAGTCTTTCTCCCCAAAGTAATATATATTTTATATGGCAGCCATTTCAAAAGTGTTTTTGTTTTGTTTTTGGATGCACTGTATATGGAAAGCCAAAAACCCCATACACACCACTTAACTATCCACAAATATTGGAATGGCTAAGGATTTATAAGACATGTGAATATAAATATGCCATGGGTTTGTCTGGCTTTGACCTCTTCCAAAACAAAACTAAATGTTTATCTATAATCTATAATAGAGATTTGACATTAGACTATATTTTACATGTATAATTAGTCAAAAAGGGGGAATAAACCATAGATAGAGGTCTAATGATTTTATCTATAAATTCAGATAATTTATTTTAATGCAAGACAAACTTCATCCATTGAATTTTTATAATGAATAACAGAAGGTATGCTCATGTGTGTACAATTGTATAGATTTCTATTATTCATTATGGTTTACATATTCTATGATATTCCATTAAAGTACCACAATTCTATTTCAATGTCATATCTATTTAATAAATATGCATCTTAAAATATCTTATCAATAATCATAAATTCAAAGTATGATTTATTCATTAATCTTCATTTGTGCAGGGGAGGTTGAATAACAGGAATTTGTGCAAATTATCAGTCTAATTTTAACTACAATAATTTTCAACCACATGAATTTAGTGCAGGGACAAGCAGTATATATGTGTAATCCAAATAGATGGGTTAGATATTGTATGAACAGTGTAAGCGTATCTTATATGCACATCAAGGGCATTTATTTACAAACTGACTTGTTGTCCCCATTTCTAATAAAGCACAGTAAGACCACCCTTTTTCCTAATATAAAATTCCTCTTGCAAAGGGTCCTTGTAAAAAAAGATTTAGGACAAATTATTCTGTGCGGAAAAAACAAATCAGATTTCAACTTATTTGCAATAGACATGTGTTGAATACAATTTTAGGGAAAATTTATGGCATGAAACACACAGTATTATCATTTAAAAAAGAAAGTATGAAATACTAAAAAAATATGATCTCCTTACGAATAGTAATTAGACCTTTCAAAAATTTCTAAATTTCTAATTGTCTGATTTGCTTAAAAGAATTTACTAGTCTTCTCTTTGAATTCATCCTCTTTAAATAAATATATGATTTGTATAGCGCAAGTATCCACCTTGCTCAGTGCTCAAGGTGCACCTACAATACCACGGCTAAGATAGCCTATTGAGTCCGGTACACACAGCTTTTTGAATTACTTCCTGCCGGTACCCACAGCTTTTTGAGGAATTACTTCCTGCTGGTACCCATTTACCTCACCGGGGTTGAATGCAGCACAATTTGGGTACATTTCTTTCTGAAAGAAAACACACCATGACTTGGAATCAAATTCACCCATGTCCTTCAGATTGAAAGACGAGTCTTAACAACTACACCACAACACACCCATATGTTTTTCAGAATATGTCATTTGAACCAGACTTTTTGTTTCAGATCAATTCAACAAGGTGAATGGTTTAAGTGTACATCTAATCAATCTTGGAATGAAATTAACTTTTTTGGTAATGCAGTGATTATAAATTGGTTTGGGGTGAGCATTGGTGTATGCACATCATTGCTATGTACACGTAGGTAAAAAGATGCGATAATCAAATAAGTCTCTCTTGATGTAGCCATTGACTTCAAAATAATGTCTTACAAAGCAAGAACTAGTACTATGATATTTATACACTTTCAAAGCATAATGATTGCAAGGGCTGGTTGAGATGATAAAAATATAATATACCATAAATTCTCAAATGATATTTCAACACAAGAGTCGTTTTCATCTAATGAACTTCAGTAACATTATTCAAATGTAAGTTTTCACATATCTCATTAACACACTCTGCTGCTATATAGATAGGTTGGAAGGTTAAGAATCAGGAATGGGGGGGGGGGGGGGTAGGGCTAGGAGACAGGAGAATGGGAGGTTGAGAATTAGGGATGGGGGGGGGGTAGGGCTAGGAGACAGGAGAATGGAAGGCTGAGAATAAGGGATGGGGGGGGGGTAGGGTTAGGAGACAGGAGAATGGAAGGCTGAGAATAAGGGATGGGGGGGGGGGGTAGGGCTAGGAGATAGGAGAATGGAAGGTTGAGAATAAGGGATGGGGGGGTAGGGCTAGGAGATAGGAGAATAAAAAGTTGAGAATAAGGGATGGGGGGGGGGTAGGGCTAGGAGACAGGAGAATGGAAGGTTGAGAATAAGGGATGGGGGGGGGTAGGGCTAGGAGATAGGAGAATAAAAAGTTGAGAATAAGGGATGGGGGGGGGGTAGGGCTAGGAGACAGGAGAATGGAAGGTTGAGAATCAGGGATGGGGAGGGGGTAAGAAAGAGGAAGTCAGGAAGAGAAAGCATGCCCAGCGGAGCTGTGCAATTAACTCTGCGATAACATTCTAAATGTTTTAAATATCTAACCAACATCTACAAATGTAGAAACAGTTTATTTTCTGCATGTAAAATTCATCACCTCATATTTTCGCCATTTTTGAAGTAAACGCTCTCAAATTTTCAGGGCTTGTTTAGAATATCAATTTGTCCTGAGAAACTTATATTAAACAACCAGGTACTTTTCATTTACTGTTCGTTTTCCCTCACATTGTCTAAAAAACTACAAAAAAAAACTGTGAGGAATAATATAAATAACATTTTCACCCCCAAAAATAGCCTTCTCGGAACTTCATTTAGTGAATTAGATCAAAAAGTAGGAATTACGCATAAATACGCATAATTCATATCATATGAAAGTAGTGCAATTTATTATGTCATCTACTTTTGAGCAAATTTTTGTCACGATCCATGGCAGCGATCTCAGAGGGCATAATGCATCAACTTACCGCAACCAGGAATTTAAGGTCACAAAAAAAAGCCCCGGTAAAAACCTAAAAAAAATTCTCATGAATCCGATGTAAACAAAAAAGTTGCATACACTGTATCTTTGTCATGCTAAATGTACAGTGCGTACAGGAAGTATATGTACACTATACATTAACAACGCTGTACACAAGGATTGCACATTAATTGCAACCCTGTAAAAAGTCAATAAACCAATACCAGTCAGACATTTATTCATTTAAAATTGTTTGCAAATTGAGTGAAATGATAATAGTATTATCATGTTAAGCAGAGCCTGCTTGGAGAACAGTTTTTGGAAATGAAGTTGCTACACAGAGTAACATATGACATTATCATTATCATTATGAGTAATACCGATTGGAATACCAAGATACTTTTCTTTTTCATTTTTTACACTCAGTGATTGTCAGATATTTTTTGATATCCAGCATAATTCATCTTCAACTTTTAAAATGTTGTTAATGTTAAGTGTTCATTGAATTCCTTGGGACTTTGTATGTCTCAACAATTAAATGACTTTTACCTGTTGTATGGCAATATTTTGTCTTTGTTGCATGGTTTGCTGTGGAGTAGAGTATAATGTTGTAGCTCCTGTTAACCCATTACTGCTCACCATAGATTGACCATAGACAGTGGTAGGGGTACCTACTACACCAGGCTGGGCACCTAATGATGACTGGTTCTGCTGTATCTGATCTGATATCAACAAAGTAAAAATAACTGCCATTTGCAAGGGTATCCTCACTGTCAAGACTATGTATTGGTACATGCAAATCAACTCCAAAGAAGATACTAATAATATTAAAATTAACTCTGAAAAAGATCTTAATATCATAAAGATATTTGAAGCTAGACAATAATAATAGCCATACAGCAATGAGAATGTTACCAGTAATATTGGAAACTTCATTAACACATCAAATACATAACATATATATTGGATTCCTATGTAAAGAAAACTTGGCCAGCTACAAGTATTAGATTAGAAGTCTTAAAAAGAACTCACTTAGTGCAGCACCAACATTACTCCAGGGAGAGTCTTTCCAGGTGTACTGAGACATCTTACCCTCTGATTCTTAACAAGTTTCCTAAGAATTGAACAGGGAGAAAAAAAAAAAAAAATTTTCATTATTGTATTGTCATTTGGGGAGGGGGAAGGGGGAAGGGGGGGGCTGTTGGTTACTAGTAAACAATTCCATGACAAAGTCTGAAAATTTGAACAATATCAAATCATTTTATACCAATGAATAAGCCAATAAGTTATTGAATCATTCATAACAAACTTATTTATGATTTGGGGGGCCATTTTCATGATTTGAAAGAAAAAAAAATTGTATTAGCCTCAATCAAGAATGAAGTTGCCAGTTAGGTCTACGAACTATTGCTTTAGAGAAGCCGTTCAAATTATCATCAGCGACGCGCTGCGGATCCCGGGGCAATCCTGCTCGATGCCGACTGCGCGCTATGCAGCTTACGCGTATCACAAAAGTGGTGCATGATTTAGTAGGAAGACGATTTTATCTTCTCTGATGGGTTTCAGCGTCGGGCCGTGGAACACGCTAGCGAGATCCAGCAGGATCCTGAATTTGCATTTCACATGTGTGCGTGCTGAAGTTGCATGTGTGTACGCTCATTTTGCTGTTTTGGTAGTAGTCAAGCTCCGATTCTAAACCTACTAATATTTGGATGTTGTTTGAAGGTTTGCATGGTGGTATGTACAATCGCTGATGTGGTTTACGGTACACCATGTGAAGTGTTATAGAAACAGTGGATAGAAGAAGAGAAGAAATGGATAGGCGAGAAAGTGGAGATTTGAGAGTAGAGTATTCTTTCTTGAAAGTAGTCCTGAAAAGGACTGTAAACCAGGAAAGATTAATGAGGAGATGCTGGCTTGAGTCGGCGAGTAGAGATGATGAGTAGTAGAGAGACTCGATGTTTCGGGCAGGTTGACTGTCCGTCTTCAGGAGTGAGTGTTCACTTGGCGTGCGGCGGTACTTATGGCATGCGTGCGGACGTGGGGGAAAGCGCTGGGATGGCGGTCACGGCGGGCTGACGTCGTAGGTGGCGCTCTGTGCGTGGGTCGGCGGTTTTAGCGGGAAACGAGTTGGCGTGGTATGCGGACGCAGTGTGTAGACGGCGTGTATGTGTGTCGGCGGCGTGGTAGGTACATCAGTGGTGGCGTTCTGTGCGTGTTGGTCGGCGGACTTGTCGGGTAGGCTTCGGCGGGAGTGAGTGGGTGGCCTGGTGTACGGATGCGGTGTTGGGTCGTCGGTGGAGGTTGTAGCGAGGTGTCGGTGGCGGTGGTGTGTGCGTCGGCGAAGTCGCTGGTTGAGTTGGTGATTCGATCAGACTGTTGTGTTGGGTAGGAGGGCTTGGTGGGGTGACGGTGGACGGCGGGTTACTTGTGGAGTTGGTTGTGGATTGGTTGGAAGTTGGGTGGTGACGTAGGATTGGGTGCCAGATGCTGTTGATGTGGAGGCCTGGGTCTTGAGGCACGGTGTTGTGTTGATGTATCTCAATGGCTTCCCTGACCCTTCTGGTATTCAGTGCCGGATGTTGGTGATTAGGTGGCTCTTGTCCCTGTCTATGCGGTGATTTTCCTGTTGTGCATGTTTGACGATGGCAGATCGGTCCCAGTCGCTGCGTCGGTGGTGGGTCTTGTGTTCCTTTAGTCTGGTGTCGAAGTCTCGGCCGGTTTCTCCAATGTAGACATTGCCACAGTCGCAGGGAATCTTGTAGACGCCTGGTTGCTTGTTGGATTGGTGTTTGTCCTTATGAGGGTGCAGGATGGAGTGTAGCTTGTGAGAGGATTGGTGTCTGACGAGGATGTTGGCAGAGTGAAGGATGCGTTGTAGTCGGTGTGAAGTCTTGCCGATGTAGGGAAGTGCTATGGTGGCGATAGGCTTGGTTTCGGATGGGTTTTCGGTGCTGTTGGTGCTGGGTTGGTGGCTGGATGGTTGAGTGTTGATCCTTCTCCTGGGGTAATGGTTGATGGTGGTGAGTGCATTGGTCAGGTGCTTGAGTTCCTGCTGTAAGTGTGCCTTGTCGCTGAGTTGGTGGGCTCGTCTGATGAGAGTGTCGGCGACTGATTGGTGGACGGATGGGTGATGGTGTGAGCGGAAATTGAGGTAGCGGTCTGTGTGGGTGGATTGTATTTGATTGTATTTGAATTACTAGTATGTGTCATTTTTAAAATGTGATTAACTCATCTCTCTCAATTTCTTTTTCCGTGATTATGAACATCATTTCTATCTTTCGTGGATTGTCTTTACAATATATTACTGTAAAAGTGGAAATTTTCATGGATTTCGCGGCAAGATCGGCGAGCGAGACTTCAAAAACACACAAATTCATGAGCATTTATTTTGATGCAAGTTTTCAACCCCGGTTCAATTGCATGTACAGTTTTGGCAAAGAGACTACTTATTTGACCTATTGAGGATGACATTTAAGCAAGTTTAAGCTCCAAAATTGTATGCATATCATGAAAACTGTTCCAAAGAGGTCTTTTTTTTAAACGTTCGCAGATCGGTACTACAGTGCGTCTAAAAAAATATACACGTGAAATTGCTGCGAAATAAAAAAAAATTTCACTATAGGGGAACAGATATAATGTCAGTTTTTTAGAGCTAAATCCTTTGGAACTTGCAAAGTTAAGGGCATTGTGATAAATTAATGACCAAATGTGACCAGATTTGCTTGTTTTAGCAAATTTCATAAATTAGTTAATTGGACTTTAATGCATGAGTGAACACAAATTTCACTTTTTTTTTGCAGCATTTGAATTTCATCATGTGTATCTCAGCAATGTGTTCATTGGAGTCAGGAAAATAGGGGGTGAGATACATGTAGGACTTAAGTGGGAGAAGTAGGTTGATGGAATAAGGGTCAACAGAACATTTAGCCCCCTCCCTCTCTCCCACCCTCCCCTCCTGTTGAGAGACTTGCTATTGTTATACACGTGAAGTCCAGAGCAGAATGTTGATTTAATGATAAATTCTGAATTGGGGCATCAGCTTTTTCCTATCAATCATTTAATCAACAATTTATCAATAAATCAACTCATTTAATGTGCAATGTGATAAATCAAACATTCAGTTTTTTTTCAATAAATTATTTCATAAATCATCATAATCATTCAATTTATTGGTAATCATTCAATGAAAACAAAAGACCTTCAGTCACCAGTCACTTGGCAGTTAAGTTTTGAATAGGTTACAATCCAGGAAGTGAGACAGTCTAGAGAGAAGGAGCCTGGGAAATAGAGGACAAAAGGACAAAAAATAGAGGAACGCCATTTTAACCAAGTCTTACATATCTCAACATCTTGCTTGTAACAGGTACCATCACATTACTCTGACTCACGAACACACCTTTGAGGTCCACAAGATGAATATGCTACACTAAAATTACAATTCCTGTTCACTCATGCAATAACTTTCAATTTAGTAATTCATGAAATTTGCCTAAGAAACTAAAACTGATCTCATTTATTAATTAAGCATAACACCCTTAGCAATGCAAGTTCCAAAGGACTAACCTAATTACAAACTGTACTAAGGCTAATTCCTGCCCAGCCTGGCAGAGTTTAGTCTCTCAGGAGGAAAGAAGGGGGGGGGGGTAGAGATGAGGGGAGGGGTTGCCAAATGTTTTGTTGACCTTTATCCCATCAACATACTTCACTTTAAGTCCTATCTAACCCCCTATTCTCCTGACTCTCATAAACACATTGCTGAGATCCACGTGTTAAAGTCAAAATGCTGCACAAAAATGGCAGTTTATGAACCCTAATGCATTTAATTTCCATAGCCTTTGTTTCAGTGGGCAGTGCTTGCTCAAGCATGAATAGTTTTCCAAATTTTGAGTGAAACTTGAAAGTTGACTTTTTTGGCTTTCCACACATATAAGTCTTTCTCCCCAAAGTAATATATATTCTATTTGGCAGCCATTTCACAATTTATAGTTTTTTGTGGATGCACTGTATATGGAAAGCCAAAACCCCCATACGCACCACTTAACTATCCACAAATATTAGAATGCCTAAGGATTTATAAGACATATATGCAGTGGGATTTTTTGGCTTTGAACTCTTCAAAAACAAAACTAAATATGTTCATCTATAATCTATAATGTAGATTTGACTTCAGACTATATTTTACATGTATAATTAGTCAAAAAGGGGGAATAAACCATAGATAGAGGTCTAATGGTTTTATCTTTAAATTCAGATAATTTATTTTAATGCAAGACAAACTTCATCCATTGAATTTTTATAATGAATAACAGAAGGTATGCTCATGTGTGTACAATTGTATAGATTTCTATTATTCATTATGGTTTACATATTCTATGATATTCCATTAAAGTACCACAATTCTATTTCAATGTCACATCTATTTAATAAATATGCATCTTAAAATATCTCATCAATAATCATAAATTCAAAGTATGATTTATTCATTAATCTTCATTTGTGCAGGGGAGGTTGAATAACAGGAATTTGTGCAAATTATCAGTCTAATTTTAACTACAATAATTTTCAACCACATGAATTTTGTGCAGAGACAAGCAGTATATATGTGTAATCCAAATAGATGGGTTAGATATTGTATGAACAGTGTAAGCGTATCTTATATGCACATCAAGGGCATTTATTTACAAACTGACTTGTTATCCCCATTTTTAATAAAGCACAGTGAGATCACCATTTTTCCTAATATGAAATTCCTCTTGCAAAGGGTCCTTGTAAAAAAAAGATTTAGGACAAATTATTCTGTGTGGAAAAAAAAACAAGTCAGATTTTTCAACTTTTTTGCAATAGACATGTGTTGAATACAATCTTAGGAAAAATGCATGTCATGAAACATAGAGTATTATCATAAAAAAATTATGAATTATGAATAGTAATTAAACCTTTCGAAAATTCCTAAATTTGTAATTGTCTGATTTGCTTTAAAAATTTACTAGTCTCCTCTTTGAATTCATCCTCTTTAAATAAATAAAATAATATATGATTTGTATAGCACACGTATCCACCTTGCTCGGTGCTCAAGGTGCACCTACAATACCCTGGCTAAGATAGCCTATTGAGTCCGGTACACACAGCTTTTTGAATTACTTCCTGCCGGTAACCACAGCTTTTTGAGGAATTACTTCCTGCCAGTACCCATTTACCTCACCGGGGTTGGGTGCAGCACAACTTGGGTAAATTTCTTGCTGAAGGTTAACACACCATGGCTTGGAATCAAATTCACCCATGTCCTTCAGATTGAAAGACGAGTCTTAACAACTAGACCACGACACATTCATATGTTTTTCAGAATATGTCATTTGAACCAGACTTTTTGTTTCAGATCAATTCAACAAGGTGAATGGTTTAAGTGTACATCTAATCCATCTTGGAATGAAATTAACTTTTTTGGTAATGCAGTGATTATAAATTGGTTTGGGGTGAGCATTGGTGTATGCACATCATTGCTATGTACACGTAGGTAAAAAGATGCGATAATCAAATAAGTCTCTCTTGATGTAGCCATTGACTTCAAAATAATGTCTTACAAAGCAAGAACTAGCACTATGATATTTATACACTTTCAAAGCGTATTGATTGCAAGGGCTCGTTGAGATTATGAAAATATAATATACCATAAATTCTCAAATGATATTTCAACACAAGAGTCGTTTTCATCTAATGAACTTCAGTAACATTATTCAAATGTAAGTTTTCACATATCTCATTAACACACTCTGCTGCTATATAGATATACAGTACTGTTATAATCAGGTTGGAAGGTTGAGAATCAAGGGGGGGGGTAGGGCTAGGAGACAGGACAATGGAAGGTTGAGATTCAGGGATGGGGGGGGGGGGTAGGGCTAGGAGACAGGAGAATGGAAGGTTGAGAATCAGGGATGGGGTTGGGGTTGGGCTAGGAGATAGGAGAATGGAAGGTTGAGAATCAGGGATCGGGGGGGGGGGGAGGGTTAGGGCTAGGAGACAGGAGAATGGAAGGTTGAAAATCAGGTAAGGGGGACGGGTAGGGCTTGGAGATAGGAGAATAAAAGGTTGAGAATCAGGGATCGGGGGGGGGGGGGGGGGGGAGGGTAGGAAAGGGGAAGTCAGATAGAGAATGCAGGACCAGCACAGTGCATACAGGAATTATTTGTACATTATCAATGCTGTACAACAGCATTGCACTAACATTAAATGCAACCCTGTAAAAAAAGACAATAAATAAACACCAGTCAGATATTTATTAAGAATTGTTTGTGATATGATAATGACATTATCGTGTTAAGCAGGGTCTGATGGGAGAACAGTTTTTGGATACGAAGTGGCTACCCTAGGTGAAATATGACATTATCATTATGAGTAATACCAATTGGAATACCAAGATACTTTTCTTTTTCATTTTTTTTACGCTCAGTGATTGTCAGATATTTTTTGATATCCAGCATAATTCATCTTCAACTTTTAAAATGTTGTTAATGTTAAGTGTTCATTGAATTCCTTGGGACTTTGTATGTCTCAACAATTAAATGACTTTTACCTGTTGTATGGCAATATTTTGTCTTTGTTGCATGGTTTGCTGTGGAGTAGAGTATAATGTTGTAGCTCCCATTAACCCATCACTGCTCACCATAGATTGACCATAGACAGTGGTAGGGGTACCTACTACACCAGGCTGGGCACCTAATGATGACTGGTTCTGCTGTATCTGATCTGATATCAACAAAGTAAAAATAACTGCCATTTGCAAGGGTATCCTCACTGTTAAGACTATGCATTGGTACAAGCACATCAACTCCAAAGAAGATGCTAATAATATTAAAATTAACTCTGAAAAAGATCTTAATATCATAAAGAAATTTGAAGCTAGACAAATAATAGCCATACAGCAATGAGAATGTTACCAGTAATATTGGAAACTTCATTAACACATCAAATACATAACATATATATTGGATTCCTATGTAAAGAAAACTTGGCCAGCTACAAGTATTAGATTAGAAGTCTTAAAAAGAACTCACTTAGTGCAGCACCAACATTACTCCAGGGAGAGTCTTTCCAGGTGTACTGAGAAATCTTACCCTCTGATTCTTAACAAGTTTCCTAAGTATTGAACAGGGAGAAAAAAACATGAAATTTTCATTATTGTATTGTCATTTGGGGAGGGGGGAAAGGGGGGGGGGCTCCTGATCCCTTGGTGGTTGTTTTTTCTTGAAAGTGTTCTTGATAAAACGGCGTGGGTAGCAGTTGCTGTACAAGGCGCCACGTATGTGTGCTCTTTCTTTCGGGAGTTCAGGTGGGTGAGTTATAATACGTGCTGCTCGGTCTTTTTCAAGACTCGCACAGTCTTGCCATACATAGATGGCCTTTCACAACAACTTAAACGCCGATTAGAAGGTCACGGTATCCGAACGGTTTTCCGCTCGGACACCACCGTACACAAACAGCTTGTACACCCCAAAGACCCTATCCCTGATCACAGACGTGATGGCGTAGTATACAACATTCCTTGCCAGGGATGTGACGGGTCTTACATCGGAGAAACAGCCCGACCGATAGTTGAACGCATTTCTGAACACAAGCGCAATGTTCGGTTACAGCGAACCGACACATCCGCGGTGGCAGAACATGCTTGGGAGAAGCAACACCACCCAGATTGGGAGGGTGTACATTGCATTGCCAAAGAGAGACATTGGTATACACGCAGGATTAAGGAGGCTATTAGTATATATGTCTTTGTCGTAACAACTTCTACAGAGACAGCGGGATCGACATCCCCGACTTCTGGATGCGAACCATCGGACAGCACAATACCCCCTTACCTGGCAGTGAACGCCGACCCGATCGTTCCTGGCCCCGAATGAGGGACCGCTCAGCTAGTCAACCCCTGCCCATGGCGTATTTGCATATACCCCCGGCTTATTTGCATATACGGATTACCGGCCGCACCGCACACACCGGATCAATGCCTACCTATTGTTCTCGCGTTCGTGTGTACGGTCCTGGAGATTAGTATAAATAGAGTACGTTATCAGATAATTTTTGTCACTTGATAAAGAGTTGCAGCGGCACTCGAAAGCTCGTGAACTTGTAAGCTAGTGAACACTTTTTGCGAGAGTGATCACGAATTTCCTAGAAAGCCAGTGAACACTTTTTGCGAGAGTGATCATGAATTTCCTTGTTGACCATAGTAGATTGCGAGACAAATGAATACCCTCTAGCGATTATTTCAATCCACAATAATGAACCTATTTAGTATTACGTATATTGCTTAATGTCTTCATGAAAGAAACAATATTTTAAGTAAAACATTTCAAAAGAAATTACATTATAACTAATTTACTTATTGGAGTACAGAGGAGAGTATTCATTGCCTTAATGACATCATTATATATGCAGCCAATTTGTAGTCTACATGAGTATATTATTATTATTTGTCTGATATCAACTTGTCTGATTTTCATCTAAAAGCAAGTTATTATTTGGATTTGGCTCCCCTTTAAGTGCTGAAATGTCTTCATGAAATGTTTATCTTTATTTTTTTTTAATGCAGGGCACATGCACGGACACGATGTTTGATTGAAATGACGTTTGGACAGCTGAAAAACAAGTTCATGTGCTTGAAGGGGCATGGAATGCAGGTGGAACCAAGGAGAGTCTGTGATGTTGTTGTTGCATGTGCAGTCTTGTACAACATAGCTAAGTTATTAAATGAACCACCAGACGAAGAAGCGGATCAACAGCCTGAAAATGAAGAGGGAGGAAATGATGAAGTCAATGTGGAAGAAAATGATGATCATGAGTACCAGGTTAGCCAGATGGTACAAATGGATATTGTTAATGATTTCTTTACATATTATATATATTTTTTTTGAAGACCCAGACCTAACCCAAAAGTAAAATTGACAAATCATATGCCAATCAAAAGTTTATAAACTACTGAATACAGCAATGTAAGCTTTTTCATCACCAAGCAGTTGAATATTTTGCTTTAGAATAGCTCTAATTATTGTGCTTTTCATCGGCCTCAAAATTGTTAAGTAATGTTGTGTTAACGTTGTGATTCCATAGGTTTGTACACATAAAAACTGAAATATTGTCAGTGCCTGTTTCCTCTCCAAACGAAAAGAAAGTGAATATATATACATGTAAATCTGGAAATTAAAACAAAATCAACCATTTTTCTGTGTAAAAACCTTTGTAATCGTAACACTCCTGACGTCACGTAATACAGACTGTCAAAAAAATTAATAAAGCCTTTTTAAGCAATATACTCAGCTGTCTAGCAGTGAATATCAGACTTGCAACGTTGCACTATGTATTTCCCACTTGTAAATTTCACTTCTAGCTTCAATCTTGGTCTTTAAGTTATGTTTTCAGGTACGTTACAGACTCTCTTTGGTACCTTTGATTAATGTAGAAAGTTGATAACACAATCCTAATTGTAATTGAGGGTGGGTGGGGGAATATAAATAATCTCATTGAATGCATTACCTACTTTTTATCAATAGAGTATCCATATCATAGCATAATATCACTCACTAAGGGTTGGTCATTATTATTACTCCAGTAACACTTTCATTTTCTATGTGATTTAATTGCAAATGTCATCTACAGTGCGTCCTAAAAAATTATACACTTTTGAAATGGCTGCCAAATAAAAAATGTAGCACTTCGGGGGAAAAATCTTACATATATGGAAAGCCAATAAAGTCAACTTTCAAATGACACCAAAAAGTTGGAAAACTATTCATGCTTGAGCGAGCACTGCCCACTAAAACAAAGGGTATGAAAATTAGGGTGGGCTGGAATTAGCCTTCCAATTTATGCCAGTTTTTGAGAGGCAAATCCTTTTGAACTTGCAAAGTTAAGGGCGTTGTCATAAATTTATGATCAACCGTGACCAGTTTGGGTTGCTTAAGCAATTTTTTGTATTATTAAACTGAACTTTAATGCAGGAGTGAACATAAATTACACTTTTTGGGCAGCATTTCAACTTAATCATTTGGATCTCTTTTTGGGCAGCATTTCAACTTTATCATGTGGATCTCAGCAATGTGTTCATGGGAGTCGGGAGATTAGGGGATGAGATAGGACTTAAGTGAGAGAAGTAGGTTGATGGAATAAGGGTCAACAGAACATTCAGCCCCCGCCCCTTCCCTTTTTCCCGCCCTCCCCTCCTGTTGAGGGACTGATGGCTATCGTAATGTACACGTGAAGTCCATAGCAGAATGTTGATTTAATGATTAATTCTGAATTGGGGCATCAACTTTTTCCTATAAATCATTTAATCAACAATTTATATGGAAATAAACTCATTCAATGTGCAATGTGATCAATAAAACATTCAGGGTTTTTTTTCCAATAAATTACTTCATTAATCATCATAATCATTAAATTTCTTGGTAATCATTCAGTAAAAAAACCCTGACCATTAGCTACCGGTCACTTGGCAGCTAAGTTTTGAATAGGCTACAATCCAGGAAGTGAGACAGAGAGTGAGTGGGGGGGGGGGGGGCTGGGAAATGGAGGTGGAGAGGGGAAGGTTATGACTTTTAATTTGTAAAAGGACAAAAAGAAGAGGAATGCACTTTTAACCAAGTCTAAGAATATCTCGCCCTCTTGCTTGTATGAGGTATCATCACATTACTCTGACTCTCACGAACACACTTCTGAGGTCCACAAGATGAATATGCTACACTAATATTACAATTCCTGTTCACTCATGCATTATATTTTAATTTAGTAACTCATGAAACTTGCCTAAGAAACCATAACTTATCTCACTCATAAATAGCATAACACCCGTAGCTTTGAATAGCATAACACCCTTAGCTTTGTCAGTTCCAAAGAACTAACCTCTCAAAACAAAACTGGTAAGGCTAATTCCTACACAGCCTAGCCAAACTTAGTCTCTCAGGAGGAGAGAAGAGGGGGGAGGGGTTGCTAAATGTTCTGTTGACCTTTAAAATCCCATCAATGTACATCACCTAAAAAATGACCTAAGTCATATACCCCCCCCCTCTTCTCCTGACTCTCATGAACACATTGTTGAGATCCACATGATAAAGACAAAATGCTGCACTAAAATTTGCAAATCATGATCACTCATGCATTAAATTTCAATTTAATAATGCATTACATGTAATTTTCACAAACATTGAACTGATCACATCTGATCTTTAATTCACCAAATAACCCTCAACTTTGCAAGTACCAAACAAAAAAACCTGAAAGAAATTGGAAGGCTAATTCCGGCCTACCCTAATTTTCATACCCTTTGTTTCAGTGGGCAGTGCTCGCTCAAGCGTGAATAGTTTTCCAACTTTTTGGTGTCATTTGAAAGTTGACTTTATTGGCTTTCCATATATGTAAGATTTTTCCCCCAAAGTGCTACATTTTTTATTTGGCAGCCATTTCAAAAGTGTAGGGGAGACCGGGGTTAGTTGGAACATTTTTGACAAAAATGGCTGTAAAATCCAAATAGATTTTATTCCAGAAACAATCAATATATCAGCTTGAAGCATATATCTCAGGGCTTCAAATGTACCCCATAAAATTTTTAACTCTATTATGGTTACTGAAAAAATCCACCTTGAACAAGACTATCGCAAACGTTCCAACTTACCCCCATATCGGGGTAAGTTGGAACATGGTATGGGGTAAGTTGGAACACTGCATGGTCAATTAAGAATTATACTAAAACTACTTAAAACTGTAATATTACATGGTTTTAGCCTATTTGCTTTATCTTATTCAAGTTCAAATATTAAAGTGTGGATTCGTTGAACTTTATGTAAGATATATACTAAAACTACTTAAAACTGTAATATTACTATAGCCTATTTGCTTTATCTTATTCAAGTTCAAAATATTAAAGTGTGGATTCGTTGAACTTTATGTTTTCTATTATACAGCCACTCACGCAAGCAGACTGTGTAGTAGAATTCCGCATATTTGGGTGCGTTTGAGTTTACATGCAATTAAGTGTACTATCACCAATTTCATGTACTTCTGCATCAAATTTATAAGACAAAAATTGATTGTTTTTATTTTTTTCATAATTAATTATGCAAATAAGCATATAAAATTTTCCAGAAATTTGTTTTTTTTTTGTATGTTTTTGCCTTTAACTCTATTTATTAAGCTAGTAGAATTTTTGGTGAGAGTATCAATTTTCACATTTATAACAAATATCCACCAAAAAATGCATGAAATATAATTTCTTATGTATTTTTTGTTTTTTCGAACTTTGTTTTTTCCGATGGACTTTGTCAGGAGTCTTTTGCGATCATAAATAGCATAAAATGAATCTATTTGAACCAGCAAAAGTAAAAAAATAATCATACATTTATGACTTTTGGTTGAAAAACACAATTTGCATTGACCTTGTACATGGAATCACCTTTTTGAACAATTTTGGGTCCGAACATGCACATACAATTTGTTGCGTAATTTTGAAACCGCGCACACAGGCATCACAAATTTGGTCTCAAATGATGCGCAAGACTTGAAAGTAAAAAGTCAGCTAGCTGAGTGTAGTCAAAAAATTTCGTGCGACGGCATAGTGACAAAATATCTTGAGGGGGGCTCAAATTGACCCCCCCCCCTTTTATATTAAAAAAGGGTTAACATTGCATTAGGTGCCTAAGCATGGTATACAATACATGTTCAGAAGAGTGTGAAATACTTTTTTTTTTTTTTCTCATATCCAATATTTTCATTCATAATTATGTTTGGGGTAAGTTGGAACATGTTCCAACTAGCCCCTTCAATTTTGTTCCAACTAACCCCGGAGGCTCATTCGACGTTTATAAGCTTACAGCACAAAAAAGGGACTTCACCATGGCATATTAATAACCTCATTTTGTAGCTTGGTATAAGTGTATATTATACCCCTAAACTGGCCAACTTGATCTGTAAACTTCTCTGAGATAATCAAACATTTCTGAACGAGAAAAAATTTACTCAGAAGGTCAAAAAACAAAAATTTGTTTCTAACTTCACCAGGCTTGTTGCACATGTGTTGTCTGTAATATGGTGGATGGCCGTTGATAATGACAATAACTTGAGGGCAGTATTGCAGAAATTTATTTAAAGACGTTAAAGAAAATTACAATGTTTCAACTTACCCCATGTTCCAACTAACCCCGGTCTCCCCTATAGTTTTTTTGGGATGCACTGTATTGCCTACCGTGAATTATGTAATCCATTACTTTTGCGATAATTATTTGGAACCCTTATGATGTTTAACTGATAGCTATTTATTGAATAAAAGTAGTATGAAGAGAGCAAGAGTAGCATTGTGACAGCAACTTTGAATGACAGTTTCATGTCACCATATTGAATAAACAGCTTCCCTATTTCAGTATATAATGAACAAAGGGTTTAGAAAAGCAACTCTTGAAAATTGAAGCACTTTATTATTCATGTCAGACTATTTATTGAAAATTGAATAATTTCATCAACGATTTCTATTTTAAACACAAATGAACAAATGTATTCTCATAGACATAAAGAAGAATATGTACATTAAATAAATAAAGTTACCAAGTAAATGTCAATTTTCTAAAATAATTATATTCTGTATACATCATATAATTATGACTTGTCAACATATTTAACAAATTAAAGGCACTTGAATTCACTGTATCATAAGTAATGAAATTATTGAATATATCTATAATAATTGATCAGTATATAGTTGTATAAACTTCTTCATATATTCTTAGATACATTAACATTAATAAATACCATGAAATTTAAGAATTTAAATTGCACAGAGTTTTTCTCTTTTGTTAAAGTGTGTGAATACTTTTTCAAAATTTCATATTTACAGAAATTAATATTCAAAATGCACCTTATATTCAAAACCTATTATGACAGAAAAAGATGGAGATATGAATAACGAAAAAGTATCTCCCCTTCCTCTTTATTCAACTGAAAATTGTTACTTTGAAAAAAAATATCCCACACTGTGTTCTCACTCATGTATGACTTGATCAATTGTTTTTTTTTTCCTTCAAAATATTAGCCAAAATGGTACTGCTGCAAAATGATTTGCATGAAATCAATTCATCTAAATGTTTATGTATTTTGAAAAGGGGGAGAGTTACTTTCTCATTGTGTGTGAAAAGAGTAAGTCCATGTCAATTCACCTGAAATGTTCATGTTGCATCATGAATGGAACCATTTATAAAGTTTTCATTATTTAAGGGCCCCGGAGGTTTATCTTAGTGGATACATAAAAATTCTTATTTAGACCATATGTGACCAGCCACCAAAAGATCAACAGTATGTCGTCATTGAAGGTTCTCTTTGAATAGCAAAGATAATAATTTGGTCTTCAAAATGAAAAAAAAAAGAAGTTAATTGGAAAGGGTAAATCTTCTTCTTCATACTGTCAAAGGCTGAAGCTTTGAAGTTGACTAGAAAACAAGATACAACATTTTATCTAACACAACTTTTTGCAGACTGCTTTGAAGTTTCATTTAAATTGCAGAGTGTGCACATCTCATGCTTGAGTGAACCACAAACTTCAAACCTTGTTTTCTCCATATTTTTTTAAGCTCTCGCTTAATTTCATCTGCTTTCAATCAAGTACTTGTAAGGAATATTCTTGATCAATTTTGACAAGTTATATATCATATCAAAGTTTAGGCTATGCTTTTCAATCTCAATGAAAACATTAAAAATTATTTTGGGAGATTTGTTGATTTTTGGTGGCTGGTCACATATAATATTTATAGATCTAGAATTTCAAGTATTTGACCATCCTTCTAGCTGATAAATTTGATGAAATTTAAATGACAATTAGCAATTTTGTTCATTAATGAAACTATATACACCCTATACTCAAATCACAATTCTTTATTGTTAACCTTTTCTTTTGTAAACTGAAACAAACATAATATTGCCTGGTATATTATGCCTATTGTTAATTGATTCTTGGGGATTAACAGTTGGAGAAATTGCAAATTTGAATATCCACTGTCTTAAGCTCATTCATTGTCACTTCTTCAAGTTCTAATCCTGAAGAAATCTCTTAAGAAACTTTTTTTTTGTTTCACCAGGTCATTAGTGGTTCTTAAAGCGACATTGTGAGCATATCGTTCTAATACCATAGGATTTCTAGTGGACTTTGGTCAAAGTTGAGGGATAAAGTGTCATCAGGGCTGGTATGCCATTCAAAACTTAGGTTCTACAAAGATTTTATGATGTATTTTACACTGCTAAGAAATATGCTTATTTTTCATTCAGGTCAACATTGTTTTACTTTTGTAACAAAATATATAAACCAAACATGCTGAACAATGTGACATCACCAACTTTGTGCACTTAATACGTTCACCAAAAGCACTACAACCCAATTCTTCATAACCAAGGATGACTACAAACACACACAAAAAAACTACCTGCAAATACATTCCAAATTATTTTATTTACCCATTTTTTCAATTAAATAATTCAAAAAGACTTAAGTATTGAATTGAAAACAGGCTGAGTTGAATTGACATGGGCTGACCCTAAAAAGGAGGCTTTAAATACTTCAAAATAGTAAAGAGAGAACCTGAACACAGTGAACCATTATTGTTCCTTGCCTCCCCGCTGTCTCATGACAAGAAGATCTATTATTGTACCTAACTGACCGCTGATTCTCAACAGGTCAGCATGGATAACATCAGGGGGACAAGTAACAAGTTGTGTCACTGTGTCCAAGTTATCAAGAACCTGAATATCCCCAATATCATCTCCCAAGTCTTCTTCATCATTGTCCATGTTCTGGTTCGTGTCTTCGGCTAGGGCAGCAACCTCCAAATTCTGGGAGCTTGTGCATTCCTAGTAATGAGATTATTAAAAAATATAAAAATACATTAACCATCGTAAAATGGGAAGGGTTTTTAGAAATCCAATCTTGCAACCCTTACCTAGTATTAAAAGATTATAATGCATATGCTGGTTGAGAAGAAAATATGCCCCTACATATTATTTTCAAATCCTATCAAGAAAAAAATCATTTATAAAAAACCCAATATAAATCAAATTATTTTTCTCAATAGTAAGATTGAAAAAGAAAATATATGAAGATGTTGAAGTCACTTTAACCATCATAAATGGATATGCCTGGCATTATACTTTAAGTCATACTCCCGGGGGGGGGGGGGGGGCACTCAAATTATTTTTTGATGGGGGCGTGCCTCACGAAACTCTGAAATGGTGGTCTAAGGAACTGACGAAAAGGGTAAAATACGGGGCCTTGGGAACTAAATATATACCGAGCGGTGTGAAAAACAGGGTCTACAGAACGGGATCGCGGCACTGCAAATACGTTGCACCATAGCGCTGTGCATGCACTCGCCATGCGTAGAGCGGCTACTAGTTATTATGTAGGGAGTTGCGAAGACCTATGTGCATCTCTCGCATGCGGTGCTTGCGCTGGACAATTTTGGTAGGGCTGGAGAACTGAGATGTCTCGAAACGGGGTTCTTGCGAGCGGGACTGGGCGGCTTCTGAACTGAACTTTTGTCATTCGGAGTATCTAGAGAACTGAAAATTGGGTCTGAAAAGGGGGTCATCAAAGCCGCACGTCCCCGCACCACCAATATATGTGAGTGCCCCCTCCGGGGTCATACTTAACTCTTTGTGAAACACCCCCCTGAACTGTTCCCCAACCAGGTATTAACAGAATAATATTGTGTCTTCTAGTTGAAAAGAAAATGATGTACATGTACTCCTAAATAAGAATTACACATTTTTATTAAGAAAACAAAAATCATTTATAAACCCCAATTACACATCTAATTATGTTTTCTTAATATTATCCCCAATCACTCACAATTAATACAAAGTTAACACAACAGGAAAGGGTCAGTGAGATAAAGAGTTTGTTGCTTGTCAACTTTAAAATGTAGAAAGTAATGCCTTCATGGATGTTTTGTCACCTTAACCCCCCATTTTTTTGAGGGGGGGGGGGTTAAAAACATAGTTTCTGCAGACACATTTTAGTTGAAGTGAACAGCCACTTCCAAGAGTGATTATATCATAGAGACTGATATCAAATCATAGTTTTGATATGCTCTTTCACATAAGATGTGTATTTATTAAAAAATTGTATTCATAATCTAAAAAAAATAGCATTTTCACAGTTACAAAGCAAGTATAAAATACAAATCAAACAAGGATATCTTAGGAATGGCAGACAGTCATTCTCAATAAAGGTATAGATGTTTTTCTTAGCACACAAAATGATTATATGTAATTTGAATGATTTATATTAATTCAATTTTTTACATTATTCAAGTCTTTTAAAAAAAATATTTTGGTTTTTTATGAAAGAAAAATTACAATTTCGATTGTCAATCACACACACACAAAAATAACTTACACCCAACCAACCTTCATTCTGTGAGCTCGCCAGCCCCTCCCTCACTTCAGTTGCTACTGCTTCCAACACCTTTTCAGAAATAAAATCAATAGACTTTGGGGGTCCTCCACCTGAATATTGAAGCATAAAAACAAATACTCAAATGATATTTAAATAAATCCAATATGATATGATTCGTAATTGATATTAAAAATTTGATTTTCATTCAATTTCATTCAGTGGATTAGTCTTCGGACTTTGAAACAGAGGGTTGTGGGTTCAAATCCCTGCCATGGCGTAATTTCCTCCGGCAAGAAATTTATCCACATTGTGCCGCACTTGACCCAAGTGAGGTGAATGGGTACCCGGAAGGATTTACTCCTTGATCGCTTTAGCGCCTATTAATATGACGTTTCTGCTACTGCCGGGGTAATAATATGATACCAAGTATCAAAATGCAGTTGAGTATATGCACAAAGCAACTGCGCTATATAAATGGACATTATTATTATCAATAATTTAATAATTCAAACTGACATCAATGAATGACGAAAAATAAATTGATGACCATGTATTTTGATTGATATTTGTCTAATTATAATCAACCATCAGTCTTCTGCATCCTTGCAACAGTGAACAACAAATATATATTCACAGAGATATGCTCACCTGTGAGCTTGGCATGGGCCGTGCATTTAAGAGCCCTGCTCTTCAGCTCCTGCCTCTTCTTCTTCAATTCTCTCCAATCTCTCTCAGAACCACCACAAATCCTTAATTCCGTGGCAAGTTCCTTCCAGGTATTCTGCTTTCTCTGGTCATTCTAAAAAGACAAATATCTTTATCCAGTGTGTTTTGCCCCTGAAAAATGTTTTCATTGAAAATCATAATATCAAAAACATTCATGTACAAACACAATTTTGTTTTCCTTCCAAAGTCTAACAAGCTTGGCTTAAAGATAAGAACAACCTGAGAACTCTCAATATCCCGCTCTCTCCTGTTTATGATTCTATTACAATCTGAGGTGGATCCAATGGGAAGGGGGCTCTAGCCTCTGCCCCTCCCTTTTGAGAGTCACAGACTGGATTTTAATGGGTATCATTCATTCACAAGTGAGGACATTGGGGTTTTTTTTTTTTGGGGGGGGTCCAAATTTTGCTCGGGGAAAATGTGCCCCCCCCCCATTTGAAAATCCTGGATCCACCCCTGGGCTTCATGACACAAAGGTTTACACTCAATCGCTAAATACCAATGACCAATCAAAATCATCTTGGCATGCGCACTCTGTTTAAAATACTGACCAGGAGCCAATATTTCATATTTGCAATTCATTGCAAACCTTTGAGTTACTGGGCCCTGATTATAATTATATTGATTTTGGAAGATGAGGTACAGCAAAAATTATCATCAATATATTTTACGTAAGGATGTTCATTGATACTTGATTACTCTTATGTGCATGTCAAAGTTTCATGAATTAGATCCATATACTTTAAAGGTTATGATGACCATAGTTTAATATAAAATCATAATGCATTTGAGTTTGATCACAAAACTTTACATTACCGTACCTTCACTCCACAAAACCCTGCCTTCCCGAACAGGTCCCCTTTTCGTCTCTTTACGAATTCCACCAGCTGCAACTGCTCCTCTTTGGTGTAGTTTAGCCTTCTTTTCTTCTGTAATAAAGGTAGGATAAAAACAATTCAAAAAAAGGGCATGAATGAATGAAACTAAATTTATTTCCAACAATAAAACTAAAAGCATTAATATCTTTTGTAAACTTTACCAATGGAGGTATCAACTCAGAAAGCATAGCTTGTAATGAGTGCACCGTGACATAGACAATACATACATGAAAAAAAAAAGTACATTACAAAACAATCAGCGATAAAAACAAGGGAAGAACAAAAAACAGGGCATTGAACAGTAAATAAATCATCAAACCAATCATCCTACAAACAAAGCTATAAAGCAAATCACAAAATTTGAATCTTGGTCTTGCTCCAGCTTTATCTTGTTTTTGTAACTACTTTTTATCTAATATTAAAACAGCTTTTCAAATTTCAAAATTCAAATAGTGTTTAAAAATCTGTTGTGATTGAGGTTCTTTATGAAGCCGGCTTTAAAAAAGGATCCTCTGGCCTCTCAATAATTATATCTAAAAGTGTTTTGAGAATTTCTGGATTTTTTTTTTCAACAATTTTTTTTTCAATTTGTATACAATAGATAAACCCAGTTAAATACATTTATGCTCTTTTCTCTTAGATCTTGAAAGTGAGAACACCATTGACTGAGATGAAAATACTCACTGCGCAAATATTCACTGCTGAATGATATGCACCACATAAGCTAAAACAAAAACATACAAGTACAACCAAAGTATCCCTCATCATAAAAATACCATTAAAGTAACAAAATATAAATATTTGATGTAAATGTACTATTGGTGAATAAGAAACATACCTTGCCATTCCCAGATGGGGTTGAGCTCCCAGCTGACGTTCCAGCTTCTTGTTCTGACATACTGCAGCTGAAATTGACAAACAATTGTAAAAAGTATTGTTTTAAGTAATTGATCTTATTCAAGCGTGATATAAATTTAGAGGTCAAACCGACTGAGGCAAATGACAAGGACATTCCAACAAACCACATCCATAAAAGCATATTCATGCCAGGTATCAAGGCTCATTCTTTGGTGAAGGTTTTTCTTTTTTTCGTGGAGGGGAAATACATTCTAATAAAAATATCTAGGTATTGATTCAAAGTCTTCACAAAACAGGAGACACACAAACTAGTCCTAATAATTCCTCTGGCCTCCAGCTTCAGTATCATATGAGATCAAAGGCAAAACCAAAATCAGATTCCCCATTTCTCAATTGCCATGATTGAATATTATTTTGAAGAGGTCTTTGTCGAAGTGTAACAAGTGTCTCTGTGACTTGTCTTTTGACTGATGATGCCTCTTTGTCTGAATATGAGTTACATTCATTGATTTTTCAATTGAGTAAAAAGTTAGAAATAAGGCTATGCCTAAATCTAGTCTACAATTTATACCTTTACTACCACAAACAGAAATATAACTTCAAATTATAATTAGTAGACCCTATCTAGCTTTACTACTAAATTACAAACATGACAAATACTTTACTTTAGCCAGGCTAGCAAAGAGTAGCATACTGTTGAGCATTCACACGTATTGCAAGGACTTTTGTTTTGAGTCTAAGAGTAAGACTGTAAATCAGTCCATGCCCATGGAGTTCTTTCCCATATTTTTAGGAAAACATTCAGGTCCATTTATCCTTTACTTTCATTAAGATTTAAACTCAACCGGCATTATCGTGATATTGGGAACCACCGTTCACTTCATACAAGCACTTGGCAGCGCTTTATTCAGTCTCATGCACGGTTCCCCATTCACTTTGTACACAAGTGCGGGTAAACAAATCGACGAGTGGTTCCCGAAACCACAATTTGGCCACTCAACCCTTACCTTAACTCATCGTACAATCTCAAACAAACTTAAGACGCAAATTTAATTACAGATAAAGTCAGACAAAAAAGTAAAGATTACCCATTTAAGCGTCCTACGGGATTATCTATACGTGGGACTGAATTGACCGGCTATCGAACAACACTGCAAACACCGGCCATTTGAGTCACGACTTTGCCCATTTATTCACGGTTATATCTTTTTCAATAATTGTAAAAAGAAATCCATATTTTCTTAACAAACACAAACAGAAAATAAGAATACGAATCTTACCTTGTGATATCAACAATCGAACAATGAAACCCTTCGTTTTAGCAGATGGCAATATAATCAGCGGGAAGATCGAAACGTCGAAAAATTCGTCAACATTCATTTGCATCTAATTTGCATCTAATTTGCTTAAGAACAGGCTTGTTCATGAATATCGAAGTGTTTTTTTAATTAATCGAGTCGCTCTTAGGTTACGAGCGACTTAATGAAATGGCCTTTTCGAGTTGCTCGTATCTTAAGTGCGACTTCACCAACTTAAGAACGACACCCCCCAGTAGTAGCCGATAAACTCTGTGCTGGAGTTCAGTGGCTGTGTAGATTGTATGTGGTGGTGTGGCAAGAAACCAGCGACGTGTGTAGACTCTTCACTAGTCGCTTTGTAGGTATTTTTGCGGAGATTGCCTTTGCCCGCTCCAATCCAAGGGTTCATTACAAATAATACAATGCCGCCGCGCACAGAAAAATCAAGCCATAGAAGTCGTGTGTTGTGGACACCAGGGGCCCGTTTCTCAATACCTGGACAAGTTAGTCATATCTTTATCCACCTCTCTCTCTTAGGTGATCCCTCCATGGTTTTGGAGATTCTAAGATACAAAAAGAACAAATCCCAGTCCGGTAAATTACAGATTCAGCATCAAGTTGGAGCGGTAGTCATGAATTTTATGTAGAAAAAAGAGAGATTTAAGGAGCAGACTATTATTAACTTCTGAAGGGAGACCAGGTTGATGGGTTAAAAGGGTAGCACAGGAAAATTGGTGTGGATCATCAGCAGTACCGGTATACAAGTCTAGGTAATGTGGGAAGTCAGTGAGAAAATCCTCGACTCTGTGTATGAAGTCTTGGCAGAGGTGATCAAGAGAGGAGCACGATCCTACAAAGTGTTCTACTGTCTCATCATATGACTCACAAAGAGGGCAAGTACGGGTGGAGGACTTTCCTAATGTGTGGAGGTGATACTGAGTAAGATACGTGGAAGAAAGTAATTGGGCTCTGACAATGAGTGCATAACGGATGACAGGGGAATGTGTGGTCTTCGGATAAAGGAGATTGGTGGAGGATGGGATGTGATCAATCCAGAACTTGAGAGTTGACTTCGCACGGATGCCCTGTGACACGAGATCATTGACGGCAATGTAGATCTTGTACTTAACCAATTTCTTAAAGGTGGAGTAAGGAAGTGGTTTCGAGATATTGCTGTGAAGATCAGGAAGGTCATACTTTCTCAACGTATCCTGGATGACTTGGATAGTTGGAGTCCATGCTCCGAGAGCTGCTAGAAAAGTCCGGTATTCGAATCGGTTGTGGTCCAGATTGGAGAGTTGGCCAAAAAGGAGCAGTCTATCGAGATCTATGTGGATGGAGAGAGGCAAGAGGTTGGTGAGAAGATACACAATCTCATCAGCAGCTGTTATTGGGACTCCAAGAACCCTCCTGAAAAGGTGCGATTGGGCTTTGTCAAGTTTCTGTAGCATGGATTTAGTGAGTTTGTTAATAGGAGTGCCATGCAACATCCTTGGTATACAGAAAGTTCGCCAAAGGTGTGCAACCAACATGGGGGAGACACCGCCAGTATATGCCCCAGAGCTAGACAGAGAGTAGAATGCACGAAGGCCAGTTCCGATGATGCTGTCAATTGGGTCGGACCTAGAACCAGACTTTGAAATTCCAAGGTGAGGGTGACTGGTTTTTTCATCAACAATACTTCCATTGACTGACCAGGAAGATTTTGTGGGATGTTTGGCGTTGTTGAAGACAATGACTGCACTTTTGGAAGGGTTGATTTTGTAGTGCCAGAACTCCGCATAGCTGAATGTGGCATCAAGCATCAGCTGTAGCTCGTCTGGAGAGTTGGCTACCAGTGCGACATCATCGGCAAGAACAACAACGCCAGAGAACCGGCCGTCTATTGAGTTGCCGAGGTTCTTGTCTCGCAGCTCCTTGATCAAACCATCAACAAAAGCTGTGTAAAGTAAAGGAGACAGGACCCACCTTGACGTACGCCTTGGTTGATGGGATTGGGTTGCTGGCTGCACCCTTCCAGAAGACCTTGCTTTCAATCCCATTCACGAAAGTCTTCTTAACTAAAATCCATTGATATCGAAACTCTTCCTAACTAAAATCCATTGATATCGAAACTATCGGCAGAAAGAATAGACGAGATGTAGCCTTAGTCACAAAATAGCATAATTTTCAAAAAGCAATATGATAAAACTGCAATTATTGTGATGAATTGGGAAATAAATGTAATCAAAATAAAAGCAGACGCAAAATATGTATCATACATACTTAACCATGAAGACTTGAACACTCAATTGCTGAGAAAATGAAATTATGAATGATTTATTTCATGACTATAAAAGACACATGTGGACGTTGAGATGGTACCCCTGGGAGAGTAAATTTTAATAGTTTACGAAAGTAAACCACAATTTTTTAATTATTTTTTTTTAATAATGAGAACTATGCGTTTATTTATGGTGCCAAACATCATCAAAATAAAGTTTAACATAAATTTTTAAAATCTTTGAATACCGAAACACACAATTTGACAAATTCTTTGCATAAATTAGAGATAGTTTACCGAAATATTGATAAGGGTCTCAAAACAACGAATACAAGTCCGATTATGGATGACCCGACGTGGTAGAATCCTTACCAAATCAATTATTTTACTATTTCAAAATGAATGGTTTTGTTGCATTTTACCAACAGTTTTTACAGTTTCTGTGCATTACAATTAATTTTGAATGATTTATCACACCTGTTTTGCAATGTAATTTCAACTTCTATGATTAATTGCGTAAGATTTTAATTTTCAAATTTCGAGGCACTTTTGCATTTCATAGTCTACCCACGTGAAGCCACCACATAATTAAGAAATAAGTTATGACAGGTTCGGAGGTGTCATAAATATTTAGTCAGGTTGTTGTCTCTGATCTTGGCAAAGAGGGCTTCGTGAAACGATTAGCGGACAAGTAGCTCACTATCTCCGATTTAGTCAAGAAGGGCCCCTGAACTTGGATCGCAGCACGCGCGACCCACTAGTTAGAAATCTACTGCCAAACACGGTTCAAGGTGCGAGGTTAGTGGCCTTCGCCAGGGTGTAAAATGGAAACGCGCTCCCCGGACCAACATGCAAAAGCCGCATAATAAACAATGGCAATCCTGTATTTTAGGGGTCTAAATTATTTTAGGTTGCTAACTTCAGGCAACAGCTCCATGACCGTTGTTACCCGGGGGGGGGGGGGGGGGGGGGCACTCAGTATATAATGCATAGTGGGTATGTGCCGCGGAGGGGACCCCCATTTTTACACTCAAATTTCCGTTCCAAGGCATAGCATTTTTGTCTTATTGAGAAAAAGAACAAAGAAAGCCGCTCCAAGGTATAGCATTTTTTTCTTATCGAGAAAAAAAGAAGAAAGAAATCCGCTCCAAAGCTTCGCATATTTTTGTTACGCCGTTCCGGTCGCATTGATCTGCTACAATGAGCGGCCGCAGAGCGCTGTCCGACCATCGCCTCTGCGCGAGCGCACCAGGCGGAGGCCGCGCTAGCTGCATCATGCACGCATGCCCGTTCCATAGGGATGCATACGCACGTACTCACACTCTGGCGATCCGTTCCAAGGACCCCCGTTTTCACAAACATTTAGTTCCGAAGCCCGTTCCCAGGACCCTCCTTTTTACAATAAGCCCGCTCCAAGGCCCCCGTTTTTTGTCTCGCCCGCGGCACACCCCCACCACTTTTTTGGTCGAGTGCCCCCCCCCCCGGGCATTGTTAACGGTAATTCAGTAGTGCGTACGCACATGCCGGGTATGGCGGTCCGTTAATGCCATTATTATCGGACTACTAGTATACAGCTACACGCCTATGTAGTAGATGTAAAGTTGTATATGGGGCATCATGCGATATATAGGGGCCAGGGGAGGGGGTGGTATAGAACAACGGTATACCTAAAGCCGTTGGGGTGTCACATGACCTGGGACTAGTCATGGCCGGGCCGGGGGGGGGGGGGGGGTGTATGCAATGAAGAAATATAATGCCATGCAGCACGCCTGGTGAATATAATTTTAGGGGGTTTTATTATTTGGGGCATAATATGGGGTATATCTGAGCACTTATGGGTGAAGGATGAAGAGTATAATGGTATATATCAAACCACAGTAATCAGCGTTACTTGTCATGGCGGGGAGGGGGGGGGGTTATAGAATGAAGAAATAATAATGCTGAGCACCTCCCTGGTTTAATGCGTTTTTATTATTAAGGGCTTAATGGGGTTGGATAAAATGATGATGAGGAGGGTATCCAGACAATTCGTCCCTTATTTCACGAAGTGACGGATGAGCGCGCAACTTTTAAAAAGTTAGTTTTGAGTAAATCGCGTTCAAAGGTTTAGACCTCAATCTCAACGTCTTCCACGTATGCAGGGTGGATAAATGTCATATCCTCGTATTGGGCATATTCTGGACAATATTCAAGTACAATCATTTGCATTTTCCTTTAATATTCAAGAAGATAATGAGCTGCAAGCAGAACCATATTTTCGTGAAAAAAATATATTACGGTACGCGCTTAGATTTATTTTCACGAAGTGACGGATAGTGCTTCGCGCGCATAACCGTCACTTCGTGAAAATCCGAAATTCAAGGACGCGCTTCAATTTTGTTTTTACGAAGTGACGGGAAGAAGCTTCGCCTTAGTCCCACGTATAGCCTTGTCGATGCAATTCGATAAATAGGGTCTAGATATACATAATTTCTTTATTTGCTATTGTAGGAAAAAATTAATTCCAAATGTCAGATCAATTAGGCCTACATTTACTTCTTTTAATAAAAAAAATCACTTTAAATACTTTGATTTCATTTTTCAAGTAATAACAGGAAGACCAATAAACACACGTGTTATACTTAAGCCTATTTCATTTCAATATTATCTTCATTTTTGAGAGATGAACTCTGATATACGGAAAATTCCTAACAGGATATGAATAAAATGACTACAAGAGATACAACACATTTCGTAATTCTGTTTGAGAAAAGACTATTAAGCACTGACTCCGTTGGAGTAGAAAATGCGACATTACAAATATTTGTCAGTTTACTAACCTCCCTACCCCCCTAAAAATATGAAATCCCAATTAAGTTTCTCTTAAATGTTGTTTATAATGTTAAAGGTATTCTCTGTTAAGGCCGAGTTAGCTATTCAAAATTATTCTTTGAGACTTAATTACCTCGAAAATGGTACAAAACTAAATGTGGAACTAACTTGTCAAAACGGCAACAAGAATTGGTAAATTATGACTGATTGCTACCCCCCCCAAAAAAAAAAATGAGAAGAATAAGAATTTGTCAAAATAAAGCGAGCAAATTTTGAGTACAACCACTCTTGCTCCCTTCCTCTTTCTCTCTCTACTCAAGTTTTCCTTTATCAAAATAGTCATGTATTCTCTCCTGAACATCATATTAAAATACCTTTATCATGCAAAATAAGAGTTATGACTTGTCATAAATCATTGAAAATACTAACTATATAAAATAAATTCCACAAAGTTAGCAATGTAAATAAATTTAGAAGAACTCCTTTAATTTTATTACATATGAAACCATAGCAGCAAGTGACTTATAGACAAGTAAATAATAACTTTTTTTCATATCAATCATTATGATAATGGTTATGCTTAATAAATTCATTAAAATATCAATTCCATACAATGTTAACAATGGAAATATATTTTTAATTCAATAATATATATCGGACCATAATCGCTAGTGACAAACACAACGGCATTCATAATTATTATAATGAATCTAATATTGCACTTTGAAATGTATAAGAAGTGAATTATCAGGTACACATTGACAGAATTTTGTCATTTTATACATTAAATAAAACTTGAATATATGCAACAATATATTTATTTGTATATCATGCCCTGCTTAACACAATCAGCAATCCTAGTCTGTGAATGCCACATTTTGAAATACAGAATTGCTAACAAATACCAAATTCAATAAGTTACTCTACATTCAAAACATTCCAATGAATAAATTACAAGAATACTGGAATATAATCAATGCTAGTGGTGCAGGAAAGTTGTATTCTCTATGTCTATTTGTATTGAAATACACATATTCAAGTAAAATGGTATATTTCTTTTCCATCAAAATAGAAGTAACATAATCACCATTACTTATTACATTCACTACACTTTTTTTTTAAAGAATGTCATAATTAAATCAGTCGACACAGTTGCCTTGAGTTATTTAATCTTTTTACACACTGTCAAGTACTAAACAACATTTTCCAATCAAACACTTGTTTTTTTAATAGCAAATTATTGCCCGAGTCCAAAAACAGAAAGATACATTAAAATACACCTTAGTTCCAACTCTGAAAACTTCACAATAAATTGTCACGATTTTAGCAAGTAACATCTTTGAGATCATGTACAAATTAGTTAAATTCTTACTACAAATATACAGAAAAACATGTGCTGCAGTGTATCTTTAACTTCAAGCTAATGTAAAATGTCTGCTAAAAATAATCATGTATTATTTCTTTCCTGAATATCATTCATTAGAAAATTCTGGAATAAAATGACGACACATCAACTGTAAAACTGCATAAACCAGGTGTGTGAATGAAAGATAAAGAGCTGAAAATGCTGAAGAGTTTTAGGGGATGAAATTGAATGAGCCCTCAAACTATTGTACACAAAAAGGGATATCAAGCTGAAAATAAAAAAACAAAAATAGCTGAAATCAGCTTAAGAATTCTCACACCCCTGATAGACCAAAAAAAAATTACCTCATGGAAGGGGGGGGGGGGTCTGTATTAACACATCTGGCTTTTGAAAATGAATTCATGAAAACCTAATATGATTTTCACCCTTACTAGTAATATATCCTGTAACAATCGAGTTTCACAATGCATGTCAGTCTAAATTGTATGGTTATGTTATTATAAGAAAGTATGAAGTATTAATACAATACATTTAAGCACAATAAAGCTAGTAACATTCTGTTTTACAAAAATGTAGACATATGCAGTTTTTTTTTTAGATGGCACCAAGCAAAATGAAAACATGCCAAACAAAATGAATAAAGAAGGGTAATTCTTCTGCAAATATGCGGACGATGTGTATTTATAAGCAATTTAAACATGTGGCAAGGATAGCAGATAAATGACTATTCTGAACTTTATATTTGACTGTATATATATAAAACATATTTGAAGGAGTTCATAATTATATCACTGTAAGAGCACAGACTAGTTCAAGCAGCATGGTTTCTTTATATAATACACTGCTCTAAAAATTAAACCAGATTTGAAAATCCTATCAAAATTAGAACTAAACTTATGTTGAAGTCAAAATCACAAGAAAGTTAAAACGGGCATCAGTTACCCAGCTGGAAACTAAAGAAAAAGTTAAGTGAGAGCCTTAAAAGGCCATGAGGCAGAGCCAATTCCTTCATACTTTTCACAAGTGTAGACATAGTTTCATCATCAGAATTGCAGTCAGAGTTCTCAGAAGATGTTTCTAGTTTGGTTACTTCAACAGTTCAAAACCAGGGCACACTGTTAAAATCCAGTCACTACCAATTCAACTGTCATGTCACCAAATCAGATCACATCTGCGGTGCTCAGGGAATTATCAATGACCCACCTGACAAGCATGTTGGCTCCTGGATCCAACCTAAGTATGTAGAATAAAATAATATACAAATCAACTGTTTGTTTTCAAAGTTTTTTGTCAATCCAATATCAAATTTGTAGAATTGATAGCAGACTCAATATTTTAAATTGCCCTTACCAAACAAAAACCTGCCCAGTCAGTATGGTACTACAATATTATTAAGAATATATTTTATAACTCTATTTACCACTGATATTTACAGCAAATATTCAAATTTAATGTTTCCAATTTATAAGAAAGTTTCAGCTAAAAATATGATCACATGTCAAATTTCAATGCTCTAGCATGTCTAGGGCAGTACACAATGCATTTGTCAAAATGGGAATAATGTTCTTTTACAACTTAGAAATACATTTATATCTGCTAAATGCTAACATATTCCCAAATTAACATTTTCTGGTTATTATAACCTTGAGTCAATATGTTTTAATAACTTCATTATTTACTAGATTTGCAATTGAAATTAATTTTGGTAGTGAGTGCAAATGAATGGATGGCTGATACTGACAGGATGTCATGTTGGATTATAACACTATGAAAATTCTCACCTGGAATCGTATCTGACCATCAGCATTGTTAAATAGCGAGTGTACTGGTTCCAGGACTTCTCTCATTTGTTCTCTGAAACATTGCTTACTGTATATACTGCATCTGAAAAGAAATGAAAATATCTTCATCATGATTATGATCAGAACCGAGGTGCAGTTTATTTATGTAGATTCTTTCATTTTCTGTAAAATGTCATAGAGATAAGGGCGAGGGTGTGGCCACCAAACAACAAAGTATAAAGCTCTATCTACATAAGATGTAGACTGACTCTTGACTTGAGATGATTTATTTAAAACAGAAATCTCCAGTAATCCTCAGTTTAATTAAGGACTCAACTTATTTGCACAAATGGGTTGGCCTCTAACTTAACTGAATTAATTCATGATCTCAGCATTCTCACTGTCATTTATATAAAGCCCCCCCCCCCTCCCCTGGGGAGGGGGGGGGGTATCTTTCAATTACATATGTTTGAAAGTACTACTAGGAATTTAGATGATGAGTTAACACTACAGTAAGGAAGACAATATAATCGATATATTTAGTTCAGATTTTTTGGTGGAAATTTATTGCAAATACTAGGCACTTGTGAAGACAAGTTAGAACATAACGAGATAACATTGGACTCTTTTGGAGTCCAATGGCAATGCAATTCGTGTAAATTTATCTAGATCTAGGCCTAAACTAATGCCCCTATATATGATTATTTTACCAAAATCCTCAGCCTTCATTAAATCTATTTCGTCTTGATTAATGTTGGAAAAATATTCTTACCCTTATAGTTTGACTAAACTTAACATTCAAGTTCAATTGAGGACAAAAATGACACGCCATACTCCATTCAATTTTCACTGACACGAAAATAAATATGTGGGGCAATGTATGGAAAGATTGGACGTTATTTTAAGGATTTTTGCGATTAGAGACGTTTAAAATGGTTGAAATTACTCGAAATGACTTAGAAAGCTGCATTACATTTATTTCTTTTCCTACATTTACAAAAAAACTCACCATTTCATGGTCTTCGGCTGTTCCAAACTGTAAAAATTTGCCTTCCGTCACTTCGTGAAAAAACTCTTGAGTGATAAAGCGTATTCGTTTATTTTCACGAATTGATGGCTGCTTATCCGTCACTTCGTAAAAACAAGAAATCCTTAATCTGGGTATTTTCATGTGTGCACTGTTGTCATAGCAACGTAATTAGGCATTTGTGTGATCTGAAACTTGTTGAGGTTCGAGATATGAATTAAAGATCTCCAAAAATGCAAAAAACTCGAAATTGAAAAAAATGCGATTTTTCTCATATCCGTCACTTCGTGAAAACAGGGACGAATTGGTTGTCACATGACTTGATAAGGGGCGGGGGAGCGGAAATATGTAATACCATATATAACATGTATATATATATAAGGATGATGATGAGTATCAAGGTATTAGAGCACAGGGGGTGTCACATGAATAGTCGGGGGGGGGGGGGTGGGGAGTGTAAAGAATGCAGACATATTTAATGCCATACAGGACCTCCTGTGTTTTAGGTTTTTTTTATTATTTGGGGCATAACAGGGGGTATCTGAGCACATAATGGGTAAAGGAAGATGAGTATAATATGGTATACATGTACATCAAACCAAGGGTGAGCCGCATGACTTGTCATGACGTGGGGGGGGGGGGGTTGTTATAGAATGAAGAAATATAGTGCCATACAGCACCTCTCTGGTTTAACAGATTTTTATTATTAAGGGCTCAGTGGGGGTAGGATATAATGATGATGAGAAGGGTATCCAGCCAATTGGTTGTCACATGACTTGATAAGGGTAAGGGGCGGGGGGGGGGGGTAATATGTAATACCATATATAACAACTCTTTGAAATTTGGGGGAATTCATTTTCAGGGGCCTAATAGGGGTATCTGAGGGCATTGGGGTCAAGGATGATGATGAGTATCAATGTATTAGAGTCCATGGGGTGTCACATGAATAGTTATGGGGGGGGGGGTAAGAATGCAGACATAATTAATGCCATGTACAGGACCTCCTGTGTTTTAGGGGTTTCTATTATTTGGGGGCATAATAGGGGGTATCTGAGCACATAATGGGTAAAGGAAGATGAGTATAATATGGTACACATGTACATCAAACCAAGGGTGAGCCGCATGACTTGTCATGACGTGGGGGGGGGGGGGTTGTTATAGAATGAAGAAATATAGTGCCATACAGCACCTCTCTGGTTTAACAGATTTTTATTATTAAGGGCTCAGTGGGGGTAGGATATAATGATGATGAGAAGGGTATCCAGCCAATTGGTTGTCACATGACTTGATAAGGGTAAGGGGCGGGGGGGGGGGGGTAATATGTAATACCATATATAACAACTCTTTGAAATTTGGGGGAATTCATTTTCAGGGGCCTAATAGGGGTATCTGAGGGCATTGGGGTCAAGGATGATGATGAGTATCAATGTATTAGAGTCCATGGGGTGTCACATGAATAGTTATGGGGGGGGGGTAAGAATGCAGACATAATTAATGCCATGTACAGGACCTCCTGTGTTTTAGGGGTTTCTATTATTTGGGGGCATAATAGGGGGTATCTGAGCACATAATGGGTAAAGGAAGATGAGTATAATATGGTACACATGTACATCAAACCAAGGGTGAGCCGCATGACTTGTCATGACGTGGGGGGGGGGTTGTTATAGAATGAAGAAATATAGTGCCATACAGCACCTCTCTGGTTTAACAGATTTTTATTATTAAGGGCTCAGTGGGGGTAGGATATAATGATGATGAGAAGGGTATCCAGCCAATTGGTTGTCACATGACTTGATAAGGGTAAGGGGCGGGGTAATATGTAATACCATATATAACACCTCTTTGAAATTTGGGGGAATTCATTTTCAGGGGCCTAATAGGGGTATCTGAGGGCATTGGGGTCAAGGATGATGATGAGTATCAAGGTACAGTTATGGGGGGGGGGGGGTAAGAATGCAGACATAATTAATGCCATACAGGACCTCCTGTGTTTTAGGGGTTTCTATTATTTGGGGGCATAATAGGGGGTATCTGAGCACATAATGGGTAAAGGAAGATGAGTATAATATGGTACACATGTACATCAAACCAAGGGTGAGCCGCATGACTTGTCATGACGTGGGGGGGGGGGGGTTGTTATAGAATGAAGAAATATAGTGCCATACAGCACCTCTCTGGTTTAACAGATTTTTATTATTAAGGGCTCAGTGGGGGTAGGATATAATGATGATGAGAAGGGTATCCAGCCAATTGGTTGTCACATGACTTGATAAGGGTAAGGGGCGGGGGGGGGGGGGGTAATATGTAATACCATATATAACACCTCTTTGAAATTTGGGGGAATTCATTTTCAGGGGCCTAATAGGGGTATCTGAGGGCATTGGGGTCAAGGATGATGATGAGTATCAATGTATTAGAGTCCATGGGGTGTCACATGAATAGTTATGGGGGGGGGTAAGAATGCAGACATAATTAATGCCATGTACAGGACCTCCTGTGTTTTAGGGGTTTCTATTATTTGGGGGCATAATAGGGGGTATCTGAGCACATAATGGGTAAAGGAAGATGAGTATAATATGGTACACATGTACATCAAACCAAGGGTGAGCCGCATGACTTGTCATGACGTGGGGGGGGGATGTTATAGAATGAAGAAATATAGTGCCATACAGCACCTCTCTGGTTTAACAGATTTTTATTAATAAGGGCTCAGTGGGGGTAGGATATAATGATGATGAGAAGGGTATCCAGCCAATTGGTCGTCACATGACTTGATAAGTGGCTGCGGGGGGGGGGGGGTAGCAAATAATGCCATATAAGACCTCTTCGGAATTTGGGGGAAATTATTTTTAGGGGCCTGAAAGGGGTATCTGATGGGGTGATGATGAGTATCAAGGTAGTGTAGCCCAGGGGATGTCACATGAATAGTCATGGGGGGTGGGAAGAGAATGCAGAAATTAGATGACACACAGGATTTCCTTGGTTTTAGGGGGTTTTATAGTTGAGGGCATAATTGGGGTCTCTGACGTATTGGGAGAGAGGATATTGATGAGGAGGAGGGTATCCAGCCAATTGGGGTGTCATAGCGTGATAGATGAGTGAGGGGGGGGGGAATACAAAAATGTTTAATACCTTATAGCACCCTCTTCGATATAGGGGTTTTATTTTTAAGGCATTCCGGAGAGGGAGTATCTGAGCTCGTAGAGGTGAGGACTGAGGATGTGTGTAAGGGTATACCTTTAGCCAAGTAGGGTGTCACCTGACTCAAAACATGGAAGGGGGTTTAAAATGCAGATATATAATGCCATACAGCACCACCTTGGTTTAAGGGGTTTTTATTATTAAGGGCATAATAGCGGGTCTCTGAGCTCATGTGGGGGGGGGGGGGGGGGCTAAAGGATATTGATGAAGAGTATCCAGATAATGGGTGTGACTAAAAAAGGGGCAGGGGGCGAATGCAAAAATATGATGATTAGGAGGGTAAATAGGCAAGGGGATATCACATGATTTCATAACGGGTGGTGGGGGGGAGGTGCGATTGCCTTGATATAATGCCTTATATAGCTCCTCTTTACTGTAAGGAAATTTTCTTATTTACGGTATAATAGGGTGTCTTTGCTAATGGGGGATAATAATGATGAAGGATATATAGCTCACGAGGTGTCATGCTACTTGATTATGGGGGGGGGGGGGCAAATGAGGATAAAGGCCCCTTTGGCTTCAATGGATTTTATTTATTATAGTTACTATAAATTGCAGAATTACTATTACTGGTAAGGATATTCAACAGGAACCAGGCCTTTAAATAAGTATAACGCATGTACTATAAATTGAAACTTTAATTCATGTTATATTTGTTTCCTATATTTGTTATCACTAAAAGATGGTATAAAGTCTAATAACTGAAATTCATTCGTTTGTTTTCATCTCGTCTCTTTTATTTTCCTTTATTCAATTTGACAGATTACTATATGGCACTTCAAAATTCACGCAGTTTGTCCCCACGACATCAAAGTCAGTCTTACAAAGTGTTGCTGAGTAGTTCAAAACATCTTTACGTCCTTTTCACCCCGTTGAAATTAGAAGGAGCACGAGCATACTCTACGATACCATCTTCGAATTGCAACACAACAATGATGCCATAATAATGATTCGAGGATCCTCTTACAATGGATATTACATGTAGATTGTAGATTGAAGAGTTTCCTAATTGAATTATAATTCTAGTTCACTCACAGGACACACAGTAAAAACCTAGGGCAATGTGATATTATAATTGGCATGTCTATATTTATATTGAAGTATTTATCATTGGGAGATGTTCCTTTTTCTGAATGTCATAATGCTGAAAATGAAATAAGATTCGTTATTCTGAAAATGGAAAAAGCGTTATTTCCAACATTTGTGGGGTTATTCCGAAGGTTTGTTAGTCCGAAAATAAAATACATTTCATTATTCTAAAGGTCCGATATTCCGAAAATAAACTTAAGGCTCATTATTCCTTAGGTTCATTTGTCAGAAATTCAAATAAGACGACTGATTTACTCTGTGTCATTTCCGGAATCGAACTTTCGGAATAATGCCGCGAACGACCCCTTCTTCATTTTCGAACTAATGAACATCCAGGTATACTCAATTTGAGTGTTATGGAATAACGAACCTTATTTTATTTGCCAACTTAGCCTCTTCTTATGTTCTATATAATTTTTTATATCTAATTCATGCACCAATGCACTTTTCTGCAACTGAAAAATGTGCCGGTTATTTTTTTCTTTTTGTCGCCAAAAATGAGGGGCGGGTGGCAATAAAAAGGAGGGGAGTGACCGATTCGCCCCCTTGATCCCCTACTGCTATGAACAAAAGATATACATGTATATCTACATCTCTTATTCCAATTCGTCATTTCCATATTGTATCTCAAATATTATGAATTCCATCCCATTATTTGTCTATAGATCCATCCCTTTTTATTTGTACATTTCTTCTGACTTCTTCACTTCTTGACTTTATCATTATCATGTCTTCTTTCAAGGGACATATAATCTCTAGTTGGTATTTTGACATTGGAACTACAGGTACATTACCTGTATGATACGCTACAAATTGCTTATTGGGCTTCTTCAAATGTATATACTAATACAAGCCTAACTACTCCAAAATAATGAGACTATTCTTTTATCGTTCAAGATAAAGAAAATCTCCGACAAAGATTCTGCTAGGATCGAAAGCTTAGGCCCCTTTTTGACTTTCTAATTTACTCCATTGTCTCTCTTTTATTAGATAAGCATTTTTTAGCAGCTTCTTTTTGCCAAAAATAAAGTTACACGTTTATTAAAATCGGAATTTCGAGGTTAGCATAACAGATAATACGTACTTTAAGCGATGGATATAATCAATGTGGATTATCAAAACGTTTATGCTTCAAAACTAGCATGAGTGTGTGTTCTTGAAAAAGCTAAATAAAATCGATGTGTTACACTGTACGAGTTATGATACAAAATCAAGTTCACCCTCTACGAAGGTGAAAGAAGTTTTGGAAAATAACAGACATCGTATTTTGTTCTCGGTTATTAATTTGGACTATTTTCAAGGGGCAGGGGCAGCGGAACACTGAGACTAGGGGCACGTAGCCCCCATCCCCTTTACTTTATTCATTTGTTCTTTTTGAGCGGACTTCTGGTTGCCGAAGGGGAGTCATGACCCCCCCACACCATTTTTTTGGCCTGCATTAACATCAAACTCTTAGTGAATGTATACATTCTGAAAATCTATGATAGCAAGCGCCCCCAGCTTTTTATTTTGAATTACTTTGCGCACTGTCCATAATACTGAAAAATATTTAGCCTACTTTTAAATCAGATTCAGATTTTTGAAAATAAAAAGCTAATTTATATATCAAAAGTATCAAACACATTATCTTCTGAAAGGTAAAATGGGATGTGCCCGATTGCCCATGAAAAAATAGTCATTATCCCCAATGAATGTGTCTCTGTGTGTGAATCTGTGTGTGTATCTTCTCTTCCAATCCCTCAGAGACCCTAATTATGCCCTCAACTATAACAAGAGTGTCGCTGGGGCGAGCACATACTACGCCCGCCTCTAACGCTGAAAAATAAAGTTATTCCTGGGATCCATGCTAGTGTCATACACATCAAATTAAATTAGCCTTGGTTAATTTAATTGCGTTTACAAGGAGAAAGTAACAGAACACCAAATTATATGAGCCTAGGTCAAAGGAGAATGAAACCTTTGGAACAAGATAGCTTGTGTGAAAACGGAAAAATCAAAGAAACAGATCAACGAAAGTTTGAGAAAAATCGGACAAATAATGAGAAAGTTATGAGCATTTGAATATTGCGATCACTAATGCTATGGAGATCCTCAAATTGCAAATGCGACAAAGATGTGTGATGTCACTTGTGAACAACTCTCCCCATTACTTTAGTACTGTATATATACATGTCACTTAAATTGCCTTTTTTATCACATCTATCAGTAGATCATGTGTTCTTTCTAGAGGAGGGCATGTAATACACATTTTTTAAAGGATACATCATGGATAAAGGGTTTGTATTACAATAAGAAAAAGAAAAAGAGACATTTTGAGGGTTAGGGTTAGGGTTGGCATCACACATCCTTGTTGCATTGCCAATGGGAGGATCTCCATAGCATTAGTGATTGCAATATTCAAATGCTCATAACTTTCTTATTATTTTTCTGATTTTTCTCAAACTTTCTTTGTTATTATTCTTTGATTTTTCTGTTTCGACACACGCCTACTCATTCCAAAGGTTTCATTCCCCTTTAAGTTAAACTGAAGTTATCGCGTTTACAAGGACTCCATAAGGGTAACATAAAAACATGTCAGTGTGACCTTTACCATGTCACTGTCACCTTGACCTCTGGACCTCAAAATCAATAGGCTTCCTGGGATCCATGCTAGTATCATAAACACCAAATTATATGAGCCTAGGTAAAGTTAAACTGAAGTTATTGGAAGTTAATGGACGGACAGACACTGAGCGTGATACCATGATACGTCCCGCAGCCTCAACCATAAAAAACCCTAAAACCAAGGAAGTCCTGTATGTCTTCAAACTTCTGCATTCTCTCCCCACCCCCCCCCCACCCCTGAATGTTCATATGACACCTCCTGGGCTATACTATGTTGATTCTCATCATCATCCTTGACCCCGTCAGATACCCCAATCGGGCCCCTAAAGATAATTTCCCCCAAACTCCGAAGAGATCTTATATGGCATTATTTGGTACTCACCCCCCTCCCCCCTCCTGCGTCCACTTATCAAGTCTCATGACAACCAATTGGCTGGATACCCTCCTCATCATTATCTCCTACCCCCAATGAGCCCTTAATAATAAAAACCAGTTAAACCAGGGAGGTGCTATATGGCATTATATTTCTTCATTCTATAACCCCCCCCCCCCCTCCCCGCCATGACCAAGTGCTCAGATATACCCCCTATTAATAGTATTATGTCCCAAATAATGAAACCCCCTAAAACCAAAGCGTGCTGTATGGCATTATATTTCTTCATTGCATACCCCTGTTCAATACCAGTCCATAACTCCAGGAGAGGTCTAAATAAAGCAAATATTCACTCAGCAAATTCCAACACAAACGTAACTTTAATCGGCATCCATTTTTCTACACGATTTCCTTGTGCACCCTATTTCGGGTATCCACGCACTAGTCTAATTCAGACTGTATACACAACATCTCCCCTCTACTTGAAATAGGGTACCGTATCAATTTTCAAATGATCAAATAACACCAATGGCAAATAGAAGTATAAATACCTTCTAGCATATACATGTGTTTTGAAAAAATAACCTTATACTGAAATCAGTTTGTAACATTATGTACATTTAGGGACAGTGATTTTCCGCGATCGCGGAAAACGGACGGAATTCACGGAAATTGCCTTTTGAAACGGAAAGTGCCATTTCAAATGGAAAACCACGGAAAACATATTTTTCCTCAGAATACACAGAACAGCAACAGTAATTACTCCAAAATCTCAACAAAATACGAATATTAACTGGCCACAAAACCTCACAAAACACGATCTCACTTCACTACAAAGTATGACAATTCACACATCGTGACTGCTCTTGACTCCATCACTCTCGATCGTACCCCGCGGGCCTCGGCCGCGTCTTGGCCGGCGGCGGGGTCGGCCGTATCAAAAACATTCACATATGCAAACAACACGGTCGTGTGTTGCTGCCCTCTACGTTTGAAGATGTAACAGCACGATATTCCGGTCTTGGAATCCAAAATGGCTGATAGGCTACAGTCGTTGACTGGTCGAAACGATGTCCAAAAACCCCCAAAATTATCGATAAAATTTAATTGAACAAAAAAATAATGCCAATAATGTGAAAGGTAAGGATGTATTTATGTCAGATATGTTTGTGAAAATATTTTGTGTATCCACATAGATCCGATTAGAGCGGATTCTACTGCGTTGTTGGTACAGTGGCAGATACAAATTTTGACCAGCGCAGCGCGAGTGATATATTGCTACTGAATGGTAAACGGAATTGCCAATTTTCTGTGTACACAAAGTCTATGGGGAAACGGAATTTCCGTTTTCTGACATGCTGAAACGGAATTTACGATTTTCTGAAACGGAAAAGGCAATTTTTTGAAACGGAAAATCACTGTCCCTATACATTGTATTTCAAAACATAACTGCATTATTTCCATATGTATCCTGGTTGCATAAGAAATATTTTCTATCTTGAAAACCGATGTGTACAGTACAATTATTTCAAATATGAGTTTTTTTTCTTTACCTGGTAACTTTATTCAATATATTGTTTTCATATGCATATGCAAGTGTTTAACCTGTATAAGTTGTATTAAGGAATTTCAAACAACTGTTTAACTTTCTTTACTTGTAATTGTATAAAATGAATTAACAGTACACCACATAATAATCACTTTCAACTTGCAATGAAAATAACACAAATTGTTGATTTTTTCATTTGTTTTTTTCACATGTATAACAATTTCCATTAAGTTCAATATCTTTCCTTCTTTTTTTTTTTTGAACCCTTGAAGCATAATTTGAACAAACTTAAAATATACATGTTCTTTAATCAATGAATCCTGAAAACAATTTATGCCTTTCTGTCATGAAAATAATTTCTTTTTCATGCCTAATTACAAAGATTCAATGAGAAACATAATCATATGTCCAGACTGGTACTCTTTTGTCACGTTTAGGTCTTTCATTATGACTTCCAGTCTGTTCACTAACTGTGTATGATTTTCTCTGATCAACATGACTACTATCCCTGAACAAAGTCAGTTTTGAGGCATTCCAAATACGTCCGTCTTCCAAGACAAATGTGTACAAACCCTTTTTGGCTACAATTTTTTGTGGTGCCTCAAACCATGAATTGTCCTTTTTCTTGACTCTTTTCACTCTAACCTTATCACCAATGCTAAACTTTGGAATGGAAGCACCCCTAGTTTTGTCAGCGTACTCGCATGCTTTCTTTTGCTTTGCACCAACATGGCTTCGCATTTCAGTATCTTCCCCGGCACGCCTATTGCCATCATTAGCATCATGAACATGTAATGACGTGACCATTGGTCGACCATGTAACAACTCTGCTGGAGTTGTACCAGTGGTCTGATGAGGGGTAGCGCGGTATGCCATAAGCAATTCAAGGACTGCTTCCTTCCATGGTTTACCTTGCATTGTTGCAATTTGAAGTGTTTGCTTCAACACCCTATTCCAACGTTCAACTTCACCATTTGAACGCGGGTAGTACAATGATGCTTTGGAATGTGAAATACCTAGCTTCTTTAGGAAATCTTCAAATTCACTAGATACAAATTGAACACCATTGTCAGTAACAACTTCAGAAGGAATACCTTCCGGAATACCTTCCCTAGCGAACACTTGTGTAAGGAATGTAATGACCGAATGTGTAGTCGCTTCAGAAACAAAAGCAACCTCTGGCCATTTGGAGTAATAATCTATGGCTACAATGGCATATTTGTATGAAGGTTTTGTAGTATTGAATGGACCTGTTATGTCAATACCTATTTTCTTCCAAGGTCCATCAGGAAGAGGAACACTCTGTAAGGGAGTATTACGAGTATGTGAAACCTTATCACTTGATTGACACAAACTACAATTATGAATAGCATCCTCTATCATCCTATCCATACATGACCACCAATAAATATCACGTAAGCGTTGCTTTGTACGCACTATTCCTTGGTGTGCAGAGTGCGCATTTGTAATCAAGACTGCATGAAGTGATTTGGGAATGACAACTCTATTACCACGAAACACGCAATCATCAATGATTGTAAGCTCATCGCGAATCATGAAATATGCTTTGAGTGAACTATCTTTGCTTGATTCTTTTGACCAACCATGTGAAATCTTCTCCATCACACGTTGTAGAATTGAATCAGAAGCCGTTGCACGTTGTAACTCTGCTTTTGATATGGTAACTTCCGCGAATATGCTCTGGATCACAACTTCATGATCATCATCTTCAAAGACTGAAGGCGTTGGCTGTGGTAATCGCGATAATGCATCAGCAGCATGATTCTGTAGACCTGGAATGTACTCGACGGTGTAGTTGAATCGTAGCAGACGCGTAGCCCATCGAGCGATCCTCATAGACTGACGTCCTGTCCCCTTCGTTGACAACAATGTAGTAAGAGCTTGATGATCTATGCGAAGAACAAAATGGCGGCCCCACACGTACTGGAACCACTTTTCACAAGCCCATACACATGCGAGAGCTTCTTTCTCGCCAACAGAATAGTTTTTCTCAGATTTAGTAAGCGTACGGGAAGTGTAAGAGATAGGAACCTCCTTTCCATCCTTCATCTGCATAAGGACAGCTCCTAACCCGTATTCTGATGCGTCAGTTGAAATAACTACTGGTAGATCTGGATAAAAAAAGATGCAACGTTGAACAATGTAGGATCTGATCTGACTGTAGCGAATGATTCGGCAGCAGCAGTAGACCACACGAATGGAACGTCCTTCTTGGTCAACTCTCATAGTGGTGCAGTTACGCTGGAGAAATTCGGAATGAACTTTGCGTAATACGAAGCCAGTCCCAAGAACGACCGGAGTGTTGCAGCATCCTCAGGAATTGGAGCATCGCGTATTGCAGCAACGTTATCTTCATTAGGATGACCTAGATAACTGATCTCCTTCAGGTTGAACTGGCACTTCTGTAAGTTCAGTGTAAGTCCTACACTCTGTAGACGCTGTAGAACTGCCCGAAGATTTGTGTCATGGGTTGATGGAGTATCACCGTAGATGATGATGTCGTCAAGGTAGCACTGGACACCAGAAAGTCCAACTAGAATAGATGACATAAGCTTCTGGAATGCTGAAGGAGCCGAAGAAAGTCCAAAGCAGACACGCTTGAACTGAAAGAGTCCTTCATGCGTAATGAAAGTTGTGAGATGACGCGAATCCTCATGAAGAAGAAGCTGATGATATGCACTTTTGAGATCTAAAGTGCTGAATACAGTTGCTCCTCGCATCTCACTCAACAGTTCTTCTATGTGAGGCAGTGGATATTTATCCTCAACTATCGCTCTGTTCACATCTCGCAAATCGACACACAGGCGGATGCCCCCATTCTTCTTATTCACGAAAACTAATGAGGAAATCCATTCACTTGATTCTACTGGTTCTATGATATCAGCTTTAACCAAACGCTGTAACTCTGTCGACACTTTGTCTCTAACTGCAAAAGGTAGGCGTCGTTGCAAGTTGCTTCTCGAGCTTTACAAGAGACATCATTAGCTTTGTGCCTCAACGGTAACAAGTCACAGTTTTCTGTTCAGGTGGACTGGCAGTTGACTGTTTCCTCGCACCAGGCTGTTTCTGTCTACGCTTGGGCTTAAACTTCACTGCGTTCACACTATCTGCAGGTGTATTCAGTGCTTGAGTCTCTCATGACGCAGATTCCATCTGACGTGCAATTGTCATAGCAGACTGAAGAGTAAGAGACAGCTCGATCAGAAGCCTTTCCCGAATTCGCTCTGAGTTGGTTTTCTCCACCAGCTGATCCCGAATGAACTCATCTCGAAGATCACCAAACGCACAGGTAAGTGACAGAGACCGGAGTGCAGAAATGTATGTTTCCACAGGCTCATCTGGCATCTGGCCTCTCTGTCGGAAACGGTAACGTTCTGCCACAACATTAACCGTTGGTAGAAAATGATTGTCTAGTCTGGCTATTGCTTCAGCATATGAACAAGACTCACCAGCACTGGTTTCTGTAGTAGATGACCCAGCAGGAGAGGTCCCCGATGAGGTAGATGGTAATGTATGAAACACCCGTTGGCCCTCCGCTCCGAGACAGTGGAGTAGCGAGGCACGGCGACGGTCCTCGTTGAATTCGTTGGCAGCCGATGCAATAAGGTACACGTCAAACAGTCCTTTCCACTGTTTCCATGGCATAGCAGGAGTGCCTGGAGAAGGTAAAAAGTATGGTGGGGGTTGCAAATTCGCCATATCGTCGCCAATGTTCAATACCAGTCCATAACTCCAGGAGAGGTCTAAATAAAGCAAATATTCACTCAGCAAATTCCAACACAAACGTAACTTTAATCGGCATCCATTTTTCTACACGATTTCCTTGTGCACCCTATTTCGGGTATCCACGCACTAGTCTTAATTCAGACTGTATACACAACAACCCCCCCCCCCCACGACTAGTCCCGGGTCACGTGACACCCCGACGACCCCTATATATCGCATGATTATCATGATTATGATGATACCCCACTCACACGAATACGAGGTTAGTATATATATATATATATATGAACCTCGTACACCGGACCGTGTTTGACCGTAGATTTCGAAGTAGTCGGCAAACTTGCTTCATTGCTGGAGTAATATTTGCCGAAACTCCTTCTCGCTACGCACCGGGGCTCTTTCCGGTAAGTAGCAATACATAACAAAATTATACATACAATTTTTAACTAATTTCATTAAAAAAAGAGCACATTTTGCATTCCTCGGCCTAGCAAGTGACTTCGTTTGTCTCTTCTACGGAAATACAAGGAAGCCCGTTGGCGGCGCTAATAAATTTCACAACCTTGATTCAGCTCCTCGGTAATTTTATAACTGTGTCTAAATTATTTGAATGCGCAATTCTTATAATTAATTTACTAATTATGGGCACCAATAAATAAAATACCTTCAAAAACATAATTCAAGATTACTATTGGCGATGATAACACTTTTGTTGCAATTAATTTAAAACGATGACTATTAGAATTAAAAAAAAAATACATATGCCTGGAACGAAACCAGCAGTACAAGCAGTATTAACAAACAGTATTAACGAACGTCACGGTATACCAAAGTCTATACAATGAAAAGATTGGACACTTCACGGACTTTGCGTAATGCCTTGCGTTGATTTGTGTGTAAAATAGTGTAGGTTCCTAATCTTTCCCTTGTTGTGTCTTTGATATGAATATAAATCGCGCGCCCTCTTTAGGCGAAAAATTGATATCTACGCTGACCAATTTTTATCTCCGTGAAATCTTCACTAAAGATCAAGAAAATATACATATTTTTAAAAAGAAACTTCAAGGAGATGTCACGGAAGGATCTGAATGATTCGGTAAGTGTCATAGCAGAATGTGAAATACCAGATTATTGGTGATATTTTATGTGGGCAAAAGCCCACTATCTTTTTGACTTGTCGTGTGTGTCGCGTGCATATGACAGCATTATCGTGATCCAAGTCCCCGGTGACTCGGATCCACGGACAATTTTTCACAACGTAAAACATGTCCTACCTGTCTCTACCTACCTCGTCGTAGTTGTGTGTTACTTGTCTCTTTTCAGTCTCCACTTTATTGGCGTAATAAATCAGAATTTGCATCATTCTCTATTGCTTTAGTTCGTAAACTATTACTTTTCATATAAATAAATCAGGATTATATTCATCTTTTTATGTTTCTTACAATATCAAATTTGCTTTATTTCGTCTACGTTTTTACTAAATAAATCAATTAGCCCTATATCCTCTTCAGTCTCAATTGCTTTATTTCGTTGATTCCTTATTTACTAAATAAATCAGAATTGCATCTACTTCTTTTCAATCTATATTGCTTTATTCCGTAAACTAGTACTTTTCATATAAATAAATCAGGATTATATTAATCTTTTTTATGTTTCTCACAATATAAAATTTGCTTTATTTCGTCTACGTTTTTACTAAATAAATCAATAGGCCCTAGATCCCTCTTCAGTCTCCATTGCTTTATTTCGTTGATTCCTAATTTACTAAATAAATCAGGATTGCATCTACTTCTTTTTCAGTCCTTATAGCTTTATTTCGTCGTACTTTTTATGCTAAATAAATCTCTTTTCATATATATGTTTCTTATGATTTTGCTTATTTCGTCTATCACGTTTTTACTAAATAAATCAAATTGCATCTCCCTCTTAACAGTCTCAATTGCTTTATTTCGTTAGGTAAAAAGAATGTCTGCATAATTACTCCTCGTGATCCAAGTCCCCCCTCTAAAATAAAAAGGCAATTAACCCCGTTGATATTCATCTACCCCTCATTTCCCTCCTCTTCAAAACCACTCTGCCACTTTTAGACAGTTTCCTAGAGATGATAAATGAATATTTTCGATAATAAGAATCATTAAAATCAATGAAAATCACATTAAAAACACTATTTAACTGTCTTATTACTCCTTGTGATCCGAGTCCCCTTCCCGTGTTAAGACTGTCCAATTTCTCATAGGAGGGGACTTGGATAACGAGGAGTACTATTACTCGTGATCCAAGTCCCCTCTCCTAAAAATACAAAACGGCAATTAACCCGTTGATATTCATCTACCCCTCATTTCCCTCCTCTTCAAAACCACTCTGCCACTTTTAGACAGTTTCCTAGAGATGATAAATGAATATTTTCAATAATAAGAATCATTAAAATCAATGAAAATCACATTAAAAACACTATTTAACTGTCTTATTACTCCTCGTGATCCGAGTCCCCTTCCCGTGTTAAGACTGTCCAATTTCTCATAGGAGGGGACTTGGATAACGAGGAGTACTATTACTCGTGATCCAAGTCCCCTCTCCTAAAAATACAAAACGGCAATTAACCCGTTGATATTCATCTACCCCTCATTTCCCTCCTCTTCAAAACCACTCTGCCACTTTTAGACAGTTTCCTAGAGATGATAAATGAATATTTTTGATAATAAGTATCATTAAAATCAATGAAAATCACATTAAAAACACTATTTAACTGTCTTATTACTCCTCGTGATCCGAGTCCCCTTCCCGTGTTAAGACTGTCCAATTTCTCATAGGAGGGGACTTGGATAACGAGGAGTACTATTACTCGTGATCCAAGTCCCCTCTCCTAAAAATACAAAACGGCAATTAACCCATTGATATTAATCTACCCCTCATTTCCCTCCTGTTCAAAACCACTCTGCCACTTTTAGACAGTTTCCTAGAGATGATAAATGAATATTTTCGATAATAAGAATCATTAAAATCAATGAAAATCACATTAAAAACACTATTTAACTGTCTAATTACTCCTCGTGATCCGAGTCCCCTTCCCGTGTTAAGACTGTCCAATTTCTCATAGGAGGGAACTTGGATAACGAGGAGTACTATTACTCGTTATCCGAGTCCCCTCCTATGGGAAATCGGCAGTCTCAACACGGGAAGGGGACTCTAATCACGAGGAGTAATTAGACAGTTAAATAGTGTTTTTAATGTGATTAATTTTGTTTTATTTAGTGTTTTTGATCATTGTTTCATCAACTTGGAAGAATATACAGCCACAGGAGAGAAAAGAAAAAGACTAATGTTGTAACCCGCAAGTGAAAACCCGAACCGTACCGTCCCGTATAATCCAATAATTTGCAAGCGGGACCCGCTGACCCGTCGGGTTTTAACCCGCAAGTAAATTTATCTTTGAAAAGTGAAAAGTATTTCTGCAATCCCCACACTATACAGGCTCAAATCACGAAAATATATGCCAACTACTTACCTAGCCTAGAGTGAATTTACTTACAATTTGCAAATTCGCCTTTTATTCCGGAGAGAAAATGTTTTTGGGGGTTACTTTGTACCCGAAATGGGTCGGCTCTGATCTCGTAATCGAAAGCATTGCGCAATTAACTCCTCGGATCGGAGCCGCAGCTTAGCGCGCGCTAGCTACATGTAGCCCAGCAAATTCGATGTTCAGTTTCCCGTCGCCCGCCCGCGTTATGAAATTTGGACCGCGTTTAAAAATCAAATTCTGAAAATAATTCATTATTTTACTATTTTGACATAGATATAGATTCAGAACTGATATAAAACATTAATATAAGCTTTTCAGTCACAATTACTTGTATATCATGTAAATACCTGTAATTCTTTTCTTGTTTTTTTCTTGTGAATGGAATGACACTGCATGCTCAACCACACCTCGAGCGATGTTCGTGCAGGCTCCACTCAACTTCACTTCTGCTACACTACGCTCTACCTACCCGATGTAGCGGTAGTGAAGTGGAGTGGAGCCTGCACGAACATCGCTCGAGGTTTGGTCGAGCTACCTCAATAAATCCCATAGTCTAGTAACCTCGCATTGGTGAGTTGTCATACGGCATATCAGACAAAAAAAATCATCAAACAAAACTCAATCTGTTTTACAAGGCCGACGGGAGGCTCACGCACGTACGCATTGGCACTTGTACTAGCTAGCCAGTCTGAGCTCTGTCTCTCTGCCAGAGCTCTGGGGGACAATTCGCTCTGTAAAGGCCTCAATGATGGTGATTTTATGTTTCAGACAGAGTTTATATTTCGGGAATATTATTCAAAACTGCCAATAAAGTTAGATGATTTCTTCATTGTCATATATTTAAGTTATTAATGAGTTCATTCTCACCAAATTTAGACTCCCTCATAGAGAAATGCAATTTTCGTGGAGATCTGCGTTTTCAAAGAACATCAGGAAAAGTTAGGGTATGTGGGCCTTTATTACATGGCCAAGTACTGGAATTAGATGGAGTAGAAATTAGATATTGAATTCATTTATATCCAAGTTCAACTCATAGTCACACCCACACAAACACACCCACATCCAAGATTCTAAGCATGAAAAAAAAATAACTTTAAAATCATGCAATATTAAACAATAAGTAATAATTAATTTAATAAGTGAACAGGGATTCCTCAAAATACAAAAACGTAGCATTTGAAAAGAGCCCGAAATGAAAAAAGTAGCCTCCAAAACGGTAGAAATGGAGACCCTGAAATATTACCAAAAAAATGAAAATGGAACCCCTGAAAAAAATGATTGATTTGCTCCCTGGCTTCAAGACAGTTCCACAGAATAAAAGTGCGTTCAAAGGTTACAAAAGGTCAAACTTTCATCTTCTGGAAAATAATGAATAATGAAATCCTCATTATGAGCTGGAAAAAATGGGACGGGAAACTCGACATCGAGTTTCATTGGCCTATGCGATTGCTTTCGACTAGACTGTGCTGCGCTGCACTGGCGCGCGCTCCTTCTTCTTCGAAAGAGCAACTCGATGTATTTATGTCGAACTGTCTCAGTCCTGTTCACTGTTCACAAGACAAAAATACGCCAGCATTTTTTTAAAAGGAAATATCTACGTCTCTAAAAGAATCCGCCACGTAAGAAGCACATGATCCTAACTCAATTTTCATTGTTAATGTTTTTATTATGCGTCGTTACTTCTCCCTTTTTTTTCGCATGACGGTCTGCGGGTTTGAGAATGAACTCGGCCCGGCCCGCAACCCGCGATCGGGGGCATACCGGCAGGTTAACCCGTACCGCAACGGGTGCGGGTTACAACATTAAAAAAGACTATTATTGTCGTTTGAAAAAGTGTCCGAGGCATTTGTTATTGTGTCAATGACAATGGGAAAACGTGTAGTGGAAGGAAGTCCCCGTTCAGTGAGAAGCTTCGCATCGTTTCGCACCGCGAACAATAGATTTCTTTTGAAAATCTGCCAACCGTGGATTCCATTGAAAGTTTGCTGATATTTGAGGTGTGTCTCAAGTTTGTCCCCAGTGACTTGGATGACGATAAGGCCCATATGACTGATATTCCTTCGCACGCGAGATGATATGAACCCATGGGTGTTTGATACCCCATTGCCAACTTACTACAGCCTACAGTACAGGCTACAGGCGTGTAACTGTATACTAGTACTAGTCCTATAATAATGGCATTAACTGCCCGCCATACCCGGCATGTACGTACGCACTACTGAACTACCATTAACAACGGTCGTGGAGCTGTTGCCTGAAGTTAGCAACCTAAAATAATTTAGACCCCTAAAATACAGGATTGCCTAAACAATGTCACTCACACCAAAAACAGTACATGGGACTAAATCTAAGGACTAGGACATAACAAAAGTCGATTTTTTAGACTGTTATTGCAACCTCATTATACAAAAACGACTATCTACCTTCAAAGAGAACAGTTCTCAGAAGTATCAATTAAAAAAGAATCCATGAACCGCATACTTACCACAACAGCAGAAAGATTTGAATAGTGGGTCACGGTGACTGGGTGATCGTATCATAATCCTGTAATCTGTATGGCGCTGTCGCTGTACGTACATGCATAGATCGTAACAACGAACGTAGAGGGCAACACTCCTGGTAATGCAAGGTAATCCAAGGTAATGTTCTGAAAGATGTGAAAATGTAATTAAAGTTGCCTTCATTTTGTAGTGAACCCCCCCCCCCCTTTTTTTTTTTTTTTTTTTTTTTTGCTTTTCGAACTTCTCTGGACCAATGTGAACTCAATTTTGTAGTGAAAACCTTTTTTTTTTTCAAATTGACATCATCCCCCCCCAGTCAAACAAAAATCATCCCAGGGCAGTGGAGATTCTGCTGGAAATTTAGACTAAAAAATATTTCGTAGATAACAAAAGAATGATGATTATGGTATCATTATAGGAAAAAGCAATGTTTATTCGGAACGAACAGAAACAAATCTCGAGAGAAATATATATTTTCCGAAAACATTACCTGGCATTTATAATAACAACCATGAGCGGATCCAGAGTTGAAATTCTAGGGGGTGCTACAGGATCCATGATCTTTAAAAAGGGGTTGCCACCTAAAATTAACTTCAATAATAAGTCTGAAAAAAATTACAAGCAAAAAGAAAAGCCCCTATATTTAAGGTTAATTCGTTTGTCTTTTTTATACTTAAAAAAAAAAACCCTACGGGGCTAGTGTCCTCTTAGCCCCCCCCCCCCCCTGACAACTACTATCAACGCTAAATAACATGTCTACAAAATAATCTGATGCCATCCAATCGAAATAATAGGAGATCATTTCATTATCAAACAAACAACATTGTGATAAGAAAACACAATATTTCTCAATTCTAAAACCTAGGTTACCAAGTAAGTATCAAAAGAGCACCAGGACCATACAAGTGCAACTCCTGTTTTATATTCCATGGTGATGTGAGGGCTTGAGTTAATTACAGTGGTTAACTAATCAGAACACACTTGAAGGAGTGGTAAATTGTCACTTCAGTGGGGGTGGGGGGGGGTTGAAAAAGATACTCACCTTCATTGCATTGTATGAAAGGAGTACTTCAAGAATTGGATAAAAAACATGAAAAATTTAATATCTACAATGTGAATGTTATTGAGGCGATACAGATTTTTTTACAGACAGTCTTATTGCCCCCTAAGCATTATTAAAATGGCAATGGTTTTGGTATGTTTTTTATAGCATATTAATTGAGCAAGCGTAAGAGTTGTTGTTGTTGTTGTTGTTGAATATGATGGCGCTCTTCAATCTCTCCAGATTATTCGCGCCAGTCGGCAAAGGAAAACGATCCAGTACGACGTCAAACCATTTGTAACGATTATATGACAGATTAATATAGATTAGTCACCCATCAACCTATTATTAGTAGGTCCTACACAATTAAACATATTCGTGAAATAACACTTTAATACATAAAGAGAATTTAAATACCGCGCGTGCTAAATGATTGTTCGTGGAAAAGGGCACACCAGCTAACAAATCGGCTACTAGTTATTGCATAATAGTATTATTTCTTAAAATCTTCGTCAAATAACATTTCAAATGTGAAATCACATACATATTTCTCGTCCTTCTTATTGTTTTGTTTTGTCTTTTCTTAGTTTCTTATTAATAAGAATTATAAATCCTTCTTTCAAGTCTTGTGTTTGAACAACCAAAAACACACCCTAACTGTCAAAACAGTTAGTAGCATACATTGTAGTTCCCGTGTATAATCGGGATTAATTAACAATTGTTTAAGAAATTGATCTTAAGTTTATTCAACATAATGCATCTCTCCTTTACATATTTTGAACAAAATAAAACATAATGATCAATAGTCTCAAATACTTTGCACACCTCACAGAGGCCTGAATCCTGTTTAATTTTAAAAACATATAATAGTTTAATTTGCACTGACCTACTGCAATTTGATGAATGAGGCATTCCCCTTTCCGGGAAAAACTTTTCTATATGGCTGCTTAAAAACACTATCATGGATAGCATATGAAAATATACCATTTACGCATTCCAATCTGCTTGTCAGATACCTTTATAAAATGTCATGCGTGAGCATGTAAATTTGTTTATAGTGTTTCGTAAAACGATGTCTACAAAAGAGGATCTAAATAAAGGTTGCTGAATCGTAGGTGGCGGGCTTTCACGTTCAGCCACGGGACCATAATTTAAATTGGTATTGCCTAACAAAGCACTGTGTGTCATTTGAAACCGGGTGGGCAGAACTCTCTCTTTTTTAATGGCTCTGCTCACCCTAGCTCGAAGTAAGGAACATCTTCTTTCAGATTTGAGTTCTTATTTAGTGAAATTGCCATACATGAATTGTTTATTACAATTTAGTAGATTATAGTTACAATATAGGGTATATGTGTAGTAATAAGTTAGTTTATTATTCGTAACAAGAAACACAATTTAAGGCATTAAAAATCAAAAGAATGTATGGAGTATACACACTATATCAGTATGCGTTAAATACGTAGAGCTTGAATGCCTAACGTATCGTTAGATACCCATGTTTACGGTAGAGTGCATTGGTTCTTTTATCGCGCACTTAGCCGGTTGGAATGGCTCAGTCATTGTCAATTGTTGATTGCGTAATACGCCTTTCTGAATGAGGGTGTGAACAAAGATTACTATTTTGAGTTGAAAGGGGCCGAATGGAGAAGTGTGTGTATGCACGGCGTTTTTGTAACTGAAAGGAAATTGAACTTTCATTGAACTCGATTGGATAGGAAAATGAAAATATACAGCATAATTATCATCGAAACAATTATCAGGATGTCGATTCCATCTGCTCAGTCTGCGTCTGCTAATCATGACAACTCTACCGATCCCCACATGAAAATAGACCCCCTTTTCAACAGGGTTAAAAAAGGGGGGTTCAACCATAAATCGGGTAACAATATTCTCAGAAGGGAAATTTGCCGCACTATGTGTAAAAATAGGAAATCAGGAGAACCACAATGCCCCCATTACATAAAATCGCCGTTAATGAGTAGGCGATATACCCTATAAAATTCAGAAAGAACGTTATGTAATTTCATAAAAAGCAATACACGATGTTTAACAGAAGAACAAAAAGAAGCTACAATGAAATGTTGGATATTGTTTAATTCTTTTTCGTGAAGTGCATAGCTGAAAAGTTTTGTATTATTTTGTATTATTTACGGAACTGCCCCCCAATACAACATATCCTTATTGCACCAGTACCAACCAATACGTACCTTACGCTCTTCCAACTCTGTCCTTCTTCAAATACCTTCTTCCAAGAAATCCTGGGGGATCGTGCTTTTCCTCACGCAGCACCCACGCTATGGAATTCCCTTCCTTTGGTCTTGAGGAATTCCAATACTACTTCATCTTTTAAAACTAACTTAAAAACCTACTTGTTTAACACTGCATTCTGAAGACAGGCATTCATTTATCTATTTCAACTTGTATTTTTCTTGTTCTAGTTCACTTGTTTCTTACATTAAATTATAATTCTAGCTCCTCTTTTTCAAGCGCCTTGAGCATTTCAACAAAGTGGATAATGGCGCTATATAAATCTCATGTATTATTATTATTATTATTGTTTTGATTTTACTGAAATTGCACTCATAGATTTAAAAATATTGTTGTCTCGGCGCATCATAAAGGGCAAGTGAGAGATAGAGGAGAGGTAGAAGGGGTGAAAATTGGAGGAGGGGTTGGAACATTGGAAGGGGGAGAGGATCGAGAAAGAGAGAGAAGGTAAGGACAGTGAAGAGAGAAGAGAGAAGAGGCTGGGGAGTGACAAATACGGAGAAGAAAGAGATATTGGATAAAGAAAAAAAATAGAAAGAAAGAAAGATTTGAAGGAAGAAAGAAAGACAAAAGAGCGGTATACCGGGAAATTGAGCAAGAAACAGGTGTCTCCTAAAAAAAAAGCACGTTCGGAGAATTTGCACGACACATTACTTTTGAGTAAAGCGTGCATACCCATACACCCCCCCCCCACCGTTAGACAGCTATTTTTTTTCTCAGTAATCTTTTTTTTTTTTGGGGGGGGGGGGGACACATGCAGGAACCGGCTTGGGTCCGGGATGACTCCCTGCTCCGATTGCTCACAGAATCTTTGGTGAATGAATTACTTACTTTTCTGTTTGCATCTTCACGTTTATAGCGGCACCCGCGATTGCCTGAATTGCAGAGCGTCGTGTAATTATTGTCATTTTACACCGTTTTGAAGTTTTGTTATAGGTCTCATTGATTTAATGTTATTTGATCACAGCCTCCCACGAGTATTTGTTGTAGGTACTTTGAGATCTTGTAGTGACAAATGCACGTTAAAGACCCTTTTACACCTTCACAGATGCAACACGGATCATCCCACATTGTCAATCCGGGGTCATCCGTGTACTGTCAGGGATTAGCGTGTACACACCGGCTACTCATTCCGCGCCATCCTTGATGTAGGCCCTACCGGCATTTCCGAGAGAAATATTGAACATGATCATTTTTTCATCCCGGAGTATACATATATCCACGAATATTAGCCACCTTATACATCCGTGTAGCTACCGAATGCATCCGGGAGGCTCCTTGCAAAGAACGAGGAGGTCCTAAGTTTTCATACCGGCTACATCCGGGGTCGAAAATTTTCCATTGTTTGGGTACATGAACAATATTATAGTCCGTGCTCATGGTCATGTATGTGTACGCTTCAGACGTTGCCAAAATGAAAGAAATTTCACTCTTGGCCAATTTCAATTCAATTCAACATTTATTTGTAAAGATGAAAGTAATGATACATTTAACAATACACTGGAGGTAGCAACTCTGTAAGCAGTGCTTGTGACGAGTGCATCGTGACATATAGACAATAACGCCATGATACATAAAAAAAACTTATCCAATACATAGTACATTACAAAACAAGGGGAAAAATCAGGACAACTTTATATGCATCATAACAAATTAAACAGTAAATAAATTGTCAAACCAATCAACCCACAAGTGAAACTAGGCAAATTTCTCAATGTTCTATAGAGATATCCCAGTAGAGACCGAAGAGGACCGTGTAAGAACCCAGTGACATATGCATATTCCGTGTTGGCTCACGGTAGCTTATCAAGCAGATCCCTAGTGCTACCTTGTCTATCCATGTAGAAACTGCACGTTTCTGTACATTGCCGCGTAAATACCCAGTCAAATCTGTATTCACTCCGGCAACGGGTACGAAAATACCAATTCGGCACCCGCATCATCATAGACGAACTTAAGATCCGGTGATGATCCGTGTTGCGTCCTTGAAGGTGTAAAAGGGGCTTTACGTTGGACCCACGGTCCGCTAATACAATGAAATGGAGGCTCTCACGTTAATTATATTTAAATCATTTTTTTCGTTTTCTATGTTTAGTCAAGGCCACATACCGACTGTGGTGTTTTCGCTGGTTGCTTGGGATCACATTTCAATAAAAGATTATGATACAATCTGGAAATGGGCCTACTTTGTTCATCTCACTCGTTCATTCATTCGTTCATTCATTCAGTCATTCATTCATTCAACCATCAAAGGGATAAACGAAACAACATGAAAGATTGAAAAGTAACAAAAGCAAAACTTACATAAATGAGTCGAAGACATCGAAGACATCAAAGAAGTCAGAAACATTCTGGTCGACTGGATAACATCAGAGAAGCAATGCTTTTATTTAAAAAGTTCATCACAATACATGAATACATTACAAGCGACAATTTCAAACAAAATAGAAATAACATTGCTTTGAAATCGAATCATGTCATAATGACATTAAACAAAATTTAATGAAATGTAATATCAAATTGCCAGGAAATCAATAAACATGAAAAATCAATTAAACGACAATGATGAATGAAAATCAGATAGTTATGAGACACTATTACTTCTCCATTTGATACATGTATATATAGCCTTACGCTAAAGTGATTTAATGAAACAAAAATAGGCCTCTGTGGATTCATCTAACCATTCATACCTTCTACCATGGAGGTGATCCATAAATTTACAAAGTATTGTACAATTCGACATTATTGATATCAATCTTGACATTCAAGGACTATCATTAAACAAAACACTCTATATTAAACAATACATAATAGCAGGAAAAACAAATCATAGAATTCAAATGTCCACAAAATTAATGCAATAAGAAAGTAAACAATAAAGCAATAACAAATTAAACAATACACAATGGAAGTACCGTGGTGTAGCGGTTCTGACTCTCGCCTTGTAATCAGAGGGTCGTGTGTTCGAATCCCACCATGGCCTAGCGTCCTTTGGCAAGGCATCAATCCACTCTCCACACATGTGTTAAATGGGTATCCGGCATGATGCGAAAGCCTATGTAGAAATTGAGTCTTGGAACTCTTGTTGGAATTCTCCACAGGGAGTGGAGAAGGTGCTTACATTGTATGCGGGCGGGCAAGGATCCGATGACCGGGGTAATTATATATCTGTAAAGCGCTTAGAGACGTCGTTCCGATGTGTTAAGCGCTATATAAACGCGGATTATTATTATTAATATCAATATTTATGCAAAGTTATACTCACACAATATGACACAACATATTCTACATTTATTACTACAACAAGTCTTAATAAAAAAAGGGACCCTGGTCAAGTAACATTCATTACATGTACTGTTATGGATATGAAGCCTTATATGTGATAACATACAAAGGATTATAACATTGTAAGGAAAATCATATCATCGATTTTAGATATGAATAAAATCAATTTTATGATCGCTTTTAAGACCGATTATAAAATTTGGAGAGGCGGGCAGGCAAGACTGGCAAGCAAGGCAGGCAGGGGGCAAGCAGGCGGGGGAGGTAGGCAGGCAAGGCAGACAGGCACTAGCCCGGGCACGAGAAGAAAAATGCAGATCAGGCAGCAGGTATTCATGCAGGCAGGCTGCGAGGCTGGCGGGTTGGCAGGCTGGAGGGCAGGCATGCGGGGAAAAGGCAAATATGTATAGGGATGGGTGGCATGCAAGTAGCATGTAAAGTAGGGAGGTTTGTATGAAGGAAAGGGAGGTAGGGAAGAAGGGGACAGTGGGGAGAAACACATAGAAATAGAGAGGGACGAATTTTCGTTGCATTGCATGAACTGAAGAGAACCCCTGAGATTAGTGAACCAGCCTGTCGTTCCCTTGAATGGTTATGAGAAGCAGAACCTATTTAGAACCTCGAGATCAGAGGGAGGAAGATCGGGAGAAAATAGGGCACCGCTCCGAAGGCGGATGAGCCATAAGATAGGGGTGCGACATGACACGGTTGGCAAGTTGTGGGTCGCGTGAGGCAAAGTGAGAATAGGTGGTTTCAAACCGCCTCGATCACAAGAATCCCCGTTAAATTACGAGAACTTTTTTAGGCTGAAAAATACCCATTAATTATTCCTGCATTCACACCGCCCTGAAACATACCCTTCGGGATAAGTTCCTGAAGTTACGAGCATGCGCAGTATGGTCTGATAAGCAGCAAGGCGCGAAATTCAAAATCACTAGCCCAGCAGCAACCCATGCACGGCGCCGCACCCAACGACACGCTGGGCTAAAAGTTCCCGTAATTTGCTCTCAGACCGCCAAAATACCCACGACCTTGGAAAAATCCCCGCGAAAGTTCTCGTAATTTCGCCAAGTACCTACTATTTATCGGGTATTTTCTTTCGGGGATATTACGCGTAGTTTGCTTTCAGACCGCCAAAATACCTGGTATTTTCTGATCGGGGTAAATTTCCCGATCAGAGAATACCTGGAACTGGCGAACTTCGAGGCGGTCTGAAACCACCTAATGAGAACTGATCAGGGGCTCGTAGCACAAAGCTTAGCATTGGTCGTAGAACATTTTCTATGATTGATTGCATTGTCTACCGAATACAATCAATCCAGAAAACCAAGCCTATGATTTCTCGCTGATCTTTCTGTTACAGGGCCCATATGGCACTTGATCAGCTCATAGAGGATCTTGAAGGTGAGGATCCGAGTCATTCTGGGGGGAAAACAAATTGCATTATGAGAGAGACGCAAATCTCGCCCTGATGTTCGATCTTGCGAAATATGCGGGTTTCGTTCAGGAAATGAAGACTCGAGTAAAAGGCTCGCAGGTTGGAGCCAATCTTAGTACGCTTGGAATATGCTAGGTTTCCTATTGATGAGAAATGTACTAAAGCACTGTATACACTGACGGGTATCCCTGTCATCAAACATTGTAGCAGGCGTCTTAATAGAATGGTTACGAAAAGCATAACACTATTGAAAATACCGGATCAGAGGGAGGAAGGTCCGGAGGAAAGAATGAACGGAAGCGGGGGAACCGTTTCGTGAGCGGACGAGCCAGAACTTAGAGTTGGGAACTTTTATTATGATTCATGATGGCAGGCTGATTAGATGGCACATGATCAGCTCGGAAAGGATCCTGAAAGAAAGGAACTAAGGCAGTCTGGAGGACCAAATTTGCGTTGTGAGAGAGACGCAAGTCTCAACCTGATCTAACCAAACATGCGGATTTCGTTCAAGAATTGAATACTAGGGTGAACGGCTCGCAGGTAGGAGCCAACTTACGTGGAGTTTGCTAGGTACCCGATAGTGACCAGAAATTAACGATATCCTTGTATGATCTGACGGGTATCTATCTGATAAAATAATGCAGCTGGCATCCCGTAAGAACAGTTGTGAGAAGCAGAATCCACGTGGAAACTCTGGATCAGAGGGAGGAAGGTCCAGAGGAAAGAAGGAACAAACGTGAGGGCACCGCTGCGAAAGCAGTTAATCTCGTATGATAGTATATGATAGAGGTGGTGCCTCACATGGCCCGCAATTCGCAGGCCACGTGAGGTAATACAGAATGAGAACTGGTCAGAAGGCACATGATCAGTTCGAACAGGATTCTTAGGGGCCGAGTCAGTCTAGGGACCAAAGCTGCATTATGAGAGAGACTCAAATCTCACCCTGATGTTCGATCTTGCGAAATACGCGGATTTTGTTGAGAAAATTAATACTCGGGCGAAAGGCTCGCAGGCTGGAGCCAATCTGGGTATGCTAGGTGTCCTATTAATGATGAATTAACAATAACACTGTATAAACTGAAAGGTATCCCTGTGATAAGATAACCCAGCCAATGTCTTCATAGAATGGTTACGAAAAGCATAGCACGATTGAAAATATTGGATCAGAGGGAGGAAGGTCCGGAAGAGACCTAGGGATGGAACCTAATGCGGCTGGAGAGCTGCAAGAAGTGGTCAGACGGCACATGACCAGCAAGCTGATCAGATGGCACATGATCAGCTCGGAAGGGTTCCTGAGGGAAAGGAACTAAGTCAGGCTTGGGGGACCACCGATACATTATGAGAGAGACGCAAATTTCACCCCGAAGTTCCATCTTCATGATCTTGAGAAATATGCGGATTTCGTTCAGGAAATGAAGACTCAAGTGAAAGGCTCGCAGGTATGAGCCAATTTGCTTGGGGTTTGCTAGGTACCCTATAGTTATGATGATTAACGGTATCATTGTATGATCTGACGGGTACCCTATAATTAGAAAGCACAGTCGGCGTCCCCATACGGATTATAAAAAGCATGGCATTATTGAAAATACCGGATCAGAGGGAGGAGGGTTCGGAGGAAAGAATAAAGGGAAGCGGGGGAACGGTTTCGAAAGCGAAAGGGCCACAGCCTAGGGTTAGAAACTTTTAATTATACGATTCATGACTTAGTCGGCCCAACGCTTTATTTGTGAAGGCAGGAAGGTAGGCATGACCAGGAAGGCAACGGATACGGTCGGCAAAAAAAAAGGCTAATGGTCAATTTCTAAAGCAAAAATAACTGTTTTACAAAAAATATATATGAATAGAAATGAATATGACTTGATTCCTTGTATGGACCAGGCGCATTTAGCAGCTGAAACTACAACCATTGAATGGCATATATTATAATTACCAGAAAGGGTTCCCCTAGGCGGTTGAGTCGGAATTCTCAATGTGGTGCAGGGAGGGTTGGCAGGTGAAACTGTCGACCTAGTCAACCGGGATGATAGAGATGAAGGGATGGAGACAGACAGCTAGGCTGGCATGTAGCCAGTTAGCCTGCCTGGGCAGACGGTGGCGAGGGCAGGGATGGAAGAATTTAGTCAGGCAGACATGTGGCTAGACAGCTAACCAGAATGGATGGGGAGGCGAATGCATAAAGGCAGGCATGAAGCCAGAAACACTGCCTGGCGAATGCGGGAGTGGGGTAGACAGGGTAGCAGGCAGCCATCAGGGAGGACAGGGGAGGAAGGGATGCGGGAAGCCAATCAGGCATGCATTTAGCCTGCCAGTCAGTCAGTCGGGAGGTTAAGGAAGATAAATGCAGGAAACCAGCAAGCCAGCCAGCCTCGCAAGCCAACAAGCCAGCTTGCCAGTCAACCACCACCAAGCCAGTGTGCAAGGTTCGACTGGGAAAGCAAAAAAACAGAAAGGGAAGCGGGAACAAATGCTTGAAGGAAGGAGGGTGGGAGAGGCATGGGGATGTCAAAGGGTGGAATGGAATTAATGGAATGTAGAGCAGGAATGGCAGGGGAGTCAAAAGGCGAGCAAAACAAAACTGGCAAAGGGGACAACTGCATAGAGGGAGGGGGTAGGCAGGCAAATTTGATATTAGACAGCACGGATGTAGTCGAGACCTCTACTTTCGAGTCATGAGGCCGGTAGAGAAAATCTCACGTAGGCATTGCACTAGTGACTCGTTCAGAGGCCAAGGTCAAGACTCGCAGAATGTGACCTTATTTCCCACCTCGACTACTTCCCTGCTAGGAATGGAGTTGATATGGAATGGAATAGAAGGGACACGATTAGGGCAATGCAAAGGGGTCAACTGCATTGAGGGAGGGGGTAGGCAGGCAAACTTGATATTAGACAGCATGGATTTAGTCGAGATCTCTACTTTCGAGTCATGAGGCCGGTAGAGAAAATCTCACGTAGCCATTGCACTAGTGACTCGTTAAGAGGCCAAGGTCAAGACTCGCAGAATGTGACCTTATTTCCCACCTCGACTACTTCCCTGCTAGGAATGGAGTTGATATGGAATGGAATAGAAGGGACACGATTAGGGCAATGCAAAGGGGTCAACTGCATTGAGGGAGGGGGTAGGCAGGCAAACTTGATATTAGACAGCATGGATTTAGTCGAGATCTCTACTTTCGAGTCATGAGGCCGGTAGAGAAAATCTCACGTAGCCATTGCACTAGTGACTCGTTAAGAGGCCAAGGTCAAGACTCGCAGAATGGGACCTTATTTCTCACCTCGACTACTTCCCTGCCAGGAATGGAAGTTGATATGGAATGGAATAGGACGGACAGGATTAGGGCAATGCAAAGGGGGCAACTACATAGAGGGAGGGGGTAGGCAGGCAAACTTGACATTAGACAGCATGGATGTAGCCGAGACCTCTACTTTCGAGTCATGAGACCGGTAGAGAAAATTTCACGTAGCCATTGCACTAGTGACTTGTTTAGCCTGCCAGTCAGTCAGTCGGGAGGTTAAGGAAGATAAATGCAGGAAACCAGCAAGCCAGCCAGCCTCGCAAGCCAACAAGCCAGCTTGCCAGTCAACCACCACCAAGCCAGTGTGCAAGGTTTGACTGGGAAAGCAAAAAACAGAAAGGGAAGCGGGAACAAATGCTTGAAGGAAGGAGGGTGGGAGAGGCATGGGGATGTCATAGGGTGGAATGGAATTAATGGAATGTAGAGCAGGAATGGCAGGGGAGTCAAAAGGCGAGCAAAACAAAACTGGCAAAGGGGACAACTGCATAGAGGGAGGGGGTAGGCAGGCAAATTTGATATTAGACAGCACGGATGTAGTCGAGACCTCTACTTTCGAGTCATGAGGCCGGTAGAGAAAATCTCACGTAGGCATTGCACTAGTGACTCGTTCAGAGGCCAAGGTCAAGACTCGCAAAATGTGACCTTATTTCCCACCTCGACTACTTCCCTGCTAGGAATGGAGTTGATATGGAATGGAATAGAAGGGACACGATTAGGGCAATGCAAAGGGGTCAACTGCATTGAGGGAGGGGGTAGGCAGGCAAACTTGATATTAGACAGCATGGATTTAGTCGAGATCTCTACTTTCGAGTCATGAGGCCGGTAGAGAAAATCTCACGTAGCCATTGCACTAGTGACTCGTTAAGAGGCCAAGGTCAAGACTCGCAGAATGTGACCTTATTTCCCACCTCGACTACTTCCCTGCTAGGAATGGAGTTGATATGGAATGGAATAGGACGGACAGGATTAGGGCAATGCAAAGGGGGCAACTACATAGAGGGAGGGGGTAGGCAGGCAAACTTGACATTAGACAGCATGGATGTAGCCGAGACCTCTACTTTCGAGTCATGAGACCGGTAGAGAAAATTTCACGTAGCCATTGCACTAGTGACTTGTTTAGCCTGCCAGTCAGTCAGTCGGGAGGTTAAGGAAGATAAATGCAGGAAACCAGCAAGCCAGCCAGCCTCGCAAGCCAACAAGCCAGCTTGCCAGTCAACCACCACCAAGCCAGTGTGCAAGGTTTGACTGGGAAAGCAAAAAACAGAAAGGGAAGCGGGAACAAATGCTTGAAGGAAGGAGGGTGGGAGAGGCATGGGGATGTCATAGGGTGGAATGGAATTAATGGAATGTAGAGCAGGAATGGCAGGGGAGTCAAAAGGCGAGCAAAACAAAACTGGCAAAGGGGACAACTGCATAGAGGGAGGGGGTAGGCAGGCAAATTTGATATTAGACAGCACGGATGTAGTCGAGACCTCTACTTTCGAGTCATGAGGCCGGTAGAGAAAATCTCACGTAGGCATTGCACTAGTGACTCGTTCAGAGGCCAAGGTCAAGACTCGCAAAATGTGACCTTATTTCCCACCTCGACTACTTCCCTGCTAGGAATGGAGTTGATATGGAATGGAATAGAAGGGACACGATTAGGGCAATGCAAAGGGGTCAACTGCATTGAGGGAGGGGGTAGGCAGGCAAACTTGATATTAGACAGCATGGATTTAGTCGAGATCTCTACTTTCGAGTCATGAGGCCGGTAGAGAAAATCTCACGTAGCCATTGCACTAGTGACTCGTTAAGAGGCCAAGGTCAAGACTCGCAGAATGTGACCTTATTTCCCACCTCGACTACTTCCCTGCTAGGAATGGAGTTGATATGGAATGGAATAGAAGGGACACGATTAGGGCAATGCAAAGGGGTCAACTGCATTGAGGGAGGGGGTAGGCAGGCAAACTTGATATTAGACAGCATGGATTTAGTCGAGATCTCTACTTTCGAGTCATGAGGCCGGTAGAGAAAATCTCACGTAGCCATTGCACTAGTGACTCGTTAAGAGGCCAAGGTCAAGACTCGCAGAATGGGACCTTATTTCTCACCTCGACTACTTCCCTGCCAGGAATGGAAGTTGATATGGAATGGAATAGGACGGACAGGATTAGGGCAATGCAAAGGGGGCAACTACATAGAGGGAGGGGGTAGGCAGGCAAACTTAACATTAGACAGCATGGATGTAGCCGAGACCTCTACTTTCGAGTCATGAGACCGGTAGAGAAAATTTCACGTAGCCATTGCACTAGTGACTTGTTTAGCCTGCCAGTCAGTCAGTCGGGAGGTTAAGGAAGATAAATGCAGGAAACCAGACAGCCAGCCTCGCAAGCCAACAAGCCAGCTTGCCAGTCAACCACCACCAAGCCAGTGTGCAAGGTTTGACTGGGAAAGCAAAAAACAGAAAGGGAAGCGGGAACAAATGCTTGAAGGAAGGAGGGTGGGAGAGGCATGGGGATGTCATAGGGTGGAATGGAATTAATGGAATGTAGAGCAGGAAAGGCAGGGAAGTCAAAAGGCGGGCAAAACAAAACAGGCAATGCAAAGGGGACAACTGCATAGAGGGAGGGGGTAGGCAGGAAAACTTGATATTAAACAGCATGAATGTAGTCGAGACCTCTACTTTCGAGTCATGAGACCGGTAGAGAAAATCTCACGTAGCCATTGCACAAGTGACTCATTCAGAGGCCAAGGTCAAGACTGGCAGAATGTGACCTCAAGTCCTTCCTCGACTACTTCCCTGTCAGGAATAGAAGTTGATATGGATTAGAATAGGAGGGGCAAGATTGGGGCAATAGACAGCATGGATTTGGTCGAGACCTCTACTTTCGTGTCATGAGGCCGGTAGAGAAAATCTCAAGTAGCCATTGCACAAGTGACTCGTTCAATGAACTTTGGCCAAGGTCAAGACTGGCAGAATGTGACCTTATTTCCCCACCTCGACTACTTCCCTGTCAGGAATGGAAGTTGATATGGAATGGAATAGGAGGGACAAGATTAGGGCAATGCAAAGGGGTCAACTGCATTGAGGGAGGGGGTAGGCAGGCAAACCTGACATTAGACAGCACGGATGTAGTCGGGACCTCTACTTTCGAGTCATGAGGCCGGTAGAGAAAGTCTCACGTAGGCATTGCACTAGTGACTCGTTCAGAAGCCAAGGTCAAGACTGGCAGAATGTGACCTTATTTCTCACCTCGACTACTTCCCTGTCAGGAACAGAAGTTGATATGGAATGGAATAGGAGAAGGGGGGGGGGGGGCAAGGGTAGTAGTTGCGGAGATCAGGTGCCCTAGTGATGAAATTATGATTGCATTAACTGAAGGGTTACCTGAAATGATGCGGTTAAACGAATAGATGGAGCGGGAGGGTCGCTGTGATGTTGGCATGGAATTGATATGAATGGGGGGAGAAACGCAGCCAGGTAGACGAGGAGGTAGACAGTTTAGGCAATTACATAGAAGAAGGGGGGGGGGGGACAATGAAAGAACAAGGCATTTAGTGGCCACGGGCGGTGTTGAGTACATGACACCATCTTTTTAGCAAAAATAAATAAAATTATTATCATCATCATTTTCATTTATTAATACATTCTTATATACATCCTCATATGAATCTTTGCCAACAGCTCAGCCTGTAGGAGTCAATATACACATTTTAAAATTACAAAAAATTTACATGTACAGAGCAAATGTTAAAAAAGATAATTGCAATATAAAAAGCGTTAATATTTGATTGTAACAAACCGTTAAACTTACAAAATATTTTTCACGACAGTAATTTCTATAGGAGATTTGAAATTATGGGAGACAATGACGCATAGAATGAGGACATTAAAAGACTTATACATAAAAAGAGAAAGGTAAAGGGAGGATTGATGGAAAGGAAAGTGAAATGAACAATTTAGCCGAAAAAAATATAAGTAATCATGATCAAAATTACATAGGCACATGAATATCCCATATAAGGCACACAATGTCATAAAAAAATTCTCTGGCTACATTTAACATAAAAATCGTTAAGAGAATTAAATATTTTGACATGGCAATTGTTTCGATGATTACAAAGTTACATACAAGAATAAGATAAAAAGCAATATAAACAAAAGCCCCCGGAAAAAGGAATACGTATCATAAATAGTGGAATATGTTTGGAGAGAGAAAGATAAATTGAAACTTTATTTATCACAATCTTCATCAAAAAAATACAAATCAATAAATATGAATATTTCAATAAAATGCATTATAACACAAGGGGTAATAAATAACCAACGAAAAATTATAAAGAGGAGGGAAAGAAGATAATACATGAAAGAACCAACGGGGGACAATGATTATATAGATTGATTCTCGAAGTACATGTCGAATACATAAAACGGCTCGTCTGTAGATAAACTACAGGCGACATCCGAACCACTATGCTACTTTAATCCTAGCTGGTAGAGATCGGGCTTTCAGGCGGCCAGGCCCCAGTCAGACCAGGTCTAGGTGCCACTCCTTTTCTGCAATTTAACCAATTTCCTTCTAATGTTTTTTTTTATTATTATATTGAATGTGTCAATGATATCATACACTTTAATTTCGGATATTACCGTGAGTGTGTTGTCCAGGATAACTTTCTCATTTCACCGATTCCTCAAAAAATTATTGCGCCTTGTTGAAAAGTTACTATACTAGTGATTATTGTCAATTTAATGTATTGCATTCGTAATTTTTATATGACCAAAGTCTTCTTTTATGCATGTATTGTTATTTCATGTCAACAGCACCCTGCTGATAAACAGCAAATCTGAGCTTGGGATCCTATATAATAATATTTTAATAAATAATGTAAAGTAAAAATCGCTACATGGCAGAAAAACAAGCTGGCAAAACGGAATCGAAGGCTTACAGGCGACAAGAGACCGTGTGCCATCATCGCAGAGAAATTTTATTTTACTTGGGCGCTGGTGCGATTCAACGGTCGCTCAGTCGGCTGGGGTCGGCGGGCTGGGAAGCTAAGGTTCCGCTAATCCGCCCCACCTGGGGCCCATTTCATAAAGGTACAGCGTCAGCGTCAAGTCCCAAAACAGCGTCAAATTTTCACTTGCAGCGTCAAATTTAATATTTGGCGCTGCAGCGCATTTCATAAAAAGTTGACGCTCCAGTAGGAGCGTCAACTTTTTACTGGAGCGTCAAGTATGGTTACTGGAGCGTCAAATAGGGTTAAATATTTGACGCTGGTCATAGGGGAGCGTCAAGTTGACACTGTAAAGGGTTTTTCATTGTTAAGAATGGCGTACGTTGTGCTCAGGCATGCCCAAAGGGCTTGAGTAAGAGAACGGATATTTAGAGCAATGTCTGTGATAATTAATAATGGTTACACTTCGTAATCGACCTGCCCTGCCCAGTCGGCCGGGGAGGTGGCTGGTCACCCGCTCGAGAGCCCCGGCCGTCCTGGGAGGGCAAGTCCGGCACCCTGGTATCTAACTGCCCTGCCCGTCGGCCAAGGAGGTGGCTGGCCCCGCTGTCGGAAGCCCTGGCCATGCTCGGAGGGCATGACTGGCATCCTGGTCGCCACCTACGGGAGCTGGCCGGCCTGGACATCAATGCTGTCCAAGTAGAGTGCGCTCGGCAGTCTGACAGGCAGAGTCGAGCCCTCCTCCGCCAGCCCACCAGCCTGGCACCCCCTTCGATTCCCGCCAACCTGCACGGGCTCCTTGTCGAGTGAGTCAGCCAGCCTCCTCCCCTTCCTTC